>NC_069501.1:675159536-675864536 GCF_027579735.1 Bombina bombina | reverse complement strand
ACCTCCCTTCCTCCTAGTAACTTTGCTTGATTATTCTGATCATATTGCCTACAGCTGGAATGCCTCTCAGCACTATTTTGAATTGTGGATTTTCAAGCTAACTTTTCATTTTGTACTCTGGCAGACACGCTATTTGTCCACTTTCCTTGTGCAATTACTACGGAGCCTTTTCCTACCTGTCCATGAAGCTGCTTGTTCCAGAAGTCTTTGCTTATCCATTACCCACAGGACACGGGCTGCCTCTCACAACTCCTCTCTCCCTGGCTACGATATTGCTACAGATTTTCCTGTACTTGGCTGCAGCAGATCACAGCACAAAGCCTTCCAGCCTTAAACTGCATAAGAAACTGCAAGTACTTTTTACCTCTGATACCGGTAACATTCTGCAACATTGTTTCCTTTTTGTTATGCCATCAACCACCTGTTTGCTCTATGTATCAGGTTAACTGCAAGTTCTTTATTACCTTTGTTGCTGCATTTACTACCATCCACCTGTAATGCTGAGCAGAGCCTCTTTTTAAACTTATCCTGTATTAAGCATTTTTGCGTACTAATTACCCTGGACATTATCAAAAATTTAATCTTATACTCTGATCCATTACTCTCTGTATAAGAATAATTATTTTCTGTATTAATTGCTGAATGCTGATTATCCCAAATTCTGTTTCAGTCTTATTTTTGGGTCCTAGCATAATTCAGCTACAAACCAAACATTTTGTTTATTCATAGGATTACCTTACCTTACGCCTTCAAATCTCACACTACCGTCCCACTGCAGTTAACCCTAATTGCAACCTAATGGCTTACCTGTTACCTCCCACCACAATGAACTATAACCACAAATGTCCCCACTGCAAATATGTCTAATTTCTCACCATGTATCCAAAACTACTACTAAACACCTTCCTATGTGTCTCCCACCATAAACCCCCCTCTTCATGATATCACTAAACCTAACCTCCATATGAGACTCCCATCAGTATTCTCACACGTGTGGTGCGCAGTGGCATTTAGCAGCCTTCTAATTACCAAAAAGCAACGCCAAAGCCATATAAGTCTGCTATTTCTGAACAAAGGGGATCCCAGAGAATCATTTACAACCATTTATGCCATAATTGCATAAGTTGTTTGTACAGTTCCTACATAACCCCTTATTCATTGAAAATAACCCAACATAACATCTAATCTCCTTAGTTACAAAAAATAGCCTATTCATTATACTATTTATTATGTCCATTTGGTTCTCAGATTCTTCTGCCCCTCAAAAACAGGTCATTTTCTTGTCAATCTCTTGGTGGGCTCTGCTCATTCTATGGAATACTAAGAAATATTAGGAATCAAACTTGGTTATACAGTTTAACTAATGCAGTTTATTGATTGTCAGGGTTAAGATAAGACTGACTCTGCCCATTATTCTAGTTAAAAAATAATTTATCTAAAATTTCTTTCCCTCTAAACTGGTCTAAATTTTACTTTCACAATTTGTCATTTGTTGTTTATGATTTTAAATCCTATAATTTAACCAACAGCTGAGGAACTATTTCCCTCCTTGCTCAAAATTTAAATAGGACTTTAAAAAAGAATGTTATCTACAAGGCAACAACAGTATACTAGTTTTGCTCTTTTTGAATGATTATTGGCTTTCAAAAACATGCCTTCTGTCTTTATTTTCTATTTTCTTGTCTCATGTCTTCATAACAAACATCTTACACTTTCATTACGCCACAGCAAATGCAACCGTCATAGCGTTATCCCTCCTATTATATCCTCAGTTGAGCTTTCATGATCTAATCATCTTTATAAAAAAAAAACTCTCTCCACTATGTCCCATATCACAAAAGCATTTAAAGTATAACACAGTACTCTTAATCTTAATGTTGGTACTTTTAGGTAAAGATGAACTCCCCTAATCCTGTTACTACTCACATTTCCACTCTCATCCTACTCTCTGTCAGCTGCAACATTTTGCTTAAGCTCGTTGTTTTGAAGCACATGTGATTGACATATTATATCTCCCTTTTCGCTATTATATATCATCCTCCTGGGTCACACACACAATTTCTTGATCTTTCTTTCATCTGGTTATCCAAAAATGTATCTTTGGAAACCAGCTAATATTATTCTTAGGTGACTACAATATCCCTATTGACAATTCAACTGTTGCTTGAGTATTACATTTTTCAAAATGATTTCCTCATTTGGCCTATTGCAATAGACTGATTCTTGAACTCACAAGGATGGACACTTACATGATCTCACATTTAGCCACACTTTTCTTTCAAATTTCAGAAACTTCATATTAGCCTCTTTCTGGCAATCATCAAATATTCAGCATCACTACAGCAAATACTCTTCCACCATTAATGCCCCTTTTACATTCCACTAAAGCATAAAATCCATCATTTAACAACAATTAACAGATTGTTCTCCATAATTTGATCTGCATAATGCACTAAAAGTCAATCTCTCATTCTAGCTCCACAGCAACCTCAGCACATTAAAAAGTATTCTCTCCCCAACTTATGTTGGACAATGGACATATGCTACATCCAAGGGGCATACACCCCTCCTCCTATTTAAAAGAACTACATGACTGTAAAGGAGAACTGTTATGCAAGAAACTCATCATAGTGATACATTCTGATTGAATTTGACATGTTGTAATGTTTCCTTTTACATTTCAATAAAGCTCTTTTAAAAAAAAGTATTTTCTCCTACGAAGACCCATATTTTCTGTACTAAACAGTTGTGTGCAAGTTTTCTTCAAATGGCAGTCAGCAGTTCAGGAATATTTCTGTAAACAGCTTGTATGCCTCATATGCCACTGTAGGGACTACTAAGTTAAGGCATTATAATTTAATTATATGTCCCCATTAATCTGCCCTACACCTTTTTAAGCAGAAATTTGTCCTCTAGCTCCAAAAATGTTTGCATATTTAATGGCCTTCTCCTCCACCTTATATCCTCCATTCTTTACCACCTCCATTTCAGGACTAGACTTTGCTGACTACTTAAAAAAAACAAAGGGCCTCATGTATTATCTGACAGATTGACCATATGCAATCTATAATGAATACTTCTGCTGGACTCATATTCTTTGCTCATTCTCTGCAAACAAATTGTCAATCCTTCCTCTGCTTTCCCTTATGCATAAGAACTACTTTTTCCATTCTGTCTTGATACTTCATTAGATTCCCTTCTGTTCTGTTCTGGACTGTTCAAAAACTGCACTTATTTTGTAATCTTATTTGATTTAAGACGTCTTTGACCCTTACAGGGTGGAATTATCATAAAAAAAGGGTGTCGAGATATCTCCTATTGAAAGTAATGGAGCTCACTGGAAAGTCAGCAGTGAGCAGGGGGGATACTTTAAAAATTAAATCCTGCAGCCAAAAGAAAAATCACATTACACTGCTTTCTACATATAAAATCTTATAATCACCTATATTTTTGTTTGCATCCGTTTTCCTATTAGGGCTTTGAGTGTTTTTAAAAAATGGGCCACCTTTTAGTTTGCAGAAAAAAACAGTGAAATATATAGTGAAAAAATCTTTATACAATTACGCTTGGATTAGAGAGACAATTTCATATAAGCCCATAGAGCCCATTTTACAAAAAAACAACAATTATGCTTTGTATTTTGTACTTATAAGTACAAATTTCTAAGTCATTTTTGCATATCCAGTGGACTTAACCCTTTGAGTGCTAACGACGGCTCTGAGCCGTCGCAGAGTTTCCCACTCTCTTGCTAATGACGGCTCAGAGCCATCGCTAGCACTCTCCCACCTTGAGGGAGATCTGGGAGCTCCAACCCGCTCCTACCCCAGCGATCGTGCCTGTATAGTGACAGGCATCGCCGGGGCTTCACATTTTGTGTGGTGATGTCACGCCTAATGACGTGATGATATCACCCCGCAACTTTATTAACAAAATGACAATGTTAAGTATAGAGAAAGGGGGAATGCTGCTTAGAAGCCTGTATCTCAGGCTACAGGCTACAGACATTTTACAAAAAAACAACAATTATGCTTTGTATTTTGTACTTATAAGTACGAATTTCTAAGTCATTTTTGCATATCCAGTGGACTTAACCCTTTGAGTGCTAACGACGGCTCTGAGCCGTTGCAGAGTTTCCCACTCTCTTGCTAATGACGGCTCAGAGCCATCGCTAGCACTCTCCCACCTTGAGGGAGATCTGGGAGCTCCAACCCGCTCCTACCCCAGCGATCGTGCCTGTATAGTGACAGGCATCGCCGGGGCTTCACATTTTGTGTGGTGATGTCACCCGCAATGACGTGATGATATCACCCCGCAACTTTATTAACAAAATGACAATGTTAAGTATAGAGAAAGGGGGAATGCTGCTTAGAAGCCTGTATCTCAGGCTACAGGCTACAGACCACCAAGACCCACCGTTGGAAAGGTAATCGCCTAACCTTTCCAACAGTATAAGTATTGGGGATCTGGGGAAAAAAAAATTATTTCAAAAATAAAAAAACCTTAAAACAGCTTAGCACCTAGGTAGGAAACTGCTTAGTACTCAAAAAAGTTAAATTATGATTTATGATGTGCATACAAATTTTATGTATTTGATAAAATACTATTTTTGGTGAAGAATCTTTTTACGATTTGCACCTTAACAATACATTTTTTTCCTGTGTATTTTTGTGTGAATGGTTCAATTATTCATTTTGTAAGATTTTTAAAATACCAATTTTCTTGTGTACTTTTGTATTGTATATATCTCCTCCCCATAAGAAAATGTGGTACACGCTCCTTAGCAAGACACCCTGTTTTCAGGGTAAAAAGTGGCTTTAGATCATTCCATCAGGGTAACAGAAGTAATGGGGAGCATTATTTAATAATCTCGTTATCCCAGAGACATTTAGATCATTGGGCCCTTAGTGTTTGAAGCGTTCCCTATAAAAACATTTTTTTTATAATGACTCTTTTCTTAGAGCATTGATAGGGACATGCAAACAATATACCTTAAAGCGGTTACTTTAAATGCCAGCTGATATTCTAAAGAAGCCCAGCATAAACAATGTGCCCACAAATAGCCCGCTATTAACCATACAGGAGAGGATGGTATAACAAATAATCATGTAATAGTACTAGCCTGTCAGCTCATATATCCGTAGCGTTAATCAGGCTTACATCAAAACACAGTTCCACATCTCATTATTCGTATGATTGCATCCACAACCTTAAAAGTGATATGTATGTGAATAAATATCGTCAAAAATTTGCACATATTGATGCATCCAATGCCTCAATAGATGCAACAAATTTGCACATACTAATGCATCCAATGCCTCAAAAGATGCAATATATGTGGGATGAAAGTAAATTAAAATAAAACTTGGAGGTGACCTCCTACTCGTGCGAATACTACCACCACATAATAATGGGTGGCCAGAAATTAATAAATATATATATATATTGAGTGTAAATAAACCCCTAAAACGGGTAATGGTAATATAATTTAGATTGTACCAATATAGGTACAAGTGTTCTATCCAAAAAAAGTGTGTGTGAGAGTAATGTAAATCTAAGTGTTTGATTGATTTGTAGTTCGGATATGCCCACTATTGGATATCTATCAAACATGAACACTAGTGGGGCAAACCTCCCTAATGGGGTGACAAAGCCAACTATGGGAACAGCCCTATTTTAGTCTCTGTTAAAGTACGTATAACCTATATGTCTACCAAAGCGCTAGACAAAAGCCATAGAATCAATGACTTCATTTAGCCCTGTTGGAAATAAGGGGAAAAACAACAGATTAGAGAACATCTAACATGTAATTCTGGTTATGTAATTTATGCACTCACTTGTGCGTGTGGGGTACAGTACATTGGACGTACCTCTAGGAAGATACGTCTGAGGTGGGGAGAACACAAACGTAATATAATCAAACATTCATCTAAACATAGTGTTTCAAGGCACTATTGCATCAATAGTAGGACAGGAAAATGCCAATTCAGTATTACACCTTTGGAGAGCATTCCCAGTAGTCACCAGTATAATAGATTCACGCGTCTAAGACAAAGGGAAACTTATTGGATATTTAAATTCCAAACATTATTTCCAACAGGGCTAAATGAAGTCATTGATTCTATGGCTTTTGTCTAGCGCTTTGGTAGACATATAGGTTATACGTACTTTAACAGAGACTAAAATAGGGCTGTTCCCATAGTTGGCTTTGTCACCCCATTAGGGAGGTTTGCCCCACTAGTGTTCATGTTTGATAGATATCCAATAGTGGGCATATCCGAACTACAAATCAATCAAACACTTAGATTTACATTACTCTCACACACACTTTTTTTGGATAGAACACTTGTACCTGTATTGGTACAATCTAAATTATATTACCATTACCCGTTTTAGGGGTTTATTTACACTCAATATATATATATATTTATTAATTTCTGGCCACCCATTATTATGTGGTGGTAGTATTCGCACGAGTAGGAGGTCACCTCCAAGTTTTATTTTAATTTACTTTCATCCCACATATATTGCATCTTTTGAGGCATTGGATGCATTAGTATGTGCAAATTTGTTGCATCTATTGAGGCATTGGATGCATCAATATGTGCAAATTTTTGACGATATTTATTCACATACATATCACTTTTAAGGTTGTGGATGCAATCATACGAATAATTACATAGCACATTCATGGACACTAACATCACTGTACACGCCATGACACTTCGTTTTCAATTATAACTTTGAAACCCTTCACTTACATTATTATTTTATCCACATTATGTTTATATTCACACATTTGTATACATATCCCGCATTGACTACATTCTGTGGAAGGATAGCTCCTTTTCAAACTGACACTACTCGGGGTCCGGCATAATAGAGCATGGTGTTTATTATTATTTTTTTTAAGTGACCAATAATGATCCTCGCCTCAATATTGTATCCGGCATTGGGACCAATGGGATACATTGTTTACAATCACCATGGAACATCCTATCATAGTGTAACAACTAATACACTCCCTCGGTGGGTGTTTACTGTAGGTCAACACCGACGTCAGCAAAGATCAGGGGCACGCCTGCTATTAGCTTTTCTATTGGTAGCCCCACTCACTAGCAACAACTGACGAATAACTTTGATTGACAGTCATATGGACGAATCACAAGCACTAAGCACAGGTGTTTACTAACACACTTTGAGTGACGGCTAGGATGCCCACTCAAAACATAGATTTGACGAATTTTCGTTATTATCAAATATCGGTCAGCATTTTATGATCATATGCCGAAATAGTTACACATACATATACAAATTCAAAGAAGCAGCCAGGTATTCAGTCATATCACAAGTCATTGTACTCTTATCGTAGCATTTTTATCATTACAGAAACATAGGGGCTGACCCATACTTGTTTGAGGGACATTGATTGGTTTATGACTCGCTAATTGTTGGGGGAGGGATGTGGGTGTTTTAGAGTAGCATAGCCCTATTTAAGGAGTAAAAATTTGTTATTAAAAACATGCCTGATGAAACAGTTGTAACTGAGAAACGCGTCGCATGTATTCCTGATGTACCAGCTGTTTTTAACACTGTGATGAGTGGAATAACTTTTTTTATATGTTTTAAATAAATCCATTTTTTATTACACATCCACTCTCAGTGTTATTTTGGTACCACCTTGCTATGCTACTATAGAGTTCCTGCACTCTGACACCCACGAACCAGCCTTTCCACCCGGTTACAGCCAGCTGGATTGCTGCTAAAATCCAGCCTGCCTCTATAGGCACAAGTGAGTGCCTTCAATAAATGTGAGTACATTGTGTTAGAGTGGGCTATTAGCACTCATTGTACCACCATTTACCTGCACCATAGGCGCCTCTATCCTTGCTTACACTACTAAATAGTTAATAACTATTTAGTAACAATTCTACCTAGTTAAAATAGATACAAACTTTCATGTAAAGTAAAAATCAACCGTAAGCTAGACACAATGTAACTATTAGTTATATTGTAGATAGCTTAGGGTTTATTTTATAGGTAAGTATTTAGTTTTAAATACTAATTATTTAGGTAATAGTGATTTTTATTTAGATTTATTTTAATTATATTTAAGTTGGGGGGGTTAGGGTTAGACTTAGATTTAGGGGTTAATAAATTTAATATAGTGGCAGAGACGTTGGGGTGGGAGATTAGGGATTAATAATATTTAACTAGTATTTGCGATGCGGGAGTGTGGCGGTTTAGGGGTTAATATGTTTTATTATAGTGGCGGCGATGCCTGGAGTGGCAGATTAGGGGTTAATAATTTTATTTTAGTGTTTGCAATGCGGGAGGGCCTCGGTTTTGCGGTTAATAGGTAGTTTATGGGTGTTAGTGTACTTTTTAGCACTTTAGTTATGAGTTTTATGCTACAGTGTTGTAGTGTAAAACTCATGCGGTACGAATCTTGACGGGATAGGGTGTACCGCTCACTTTGTGGCCTCCCAGGATAAGCTCATAATACCGGCGCTATGGAAGTCCCATAGAAAAAAGACTATATGCAATTTGCGCAAGTTGATTTGCGGTAAGGCCAGAAAAGTGTGCGGTGCCCCTAAATCTGCAAGACTCGTAATACTAGCGGGAGTAAAAAAGCAGCATTATGAGGCTTAACGCTGCTTTTTTACTCATAACGCAAGACTCGTAATCTAGCCGACAGAAATCAATCAATTTACAATAATATTACCGAAACACAAAGTATTTTTTATCTGCAGAAAAGACTTTAAAACCATTAGTGTAACAGTTCTCAAAACATGAATGAACCAACAACATTTTTGTCATATGCATTTTTTAAAATGTATTCCTAGTTAAAGGGATTGCCTATTTATCATATTTCTTATGAAATAAAACATTTATGAAAATGTATCAGTTTCATCATTCCTCCAAAAAAGAAATGCATGGCTAGTGTTGACCATGACCAAAAGGGACATGTTATTCAGATGCCAAATCACTTAAAAGTGATGCAGTATATCTGTAAAAAGCTTACTAGAACATCTCTATGCAAAAAATATATTTTACCTGTTATGTGAACAGTTAGGGGGTATTTATCAAAGCTTCAACTATGCTGCATTCGCCGGCACCAATACGCTCACCTAACATTGCGGCCGCGGACCTGAATACAATCTCCATATTTATAAAAAAAAATACGAGCACCTAGTACGGGGCGATGAGCATCAGACTGTTAACTAGCAGTCATCGATCTCGCGTCTATTCGGCTTTTTACCAATTTTATTTATTTCCTGTCACTAAATGCCACCACTATACTAAAATGTATTTCCGCCGCTCCCGGACCCCGCGCAACCTAAATAAAGTTATTAACCCCTATCCTGCCTCTCCCGGACCCCGCCGCCACTAAATAAATGTATTAACCCCTAAACCTCTGGCCTCCCACATCACTACCACTAACTAAACCTATTAACCCCTAAACCGCCAGCCCCCCATATCGCCATAAACTAAATTAAGATATTAATCCCTAAACCTAACAAGCCGCTAATTTTAAATTAAAATTACAACATCCCTATCTTAAAATAAATTTAAACTTACCTATAGAATTAAAATAAACTATTTTTAAACTATTTATTAACCTACCCTAACTATTATACTACAATTAAATTAAATTAAACTACCAATTAAATTAACTAAATTACATATTAAAAAACTATAACCCTACTCAAATTATTTGAATCTACTATTAAACATTATTACAAATTACTAAATTATCAGCCAAAAGGATGAGAGCTGCTCAAATCCTATTGGCTGATTGGAACAGCCATTAGGATTTTAGCAGCTCTAATCCTATTGGCTCATTGGAACCTTTCAGCCAATAGGAATGCAAGGGACACCATCTTGGATGACGTCACTTGCATTCAAGTTCCAGTTTACGGCGGCGACCGTATGAAGAGAGATGTCTTCAGGATGGACCCACTCCGCGCCGGATGGATGAAGATAGAATATGCCGTCTGGATGAAGACTTCTTTCTGCCTGATGAGGACTTCACTGACTGGATGAAGATGGAAGAGGCTGCTCGGATAAAGACTTCTTGCCGACTGGGTCTGGGCAAGTAAAAGAGCTAAATGCCCTTTTAAGGGCAATGCCCATACAAATGCCCTTTTCAGGGCAATGGGCAGCTTAGGTTATTTTAGATAGGGTTCTTTTGTTTTTTTATTTGGGGGGGTTGGGTGGTGGGTTTTACTGTCGGTGGGTGTTTGGATTTTTTTTGTACAGGTAAAAGAGCATATTTCTTTATGACAATGCCCCACAAAAGGCCCTTTTTAGGTCCATTGGTAGTTTATTGTAGGCTAGGGTTTTTTTTTTTACTTTGGGGACTTATTTATTTTGATAGGGCTATTAGATTACGTGTAATTCTTTTTTATTTTTGATAATGTGTTTTTTTTTTAAGTAATTTAGTGTTTTTTATTTTTTGTAAATTAGCGTTTAATTTTTTTTGGTAATTTAGTAATTTTTAATGTTTAATAGTAGATTTAAATAATTTGAGTAGGGTTAGGGTTTTTAAATATGTAATTTTGTTAATTTATATGGTAGTTTAATTTAATTGTAGTATAATAGTTAGCGTAGGTTAATTAATAGTTTAACTGCGGCTGGCAGTTTAGGGGTTAATAGGTTTAGTTTGTGGTAGTGATGTGGGAGGTCAGAGGTTTAGGGGTTAATACATTTATTTAGTGGCGGCCGGGTCCGGGAGTGGCGGGATAGGGATTAATAACTTTATTTAGGTTGCGGCGGGGTCTGGGAGTGGCAGAATAGGGGTTAATAACGTTATGTAGGTGGCGGCGATGTTGGGGGTGGTAGATTAGGGGTGTTTAGATCTGGGGCTTATGTTAAGGTGTTAGTTGTAAACGTTACTTGTTTTCAACCATGTAAATCAATTGGATATCTGACAGCATCGAACATAAGCTTTCGGTGCTTTCAGACTCCCTTTGATTTCTATGGCATCTGCGACCTCCAGGGTGGCGGATTGAAAACCAGGTACGCTGGGCTGGAATAGCCGCGAGTGTACCTGTTAGAAATTTGTTAAATGGGAAAAAGTGTCAGAGCCGAATGTGTATTCGGAAAATCTGTAATGAAGTAAGCATCGATCTGCGTTGAATTGAGACCGGCGGATCGTATGTTACATCCCAAATTTCAACATTTGCCAGTCTGAAGGCTTTGATAACTAGGTCGGATCAAGCTCGTAACAATTACGCTGCGGAATTCTGGCGTATTTGCAGTTGACGGCTTGATAAATGTCCCCCTATGTCTTCAGTTACTGTTATCTTTATGGTGAAGAAAAAAAAAAGCCAAGCAGCACGATTAGTAGTGAGTTAACACATTGCTTTACTGTGCTCTTGTGGGATGTCACCATAATCTTGCAAGATTTCTTAGCAACTTTCCTTAAACTAAGGAATGAAATAAAGTGACTGTGCACATGACAGATTCCTGAATGCCAAACTTGCCATTGATCAGAAAGGTGAATACCCAGGATTGTGTGCCCTGCTCTGATACATTCAGACAAATATTAGCCAAATCCCTATGCTAAATTATTCCTATTTTGAGAACAATAATTATTTAAACCGCTATGTATAATTTTAACGGAACAAATTCTCTCAAAATTCAACTAAATCTGTTGCCATAGGAAGGGGAATCTAAATAGTGCTTCTCTTTTTTTTTTTTTTTTAAATTCCTCTGTTCTCCAAAATTATGTTCTAAGTAGGTGTCTCATTTGTTTGGATGGATATATATATTCACTAAAATGCTTAGAATTCTATGCCACACCTGTAAATACCTAAATACGTTGTTAAAGAGGAACTATTATTCAATATATTATACCATCTCACAGCTTTTAAAAGTAGTTTTTTTTGTTTTTGTTTTAAGTCTAACACTTCTTAAAACATTTATCAAATATCTGTCACACCGCTCCTGGGTTTGCCGCCGCTGTTCTGTTGCCATGGATGCGGTGGCTGCTTTAGGTGTTGGTGATGATGTCATCGCCGCAGGTCCGGATCTCCTATGGCGTGAATCCTGCACCTATATAAGTTTCTCATTCACTATCTTCTGGGCCCAAGTATAGGTGTTTCTGGGTGCTGTATTATTTAAACTGCTGGATTGCTACATTGTTACTGAACTCTGCTTGTCTGACCACTCTGCTTGCCTTACCCTTAAATTACTGGATTACCTTACCATTGCTGAACTCTGCCTGACTGACCATTCTATTGGTTTACTCATGAACTGTTATACTGTTGAATTGCCTTTTGTTGTTGATACCTGCCTGTTCCTGAGCATTCTTTTTTACCCTTGAACTGCTTTACTACTGGATTGCATTCCTGTTGCCGACTCTGCCTGTCTTGACCTTTCTCTGCCTTCATCTTATTGCTGTGAAGAAATACCCTGCCTGCCGTGAGTACTGCTTACCTCATTTCCTATTCTCACTTTGTTCTGGGATATTTCCTACCATTCCAATTCACACCAGGATAAGAAGACTACTGGCCAAGTTTGGTCTGATAGAGAAATATTACACGAGCATTACAATATCAACATTTCAGGGTTAAGAAATCCACACAATTAAGTGTTTAACTCAAGTTGATTGGTTTAAAGTTAACATGTGCTTATGTAAGGAATCCTTTTTATAAATGAATACAGTTTATCTGGAGAAACAAGAATGGACAATTAACTTGTCTTGATTCTGTCTCATCTTCATCCCCCGGAGATAAAAGCAGAGGGGAAGGTGAAATTGGACTATTTCTCAATTACAGAACTCTAGTATCCTTAACAGACCGCATTTAAAAGATTGCACTACTTATGCACAGGAGAGTAATTCACATGAACAATAACTGAGTAACTTGTAACTCTACCAGGGAGAAAACATATTAGATGGCCACAGAAGTGTTATCAGTGCTGCTGATAAATGAGGGTTTTTGTTTTGTTTTTTTTAATAGTTCAAAGAGGGAAAAACTTTTTCTTAATGGAATTTATTTAATGTATTTGCCTCAGGATCAAGCTCCCATTGGCATTGACAATGTGTTACAAGGCTGAAATATAAATCCTAAAGGAACCTAACCGGTCCCAAAAATGTTAGTAAATAATATGTCATTTTTGGCTGGATGATACTAAGTGTTTTGTGTTCTTCTCTTTCTTGGTATTTGGAATAGAAAGATTCTAGTATCATTTTTCCCTCCTGTAATGAAAAAAACATCATATTTCTTCTAAATTAGTTAAATCACAATTATGCTTTAATTCATTTTCTTTAGTTTTTGTTTCAATCTCTTAAATTGAAATAAAATAAATCAAATGTATCTTATTTGAATAGTTTCTATATACATATCTTCATATGTACAGGATAGAAATAGCATTTGCCTTGTTTTTCTTTGTTTTAGAAATGACTAGATCTCAATTCCATTACAAAAAGAGACAATAAAAAAATAAATATGCAACTAAATAATTTAAAAAAATTTAATTTTATCTTACTATTTACTTCATTGGCCCCAATTTATCAAAGTCTGGCGGACCTGATCCGACAGTGCAGATCAGGTCCTCCAGACTTTGCTGAATACGGCGAGCAATATGCTCGCCGTATTCAGCATTGCACCAGCAGCTCACAAGAGCTGCTGGTGCAACGCCGCCCCCTGCAGACTCGCGGCCAATGGGCCGCCAGCAGGGGGTGTCAATCAACTCGATCGGGTTGAATTGCGGCAATGTCTGTCCACCTGCTGTGAGCAGGCGGACAGGTTATGGAGCAGCGATCTTTGTGACCGCTGCTTCATAACTGCTGTTTCTGGCGAGCCTGCAGGCTCGCCGGAAACACGGGGCATCAAGCTCCAATTGGAGCTTGATAGATATGCCACATTGTATCAGATTGCACAGTTGAGTTGGTAAATTGAAACAAGATAGAGTGCTATAGCTCCATATGTGGTCCTAAAGGCAAACTGTTGCAAATAATATAGATAAGTAATATCCCTATTTACCTACAACAGACTTCCTGCACTGATAACAAGCCACTCAGGACCTCCACATATTTGTTCCCTAAAGGGTCACCATCTATAATGTACCCTCTAAATGAACCAATAGTGCAAAACCTACAGATCTCCCCCCCCCAGGCACAACCTACACAGCATAATATCATGACTGATTCTCAAAAATTTGCCAGGTTGAAGAGAGTCAGCTTTTTTTTCTGAGCATTATATTACAAAATAAGTTCTCTCCTTAACCCCTTAATGACCACAGCACTTTTCCATTTTCTGTCCGTTTGGGACCAAGGCTATTTTTACATTTTTGCAGTGTTTGTGTTTAGCTGTAATTTTCTTCTTACTCATTTACTGTACCCACACATATTATATACCGTTTTTCTCGCCATTAAATGGATTTTCTAAAGATACCATTATTTTCATCATATCATATAATTTACTATAAAAAAATGATAAAATATGTGGAAAAATGGAAAAAAACACACTTTTTCTAACTTTGACCCCCTAAATCTGTTACACATCTACAACCACCAAAAAACACCCATGCTAAATAGTTTCTAAATTTTGTCCTGAGTTTAGAAATACCCAATGTTTACATGTTCTTTGCTTTTTTTGCAAGTTATAGGGCCATAAATACAAGTAGCACTTTGCTATTTCCAAACCATTTTTTTCCAAAATTAGCGCTAGTTACATTAGAACACTAATATCTTTCAGGAATCCCTGAATATCCCTTGACATGTATATATTTTTTTTTAGTAGACATCCCAAAGTATTGATCTAGGCCAATTTTGGTATATTTCATACCACCATTTCACCGCCAAATGCGATCAAATACAAAAAATCGTTCACTTTTTCACAAATTTTTTCACAAACTTTCGGTTTCTCACTGAAATTATTTACAAACAACTTGTGCAATTATGGCATAAATGTTTGTAAATTCTTCTCTGAGATCCCCTTTGTTCAGAAATAGCAGACATATATGGCTTTGGCGTTGCTTTTTGGTAATTAGAAGGCCGCTAAATGCCACTGTGCACCAAAAGTGTATTATGCCCAGCAGTTAAGGGGTTAATTAGGGAGCTTTTAGGGAGCTTGTAGGGTTAAATTTAGCTGTAGTGTAGTAGACAACCCCAAGTATTGATCTAGGCACATTTTGGTATATTTCATGCCACCATTTCACCGCCAAATGCGATCAAATTAAAAAAAAATTAAAATTTTTCACAATTTTAGGTTTCTCACTGAAATTATTTACAAGCAGCTTGTGCAATTATGGCACAAATGGTTGTAAATGCTTGTCTGGGATCCCCTTTGTTCAGAAATAGCAGACATATATGACTTTGCCGTTGCTTTCTGGTAATTAGAAGGCCGCTAAATCCTGCTGCGCCTCACACGTGTATTATGGCTAGCAGTGAAGGGGTTAATTAGGGAGTTTGTAGGGAGCTTGCAGGGTTAATTTTAGCTTTAGTGTAGAGATCAGCCTCCCATCTGACACATCCCACCCCCTGATCCCTCCCAAACAGATCCCTTCCCTCCCCCACCCCACAATTGTCCCTGCCATCTTAAGTACTGGCAGAAAGCCTGCCAGTACTAAAATAAAAGGTTTTTTTTTTTTAAAAAAAATGCTACTGTGTAGGATCCCTCCCTTAGCTCCAAACCTCCCTGATCCCCCCCAAAACCCCTCTCTAACCCTCCCCTCTGCCTTATTGGGGGCCATCTTGGGTACTGGCAGCTGTCTGCCAGTACCCAGTTTGCAATAAAAAGTGCTTTTTTGTTTGTTTTTTCTGTAGTGTAGCTTCCCCCCCCCCCACCCCCACACAGACAAACCCCCACCACCTTGCTGATCGTTTTTTTTTTTTTAACATTTTTTATTTTCAAAATTTTCTGTAGTGTAGCGGTTCCCACCCGCCCCCACCCTCCCGTGCATGCGCGCGCGCCCGTGTGCGCCCCCAGCCACCCCCGCCCACGATCCCGCCCCCCTTCACATAACCAGGGCCATCGATGGCCGCCACCCGCCTCCCGGTCCGGCTCCCACCCACCAACGAAGTAAGCCACCGATCTCCGGTGCAGAGAGGGCCACAAAGTGGCTCTCTCTGCACCGGATGGCTTAAAAAGGTTATTGCAGGATGCCTCCATATCGAGGCATCACTGCAATAACCGGAAAGCATCTGGAAGCGAGCAGGATCGCTTCCAGCTGCTTTCCACACTGAGGACGTGCAGGGTACGTTCTCAGGCGTTAACTGCCTATTTTCTGAGGACGTAACCTGCACATCCTCAGTCGTTAAGGGGTTAAAGGGATATGAAACCCATTTTTTTTTAATTTCATGATTCAGATAGAGCATGCAATTTTAAGCAGCTTTCTAATTTACTCCTATTATCAATTTTTCTTTGTTCTTATAATATGCTTTGTTGAAGGAGCAGCAATGCACTACTGGTTGCTGATTGAACACATGGGTGAGCCAATAACAATAGGTTTTTGTGTATGTATATATGTGTGTGTGTATGTATGTGTGTGTGTATGTATAGAACCTAAGGTATTTGCTGCTCCTGACATTTCATAGATAAAACTTTCAGCAAAGAATAACAAGAGAAGGAAGCTGATTAACTAATGGAAGTAAATTGAATAGTTGTTTAAAATTGTATTCTTTATCAGAATCATGCTAGAAAATGCTTGGGTTTCATGTCCCTTTAGAACAGTGGTCTCAAAGTACAGGCCCTGGGGTCATATGCGGCCCCAAGATAGTTTTATGTGGCCCTCTCTTGTTTAAGGTAAACCATTAATTTTTTATGGTTTTAAGAGGTGTAACTAGTTGATGTTATGTATAGGCACTCAAAAGATAAATATAAAGACAAGAGTCCAGTGTAGACTCCCACCATGCACTGCTTGGATAAATGTCACTTTTGACATTGTTATACAGTTCCAGAATGATCAATTCACTTGGCACTCACAAGATAAATATAAACAACTATGTATGTCTGTTGTGGACTACAACTCCCACCATGCACTACTACTTGGGTAAATGTCACTTGCAGTTCCTAGTATATCTAACACTTACTCAGTTCAAGCGCAGGACACTTGGCCAATGGACCCCAGATACATTGAGTTTGATACCCCTGCTTTTAAATAAATCATATTAGTGAACTCCTCTTATTGAGATACACAGTTCCTGGGGTAGAAAATTGCCTTTAAAACAATCCCTGAGGGGGCTTTTTATAATGACGAAGCATTTCATAGAATTTCTCCAGACCAGAAAGCTTTAGAGGTTTAGACTCAAAGACTCTTAAATAACTTCTAAGTTCATAACCAGTGCTATAAACAATACCAGTAACTAGCAGCAGTGCAAGACTATGCTGCCGTAGAAATACATATAGCAAGTGCGACCTGTCAATTGACAAAATGATTAAACCGAGGGATTATAAAGTAAGTTTTATGTAAAATACTGTGTTTTGAAATGTGATCTTAGAATAGATCCCATACATTTATGATTTTCTTTTTATATTATGAAAGCACTTTTATTAAAATGTACCATCATTTTACTATAAACATATACATAGCCCATATAGAGAGATTTTATGAATGCTGTTACTTATTCCAAAACATGTTTTGTATGAAGTGTCTTTGCCTGAATTGTTACTGCTAAAGGAGTAGATAACTAATCTACAAAAACAGCTATAATTAAAATCAACAACAACAATATGATTGCTTGCAGGGAATGGAATTTAAAATATATTATCTTCAGTTCAATTTTTAGCATAAAAACATGGATTAAGAAGGATTTGGTTGAAGTTGATAGACTTCTCATCTACTATGCAAAAAGGTACTATTATTTACTGGAACACAAGCAAGAATAATTTATTACTTTCGGCTAGATTTAGAGTTTTATCGGTAACGACCCGCGTATCTAACGCTGGCTTTTTTTTCCCCGCACCTTTTAAATACCGCTGGTATTTAGAGTTCACAGAAGGGCTGCGTTAGGCTCCAAAAAGGGAGCGTATAGCATATTTACCGCCACTGCAACTCTCAATACCAGCGGTGCTTACGGACGCGGCCAGCTTCAAAAACGTGCTCGTGCACGATTCCCCCATAGAAAACAATGGGGCAGTTTGAGCTGGAAAAAAAAGCAGCGTTCAGCTCCTAACGCAGCCCCATTGTTTCCTATGGGGAAACACTTCCTAAGTCTGCACCTAACACCCTAACATGTACCCCGAGTCTTAACACCCCTAACCTTACACTTATTAACCCCTAATCTGCCGCTCCGTACACTGCCGCAACCTACGTTATCCCTATGAACCCCTAATCTGCTGCCCCTAACACCGCCGACCCCTATATTATATTTATTAACCCCTAATCTGCTGCCCCCAACGTCGCCTCCACCTACCTACACTTATTAACCCCTAATCTGCCGACCGGACCTCACCGCTACTATAATAAAGTTATTAACACCTAATCCGCCTCACTCCCGCCTCAATAACCCTATAATAAATAGTATTAACCCCTAATCTGCCCTCCCTAACATCACCGACACCTAACTTCAAGTATTAACCCCTAATCTGCTGACTGGACCTCGCCGCTACTATAATAAAGTTATTAACCCCTAAAGCTAAGTCTAACCTTAACACTAACACCCCCCTAAGTTAAATATAATTTAAATCTAACGAAATAAATTAACTCTTATTAAATAAATTATTCCTATTTAAAACTAAATACTTACCTGTAAAATAAAACCTAATATAGCTACAATGTAATTAATAATTGCATTGTAGCTATTTTAGGATTTATATTTATTTTACATGTAACTTTGTATTTATTTTAGCTAGTTAGAATAGTTATTAAATAGTTATTCACTATTTAATAACTACCTAGCTAAAAGAAATACAAAATTACCTGTAAAATAAATCCTAACCTAAGTTACAATTAAACCTAACACTACATTATCATTAAATTAATTAAATAAATTAACTACAAATAACTACAATTAAATATAATTACATAAACTAACTAAAGTACAAAAAATAAAAAAAATAAGTTACAAACATTTTAAAAACATTACAACAATTTTAAGCTAATTACACCTAATCTAAGCCCCCTAATAAAATAACAAAGCCCCCAAAATAAAAAAAATGCCCTACCCTATTCTAAATTAAAAAAGTTCAAAGCTCTTTTACCTTACCAGCCCTTAAAAGGGCCTTTTGCGGGGCATGCCCCAAAGAAAACTGCTCTTTTGCCTGTAAAAGAAAAATACAAACTCCCCCCCAACATTAAAACCCACCACCCACATACCCCTAATCTAACCCAAACCCCCCTTAAATAAACCTAACACTACCCCCCTGAAGATCATCCTACCTTAAGTTGTCTTCAGCCAGCCGACCCACTGATGGAAACGAAGAGGATATCCGGAGCGGCAGAAGTGATCCTCCAAGGGGCACTGAAGAAGTCTTCCATCCGGGCGATGTCATCTTCCAAGCGGCGCTGAAGAAGTCTTTCATCCAGGCGATGTCATCTTCCAAGCGGGGTCTTCAATCTTCCTCTTCAGGATCCATCTTCATTCCGCCGACGCGGAACATCCTTCTTCCCCGACGGACTACCGACGAATGAAGGCTCCTTTAAGGGACGTCATCCAAGATGGCGTCCCTCGAATTCCAATTGGCTGATAGGATCCTATCAGCCAATCGGAATTAAGGTAGGAAAATTCTGATTGGCTGATGGCATCAGCCAATCAGATTCAAGTTCAATCCGATTGGCTGATCCAATCAGATTGAGCTCACATTCTATTGGCTTTTCCGATCAGCCAATAGAATGCAAGCTCAATCTGATTGGCTGATCCAATCAGCCAATCGGATTGAACTTGAATATGATTGTCTGATTCAATCAGCCAATCAGATTTTTCCTACCTTATTTCCGATTGGCTGATAGGATTCTATCAGCCAATCGAAATTCGAGGGACGCCATCTTGGATGATGTCCCTTAAAGGAGCCTTCATTCGTCAGTAGTCCGTCGGGGAAGAAGGATGTTCCGCGTCGGCGGAATGAAGATGGATCCTGAAGAAGAAGATTGAAGACCCCGCTTGGAAGATGACATCGCCCGGATGGAAGACTTCTTCAGCGCCGATTGGAAGATGACATCGCACGGATGGAAGACTTCTTCAGCGCCGCTTGGAAGATGACATCGCCCAGATGGAAGACTTCTTCAGCGCCGCCTGGATGATGACTTCATCGTATGGAAGACTTCTTCAGCGCCCCTTGGAGGATCACTTCTGCCGCTCCGGATCTCCTCATCGGTTCCATCGGTGGGTCGGCTGGCTGAAGACAACTCAAGGTAGGATAATCTTCAGGGGGGTAGTGTTAGGTTTATTTTAGGGGGGTTTGGGTTAGATTAGGGGTATGTGGGTGGTGGGTTTTAATGTTGGGGGGGTTGTATTTTTCTTTTACAGGCAAAAGAGCAGTTTTCATTGGGGCATGCCCCGCAAAAGGCCCTTTTAAGGGCTGGTAAGGTAAAAGAGCTTTGAACTTTTTTAATTTAGAATAGGGTAGGGCATTTTTTATTTTGGGGGGCTTTGTTATTTTATTAGGGGGCTTAGATTAGGTGTAATTAGCTTAAAATTGTTGTAATATTTTTAAAATGTTTGTAACTTATTTTTTTTTATTTTTTGTAACTTAGCTTTTTTATTTTTTTGTACTTTAGTTAGTTTATGTAATTGTATTTAATTGTAGTTATTTGTAGTTAATTTATTTAATTTAATGATAGTGTAGTGTTAGGTTTAATTGTAACTTAGGTTAGGATTTATTTTACAGGTAATTTTGTATTTCTTTTAGCTAGGTAGTTATTAAATAGTTAATAACTATTTAATAACTATTCTAACTAGCTAAAATAAATACAAAGTTACCTGTAAAATAAATATAAATCCTAAAATAGCTACAATGTAATTATTAATTACATTGTAGCTATCTTAGGGTTTATTTTACAGGTAAGTATTTAGTTTTAAATAGGAATAATTTATTTAAGTATAGTGTAGTGTTAGGTGTAATTGTAACAGGTTAGTTTTTATTTTACAGGTAAATTTCTCTTTATTTTAGCTAGGTAGCTATTAAATAGTTAATAACTATTTAATAGCTATTGTACCTAGTTAAAATAAATTGAAAGTTGCCTGTAAAATAAAAATAAATCCTAAAATAGCTACAATATAATTATTATTTATATTGTAGCTATATTAGGGTTTATTTTACAGGTAAGTATTTAGCTTTAAATAGAAATAATTTATTTAATAAGAGTTCATTTATTTTGTTAGATTTAAATTATATTTAACTTAGGGGGGTGTTAGGGTTAGGGTTAGACTTAGCTTTAGGGGTTAATAAATTTATTAGAGTAGCGGTGAGGTCCGGTCGGCATATTAGGGGTTAATACTTGAAGTTAGGTGTCGGCGATGTTAGGGAGGGCAGATTAGGGGTTAATACTATTTATTATAGGGTTATTGAGGCGGGAGTGAGGCGGATTAGGGGTTAATAACTTTATTATAGTAGCGGTGAGGTCCGGTCGGCAGATTAGGGGTTAATAATTGTAGGTAGGTGGAGGCGACGTTGGTGGCGGCAGATTAGGGGTTAATAAATATAATATAAGGGTCGGCGGTGTTAGGGGCAGCAGACTAGGGGTACATAGGGATAACGTAGGTGGCGGCGGTGTGCGGTTGGCAGATTAGGGGTTAAAAAATTTTAATAGAGTGGTGGCGATGTAGAGGGACCTTGGTTTAGGGGTACATAGGTAGTTTATGGGTGTTAGTGTACTTTAGAGCACAGTAGTTAAGAGCTTTATGAACCGGCATTAGCCCATAAAGTTTTTAACTACTGACTTTTTTCTGCAGCTGGAGTTTTGTCATTAGATTTCTAACGCTCCCTTCAGCCAACACTCTAAATACCGGCGTTAGGAAGATCCCATTGAAAAGATAAGATACGCAAATGGCGTAGGGGGATCTGCGGTATGGAAAAGTCGCTGCTGGGAAGTGAGCGTTAGACCCTTACCTACAAGACTCTAAATAACAGCGGTAGCCCAAAACCAGCGTTAGGAGCCTCTAACGCTGGTTTTGACGGCTAACGCCAAACTCTAAATCTAGCCGTTAGTTATTTTGTTATTCCTATCTTTATTATCATTCTCTTCGCTAACATCAAATAATGATGTTTATTCCAATCCTTTAAATTGGCAACATGTTTTCATATCCAAGGCTATTCAAATAAAATAAAAAAATAACTTTTTCAACTGTTTCCTTTTTTCAAATTGCACCACAAAAACACATCAGACACTTCAACTATATTTAATCCATTTAAAAAACAAAAAACACTTTCACCTTCTATTTTAAATGTATCTAATTCAACAGCCTTAATTTCATTAAACTCTATTTTGGCATTTTCCATCAACCCCTTTAAATCCAATTTTAATTGTGATGACTTTAACCCAAAAAGCACATCAGAAAGATTGAACTATAGTATTTATTTATTTATGTATTTGTAGGGGCCACAATAATTCTGCAGCTCTAGAACATAGGTGAATTATGCCATGGTACAATTTACAGCAAGACATCTACAAAAATGATGAAGGGGAGAGGGCCCTGCTAATAAGCTGCAACACAATGTAGGTCACCATGTAAATAAGTGCTGTACAGGAAAGGTGGGTTCATGAGTTTACAAAGGGATTACAAGGGGAGCTGATGAGAAATGGAGAGTGGTATGAGATGAGAAACTGAAAATATAGGTTGAAATAGTTTTTAAACATAAGCAAATAGGCACATTTCTAGAAAAGTTATGTAGGCTGGAATATGAGGTAGCTCTTGGGTAGGGAAAAAAAGGCAAGTAGGAGAGAATTTGGAGACAAAACGAAATTCTAGAAGGGTGCAGTGCCTTTGACGGTTTGTATGTTAAAGGGACAGTCAAGTCCAAAAAAAAATTTCATGATTCAAATAGGGCATGTAATTTTAAACAACTTACCAATTTCCTTTTATCACCAATTTTTCTTTGTTCTTTGGTTTTCTTAATTGAAAACTAAACCTAGGAGGTTCATGTGATAATTTCTAAGACCTTGAAGGCTGCCTCTAATCTAAGGGGTCGATCCGATAAAAATCGTCGCCCACAAAAGTTGGCGACGCCAATATTTGCGCGGGTTTGGTATCCTATATACGGCGTAAGCTAGAAGTTACGCGCGTAGATTTCTGGCGTCGCCCGTAGTTTTTTGGCCCATAGACTGACATACAAAACACGCGCAATTTGCTATCCAATATACGGCGTAAGGACTTACGCGCGCAGATTTCACAAAATCTACTCCATTCTCAGCTCGCCACAAATTTAATGCGCAGGAACCCTTGCACTGATTTAGAAACCAACGTAACTCTCTGAAGGCCTAACAAATGCATGCTTAACAATATACATAGCAGCTGCTTGATCACAAATAGTTAACCTCTTAAAAGCATTTATTATTCCTGCCCCTGCAAGTGTGTCAAACCAATCACAAACAGCACAACCTCTCACCTGCAGCCTTAAAACACCTGCAAATGCACACCCTCATTAGCCACCATGTTTCCCTTGCAGTATATTGCATTTAGAGTGAGACAGTGCCGTGGGGCACAAGGGGTGTTGGAACCCCTACAAGCCCTGTTTTGGATGGTATCCCTGCTGCTGAGGTCCCTGGTCATGGTGTTGTAGCTGTCCCTGCTCCAGCTGCTGCTGCCCTCCCTGCTCCTCCTGCTGTTGTCCCTGTTCCTGGTGCTCCCCATGCTGCTGTTGCTGCAGCTGCCCATAGGCCAGCAGGGCCTATAAGACGAAGGCATCAGCAGAGGGGAAGAGCACCAAGGGTACACAGGGTTAGGGTCACCGTGTTTGGGATGACAGAAGTGGAGGTCAGGGAAAAGTATCGCTTGACTTCTGCAAGCCTCATTAACCTATATGAGGTCTTGAAGGATGATATTGACCCTCAAGCGTATAGGAACCGAGCTCTGACTGGTATGCAGAAGCTGTTGTGTGTTGTACACTTCCTGGCAACCGACTCATACCAGTCAACAGAGGGGCTTGTGTCTGGCCTAGCGCAGTCTACCTTCTCCAGGATTCTAGGGGAGGTTCTGACTGCTCTAGATAACCAGACACAACGATACATTCATTTCCCCCGTACCCCCCAGGAATGGAACAAGGCTTCTATCGACTGGGGGGTATTCCCAATGTCATGGGGGCAATTGATTGCACACATGTGCGTATCGTGGCCCGACATGAGGAGACAATCCTCTATATTAACAGGAAAGGGTTTCACTCATTGAATTGCCAGATGGTCTGCGATACCAATCTGAAATTCTTACATGTGTATGCAGGCTTCCCGGGGAGTGCACATGATTCCTACATCCTGCGCCAGACCTCCTTATTCAATATGTTTGAAAATAGAACACTCTCTGGAGGATGGCTGCTTGGTGAGTACCTTCATTCTGTCTGTATATTTCTACTAAAGGGACACTAAACACAAATTTTAATCTCATGTTTCAGATAGAGAATACAATGTTAAACAGCATTACAATTCACTTCTATTATCTAATTTTATTTATTCTTTAGATATCTTTTTTTTTAAAAATAGCAATGCACATAGATGAGCCAATCATATGAGGCTTCTATGTGCAGCCACCAATCAGCAGCTATTGAGCATATCTAATATGCTTGTCAGCAAAAGTTATCTATAGAATGGAGAAAATGATCTAATCTAAGTAAATTATAAAGCTGATAACAATTGCAGGTTCTTATTATGTTTAAATATTTTTTATTAGCAAATTATTAGTTCAATTACAATACACAAGGGAGAGAAAAAAAGAAAAAGAAAACAACAAAAAATAAGTAAATAAATAACAAGAAAATATGAAAGACCCCTGGTTTTTCCAGCTAATATTTCAATGAGACATATTTTAGAACATTAGGAAGTTACTATTTTACCATATCCAAATAATATTCCCCCCGCTACCTCCTATATAACTTAATGTACTTCGCGTGTCCCAGAGAAACAACTCGGATTGTAGAGGACCCTGCTAAAGAAATCAAGTTTCAGGTTCTACCTGTTGGTCATCTATTTCAGGACTCTACTCCAGGGAGGATGTAACATAAATATTATCACGTGAACTCTTTATCTAATGATAAACCCCAAAAGAGTAGAATAAGCTGGAAGTATCTTATCTATAGTGGTGATCAAATAAAATTTTTAGGGAAGAATAAATAACTTTTCCTAGATCTCCATTCCAGTAACTAGGGTCCAGGGAGGGCAGGGGGAGGGAAGGGGAAGGGAGAGGGGGGGAAGAGAGTGTCCCCACTCCCGGCGATCCTCCGAGCCTTACATGTATTGTCTAGGTGTTATGTTTAGGAATCAGATCTAGTCATCTGTTTAGATCTAGGAGGTGTTGAGTTAGTAATCCAATAGTACCATATCCTCTGAAAAGTAGCCTTGTTGTTTAACGTGTCTGCTGCAATTTCATACATAGTGTAGGTGTAGCTTATTTTATTGTATATTTCCGGCCATGAGGGTGATCCCACCTTCCAATATTTTGCAATGCAGATCCTTGTCACTGTGCAAAGGATTCTAATGAATGTATTAAGATATCTATGGAATTTGTCTATATGTTCGTGTAGTAATGCCTGGTGAATGGTAAGTGTGACCTCTTCCTCCAACAATCGTCTAATCAGGGCTGATAGGTTCTGCCAGATCCCCTGGATCTCTCTACAATCCCACCACATGTGTCTGTAGGTCCCTAATTCACTGCATCCTCTATAGCATAAGTTGCTGCCATTCGGTTGCATATGAGCTGTCCTTACTGGGGTCAAATACCATCTGAATATAGTTTTCATGACATTTTCTTGTAGGTCCATACTAATTAGGCCTTTATGAGCTCCTTGTATCATTTCCTCCAATTCCTGTGTTTCTTTACTCATATTCAGGTCTTTCTCCCATGCCCCTATAACCGTGGATTTAGTCCTGTCTGGGGATGTTTGTAACGCTATGTATATTCTAGAAATATTATGTTTAACTCTGACAGGACTCGCGCCACATGTCTCCAACAGGGAGGAACGTAACTGAAGGTATAGGTACCAGTGTAATTTTATAGGTGTAAGTTTTGACTGCAGTTGGGTGAAGGGAAGTAACTGTCCCCTCTGTACCACATCCGCCACTCTATAGAGTCCCTTGTTCTCCCACTTAGCAACCAATATACAAGAGTCTCCCGATAGAAAGCATCTAATTGGTGTCAGTAAGGAGGTCTCAGGAAATAAGTCTGTTCTTTTAAGTGCCTGTGTCCAAGTTTTCATGGTCAAGTCTGAAGTATATGTCTTAATATGTGTCCTAACAGAGTGTGATGGGAGTTCCCATGGAATTGAATCTCTTTCCTCCCACCCCCCCAAATCCCTCTCCAGAAATACCCATGTATCCTCCTCCGATCTCCTCAGAAGACAAGATTCTTGGGCTAGTCTTGCGGACCTATAGTATTCCAAAAGATCCGGAGCTCCCACTCCCCCCGCCCCTCTGCTCCTGCAGACAGGGGCGGACTGGGCCAGGGGGCAGAGAGGCAATTGCCCCCCAGGCTGCCCTAAATCATGTTAAAAACGGCTGCTGCTTTTTTTTTTTTTTTTTTATTGTAATTTTAATAATGGCCAGCAGGGGGAGCAGCTGTACACACATAAGCAGCAGTGGAGCAGCCTTTCTCTCTATGGCACTGAAACTGAAAGGCCATGTGCTGAGGGGGAAGGGCTTAGTGCAGGCTTTCCCTAGTCAAACAGAGCGCAGTCTCAATGAATGGAGGGAAAGGCATCAGTGTGAGCTGCTAGATCATGTGTGCCACCTCTACTAAACAGTAAGTACATACATGTGCTGTCAGCAAGTGTGTGGGGTTTCTTCAGGGGCCGGGCTGCAGTGAAATCATCATGTAGAATACAGCTAATACTGTGGCTGTGCAGTAAGATCCTCATGTATAATACAGCAAATACTGTGGCTGTGCAGTAAGATCCTCATGTATAGTACAGCTAATACTGTGGCTGTGCAGTAAGATCCTCATGTATAATACAGCTAATACTGTGCAGCTTTTATTTTAGCTGAAGCATTGGGATAAGACATTTCAGTTTATGTTGTATCCTACATGGGGAAATAATAATAATAATGTGTAACTGTTGGTAACAGTCCCTTGCTAGGCTGCACATCTATATACAATTCTGCAATGGGAGTGTACTGTATGTGTACCCCAGAGCTAGTGAGCAGTATTTGTCATATATGCATTGCTGTGTGATGTGTAACTGTAGGTAACAGTCCCTTGCTAGGCTGCACATCTATATACAATTCTGCAATGGGAGTGTACTGTATGTGTACCCCAGAGCTAGTGAGCAGTATTTGTCATATATGCATTGCTGTGTGATGTGTAACTGTAGGTAACAGTCCCTTGCTAGGCTGCACATCTATATACAATTCTGCAATGGGAGTGTACTGTATGTGTACCCCAGAGCTAGTGAGCAGTATTTGTCATATATGCATTGCTGTGTGATGTGTAACTGTAGGTAACAGTCCCTTGCTAGGCTGCACATCTATATCCAATTCTGCAATAGGAGTGTACTGTATGTGTACCCCAGAGCTAGTGAGCAGTATTTGTCATATATGCATTACTGTGTGATGTGTAACTGTAGGTAACAGTCCCTTGCTAGGCTGCACATCTATATACAATTCTGCAATGGGAGTGTACTGTATGTGTACCCCAGAGCTAGTGAGCAGGGCTGCACATCTATATACAATTCTGCAATGGGAGTGTACTGTATGTGTACCCCAGAGCTAGTGAGCAGGGCTGCATGGAAATATGGAAGCATATTATCTTTTAAAAGCATTCTGTGTTATTGTTAATAAAGATAAACTGTGTCTATGCTGTGTTTTTTTCTAAGTTCGTAATTTCATGGTTTCTAGGAGGAATTAGCTAAAAAAAACAGGCTTCCTGAATCATTTTTATTAAAGGGACATGAAAATCATCATTTTACTTTCATGGTTCAGATAGAGCACACAGTTTTAAACAACTTCTTAATTTACTTTTATTATCTAATTTGCTTAGTTCTCTTGGTATCCTTTGCTGAAAAAGATAGATAGGTAAGCTTAGGATCTGGGAGCTAGCTACTTATTGGTGACTGCACATATATATCTATTGTCATTGGTTTAACAATGTGTTCAGCTAGCTCCTGGTAGTACATTGCTGCTCCTTCAATAAAGGATACCAAGAAAATGAAGCAACATTGATAATAAAAGTACATTGGAAA
Organism: Bombina bombina; assembly: GCF_027579735.1. Lineage (NCBI taxonomy): Eukaryota > Metazoa > Chordata > Amphibia > Anura > Bombinatoridae > Bombina > Bombina bombina. Next base: position 675,836,268 of record NC_069501.1, on the reverse strand, counting down.
GATGTTAAAACTGTATGGGTTTCATGTCCCTTTAAGTTATTAAACATGTACATGCATTGTGGAGCTTTTAATTGCATTTGCATTCTTGCAGTATTATTAAAGGGACATGAAACACAAAATTTGTCTTTCATGATTCAGACAGAACATACAATTTTAAACAACTTTACAATTTACTTCTATTTTCTAATTTGCTTTATTCCTTTGAAATGATTTGTTGAAAAGCATATCTAGATAGGCTCAGGAGCTTGGAGCTAGCTGCTGATAGGTGGATGAACTTGTATGCCCATTTTAATTGGCTTACAAATGTGTTCAGCTTTCTCCCAGGAGTGCATTGCTGCTTCTTCAATAAAAGATACCAAGCAAATAAAGCAAAATTGATTAGAGAAGTAAATTGGAAAGTTGTTTAAAAATCTATAATCTATCTGAATCATGAAAGAAAATGTTTGGGTTTAATGTCCCTTTAATCTGTAACTTTAAGGGACATGAAACCCAATGTTTTTTTTAATGATTCAGATAGAGCAAACAGTTTTAAAAAAGTATTCCAGTGGTATCTTTTCTTGAAGGGGCAGCATTTCTCTACTGGGAGATAGATAAACACATTAGGTGAGACAATGACAAGAAGCATATATACAGCCACCAATCAGCCGCTATCTCCCAGTAGTGCATTGCTGCTCCTGAACAAGCACATAAGCATACAAGCCCAGCTGCTTTATAGATCACCTTCATGAGAGCTGAATTGCAACAGTGCAACTCTTGGTAGGCCCCCTACCCATTTGTCTCGTAAAAATGAATATTATAGCTATGTTTATAGGGCTGCAGAATATGTTGACGCTCTACAAATAATAATAATAAAGGATACCAAGAAAACAAAGCAAATTTGACAATATAAGTAGATTGCAAAGCTGTTTAAAATTGTAAACTCTATCTGAATTGTGAGAAAAAAAAATGGGTTTCATGTCCCTTTCAGTGTTTTAAGATTAAACTAAAGGACTCTTGTTTACTATATGTAAATTATATATATATATATATATATATATATATATATATATATATATATATATATATATATATATAGGAAAGCAACATGGCTTTAGGTGTACATGAGGGCTGCACACACTCCATGCAGCATGAAAAATAATAGGTAATGTGTGATCACTCTAACTGTAGCTTATTTAGTTTAGAATAAATGTTAGATGTTTTCTTATTTAGTTGTTAATCCGGCGTGTACAGACCTACAATTCTACCAGCCTACATGGTCACCATATTTTTAAAGAGGCCATGAATGTGCTAAAAAAAAACATTAAAAATCAGTGGTTTAAAGTCATTGCAGAAAAAACTGCTCAAAAGCTTTCCTTTAACCCCTGGAAAAAATCCCCATGGCTGGCATATGTAAACACTTTGAGAATACAACATTTTAACCCCTTAGTGACCAGAGCACTTTTCCATTTTCTGTCCGTTTGGGACCAAGGCTATTTTTACATTTCTGCGGTGTTTGTGTTTAGCTGAAATTTTCCTCTTACTCATTTACTGTACCCACACATATTATATACCGTTTTTCTCGCCATTAAATGGACTTTCTAAAAATACCATTATTTTCATCATATCTTATCATTTACTATAAAAAAAATTATAAAATATGAGGAAAAATGGAAAAAAACACACTTTTTCTAACTTTGAACCCCAAAATCTGTTACACATCTACAACCACCAAAAAACACCCATGCTAAATTGTTTCTAAATTTTGTCCTGAGTTTAGAAATACCCAATGTTTACATCTTCTTTGCTTTTTTTGTAACTTATAGGGCCATAAATACAAGTAGCACTTTGCTATTTCCAAACCATTATTTTTCAAAATTAGCGCTAGTTACATTAGAACACTAATATCTTTCAGGAATCCCTGAATATCCATTGACATGTATATATTTTTTTTAGAAGACATCCCAAATTATTGATCTAGGCCCATTTTGGTATATTTCATGCCACCATTTCACCGCCAAATGCGATCAAATACAAAAAATTGTTCACTTTTTCACAAATTTTTTCACAAACTTTCAGTTTCTCACTGAAATTATTTACTAACAGCTTGTGCAATTATGGCATAAATGGTTGTAAATTCTTCTCTGGGATCCCCTTTGTTCAGAAATAGCAGACATATATGGCTTTGGCATTGCTTTTTGGTAATTAGAAGGCCGCTAAATGCCACTGCGCACCACACGTGTATTATGCCCAGCAGTGAAGGGGTTAATTAGGGAGCATGTAAGGAGCTTTTTGGGGTAATTTTAGCTTTAGTGTAGTGTAGTAGACAACCCCAAGTATTGATCTAGGCCCATTTTGGTATATTTCATGCCACCAGTTCACCGCCAAATGCGATCAAATTAAAAAAAACGTAAAATTTTTCACAATTTTAGGTTTCTCACTGAAATAATTTACAAACAGCTTGTGCAATTATGGCACAAATGGTTGTAAATGCTTCTCTGGGATCCCCTTTGTTCAGAAATAGCAGACATATATGACTTTGGAGTTGCTTTTTGGTAATTAGAATGCTGCTAAATGGCGCTGCGCATCACACGTGTATTATGGCTAGCAGTGAAGGGGTTAATTAGGTAGCTTGTAGGGAGCTTGCAGGGTTAATTTTAGCTTTAGTGTAAAGATCAGCCTCCCACCTGAAACATCAGACCCCCTGATCCCTCCCAAACATCTCTCTTCCCTCCCCTAGCCCACAAATGTCCCCGCCATCTTAAGTACTGGCAGAAACTCTGCCAGTACTAAAATAAAAGGTATATTTGGGCTTTTTTGTGCATTTTTTGTTAGCATATTTACATATGCTTCTGTGTAGGGATCCCCCTTAGCCCCCAACCTCACTGATCCCCCACTAAATAGCTCTCTAACCCTCCCCCTCTGACTTAATGTGCGCCATCTTGGGTACTGGCAGCTGTCTGCCAGTACCCAGTTTAGTGAAAAAAAATGCTTTTTTTTTAATAAAATATGTCCCTTTTCTGTAGTGTAGCTTTCCCCCCCCCCAAGACCAACCCCCCACCCCTTCCAGATCCCTTAGATGTTTTTAAAAAAAAGTTTATTTATTTTTTTTTTTACTTTTCCTTTTCTACTTTTCTGTAGTGTAGCGGTTCCCACCCGCTCCCGCCCCGTGCACGCGCCCCCCCCCCCCCCCCCCCGTGCACGCGCGCGCGCCCGTGCGCGCCCCCCAACGATCACGATCCCGATCCCGCCCCCCGTGACGTCACGCGCGACACCGATGGCCGCCCACCCGCCTCCCAATTCGGCTCCCACCCACCAACGATACCGGCCATCGATGTCCGGTGCAGAGAGGGCCACAGAGTGGCTCTCTCTGCATCGGATGGCCATGTATGGTTATTGCAGGATGCCTCCATATCGAGGCATCACTGCAATAACCGGAAAGCAGCTGGAAGCGAGCAGGATCGCTTCCAGCTGCTTTCCACACCGAGGACGTGCAGGGTACGTCCTCAGGCGTTAACTGCCTTTTTTTTGAGGACGTACCCTGCACGTCCTCGGTCATTAAGGGGTTAAATAAAGTCTAGTAAAACACCTTTGCAATAAACTTTCATTATTTTGCACCATTTTCTGCAATTACACTTTGAAAACAAAGTTTTTTTTTCTAATTCCAAGAATTGGAAGTGATCATGCACTATCTAATCCCAGTTGGCTTCAATAAAGGTTATTCCTGGTGGGTCCTGCTGGCTATGGGTCCTGTGGTGGGTCCTACTGGCTGGGGGTCCTGTTGTGGGTCCTGCTGGCTGTGGCGTGCTGTGGGTCCTGTGGCTGTGAGCTGATTTGTTGGTGCAATGGGCCACTTGACTGGATTTGCCCCCCAGGCCTAAGGCTGCCAGCCCTCCCCTGCCTGCAGACTACTTGTTTCGCTATTCTAGCCAATTTTGGCCCTCTTATAAAAGTTAGTATTTCGGTTTGCATTTTAATAATGTCCATGTTAACAAGTTTAATGGGGAGGGCTCTGAAGAGATATATGATGCGTGGGAGTAGGTTTATTTTGACTAATGCTACTCTACCCATCCAGGAGAAACCACATAGCTTCCACTTCAAGAGATCTTTTCTAAATTGAGTGAGGAGTGGAGTGTAATTATATTTATACAGGGATTGCATCTGTGTTGGGAGATTGATACCCAGACATCTAATGGTTTTTGTGGCCCACCTAAATTCAAAGTTAAGTTCAATTATTTTCCGGGTATGTGGGGGGATGGCCACCGGGAGGAGTTCGCTCTTCTCCCCATTTATTTTATACCCCGAAATATCTGAGAAGTCGTTTAGTACCATATGTAAATTAGGCAGTGATATGAGTGGATTGGTAATGGTGAGCAGGATATCATCCGCAAATAAAGTTAGTTTGTATTCAGACTGGGCCACTCTGACTCCCGAGATGTCTGGGTGTGCACGAATCTTGGCCGCCAGTGGCTCAATGCAAATGGCAAACAATAGGGGCGACAGAGGGCACCCCTGTCTCGTCCAGTTCAATATGGGGAAAATAATGGATCTATACCCCCCCGCAGTTACCTGAGCCCGTGGGTTTGAATATATTGCCTGTAGGGCAGTCATAAATGTATCGCCAAAGCCCAATTTCCCCATGACCGCAAACATATATTTCCAGTCAATTCTATCAAACGCCTTCTCCGCATCCAGTGACAGGATCAGAGAAGGCGTTTGCATACTTTCCAGATGATGGACCAAATTAATCACATGTCTTATATTATCTGGGGCTTCTCTATTCTGCATAAACCCTACTTGATCTGCAGGTTCTTATTAAATGGACAGTCTAGTATAAATTGCACTTTCATTATTCAGATAGGACTTTTAATTTTAATAAACTCTCCAAATTACTTCCATTAACAAAATGTGCACAGTATTTGTATCTTTTATATTTTTGAGTCACCAGCTCCTACTGACCATGTGCAAGAATAAGTGTGTATGCATTTGTGAATGGCTGATGGATGTCACATGGTACAGGGGGAGTTTCAAAATACATAACACTTTAAATTGTCATAAAAAATAACTTTGATATTAGACTAAGTGCTATTGCATTGTCTTGTTATCTTGCATTTTTTGATAATGAAAATCTACTGTGTTGACTGGTCCTTTAAAATAGATTTTTGGTCTAGAACTAATACTGGCATAAAAGTAGATTGCTTATAATGCACAAATTTAATGTTTTTATTAAATATATCTTTTATATGAAATTCATGTTGTGTCCCTTTAAAGCACATGATGTACCTGTAGTAATCCAATTACATATGTTACATGACAGGTGACGCAGGGTACGGCTGCATACCATGGCTATTAACCCCCTTGGTGCACCCCATTACAGAGCCACAACTCAGGTACCAGGAGGCACACATAAGAACAAGGAATGTCATTGAAAGGAGCTTTGGCCTATTAAAAACCAGGTTCAGGTGTCTGGATGTTACAGGCGGAGCACTACAGTATAACCCCAACAAAGTGTGTTCCATTGTCAATGCTTGCTGTATTCTACACAACATTGCTGTGGACACACGTTTGTTGGGGGACATTGACCCAGAGCAGCAGCAGCAGCAGCTGGTTCCTGTACCTGAGGATGTGGACAGGGGGACACTGAGGGGGAATGAAGTGAGAGATTATGTCATCCGGGAATACTTCACCTGTAAGTTACTTATTCATAAGTACAGTAAACCGTAACATTCACATGTATTATGATGTTTGACAGTACCTCACCAACCATTGCATGTGTATATATCATGTCTTGCAGAATTTCAAACTTTGGATTTCCACTGCATGTAAGTGAAACTACTACATCCCAACCCCCTTCCCTTAAAGGGACACTATACCCAAACATATTCTTTCATGATTAAGGATAGAGAATATAATTTTAAAAAACCTTCCAATTTACTTTGATTACCTATTTTCAGTTATTATTTAGATATACTTTAATGAAGACATAGCAATGCACACAGTGAAACAATCACAGGAGGCATCTATATACAGCTACTAATCAGCAGCTACCAAGCATATCTAGATATGCTTTTCAGCAAAGAATATCAATATAATGAAGCAACATAAATAATAGAAGCAAATTATTAAGTTGTTTATAATTGTCTGCTCTTTACAAATCATGAAGGAAAACATTTTGCTTTCATGTCCCTTTAACAACCCTAATTACTGTATATTTCTCATTTGTTTCATTCATGTTTAGTTCACTATCATTAAGAATGAGGATAATGGATATTTATACCTTATGTTCACACCTTCTTTAAATACATTATTAGTTATATATACCAACGTGTCAATTTATATTGGATGTGAGAAACCTTGATTTACATCTTAGAAGTGAATATTACTATATGTACCGTTCATACACAACTATTTGATGTGGTTTATCGAACAGGAATATGTCAGAAACATGATAATAATACCTTTTTTGCCCATTTCAACACAGGTATTATTATATGTTTTAACAATATTACTGTACTAAAACACACCTCACATGGATGTGGATGACAATTATATGGTAAATAACAGAGGACAAGATTTAGGATGAAATAGAACAAGATTTATTTTCTTTTAGGCCTCTTAGATGAGGGGGCTGAGGGGCCTGGAGTGGGTCTCCTACCTCTCCTTGGTTGTGTGGATCCAGTAGGAGTGCTGGTCACAGATGAGATGCTTGAGGCGATGTCCTGCTGGTGGGTGAAATGCTCCACCAACACACCCAACAGTTGGTTCTGTTCCCTCCAACTGTGGTCACTCTGGATTTGCATGTCGGAAATGACTCTCAGCATTTGTGATTGGTTTTGTACCATAGCAGTTACAGATGCTGCCATGTCCCTTTGCAGCTCAATGGAACGCTGTTGTAATCGCTGTTGGCTCCTATGGAACCTGTGTTGGTCCCTCTGCATTCTCTCGCAGGTTGACGTTAGACTCTCACAGGTCAATGTTTGTCTCCTCTGTAGGGAAATGTATTCTTCACCCATGGCGGAAGTCAGTGGATCCATGGGCTCTTCCCCAGCAGGGACTATAGGCACTGGTTCCATTTCTCGATCCTCAGCTGGGGGTGCAGGCCCCGGAATCTCAGCTGGGGGTGCAGGCCCCGGAATCTCAGCTGGGGGTGCAGGCCCCGGAATCTCAGCTGGGGGTGCAGGGCGAGGAATTTCAGCTGGGGGTGCAGGCCCCGGAAACTCAGCTGGGGGTGCAGGGCGAGTAATTTCAGTTGGTGGAGCTCTTCCAACTGCTGCCGATGGTGCAGATGTCTGGATGGATTGGCTGCTGGTGTGCATCCACTCAGCCTGCTGGTAGAATCCCTGAGTGGCATGATATTCTTGTGGGGGGGTAAAGACATCTACCCTTCGGGGCTGGCTTGGCTCCCCCTCCAAGCCAAAGGAATATTCCTCCGGCCAGGGCTCCTGCCAGGTATCCTCCTGTAATGCAGGCGGCATAACATTGGGATTCTCAATTGAGGCAGTCCAACCCATGTCATGCCTGGCATACTCCTGCTGGACTCTCTGGACCGGTGGTCGAGGTGGAGAAATACTTTGATCCAGTGTTGGAGGGGGATGCATGGGCGTTGGCACCCTGGTGACTGGAGGTTCTGTGGAGGAGTCAAATGATGAGAGGGATTAGTACAGTCAGATATATATCCATGTGGGCATACAATGTACATGCTAGGGCCTATCCACATTCTCATGTCAAACTCTATAACATGCATGTGCACATTGAGATTTGTGATATGATGGGTTTTAATATGCAAAGTATACATGTATGTGCTTCATACAATAGTTCTGTGTACATGTCAGTGATGGAGAAAATGTGTTCTTTAAGTGACATTATGGTTGTGATGACTATAGTGTCCATTTACTGAAAAGTCTACATGTGGCTTGTGGCCTGTGTTACTCTGAGACATGTTAGTATTTCACTATTCCACCTCATATCATGAATTTCAATGTGTTAAGTAGGATTAAATGGACATGCAACCCATTTTTATTCTTTCATGATTCAGCTAGCCAAGCATGCAATTTTAAACAGCTTTGTAATTTACTTCCATTAGCTAATTTGCTTCATTCTCTTGATATTCTTAGCTGAAAAGAATTTCTAGATAGGCTCATAAGCTGATGATTGGTGGCTGCACATCAATGCCTCGTGTGATTGCCTCACCCATGTGCATTGATATTTAATAAACTAAGATTATGAAAATAATGATGAAAAATAGATAATAGAAGTAAATTGGGATGTTGTTGAAAACTGTATTCTCTATCTGAATAATTAAATAAAATTATTTGGGTTTCATGTCCCTTTAATGTTAAATCTCATTGTATATTTTGTTGTTTGTAAGCAAAATACCATGCTCATCATTGTGTACATGAATGTGTGACAATATAGGATGTTATAACTCAAATACATATAATACTGGTGTGTGGGATGTTACTCACCAGCATGCTGTGCTGATGTTGCAGCCCCTGAGTCACGAGCCCCTGGAAATCCACGGACTGCTGTGACGCTCAGGGACCTACGAATCAGCTCCTGCCACTCGTTGTATTCCGCCTCATAGTGAGGCCCACCTCCTGTTGCCCTCTGGGACATTGCTTCCTGGCCCATCTTCTCCTTGACTCTCCTCTTACAATCATTCCACCTCTTCTTTAGGCCATCCACATTCCTCCTCTGTTGGGACACACCATTGATGGCCTCCACCACCTTCTGCCAAGCATCTTTACGCCTACGGGCAACTCCTTGCCCTTCTCTTGTCCAAAGAGGGCAGTATGGTTCTCCAGGACAGTCTGGACTAGAGCGAGGTTTTCTGCAAAACTGAAGTTAGGACACCTCATACGCTCCTTGTCCTGGGCCGCCTGGCTCCCTCCCTCGGATGTCCCTGGTGTGGGTTCCTCCCTATCCTCTCCCTCCTCCCCCCTTCTATCCCCATGTGCACCCTCTATCCCTCTTCTAAGTGTGCCTGGCCTTGGGGCAACCCCACTCCCATCCTCCCTTCTGGCTCTCCCTCTCCCCACTCCGCTCACTCCTTGACGGTGACCCTGCTGCTCCTCCTGTCCATAATCCTCTCCCTGCAACTCCCCTTCCCTCCTCCCCCCAGCCCTAGCTCTCCCTGACATCCTCACACTACACACACTCACACACTCACACTCACTCAAACTTCAATCACACACAATCACAACCAGACACTCAGCCTTTCAAACTGTAAAAGATAAATAAAATGTGTAAGGTGTTATCAAAAAAAAGTGTTGTGTATTTTGTATATGTGTGCAATATGTAAAAAAGTGACAGTAAATGTACAAGCTTATCAAATCCTCCAAATCCGACCTAACTAAATATTATGCAATGCGCCTCTCTCTCTACTCTAACGACTTTCTCCTACTCACTGTAGTGTGCTGTGGCTCCAAGAACCAACCAAACACACTAAAGAAAATGGCGGCTGCGCAGGGGTTTAAGTATGAATTTTGAATCTCGTCATTACGTGGTGCATCTCTTAGAACTGGCGTTATTTTTTACGAGTCGTAGGCTAATTTGCATAAAACTACACTTTATTGAGAGTTTATGTGAACAAAATACAGGCGCAAGTACTTGCGACGACTAAAATGTGTATTTGCACACATTTTGCCTGCTCGCCGGTTTTTCCTACTTACGCCAGTTTAGCATCTGACGGCGCTGAATATTGGATAGCTAGAGTTGCAAGCTGAAACTGCGGGCGACGCGGGTTACCTCGCTTGCGCCGCAAACTACGATCTATATCGGATCGACCCCTAAATGCATTTTGACAGTTTTTCACCACTAGAGGGCGTTAGTTCATGTGTTTCATATAGATAACATTGAGCACATGCACGTGAATTTACCGAGGAGTGAGCACTGATTGGCTAAAATGCAAGTCTAAAAAACATAAAAAATATGAATAAAATAAACACAAAACCAAAAGTTCATATGTAAGGATATATCCATGTTCTCTGGGTTAGATTCCCCACTTCTTAACGTTCCTCAATGATTTCTCAGAAAAAAGGAAACAAAAAAGATAACATAGTGTGACTCTGTAACCACTTGTAGAGGATTAATTCCGTGCTGTAACGAGTGACTACTCACATTTGTTGGAGCTTACAACTAAGCTCAAGGAAATGCGCACTCCCACTTTATACTGGTGGGAAAACAGTACTCTCAGGCAAATCTTAAAACAAATATTTATTAAAATACATAAAAGGCATCACAAATGCCTCTGTAACACCATACAGTTGCAGGTGAATGAGCAATGTTGATATTACAATTACTCAAAGGAGCAAGTCTTGGATGAGTGTGGATGGATTAGCAGAATATAAACCGCTAAAACCACCACCTCACAGTCACAAAACAAAGCGCTCTTTTCCCAGGTGTATCGGCAAATGTAGAGACGCACTAAGAAGTCTGTGATTACAGTTCCGTTCCGACGTACGTTTCGCTGATTCAGCTTTATCAAGTATTGAAGTGCGCATGTCCAAGGGTCCCTTTAAACCTCTAATTGATGACTCATAGTCCATATGAGGCTGTATCCTCCATTTTGGAAGTTGGCATATCGTTAAATCTCTATCTAATTGTCCGGTATGCTTTGTCTCTTTTTTATAGTATTCACCATTCTGTTATTGTTAATATATGCATACAAGTTAAGGCAAACAACTTGTTAATATCTTGTGAATAACATACTAAAATAATAACTATCGTTTAAAATATCTTAAACATTTTTATTGTAAATAATTATTATACCCCTTAATAAGACATATCTCGTTCTTTACATTATAATTCCTGTAATTTGGTAGAGAATAATAACTGGATTGTTCCCACCTTTGTCCTGGGTATTTTGTGTACATACAGATAATTAGCTTGTATGTCTTCTCGTTCCTACAAATTATACGTATTTATTTCTTATATATTTTACCTAATTACTAGTGATGCTAGTGTTTCCCATCTGGTTCGTATTCTATACCATAGTTATCCTAAATATTAACACTACATATTCTATATCTAGATTTTGATCTTACATTAGAAAATATACTGCTCTATTTATGTTTTTAACTGTATAATCAGATGTTCCTATCCTATGTTTATCACTCCCACCTTCTTGAGATGTATACAAATAGTGTGTTCTATAGTTATTGGACACCAATGCAGTGTAACATATGGATAAGGCTGTTATGGGAATATCAAATAATGTGTCTTATAGTTATTACACAACATTACAGTATAACCTATGAATGATGCTGTTATGAGGATATCTCTCACAAAAAATAATGAATTTCAAAAACTTTATTCAGTCCATTAGGTCTGAAGCTATCCATAATATGGATCCACTTCATCTCTAACTGACCCAATCTGTTCTGAGTGTCATCACCTCTCTAATTCTGAGTTAAGGAGCAGTATACAGAAACATTGGGGTATTCTATGGAGGGATTCAGACATAAATGCATTTTTAGGGGATGGACCCATTATAATGTTTAAAAAGGTTCCCAATTTAAAATTGCAACTCTACCAAGTGGCTAAACACACAGATAGCAAAAATGTAATCTATATGTTACGCTGTTCGTGCAATCTTATCTACATAGGGCGTACCTGCAGACCTCTTAAAACTAGACTAAATGAGCATATTTATAATATTGAGAAAGGATACTGCAATCACACTGTATCTGCTCATTTCGACAAAAAACATAATAGAAATATAAAAGATTTTGAATTTCTAGGCATTAGAGAAGTGGAACAGAATTGGAGAGGGGATGACACTCAGAACAGATTGGGTCAGTTAGAGATGAAGTGGATCCATATTATGGATAGCTTCAGACCTAATGGACTGAATAAAGTTTTTGAAATTCATTATTTTTTGTGAGAGATATCCTCATAACAGCATCATTCATAGGTTATACTGTAATGTTGTGTAATAACTATAAGACACATTATTTGATATTCCCATAACAGCCTTATCCATATGTTACACTGCATTGGTGTCCAATAACTATAGAACACACTATTTGTATACATCTCAAGAAGGTGGAAGCGATAAACATAGGTTAGGAACATCTGATTATACAGTTAAAAACATAGATAGAGCAGTATAGTTTCTAATGTAAGATCAAAATCTAGATATAGAATATGTAGTGTTAATATTTAGGATAACTATGGTATAGAATACGAACCAGAAGGGAAACACTAGCATCACTAGTAATTTGGTAAAATATATAAGAAATAAGACACATGTAAATACGTATAATTTGTAGGAACGAGAAGACATACAAGGTAAGTATCTGTATGTACACAAAATACCCAGGACAAAGGTGGGAACAATCCAGTTATTATTCTCTACCAAATTACAGGAATTATAATGTAAAGAACGAGATATGTCTTATTAAGGGGTATAATAATTCTTTACAATAAATTTTTTTAAGATATTTTAAACTACAGTTATTATTATTTTAGTTTGTTATTCACAAGGCAAGTTGTTTGCCTTAACTTGTATGCATATATTAACAATAACAGAATGGTGAATACTATAAAAAAGAGACAAAGCATACCGGACAATTAGATGTAGTTTTTAACGATGTGCCAACTTCCAAAATGAAGGATACAGCCTCATATGGACTATGAGTCATCAATTAGAGGTTTAAAGGGACCCTTGGACATGCGCACTTCAATCCTTGATAAAGCTGAATCAGCGAAACGTACGTCGGAACGGAACTGTAATCACAGACTTCTTAGTGCGTCTCTACATTAGCCGATACACCTGGGAAAAGAGCGCTTTGTTTTGTGACTGTGAGGTGGTGGTTTTAGCGATTTATATGCTGCTAATCCATCCACACCCATCCAAGACTTGCTCCTTTGAGTAATTGTAATATCAACATTGCTCATTCACCCGCAACTGTATGGTGTTACAGAGGCATTTTAATAAATATTTGTTTTAAGATTTGCCTGAGAGTACTGTTTTCCCACCAGTATAAAGTGGGAGTGCGCATTTCCTTGTGCTTAGTTGTAAGCTCCAACAAATGTGAGTAGTCACTCGTTACAGCACGGAATTAATCCTCTACAAGTGGTTACAGAGTCACACTATGTTATCTTTTTTGTTTACTTTTTTTGAGAAATCATTGAGGAACGTTAAGAAGTGGGGAATCTAACCCAGAGAACACGGATATATCCTTACATATGAACTTTTGGTTTTGTGTTTATTTTGTTCATATTTTTTGTTTTTTTATTCTCATCACATTTATCTCACTTACTTTTTCTGTGATACTTGGTATAATTATTACACATAAAATGCAAGTCTGTCAAAAGAACTGAAATAAGGGGACAGTCTGTAATTAGCTGGTTTCTAACCCTCTGCAGAGGTAAAACGTGTATTATAACTGTGTTGGTTATGCAAAACTGGAAAATGGGTAATTAAGGGATTATCTATCTTTTAAAACAATGAAAATTCTGGTGTTGACTGTCCCTTTAAGGTCAGGACATTAAATGTTATATGAAGCCAGAAACTCAACAGTGAGGACCTATTAGGAAAATCAATATGGAAGTGGCATTCATGATTGATTGCACATGGAAGTAATAGTAATTTGAGAGATCAGAGAGGATGGTACAGTATGATAAATAGTAGTTATACATTATGTAAAATAGTAGTTATCTTGTTTTTTTTTGTTTTTTTTTTGGGGGGGGGTTGTTAATCATTTTAGGTGTTCTCTATTCTCCATCCCTTTACTTTTTTAGTTTACAGTACCAGTTCTAAACATAAGCTGCAAAATATTGATTTGTTTTTTTAAACTTTTACTTTGGGCTGATTATTAAAGCTATATATTTAATCTGTGAAATAAACCATATGTTGCTAAATTAAGGCATTTCTTGTTTACAACATGTTTCTCCTTCATTTTATAATGTCTAGATGTCTCTAGTGTACAGCAAAAAAAGGAGGATCAAAGTTCTAGTAAGCAGTACAAAGAATAAATTAATCTAATCTGTATAGGGCACAATACTGCTGATCTGTGATTTGCTGTACTATAAATATAGCATAAAACAGGCAAAAATGTAAAGTAAACACAGATATTGCTAAAGGAAGTGATTTGAGAAGAAGATTCAAATATATCAAATATTTAATCTTAAACACAAAAATACAAAACAATTGATGAGTAATAAAAAAAATGCTAAAAATCTGTATTAGAGGACATATAAAAATGTAATACACACTTGAATTGCTCATATCTAAGAGCTAACACATAAAAATATATGCTACCATACAAATTAGCAACATATATGTGTAATGTCCAATAGGTTTTAAAGAAAATAATAAAAGTGACTTGCTAGTCAACAGTGAACAATCTGCAGTTCATGAAATCACCTCAAAGTAGTAAGGGTGTTTCCGACATCTGATTGACTGTCTGCTGGGTCACATAGCCTATTTTGGCCAATCAGGAGATGAAGCTTAAAGGGACATGCCACCCACATTTTTTCTTTTATGGTTTAGAAAGAGAATGCAATTTTAAACATCTTTCTAATTTACTTATATTATCTAATTTGTTTTATTCTCTTGATATTCTTTGATGAAAAGCATATCTAGATATGCTCACTAGCTGCTGATTGGTTGCTGCACATAGAAGCCTCGTGTGATTGGCTCACCATGTGCATTGCTTTTTCTTCAACTAAGGATATTTAAAAAATGAAGCAAAATAAATAATGGAAGTAAATTGTAATGTTGTTTAAATTTCTATTCTCTATCTGAATCATGAAAGAAAGATTTTGGGTTTAGTGGCCCTTTAATGGAAATGAAAGTAATGTGTGTACACATCGAACGTATCACGGTTCAAAACAAATTGCTCCCAATCAAATCCAGTGCATGTTACAAAACACCTTAACACCGGTTGTGCTATTTAACGACTATGAAGGTGGCAGAAATTGTATGACATAGTGGAAGTCCTCTTGTACTAGTCTCACAATAATTAGCAGACTAGTGATGCCCCTTGTTTCTAAAGACTGCTGCTCCGTAACTTGTCTTCCTGCTCTGAGGCTTGCAGACATAAATCAACCCGTTCAAATATGATCGGGTTGATTGACACCCCCTGCTAGCGGCCGATTGGCCGTGAATCTGCAGAGGGCGGCATTGCACCAGCAGTTCACATGAACTGCTGGTGCAATGATAAATGCTGACAGCGTATGCTGTCGGCATTTATCGATGTGCAGTGGACATAATATGCTACATCATGTCCGCTCGCACTATGATTAATATACCCCCAGGTCTTAAGTGATGCTACATATTTTAGATCTGTTATCTGTTACTCTTGAGTGATCATAACTTGTAATTTGAGCAATGTTTAGTGTGGCTACAATATTTATTTAAAGTACAGGCTGCATTAATAAAATGTTGTTCCCACTTTATCTGGTAATTCAGTTTTACCATGGACTTGTAAAACCTTGTCACCCCTATTTTTCATTATTTTCCCATAATCCATAAAAGCTATAATGCCCCACCTGGTAGACCCATCATTTCTGGTATCGACTCTTTGAATGAACCTCTATCTGATTTAGTGGATTCATTCATACAACCATTGGTCAGGAGCCTGTCAAGTTATATACAAGACACTACAGCTCTATTAAATTAACTAAATAAAATACAATCGCCGAGATTACGAGTTGTGCGTTCTGCTGAAAAAGCAGCGTTAAGAGGTCCTAATGCTGCTTTTTTATGCCCGCTGGTATTACGAGTATTGAAGGTTTAGGGGCACCGCACACTTTTCTTTCATGTAATTAGCAAGAGTCCATGAGCTAGTGACGTATGGGATATACATTCCTACCAGGAGGGGCAAAGTTTCCCAAACCTCAAAATGCCTATAAATACACCCCTCACCACACCCACAAATCAGTTTTACAAACTTTGCTTCCTATGGAGGTGGTGAAGTAAGTTTGTGCTAGATTCTACGTTGATATGCGCTCTGCAGCAGGTTGGAACCCGGTTTTCCTCTCAGCGTGCAGTGAATGTCAGAGGGATGTGAGGAGAGTATTGCCTATTTGAATTCAATGATCTCCTTCTACGGGGTCTATTTCATAGGTTCTCTGTTATCGGTTGTAGAGATTCATCTCTTACCTCCCTTTTCAGATCGACGATATACTCTTATATATACCATTACCTCTACTGATTCTCGTTTCAGTACTGGTTTGGCTTTCTACTACATGTATATGAGTGTCCTGGGGTAAGTAAGTCTTATTTTCTGTGACACTCTAAGCTATGGTTGGGCACTTTTATATAAAGTTCTAAATATATGTATTCAAACATTTATTTGCCTTGACTCAGGACGTTCAAACATTCCTTATTTCAGACAGTCAGTTTCATATTTGGGATAATGCATATGAATACATTTTTTCTTACCTTAAAATTTGACTTTTTTCCCTGTGGGCTGTTAGGCTCGCGGGGGCTGAAAATGCTTCATTTTATTGCGTCATTCTTGGCGCTGACTTTTTTGGCGCAACATTTTTTTTCTGTTTCCAGCGTCATACGTGTCGCCGGAAGTTGCGTCATTTTTGACGTTTTTTGCGCCAAAGGTGTCGGCGTTCCGGATGTGGCGTCATTTTTGGCGCCAAAAGCATTTAGGCGCCAAATAATGTGGGCGTCTTTTTTGGCGCTAAAAAATATGGGCGTCACTATTGTCTCCACATTATTTAAGTCTCATTATTTATTACTTCTGGTTGCTAGAAGCTTGTTAACTGGCATTTTTTCCCATTCCTGAAACTGTAATTTAAGGAATTTGATCAATTTTGCTTTATATGTTGTTTTTTTCTATTACATATTGCAAGATGTCCCAGATTGACACTGAGTCAGAAGATACTTCTGGAAAAACGCTGCCTGGTGCTGGATCGACCAAAGTTAAGTGTATCTGCTGTAAACTTGTGGTATCTGTTCCTCCAGCTGTTGTTTGTAATGAATGTCATGACAAACTTGTTAATGCAGATAATATTTCCTTTAGTAATGTTACATTACCTGTTGCTGTTCCGTCAACATCTAATAATCAGAGTGTTCCTGTTAACATAAGAGATTTTGTTTCTAAATCCATTAAGAAGGCCATGTCTGTTATTCCTCCTTCTAGTAAACGTAAAAGGTCTTTTAAAACTTCTCATTTTTCAGATGAATTTTTAAATGAACATCATCATTCTGATTCTGATAATGGTTCCTCTGGTTCAGAGGATTCTGTCTCAGAGGTTGATGCTGATAAATCTTCATATTTATTCAAAATGGAATTTATTCGTTCTTTACTTAAAGAAGTCTTAATTGCATTAGAAATAGAGGATTCTGGTCCTCTTGATACTAAATCTAAACGTTTAAATAAGTTTTTTAAATCTCCTGTAGTTATTCCAGAAGTTTTTCCTGTCCCTGATGCTATTTCTGAAGTAATCTCCAGGGAATGGAATAATTTGGGTAATTAATTTACTCCTTCTAAACGTTTTAAGAAATTATATCCTGTGCCAAAATCCCTAAAGTTGATGGGGCTATCTCTACTCTTGCTAAACGTACTACTATTCCTACGGCAGATAGTACTTCCTTTAAGGATCCTTTAGATAGGAAGATTGAATCCTTTCTAAGAAAAGCTTACTTATGTTCAGGTAATCTTCTTAGACCTGCTATATCTTTAACGGATGTTGCTGCAGCTTCAACTTTTTGGTTAGAAGCTTTAGCGCAACAAGTAACAGATCATAATTCTCATAGCATTGTTAATCTTCTTCAACATGCTAATAACTTTATTTGTGATGCCATCTTTGATATCATTAGAGTTGATGTCAGGTATATGTCTCTAGCTATTTTAGCTAGAAGAGCTTTATGGCTTAAAACTTGGAATGCTGATATGTCTTCTAAGTCCACTTTGCTTTCCCTTTCTTTCCAAGGTAATAAATTATTTGGTTCTCAGTTGGATTCTATTATATCAACTGTTACTGGAGGGAAAGGAACTTTTTTACCACAGGATAAAAAATCTAAAGGTAAATTTAGGTCTAATAATCGTTTTCGTTCCTTTTGTCACAATAAGGAACAAAAGCCTGATCCTTCACCCACAGGAGCGGTATCAGTTTGGAAACCATCTCCAGTCTGGAATAAATCCAAGCCTTTTAGAAAACCAAAGCCAGCTCCCAAGTCCACATGAAGGTGCGGCCCTCATTCCAGCCCAGCTGGTAGGGGGCAGATTACGTTTTTTCAAAGAAATTTTGATCAATTCAATTCACAATCTTTGGATTCAGAACATTGTTTCAGAAGGGTACAGAATTGGCTTCAAGATAAGGCCTCCTGCAAAGAGATTTTTTCTTTCCCGTGTCCCAGTAAATCCAGCGAAGGCTCAAGCATTTCTGAAATGTGTTTCAGATCTAGAGTTGGCTGGAGTAATTATGCCAGTTCCAGTTCTGGAACAGGGGCTGGGGTTTTATTCAAATCTCTTCATTGTACCAAAGAAGGAGAATTCCTTCAGACCAGTTCTGGATCTAAAAATATTGAATCGTTATGTAAGGATACCAACATTCAAAATGGTAACTATAAGGACTATCCTGCCTTTTGTTCAGCAAGGGCATTATATGTCCACAATAGATTTACAGGATGCATATCTGCATATTCCGATTCATCCAGATCACTATCAGTTTCTGAGATTCTCTTTCCTAGACAAGCATTACCAGTTTGTGGCTCTGCCGTTTGGCCTAGCAACAGCTCCAAGAATTTTTACAAAGGTTCTCGGTGCCCTTCTGTCTGTAATCAGAGAACAGGGTATTGTGGTATTTCCTTATTTGGACGATATCTTGGTACTTGCTCAGTCTTCACATTTAGCAGAATCTCATACGAATCGACTTGTGTTGTTTCTTCAAGATCATGGTTGGAGGATCAATTTACCGAAAAGTTCATTGATTCCTCAGACAAGGGTAACCTTTTTAGGTTTCCAGATAGATTCAGTGTCCATGACTCTGTCTCTGACAGACAAGAGACGTCTAAAATTGATCTCAGCTTGTTGAAATCTTCAATCACAATCATTCCCTTCGGTAGCCTTATGCATGGAAATTCTAGGTCTTATGACTGCTGCATCGGACGCGATCCCCTTTGCTCGTTTTCACATGCGAACTCTTCAGCTCTGTATGCTGAACCAGTGGTGCAGGGATTACACAAAGATATCTCAATTAATATCTTTAAAACCGATTGTACGACACTCTCTGACGTGGTGGACAGATCACCATCGTTTAGTTCAGGGGGCTTCTTTTGTTCTTCCGACCTGGACTGTAATTTCAACAGATGCAAGTCTGACAGGTTGGGGAGCTGTTTGGGGGTCTCTGACAGCACAAGGGGTTTGGGAATCTCAGGAGGTGAGATTACCAATCAATATTTTGGAACTCCGTGCAATTTTCAGAGCTCTTCAGTCATGGCCTCTTCTAAAGAGAGAATCGTTCATTTGTTTTCAGACAGACAATGTCACAACTGTGGCACACATCAATCATCAAGGAGGGACTCACAGTCCTCTGGCTATGAAAGAAGTATCTCGAATACTGGTATGGGAGGAATCCAGCTCCTGTCTAGTTTCTGCGGTTCATATCCCAGGTATAGACAATTGGGAAGCAGATTATCTCAGTCGCCAAACGTTACATCAGGGCAAATGGTCTCTTCACCCAGAGGTATTTCTTCAGATTGTTCAGATGTGGGGACTTCCAGAAATAGATCTGATGGCTTCTCATCTAAACAAGAAACTTCCCAGGTATCTGTCCAGATCCAGGGATCCTCAGGCGGAAGCAGTGGATGCATTGTCACTTCCTTGGAAGTATCATCCTGCCTATCTCTTTCTGCCTCTAGTTCTTCTTCCAAGAGTAATCTCCAAGATTCTGAAGGAATACTCGTTTGTTCTGCTGGTGGCTCCAGCATGGCCTCACAGGTTTTGGTATGCGGATCTTGTCCGGATGGCCTCTTGCCAACCGTGGACTCTTCCGTTAAGACCAGACCTTCTGTCACAAGGTCCTTTTTTCCATCAGGATCTCAAATCCTTAAATTTAAAGGTATGGAGATTGAACGCTTGATTCTTAGTCAAAGAGGTTTCTCTGACTCTGTGATTAATACCATGTTACAGGCTCGTAAATCTGTATCTAGAAAGATACATTATAGAGTCTGGAAGACTTACATTTCTTGGTGTCTTTCTCATCATTTTTCCTGGCATTCTTTAAGAATTCCGAGAATTTTACAGTTTCTTCAGGATGGTTTGGATAAAGGTTTGTCTGCAAGTTCCTTGAAAGGACAAATCTCTGCTCTTTCTGTTCTTTTTCACAGAAAGATTGCTAATCTTCCTGATATTCATTGTTTTGTACAAGCTTTGGTTCGTATAAAACCTGTCATTAAGTCAATCTCTCCTCCTTGGAGTTTGAATTTGGTTCTGGGGGCTCTTCAAGCTCCTCCGTTTGAACCTATGCATTCGCTGGATATTAAATTACTTTCTTGGAAAGTTTTGTTTCTTTTGGCCATCTCTTCTGCTAGAAGAGTTTCTGAATTATCTGCTCTTTCTTGTGAGTCTCCTTTTCTGATTTTTCATCAGGATAAGGCGGTGTTGCGAACTTCTTTTAAATTTTTACCTAAGGTTGTGAATTCTAACAACATTAGTAGAGAAATTGTGGTTCCTTCATTGTGTCCTAATCCTAAGAATTCTAAGGAGAGATCATTGCATTCTTTGGATGTAGTTAGAGCTTTGAAATATTATGTTGAAGCTACTAAGAATTTCCGAAAGACTTCTAGTCTATTTGTTATCTTTTCCGGTTCTAGGAAAGGTCAGAAGGCCTCTGCCATTTCTTTGGCATCTTGGTTAAAATCTTTAATTCATCTTGCTTATGTCGAGTCGGGTAAAACTCCACCTCAAAGGATTACAGCTCATTCTACTAGGTCAGTTTCTACTTCCTGGGCGTTTAGGAATGAAGCTTCGGTTGATCAGATTTGCAAAGCAGCAACTTGGTCTTCTTTGCATACTTTTACTAAATTCTACCATTTTGATGTGTTTTCTTCTTCTGAAGCAGTTTTTGGTAGAAAAGTACTTCAGGCAGCTGTTTCAGTTTGATTCTTCTGCTTATAATTTCATTTTTTTTTTCATTATAAGATTTAAACTTTATTTTGGGTGTGGATTATTTTCAGCGGAATTGGCTGTCTTTATTTTATCCCTCCCTCTCTTGCGTGGAAGTGACTCTTGCGTGGAAGATCCACATCTTGGGTAGTCATTATCCCATACGTCACTAGCTCATGGACTCTTGCTAATTACATGAAAGAAAACATAATTTATGTAAGAACTTACCTGATAAATTCATTTCTTTCATATTAGCAAGAGTCCATGAGGCCCACCCTTTTTGTGGTGGTTATGATTTTTTTGTATAAAGCACAATTATTCCAATTCCTTATTTTTTATGCTTTCGCACTTTTTTCTTATCACCCCACTTCTTGGCTATGCGTTAAACTGATTTGTGGGTGTGGTGAGGGGTGTATTTATAGGCATTTTGAGGTTTGGGAAACTTGCCCCTCCTTGTAGGAATGTATATCCCATATGTCACTAGCTCATGGACTCTTGCTAATATGAAAGAAATGAATTTATCAGGTTCTTACATAAATTATGTTTTTTGGCCTTACCGCAAAATGACTTACGTAAACTTTGTAAAGTCTTTTTTTCTATGGGACTTCCATAACACCGGTATTAAGAGTCTGTCCTGGGAGGTCAAAAAGTGAGCAGTACACCCTACCCTGTCAAGAGTCTTAACACATTTAAAAGTCAGTAGTTATGAGTTTAATGCTAAAACTCTTAACTAAAGTGCTAAAAAGTACACTAACACCCATAAACTACCTGTTAACCCCTAAACCGAGGCCCTCCCACATCTCAAATAATAAAATAAAAATTTTAAACCCCTAATCTGCCACTCCGGACACCGCCGCCACATACATTATATTTATTAACCCCTAATCTGCTGCCCCCAACATCGCCAACACCTACATTATATTTATTAACTCCTAATCTGCCGCCCCAATGTCGCCGCCACCTACCTACACTTATTAACCCCTAATCTGCCTCCCACAACGTCGCCGCCACTATAATAAACATATTAACCCCTAAACCGCCGCACTCCCACCTCTCAAACATTAGTTAAATATTAACCCCTAATCTGCCATCCCTAACATCGCCCCCACCTACCTACATTTATTAACCCCTAATCTGCTGCCCCCACTATATTAAAGTTATTAACCCCTAAACCTATCACCCACTAACTTAAATATAATTTAAATAAATCTAACTTTTTAATAACTACCTATCTAAAATAAATACAAATTTACCTGTAAAATAAAACCTAACCTAAGTTACAATAACACCTAACACTACACTATAATTAAATAAATTAACTAAATTAAATACAATTACCTACATTAAATTAAATTAGATAAAATACATAAAAACAAACACTAAATTACTGAAAATAATAAACAATTTACAGAAATGTAAACTAATTACACCTAATCTAATAGCCCTATTAAAATAAAAAGCCCCCCCCCCCAAATAAAAAACCCTAGCCTAAACTACCAATAGCCCTTAAAAGGGCCTTTTGCGGGGCATTGTCCCAAAAAAAGATGGCGTCCCTTAGATTCTGATTGGCTGATAGAATTCTATCAGCCAATCGGAATCTAAGGGATGCCATCTTGGATGACATCACTTAAAGGTACCTTCATAATGTTTTAGTCGTCGCCAGAAGAGGATGCTCCGCGTCGGATGTTTTGAAGATGGACCCGCTCCTCGCCGGATGCATGAAGATAGAAGATGCCGTCTGGATGAAGACTTCTGCCCGTCTGGAGGCCCACTTCTGCCCGGCTTGGATGAAGACTTCTGTCCATCTGGAGGACCATTTCATCTGGCTTGGATGAAGACGTCTCCCGGTAAGTGATCTTCATGGGGTTAGTGTTAGTGTTTTTTAAGGGTGTATTGGGTGGGTTTTATTTTTTAGATTAGGGTTTGGGCGGCAAAAGAGCTAACTGCCCTTTTAAGGGCAATTCCCATCCAAATGCCCTTTTCAGGGCAATGGGGAGCTTAGGTTTTTTTAGATAGTATTTTATTTGGGGGGTTGGTTGTGTGGATGGTGGGTTTTACTGTTGGGTGGTTGTTTGTATTTTTTTTTACAGTTAAAAGAGCTGATTACTTTGGGGCAATGCCCCGCAAAAGGCCCTTTTAAG
Organism: Bombina bombina; assembly: GCF_027579735.1. Lineage (NCBI taxonomy): Eukaryota > Metazoa > Chordata > Amphibia > Anura > Bombinatoridae > Bombina > Bombina bombina. The sequence continues at coordinate 675,813,074 of NC_069501.1, read as the reverse complement.
GGCTATTGGTAGTTTAGTTTAGGCTAGTTTTTTTTTATTTTGGGTGGGCTTTTTTCATTTTAATAGGGCTATTAGATTAGGTGTAATTAGTTTAAATATCTGTAATTTGTTTATTTTCTGTAATTTAGTGGTTTTATTTGTACTTTAGCTAATTTAATTGAAGGTACTTGTATTTAGTTAATTTATTTAATTGTAGTGTAGTGTTAGGTGTTAGTGTAACTTAGGTTAGGTTTTATTTTACAGGTACATTTTTATTTATTTTAACTAGGTAGTAATTAAATAGTTAAAAACTATTTAATAACTATTCTACCTATTTAAAATACAAACTTGCCTGTAAAATAAAAATAAACCCTAAGCTAGCTACAATGTAACTATTAGTTATATTGTAGCTAGCTTATTGTTTATTTTACAGGTAAGTATTTAGTTTTAAATAGGAATAATTTAGGTAATGATAGGAATATTTATTTAGATTTATTTAAATTATATTTAAGTTAGTGGGTGTTAGGTTTAGGGTTAGACTTAGGTTTAGGGGTTAATAACTTTAATATAGTGGCGGCGACATTGGGGGTGGCAGATTAGGGGTTAATAAATGTAGGAAGGTGGCGGTGGTGTCTGGAGCAGCAGATTAGGGGTTAAAAAGTATAAGATTAGGGGTGTTTAGACTCGGGTTTCATTTTAGGGTGTTAGGTGCAGACATAAATTTTATTTCCCCATAGGAATCAATGGGGCTGCGTTAAGGAGTTTTACGCTGCGTTTTGTCAGGTGTTAGCCTTTATTTCAGCCGGCTCTCCCCATTGATTCCTATGGGGAAATTGTGCATGAGCACGTTACACCAGCTCACCGCTGACTTAAGCAGCGCTGGTATTGGAGTGCGGTAATGAGCAAAATTTTGCTCAACGCTCACTTCTTGTCTTTTAACGGCGGGTTTTTGAAAACTCGTAATACCAGCGCTGCATGTAAGTGGGCGGTGAGAGAAAACTGCTCGTTAGCACCGCAAGCCTCTAGCGCAAAACTCGTAATCTAGGTGAATGGAAACTAACATATAAATTCTTAAGTCGATGTTACTGTCCTCTATACCTCTATTCAACATGACATAGGTATGTGAGCTATGGAATTCTATAACGACAGACACAGTGATTTTGAATCTGAGACTAAAATATGTCTTAAGATCTATAGAATATCTCTTAACTCACAATTTCTTTATGTTCCGGAATGATTGCTATCTCCAGAGACGTGGGACTGCTATGGGGGCTAAATTTGCCCCCTCCTATGCCAACCTTTTCATGGGTTGGTGGGAGCTGTCCCACGTCTATGGAGATGGCAATCCTTTTATGGACAAAATTGTTCAATATCATCGGTACATAGATGACTTACTGTTTATTTTTGATGGTAGTGAAGAAGAAATGAGTTCTGTGAATATCTAAACAATAACAAATGTGGTATTACCTTCACTAATGAACATAGTTCACATGATATTAATTATCTGGACTTAACCATTTTCTGTAATCTATCTGAAAAATGTTTAGAAACAAAAAAAATGTTTAGGAAACCGACGGCAGGAAATACCATTTTACAATATGATTCATGTCATCCTAGACATGTAATGAAGGGTATACCCAAAGGGGAGTTAATACGCATAAAAAGGAATTGCTCCACTGAGTCTGAATATCAGAAACAAACAAAAGAGGCTCTGTGCAGATTGAGGGATAGGGGATAACCTGACTAAATACTAAATGATGCAAATATATATGTAGATGGTATAAGTAGGGGAAAGCTACTTATATGCAAAAGGAAAATTAAATGCAATAAAATGAACAAATTAGGCAACCAAAAACCAAAGTTCATCACTACCTATAGCTCAGAATTTAATAAAAATGTGTGCCATTATTAAAGAGACATTACCCATCATATATACTGATCCTATTCTTAAACAGATCATAGAGGAGGGCTGTGAATTTATCCCCAAAAGAGGAAAAACTTGGGTAATTATTTGTCACCTTCAGACCCCAAGCCTATTGTTACGGTACCAACAGGATACCAAGGGTTAATACCAGATGAACAATGTCCTGAATAGGGAATCAGCAATTCACAACCCAGCCATTTACCCCCCCCCCTCAAACATGAGACCAGGCTCCACATGGAAGGTAAAAACAGAGTGTACTTTATTAAGGGCCATATGCCCAGTATATATGCAGGTCTGACCCCAGATGGGGGGTTGAAAGAATATTGTACATTAGATAGAGGGACAACGCCCTTTGACATGCCACAATAGAATCACATTACTTAAGCAGATAAACAATTTAGACACAAGAAAACAATCCTTATCACCAACAGTCTGACTCTGGAGGTGATTAAACAATGGGAATGTTTATCACTAACTTTAAATACAGCACACAATAGCTAATGCCAGCAACCTTGTATTTAGAAAATAGCTTCTTAAAGCTGAACAAAGTTAACTCCTTCAGTTCTGACAGAAGGGTCTGTCACACCTGTAATCAACAAATGTTGGTTACAGAAAAGAAAGGGATTTTTCAAATGCAGGAGGCCCATAAGTAAAACCTGTGGCTTTGTGTCTGAGGGTGATAAATTTAAATCATCAGTAACACAGCGGGAACATACTATCAATTTCTTTATCAATTGTGCCACAACTCACATGGTATATTTACTAATGTGTAAACTTTGTGACAAACAGTATACAGGTAAAACAACCAGACCCCTTAAGGAAAGATTTCTTGAGCATGAACGATCTATAGAGGATGACTTCTCTGATACTCCCGTAGCAAGGCACTTTAAAATGGAACACCATGCAGATTCTTCGGCTCTTTCCATACAGGGCAAAGATTTTATACCCCATTGGAAAGGGGAGGTTATAGAGAAGTCACCCTCTGCAAAAGAGAAATCTTTTGGATATTTACGCTACAGAGCAGTATCCCTAAAGATCTTAATATGAGAAGAGATTTGGACCTAATTATTTAATTCTTTGTATAAACGAGTTATATGTTTCTGGGCATTTCATACACACTTAAATATTCACTAGTATTAAATATATTCTTTGAACTGTTTCTGTAGACATGTCCATTTTTGAAAGATGTTTGCCTTGGAAAGATGATAAATTACAATTAACTTATACAGTTTTCAATGTTGTATCTACCAGGGTATCACCCATACTTTTTCTTACTATAGAGGCATTAACCTCAGTGTTTGTTCTTGCAATAAGATATAACTAGTGATGTTGCGAACCTAAAAATTTGGGTTCGCGGACGCGAACTTCCGCAAAAGTACGCGAACGGGCGAACCGGGTGAACCGCCATAGACTTCAATAGGCAGGCGAATCTTAAAACCCACAGGGGATTCTTTCTGGCCACAATAGTGATGGAAAAGTTGTTTCAAGGGCACTAACACCTGGACTGTGGCATGCCGGAGGGGGATACATGGCAAAACTCCCATGGAAAATTACATAGTTGATGCAGAGTCTGGTTTTAATCCATAAAGGGCATAAATCACCTAACATTCCTAAATTGTTTGGAATAACGTGCTTTAAAACATCAGGTATGATGTTGTATCGATCAGGTAGTGTAAGGGTTACGCCCGCTTCACAGTGCGCAGTGTAGGTGATATACCTGCCCTGACCATGCTTTGCAGACCAGGTATCAGTGGTCAGATGGACCCTTGCCCCAACACTGTGTGCCAGACATGCCATTATAGCAGACTTATATGGCTTTGGCGTTGCTTTTTGGTAATTATAAGGCTGCTAAATGACACTGCGCACCACACATGTTTTATGCCCAGCAGTGAAGGGGTTAATTAGGGAGCATGTAGGCAGCTTGTAGAGTTAATTTTAGCTTAAGTGTAGTGTAGTAGACAACCCAAAGTATTGATCTAGGCCCATTTTTTAGTATATTTCATGCCACCATTTCATTTTCAAATGCGATCAAATAAAAAGAATTTGTTCACTTTTTCACAAACTTTAGGTTTCTCACATAAATTATTTACAAACAACTTATGCAATTATGGCATAAATGGTTGTAAATGCTTCTCTGGGATCCCCTTTGTTCAGAAATAGCAGATTTATATGGCTTTGGCGTGGCTTTTTGGTAATTAGAAGGCTTCTAAATACCACTGTGCATCACACGTGTTTTATGCCCAGCAGTGAAGGGGTTAATTAGGGAGCATGTAGACAGCTTGTAGAGTTAATTTTAGCTTAAGTGTAATGTAGTAGACAACCCAAAGTATTGATCTAGGCCCATTTTGGTATATTTCATGCCACCATTTCACCGCCAAATGCGATCAAATTAAAAAAAAAACTTAATTTTTTTCGCAATTTTAGGTTTCTCACTGAAATTATTTACAAACAGCTTGTGCAATTATGGCACAAATGGTTGTAAATGCTTCTCTGGGATCCCCTTTCTTCAGAAATAGCAGACATATATGACTTTGGTGTTGCTTTCTGGTAATTAGAAGGCCACTAAATGCTGCTGTGCATCACATGTGTATTATGGCTTGCAGTTAAGGGGTTAATTAGGTAGTTTGTAGAGAGCTTGCAGGGTTAATTTTAGCTTTAGTGTAGAGATCAGCCTCCCACCTGACACATCAGACCCCCTGATCCCTCCCAAACAGCTCCCTTCTCTCCCCCACCCCACAATTGTCCCCACCATCTTAAGTACTGGCAGAAAGTCTGCCAGTACTAAAATAAAAGGTTTTTAAAATGTTTTTTTTTATTTTTTTTAGCATATTTACATATGCTGTGGTGTAGCATCCCCCCTTAACCCCCAACCTCCCTCCCTGATCCCCCACAAAACAGCTCTCTAACACTCCCCATCTGCCTTATTGGCAGTCATCTTGGGTACTGGCAGCTGTCTGCTATTATTTCACAGTCAAAAAAGTGTTGTTTTTTTTAAATGTACACTACTGTTAAACCAGATATGAGTGGTGGCACTGAGCAAGTGGGCACAGTATACGCTGTGAGCCTAACACACACGCTGGCAGGCAGGCAACTGCAATTAGATTACACAGGGAAAAAAAAAAGCAGACTGATGTTCTAGCCCTAAAAAGGGCTTTTTGTGGTGCTGTCCTTCAGGACTGTAGTGGACACTGAATACACTAGCCTAGCTATCGATTTCCCTATTTAATCAGCAGCAGCTACACTGTCCCTCCTCTCACTAAGAATGCAGCTTCCAAATGAATCTAAAATGAATGCTGTCCAGGAGGTGGGAGGGTCTGTGAGGGAGGGTCTGCTGCTGATTGGATGTAATGTGTCTTCTGACTGTGCAGTACAGGGTCAAAATTTACTCAATGATGAGGAATAGGGGGCGGATCAAACATCGTGTATGTTCGCCCGCCGAGGCGAACGCGAACATGCTATGTTCGCTGGGAACTATTCGCTGGCGAACTATTCTCGACATCACTAGATATAACTGTATTACATTTGTTTTCAGCACAGATATGTATTTCCAGCTATTGAGATATAACTTTGGTGTCCGTTTACTTTGATATGACTGACAATTGCATCTTATTTGTTGTTTGCTCTGATATATGTATTTATAAAGATAGCATCAACTAAACAGCTTATATAATAGGACTTTAACTGCTTTTATGTTAGGAACTAACAATATTGTATCCACACATGCTTACCTTTCTGCTATATGAAAATATTATTCACTATGACAGGTGTGTTTGACTAATTATGGATAATTAGCAAGTGATTGCTTTAAAAGGGTGTGCAAATGGGAGCACAGCTAAGCAGTGATAAAGTGCATTACAGCACGAAACGCGTCTGCGGTGTGCTCCTGTTCGCTCACCTGTCATGGATTTTTATGGTTGCACTGAACCCTGATGCTTTTACTTATTTTCTATTAAACTGGATGTTTTACTTATCCTCTGCTGCTTGTGCGCTACTGGATCTGTGACTTGTAATGCCACATTGTGCACTATTTATAGTTTGGGCCTTCAATAGTGATAGCACACCCTGCACTATCAATAGCACTCCACAAGTAATGTAGGCCACATTTGGTCAGCTAAATTAACTTACAACAATGACATGGTCAGACCACATAGTCTTGGAAATTGCTCAGTCAGATAGAATGGATACGCTGCATGGTTGCATAGAGTAGACAATCTGGGAATAGGAAAAAAAATAAAATCCCGTTTGTTATTGGTGTTTAATTCTGAGGAATCAAAGGTGAATATGATCTTAAAGCAGACCAATTAGTTTTATTACATCACAAAGACATATATATATTTATTTCCAGTAGAATTGTCTATACACAGATTTAGGGTCGGATTTAACACTCCCGCTCACGTGCTAACTCCGCTAGAAGACATTTTTTTTTGGCGCGTGTGGGGTAGTGCTGGCATTACAAGTTGGAAGTAAAATATTTTAGATTGCATACTAACCTGATGCACGTAAAAAGTCAAAGTTAGGGTATTGTGTGTGTGTGTTTAACATATTCACCCATAGAAGTCAATGGAGCAAAAAAGGTGGATAAAACACCCTACTCGCGTGCAAACCCGATTGTTTATTCTTAAAGGGAACCACAACACCTGCTTGACATGTTTTAAACTAACTTTTTTTAATTGTGCAAAATAAACTAACAAACTATTCTGTATGCAACTGCATTCTGTTGTAGATAAAAGCTTTATCATTTAAACGTTGCTCTTCAGCCTTGTACCTGCAAAGTAAACTGCCATATTGCAAAGTTGGTTCCACAACAGTGGGTCACGTGATGCACACGGCACCTTCTATTTCTAAAGTTGAGGAAGCAGATTAAGATCTGAGGTGTCTAAGAAGAACGGCTTCAGGCAGACAGGCACTGTTATGTTTAAAAATAGCACGAGCAGGGAAGTAATTGTGAGGGGGAGGAGAGGGAGGAAAGAAAGCAAACACTCTGCATATAAAATTGTAAGGAGGCATTTGCATTCATCTACATACTTAGGGCTAGATTTATCAAGCCCCTGCAGCAGCAAGTTCTCACAAGAACTTGCTCGCCGCGATTTATCAAGCAGCGGTCACCAGACCGCTGCTTCCGTAACTTCTTTGCCACATCTATTCTGGCGAAATTCAATCTCCTCGGTCGAGTCCGACCGAGGAGATTGACAGCTCCTGACCGCACGTGATTGGCTGTGCGTGTGCAATGTTAATTACCTGCGGGTAATTGCGCCCCACCACAGGCGAGCTGAGGCGTACAGGGGCGCGTATACGCGCCCCTGTACGCCTCAGGGTTGATAAATCTAGCCCTTACTCCGGAGACTTTCTTCCCTCTGTGCATTCCTCTCCTCCCCCTGTGCATTCTTCTCCTCCCCCTTCCTTCCCTGCATGTGCTATTTATAAACATAACAGTGCCTGTCTGCCTGAAGCGTTCTTCTAAGACACTGCAGGGCTCAATCTGCTTCCTTTAGAAATAGAAGGTGCCGTGTGCATCACGTGACCCACTGTTGTGGAACGTGCGTTGCAATATGGCAGCTTACTTTGCAAGTACAAGGCTGCAGAGCAATGTTTAAATGATAAAGCTTTTACCTACAAAATAATGCAGTAAGATTAAAACTGCATACAGAATTAAAGTCAGTATATTTTGCATAATTAGAAAAAGTTGGTTTAAAATATTTCAAGCAGGTGTTGTGGTTCCCTTTAAGTGCACTAACCCAACATGAAAATATGAATATTTCACATTTCAATGTTCTTCACATAGCAGAATATGTTCTATTTAATTACATTTATCTGATGTTTTTTTTAGTAAAATATGCTTTTACATGTTTTCATCTGCTTGACTGCAATGGGTTTCAATGTATATATTTATATATATATATTTATATTTATATATATATTTATATATGTATGTGTATGTATATATATATATACTGTATATAAATACATATGTACACACATGGAAACAAAAATAGACATGCATATATATGTGTCTCCATGTTAAAGGCTGCCTTTTTTTCTAACACTTGAGACCTCAGATCTTTGAGCCCTTATAACTTTTTGTGCAATTTTTTTAAATAATTTGTATTAGATGGTGTTATCATGAGTGCAACTGTACTTTTCAATTTATTTTTGATGTGTTTTGTGACACTTTTTAATTTTGAAAAACAGTTCACCAGAGCTCTGAGGACACAATATCCCGAAGCTTGTTTACTTCAATTGTGCATCACTCATAATCTAGCCTTTAGCGGGAGAGTAAAGTCATATGGAAATTGGACCATTAGCTATGTCAACAAGCTTAGTCAATGCAATCCTAAAAAAGGATGGATTAGGATGATTAGGGATTTCAATATTTGTAATAGTTTTGGGTCTACCATAGTACAAACCGACCAATTTTAGAATTCTCTCATCTTCTTTAGCTCCCATCATCATCTTGAGCTCAAAAGATAGCCCTTTTTTAATTAACTTACAACCCCCCTTCTTTCTTTGTATGCCTGTGCTAGTGAAATGTTGGTCAAAGTAGTATTTGGATAATGAACTGTTTTGAAATGCGTCTCTAGTAATAACACAATATCTATCTTCTTTTTATAGAATTCATGAAATGCTTTTGACCTTTTCTGAGTGTTCAAAAAGTCCTTTTACATTTTGGGTAGCAAGTGATAAACAAATATCTGTGTGGAGGAGACCAACTTAAAGGGACAGTCTACACCAGAATTTTTATTGTTTTAAAAGATAGATAATCCCTTTATTACCCATTTCCCAGTTTTGCATAACTAACACAGTTATAATAATATACTTTTAACCTCTGTGATTATCTTGTATCTAAGTCTCTGCAAACTGCCCCTTTTTCAGTTCTTTTGACAGACTTGCAGTCTAGCCAATCAGTGCCTGCTCCCAGATAACTTCTCATGCACGAGCACAGTGTTATCTATATGAAATACGTGAACTAACACCCTCTAATGGTGAAACACTGTTAAAATGCAATCTGAAAGAGGTGGGCTTCAAGGTCTAAGAAATTAGCATATGAACCTCCTAGGTTAAGCTTTCAACTAAGAATACCAAGAGAACAAAGCAAAATTGGTGATAAAAGTAAATTGGAAAATTGTTTAAAATTACATGCTCTATCTGAATCATGAAAGTTTATTTTGGCCTAGACTGTCCCTTTAATCAAAATAGTTATTAAATGTATTAATATGCCAAAAGGGGGGGGGGGGGGAAGGGGAGGGAGAAGTCAACAATTATATAGTTTTGGTTTCAGGATAATGATCAAACAAGTTGCAACTGGTACAGGAGGTGCTGAAATTGGTTGAGTGGAATATAGAATATGGTAGAAGAAGAGAGGATGCAATATGGTGAATGACTCTTGTGCCTCAGGGTCCATAAAGTACAACACAAAGATAGATAAGGATGTCTAAGAGGGGAGCTATGCTTGGATTAGTAAGACTATACATTAAGGGCCAGATTACATGTGGAGCAATTAATATCACTTTGATGAAAGCGATATTTGCACTCCACTGTGTAATACCAGTGCACGCTAATGTGCACTGGTATTACAAGTTCGCAGCATGAAAGCGTGCTTCCATAGGCTCAGAACATTGTGCAGAGAAGGGGGTAAGTAGTGCAGTGATTGCAGCAAATATAAATATATATATATATATATATATGTACAGTATATGCTTATATACAGTATGTGTTAATTTGTGTATTTACACATATTAACACATAAATGTATATATGCATATATATATTTACTGGGAACACACGATTCCCATAGACCTTTTCAGTACCTTTTTTTTCTATTACCCCACTACCACCAACTTTATCCCCAAAATACTGTATAGTGCAGTTATTTTATTAAAAAATAAAGATGCTCCTGTCTTTATTTTTTAATAGAAGACACTACACATTATTTTGGGGCCATTTGGGGTAAATTTGTAAAACTAACCAGAGATCTGATCAAAGAAGACTGAATCTAAACTCCTTGGAAAGTAAAAGATGGTTGTTGCCTTGTATAGTTTGATATTTTTCTGTTGTCCTGAAGCTACAAAAATCAAATAATGACATCTTGTGGAAGATGGATGTCCATTGGCTTAGATATAAATGCTCACTATAGTTTTATGCTAGTGACAACTGAGGAATTGTGCCCTGCTAATAAGTAGAAAGGCCAATTAAGATTTTCCTCAGTTGGTCACCTGAAACTGACTCGTATGTGTTCTCCAGTTCATCAATTTTATTTTCTAGATCAGTAATTTGTTGCTTCTGTGAGGTTATCTTTTGAGATATAACTGCCATCTCTGCAACAAGTTCCTTGCTGTCATTTTCCAAAGCCTCATCTCTATCGCCCAGCTTAATTATTTCTCTTTTGAGATCCCCACATTCACCTTTTACACACGTTTACTGAGATTTTAAGATGTTCCATTGCTTTCAATGTTACTGGACCATCCAAGTCATGCTGTTCAGAGGTAGAAGAGTGCCCATATCTGAATAATTTGACTGGTTCCCTAATGTAGAATTAATGGCCTGCTTTTCAAAGCATGTTGTTTAAAAAATGAATATTAACTGTGCTAAGTTTAATATTACAGGATTTTGCCATCTTAGCAACTCAGGTTCAGTATACTTTCCCTTAAAGCAACATTCATCAACATGAAAGTAGCGTAAGCCATACTGAAGGTCTCCTTCACACAGTTTACACAGGTTGAATAGTAATAAAATGATTTCAGGGCATTTGAGTAGGAGGTAATTTTAGAGGATTAAAACATTCAAGCTAATAAGGAGAAAGGATCAGTAATGTAATGTGTCACCACAATTAAGAAAGATATGTATATGTGATGCACCTGCAAAAATAGCTACAGCAAAGTTGTGAGTAAATCTATTGTATAGAACATCTGCATATTTGATGCACTGTGACTCACCATATCCAAAATTTTCTGGTAAGGAATCCAAAATGTTTGATCAAATTTAAAAAATCTTCAGAATATGCAGGCCTGAGGCAAGACTGTGCATTAGCCATGCCTTATCATTACATGATACCAATAATTGCTTCTACTACATCAGACATAGCAAAGGCCTCAAGCAGTTTAGACCTAACCTGCTCAATGAGAGCTCTTACAGGGGTTTGGTATGTAAAAAGGTTGTATTCCATTGAAGCGAGAGCTGCACTGGTTGGCTGGACTTGAGTGATGTCTGTACAGTAGATCAAGTTGGAGCCACTAGGCTGTGGCATCCTGTGTAGGTATATCAATCAGCACAAGTCAAAGTGCTACCACAGCAGACAGACTTGGGACCAGGGACGTCTTTAACTCGGGAAAAAAGGGGCAGCTGCCCCGGGCCCAGTCCTTGTTGTGGGGCCCAAAGCCAGTGTCGTTGTCACTAGAAGTGCGGACCGCACTGGGTGACAGGCTGGGGGGGGCGCAAAATTGGAGCAGCAACAGAACACTGATATTTTTTAACCATTTTTATTTTATGTTTTACTGTCTGCTTGCCTGGATTGGCTTATTGGGCAATATCCCTGCGCCTCCGTCTGAACCCCCACCCACCACACTTGTCGGCAACTGCACCACCCCAATACCCCATGCTGCTAAACACTCCAGTTCCCGCCACGGTCACGTTCCTTATAGACTATAATAGTCACACACAGTACAAGGAACGTGACCGGAGAGGAAGATGGAAGAGCCAGCCAGGCACTGTGCAGAACAGAGGAACTAGAGTGGGAAGAAGGAGCAATGCCAGCAGGCAGTGAAGAAAGTAACTGAAGAAAGTAACTGACGAAGATCTGGGGTAAGTGGGGTTACTAAGGTACACCGTACTGGGGTATCATAGATGTCATGCATGATCTGACTCTGATGAAGACCTAGGATTACTCTGTAGGTCTGTAAGCGGTGTCCAAAGAATTTAAACAATAGTTCGAGTGCAGGGTGCAATGGCTTTTTAGATCTTCCCCTTTTAGATCCCAGGAGTTTTTATGTGCTATAGAAAAAAATGAAGGAAGGCAGCACTCCAAAAAAACTTTATCTGAAAGCTAAAACATTTTGTTCTTTAGTACATGAAAACTATCAGGTCAGATAAATGACCAATGTTAAATTTGCTAAATTAAATTATGCACATAAGCTTTTAAACAACATATTTTTCAAATATGATTTAATCATGTTAAAGTCTGTGTTTGTATATAGCAATGATTCCCAACCAGGGTGAGAGCACATACTGGCATATTAGTACCAAACTGATGTTTTAACAGTTAGTGTTGTGGGGAAAATATATATGCAAACTGATTTATGAGGGACATAATAAGTAAACAAAAACGACCAGGCGAGACTCAAGGCACTATAATCAAATGTGGTAGGCTTTATTGGAAAACCACTAAAAACACATTGCAAAGCCTGACAGCTTCAAGACTAAATGTCTTATGCATTTCGGCTACAGATAAGCCTTACTCATAGACATGTTTGTGACCTGGAACCCCTGGCTTAAATAGCCGGTGCTCAGGGTCAAAATTAACTCAAGCTGTCAGCAATTGTTAGAAATACAACACTATTACGGGTTAAGGACATTGCAAAAGAGGAGGAAGGAGAGGGGGGAATAAACAATTCTAAATCAGAATCTGAAGCATGGAAATTGATAACAATAATAATACAGTTCTACACAGATGTGTTAACTCCTATCAGTGCCAGGATTAGTCCTAATATATCAAGCATACAGGTTCCCTTTGTTAGGAACCCTCAGTATATAATTTACATTGGTAATATAATTTGCTGCTTGGAAAGAGAAGGAATGGGAAGTAATAATAACATCAAGCTAATGAATTAATACTCCTGAAATTCAGTTTGTGCTAACTTGTAAATAGTTTAGTTAGTGTAGTTATACTCCTATCACTTCCTTCATGAGATAAATTTGATCATATCAAATGATATTTTACTTTATAGTATTTTATTAATTATGGAGAAGGAGCATAAACGGTGTCATGTAACCTGGCATGACATATTTGTACTTACTGAATTATTTGAGTCTAACCCATGGGTATGTGAATATTCTTAATTTTCACGCCGCCAGAAATTAATAATATCTCCATCAATATTAAACCCATTCCGCCTTCTGGTTTTCAATTGGAAAATCCAGAAGGCCTCTTGGTATAAAAGTTTACTGGTAGTGTCACCCCCTCTTTCTGAGGTTTTAATCTGTTCTATGATTTGCCAAGTGAAGCTATTGACATATTTCCCATGAATGTTAATAAAATGTCTTGCTAGATCAGATACCTCCGTACCATTTTCAATATTATTTAGGTGTTCCCTTATGCATACTCGCACTTCTCTAGTAGAACATCCTACGTATTGTTTGTTGCACAAGATACAGTCCACCAGATAAATCACATTTGAAGTGCTACAGTTTGTGCAACTGGCTAGATTGTTCACTCTTTGAGTCAATTTGATTGAAAGTGTTTAGTAACACTTGAGCAACCACAAGCAATACATTTGGTGAAGTGGCACTTGTAATGACTTTTTACACTTAGCCAGCTACTGGTATTTACTACTGATTTCCTGAGCAAACTGGGTGACAACATGTTAGCCAGAGTGCAACCCCTTCTGGCTACAAAATTGCAGCCTTTGCTGACATAATCATTGAGGCTGTCCTCTGCTGTCAGAATTGGGAGGTGTTTAGTAATAATATCACAAATTTGTTTGTATTGAGAGCTGTATGTAGTGATAAAAAGTGGTTTGGACTTATCGAAGGAATTTGTACACTGTTTGGCCTCTAGTTATCAACGTGTCTACTTTACCTGCCTTCGCCGGCCCAATACGCCCGCCTAAGCTCGCCTTCCATCGCTGCCGTGGACCTGAAAAATTTCGCAAAAGTTATCAATAAATCTGTCAAAAGGCCGCGCACCAAGTACGGGGCGATGAGCAGTGGACTGTGATAGTTATCACTCATCCGATCTCGCTGCTCTTCGGCTTTTTGACAGCTTTATTGACAAGCTGTCACTAAGCACCCACACTAACTACACTGTTCTACCCCCTATACCGGCGCCCCCGGAGCCCCCCGCAACTAAATAAAGTTATTAACCCCTAAACTGCCACTCCTAGACCCCGCCACAACTATAATAAATGTATTAACCCCTAAACCGCCGCTCCCGGACCCCGCCACAACCTATATTAAACTTATTAACCCCTAAGCTGCCCCCCCACACCGCCACCTATAATAAATATATTAACCCCTATCCTGCCCCCCCTACACCGCCACCACTGTAATAAAATTATTAACCCCTAAACCTAAGTCTAACACTAACCCTAACACCCCCTAACTTAAATATTAATTAAATAAATCTAAATAATATTTCTCTTATTAACTAAATTAATCCTCTTTTATTAGGGGGGCTTAGATTAGGTGTAAGTAGCTTAAAATTGTTGTAATATTTTTGAATTGTTTGTAACTTATTTTTTTTATTTTTTGTAACTTATCTTTTTTATTTTTGTACTTTAGTTAGTTTATTTAATTGAATTGAATTGTAGCTATTTGTAGGCAATTTATTTAATTAATTTAATGATAGTGTAGTGTTAGGTTTAATTGTAACTTAGGTTAGGATTTATTTTACAGGTAATTTTGTATTTCTTTTAGCTAGGTAGTTATTAAATAGTTAATAACTATTTAATAACTATTCTAACTAGCTAAAATAAATACAAAGTTACCTGTAAAATAAATATAAATCCTAAAATAGCTACAATGTAATTATTAATTACATTGTAGCTATCTTAGGGTTTATTTTACAGGTAAGTATTTAGTTTTAAATAGGAATAATTTATTAAAGTATAGTGTAGTGTTAGGTGTAATTGTAACTTAGGTTAGTTTTTATTTTACAGGTAAATTTGTCTTTATTTTAACTAGGCAGCTATTAAATAGTTAATATAAATTGAAAGTTGCCTGTAAAATAAAAATAAATCCTAAGATAGCTACAATATAATTATTATTTATATTGTAGCTATATTAGGGTTTATTTTAAAAGTAAGTATTTAGTTTTAAATAGGATTAATTTAGTTAATAAGATAAATATTATTTAGATTTATTTAATTAATATTTAAGTTAGGGGGGTGTTAGGGTTAGGGTTAGACTTAGGTTTAGGGGTTAATAATTTTATTACAGTGGTGGCGGTGTAGAGGGGGCAGGATAGGGGTTAATACATTTATTATAAGTGGCGACGGTGTAGGGGGGCAGATTAGGGGTTGATAAGTTTAATATAGGTGGCGGCGGGGTCCGGGAGCGGCGGTTTAGGGGTTAAACTATTTATTTAGTTGCGGCGAGGTCCGGAATTGGCAGGATAGGGGTTAATAACTTTATTATAGGTGGCGACAGTGTAGGGGGGGCAGGATAGGGGTTAATAGGTATTATGTAGATGGCAGCGGGGTCCGGGAGTGGCGGTTTAGGGGTTAATACATATATTATAGTTGCGGCGGGGACCGGGAGCGGCGGTTTAGGGGTTCTGAGGGCGCTCTGAAAACCCTGATGTCCATCTTGTCTAAATGTGGGGTTAGCAAAGGGAGTAATCGGTCTCAGTTCTGAGTCATTATCACTCAGAAACTCTGCATTACTTTGTTCATTAGATGTAACTATTTGAAAAAACAACAAGAGGAAAGGAGCGCCCAAACGCATCTAAGTGCAGATTAAATGTATACTTTTAATAGACAAAATAAACAGAATCACACTCACAATGTTTAAAACAATAGCAAGCAGTGAATATTAGATGTTATAGGATATCACCAACTCCAGTGTGTCCTCTTCCGGTATCTCTGTTTCCTGGAGCGGAACGTCTATGCCCCGGCTGCAAAGGGGTGTGTTGGCGGTTGGACCAATCCGGTGTCTCCTTTAGTGATGAGCCTTCCCACTATAGGTTGCAAAGTGTAGGCATGTATCCGTCGTGGCGCTGCAATATTTAAAAGGCGGGCACTAGTTATCAAACACCACTCTTTAAAAAGTTCCAGCACGGAACGAAACGTACGTCGAGTGGGCACACAGTGTACTATTTTTAGAGTCCTGTGAGGCCGCAATTGGTGTATAAACCTGTGAACCTGTGAACACCTAGCGGACTGAGGATTGGAGTTATACAAGCAAATTGAGCATCGTGATAATTATAGTGTACTGACTTAGAGAATTGTGACCGAGTATATTAGTAGTGGTCACGGTGTGAAGGAGGGACTCATATGAACTCCCACGATGGATACATGCCTACACTTTGCAACCTATAGTGGGAAGGCTCATCACTAAAGGAGACACCGGATTGGTCCAACCGCCAACACACCCCTTTGCAGCCGGGGCATAGACGTTCTGCTCCAGGAAACAGGGATACCGGAAGAGGACACACCGGAGTTGGTGATATCCTATAACATCTAATATTCACTGCTTGCTATTGTTGTTAACATTGTGAGTGCGATTCTGTTTATTTTGTCTATTAAAAGTATACATTTAATCTGCACTTAGATGCGTTTGGGCGCTCCTTTCCTCTTGTTGTTTTTTCAGATCTCTGTATAAAGTTCGTGATGGGACTTGTTTAAGGAGCAGCCATTTTTTTCGTACAAAACTTAAAGAACTACAGTTCAGCACTAACAAAGCATTGAAATTGTCTTGGAGGAACTGTAAGGACTTTTAAACATTTTGATTGTATATAATTTATGTACATTCATTTTAAGTATACTGCGGTATTACATTTGTTTAGGAAGTGATATATATGCATACCCATAGGTATATATACATGTTTTTTAATTGACCTTACACATATTTTTATATATTTTTTTAATGTATCGTGGGCAGCGCCTTGTATAAAATCTTTCTTCTTAGATGTAACTATCTGTATACTCTCCTTATTCTTAGATGAGTTTCTGGTGACTATTGGCTCAGATCTAATAACCCTTGGGGTTTTGGATTTGACTACCTGTTTCTTCTCCTCTAATTGGCCAATAGATTCTACTCTATTGTCAATGTTTGCTCTCTCTTCATCTGATAGCTCAGGGTCTGAGAATGTTACCCTTTTATCCTGTTTCTCACTAGAATTGGTGTTTGGCACCCTAGACCTAGATCTAGATATCCTTTGTCTGTTATCTAAGGAGATGGGATGATTATGCCAGGTATAGACCCTATTATTTGTGTAATCTGTAAGATCTCTATTATACTTTCTTAGTTTTGAGTTATCTAATTCATTCCTGAATTTCTTAATTGTAGCTTGTAAAATGTTATCAAATTCAGTGTACTTAGGATGGTCTATATAGGTATTTAAATTCACTTGAATATTCACCATTTCATCCCTCACTTTAATAAGCTGACCTTCCTTAAACTTGATAATAAGGCGCATAAGCCTTTTAGAACATTCACTCAAAATCATGTTCCATTCCTTTACAAAAACCTGATCATCAACCTGAAATGTTGGATATTTATTTAATCTTAGTCCTCTAGGTATAAGGTCCATTAAAATATATTTTTCTAGTGCTCATTTGTCCCACCAGGCCTTGTATTCTTTAAGAAGATTTTTTTTCCATTTGTAGAAAAACGTCACTGATAGAGAGTGTCTCTATTTGTTTAGTGAATGTATCCTCCAAAGAGAGCCTTTCAATGTCCATATCCTGTAATGTCTTTAGTGAAAACAAATCTGTTTCCATAGCTAAGTAATGAGTATAAGATGTGTACCTTTAATCCTCAATAAACAATGTTAGCTGGAGACAATTGGTAAACAAGCGTGTTAAATGCCGAACCCACAGGAGAAAAATATGTGTCAGTACAATTGTTTAGGCAAAAATCTCCCTGCAAAAGGCTCTAGGCGTTGGGGTAATCCTAATTCACAAGTATAACAGTCTCCACAAAGCCAAACACACACTCAGGAAAACAAAGAGGCATGGATATGATGTAGTGTAACAAGGACAAATGCGGTATAAATCAAGCAAACCTCCGTTTTAAAGTGAGTACACGATGTACTCCCGGGTCTTGCTTTTATTCTCTTGTCGACATCTCTAGTCCTGACCCGCTCACCCTGAACACTAATTTATTTCAAATTTGAGGGTGAATTCTTTCTGCAGAGACGTGGGACCACCATGGGGGCGAAGTTTGCCCCATTATATGCTAATATCTTTATGGCCTGGTGGGAGTGGTCCCATGTCTATGCAGACAGTAACCCCTTTAGGAATCATATCAAAATATACAAGAGGTATATAGACTATCTTCTGATCGTCTGGATGGGTACAGGGCAACAAATGAGAGATTTTGTCCAATACATTAACCAAAACAATTTAAATCTGCAGTTTACTTCCCAACATGAAACTGAACAGGTTCCTTATTTGGACCTTATTCTTAGAGGAAATATTGAATTGGGTAAAGTGACTACCAGTCTTTATAGGAAACCGATAATGTCCAATGCATTGCTAAACGCACACAGTAATAATCCAAAGCACACTGGCTTTGGAGTGGCAAAGGGGCAATTTATGCGCTTAAAACAAAACTGTACAAATGAAGTAGACTTTTCCAAAGAGAGTGAGGTTCTAAAATTACAGTTGGCCGAGAGAGGCTATTCAGGGAAAACCATTAATAGGGCCCTCCTAGAAGTAACACGGATGGATAGGAACAGTATGCTCAGTCGAAATACAAACAGTGTACAAATTCCTTTGATAAGTCCAAACCACTTTTTATCACTACATACAGCTCTCAATACAAACAAATTTGTGATGTTATTACTAAACACCTCCCAATTCTGACAGCAGAGGACAGCCTCATTGATTATGTCAGCAAAGGCTGCAATTTTGTAGCCAGAAGGGGTTGCACTCTGGCTAACATGTTGTCACCCAGTTTGCTCAGAAAATCAGTAGTAAATACCAGTAGCTGGCTAAGTGTAAAAGGACATCACAAGTGCCACTTCACCAAATGTATTGCTTGTGGTTGCTCGAGGGTTACTAAACACTTTCAATCAAAAGTGTCTCAAAGAGTGTACAATCTAGCCAGTTGCACAAACTGTCGCACTTAAAATGTGATTTATTTGGTGGATTGTACCTTGTTTAACAAAACAATACATAGAATGTTCTACTAGAGAAGTGCGAGTACGCATAAGGGAACACGAAAATAATATTGAAAATGGTACAGAGCTATTTGATCTAGCGAGACATTTTCTTAACATTCATGGGAAAGATGTCAATAGCATCACCTGGCAAATCATAGAACAGATTAAAACCTCAGAAAGAGGGGGTGACACTACCAGTAAACTTTTATACCAAGAGGCCTTCTGGATTTTCCAATTGAAAACCAGAAGGCGGAATGGGTTTAATATTGATGGAGATATTATTAATTTCTGGCGGCGTGAAAATTAAGAATATTCACATACCCATGGGTTAGACTCAAATAATTCAGTAAGTACAAATATGTCATGCCAGGTTACATGACACCCTTTATGCTCCTTCTCCATAATTAATAAAATACTATAAAGTAAAATATCATTTTATATGATCAAATTTATCTCATGAAGGAAGTGATAGGAGTATAACTACACTAACTAAACTATTTACAAGTTAGCACAAACTGAATTTCAGGAGT
Organism: Bombina bombina; assembly: GCF_027579735.1. Taxonomy (NCBI): domain Eukaryota; kingdom Metazoa; phylum Chordata; class Amphibia; order Anura; family Bombinatoridae; genus Bombina; species Bombina bombina. The sequence goes on along the minus strand of NC_069501.1, from coordinate 675,793,606 downwards.
ATTAATTCATTAGCTTGCTGTTATTATTATTTCCCATTCCTTCTCTTTCCAAGCAGCAAATTATATTACCAATGTAGATTATATACTGAGGGTTCCTAACAAAGGGAACCTGTATGATAACAATGATAATACAGTTCTACACAGATGTGTTAACTCCTATCAGTGCCAGGATTAGTCCTAATATACACTATATCAAGCAATTTCCATGCTTCAGATTCTGAATTAGAATTCTTTATTCCCCCCTCTCCTTCCTCCTCTTTTGCAATGTCCTTAACCCATAATAGTGTTGTGTTTTTAACAATTGCTGACAGCTTGAGTTAATTTTGACCCTGAGCAACAGGTATTTAAGCCAGGGTTTCCGGGTCACAAACATGTCTGAGTAAGGCTTATCTGTAGCCGAAACGCGTAAGACATTTATTCTTGAAGCTGTCAGGAATTTGCAATGTGTTTTTAGTTGTTTTCCAATAAAGCCTACCACATTTGATTATAGTGCCTTGAGTCTTGCCTGGTTGTTTTTGTTTGCATTGGATTTGATCACTTACCAGGATCGAGATTCGGCACTTTGGAGCACATCCAGCGTGTGGGGTCTGCTGGCTGTTTGAGAAGGACCTATCAGCCACTTGCATTGACAAGAACCCACACCAGAAGTGAGGCTCTACGGATCAGCTGTGGTTTGTGGCGGATTTCCTTTGGATAGTGTTCAGGGTGAGCGGCTCCGGATTAGAGATGTCGACAGTAGAATAAAGCAAGACCCGGGAGTACATCATGGTAAGATTACTCACTTTAAAAAAGGAGGTTTGCTTGATTTAAACCGCATTTGTCCCTTTTACACTACATTATTATATCCGTGCCTCTTTGTTGTCCTGAGTATGTGTTTGGCTTTGTGGAGACTGTTATACTTGTGAATCAGGATTACCCCAATGCCTAGAGCCTTTTGCAGGGAGATTTTTGCCTAAACAATTGTACGGACATAATAAGTAACCTGTAAAAGAAGGTTAATTATAAATGTATATAATATTTAACCTCTTGGTTACATTGCAATACATTTTAGCCCTCAAGGGGTTAACATTTAACTTCCTGCATTGTATATAGATGGTATTTTAAAGAAATGCTATCCTTATCATATTTCTAATAAAAATGCAGAGCTGCCACTGTTTGATTTGTTATTTGGCACTACCACTGTTTGAATTGCTATGCTGAGCCACCAATCTGCAAGCGTATATATGTGTGTGTGTGTGTATATATGTATGTATATGTGTGTGTGTGTGTGTGTATATATGTATGTATATATGTGTGTGTGTGTGTGTATATATATGTATATATATGTATATATGTGTATGTGTGTATATATATATATATATATATATATATATATATACACACGTATATATGTGTGTGTGTGTGTATATATATATATATATATATATATATATATATATATATATATATATATATATATATATATATAATGTATACAGTGGCGTCACTGCTGCTGGGGCTGCGGACCGCACCCAGGCTTCATGCTCAGAGGGGGTGACACCATGAATTACCGTACCGGGTGACACTAGCCCTAGTGATGCCACTGCCCAAACATGCTTTTTCTCCCAACAACAGATGTGTTACTACAGTTGGTGAGTACGTACTGTTACAAATCAAGCTAAGGACTTGTTTGTGGTCCAGTTCTTTATGTTTTCATTGTTAAAGTTTATTGAGACAAGTCTATGTGTGTGTTTTTATTTTTTAGATGTTGGCGTGGAGAACAAGAAAATGTTTGCCCAGGGTCCAATCAATATTAAAGATTGCCCTGCTTGGGACATGTGCTTCCACACACTTTAAGCAGCCATTTTGTTGGCTATAGCATTTTACTGTTGACCAGGTTTAGAGTTTCAAAGATGTGCAGCCATCTTAGACACCCGCACAGTCCACCTCCAAGAAAAGCATTTGTTTCTATGTTTGTGAGGCAAGTCACTGTTTACCAATAAAAGGGTGAAATCTCTGATTATCAGAAACTAAGAAATCTAGCCTAAAAGCACAGACATTCTCCCTGTTAGCATCAAAATTAAAAAAAAAGACTGCCTTATCTTTTTGAGGCTAAAAATAATATAACGTAAATAACAATAAGTGCTCTTTCATATACATGAGAGACATTTTTAGAGTTTCTTTTTTGTTCCATTAATATAGAAAATGGTAACTTTTATTTTGAAAACATTTTAAATTTTGTTTTGCTTTCAAGTATTTTGTTTTTAAATATGTTCAATCGCTTTTAATTTCTTTACAAACATGTTTTGTAATTAACAAAACAAATATGAAACCATCAGCTTATTGAAACGTAACATCTGTTATAACAAAATAAACCTGACTATTGAACATTTAAAAGTACTTTGAAATGAAGACAACTGTTGGATATTGAACAACAATCCAAACAGCGACTTGATCTTCGGTTAATATCATCTGTATTAAATACAGAAAACAATACAGACCAACAAAAAAAAAATCTTTTTTTAAGTCAGTATGATAAAATATTGAAAATTAAAACATAAAAAACAAGTAACAACTATAACAAGGAAATTAAACATTCTAAGGTTTTTTTGTACTGTTTGAGCTTTGGGATAGCATTGACTTGAAAGGACCTGAAAAGTATAAATAGATAAATACATTTCTTGAACCCTCACCAGGGATACATCTGCTTCAAGATTTGCTATTGGCTGTATTTTTAGATCAGATATATATCTCCAGATTAATAAATTGAGATTTAGAATTTTTCCAAAGACAATGTTTCAGTGTTTCATGACGAATTATTTTATCATAGTAGATTATCAACCTGAAAGTTATTTAGCACAAAAAAAGTAGTTTTTAGGTTTCATAAATATAAATATATATGTTTAAAATATGATGAAACTACTAATGCTATTGTAAACTGACAAAACTTAAAATATGAAGGACTTCATTGACCATGACACTGAAATAGCAATATTTGTAGATGTTAATATTTTGGAAGTGTTAGTAGGACTACACAAACTTTTAGTTATGAGAACCTTAGAAACACTGAAAATGTTTATCTATTTAGTCAGCTACATTTCATTCACATGCATATTGGCAGTTTTTTTTGTATTGAAATCCCCAACAACAAAAAAAGGATTTCACAAATGACAGATACTGGTCTAGATTACAAGTGGACCTTACAAATATTAGCCCTATTGAGGTGTTAACACCGATCAAGCTAACATCTGTAGGTCGGATAGCATGGCCATCTCCCCATAGAATTCTATGGGATGCTACAGAAGCCTTTTCTGGCTATCGCTTGTGCACTAAGCTGAAGGTGTGCTAAGGCAATACTTGCAATAGAATTGTTCTTCAATTAGAAGAAAATGTTATTTTTAATTTTTGTTTTGTCTTTGTGCCTGATTCCTGCCCATTGTGTACTTTGCTACGAGATTGTGTTTAGACCCTTGCCTGTCCTTGACTATTCTACTGGTTCCTGATTTTGTGCCACACTGCCTGATTTTTGCCAACTTTTCTTGCCTGGCCATGTCTTTGCTTTATCCCACAGGCTCAACTCCACAACTGACTTTACATCATTATTTGTGACTGTTTTATATTTGAGTTATTTTAAGAATTTTTTTAGTCTGTACATCTACAACGTTGCCTATTGAACAGATTTATCAATGCTTAAAATATTAATATCTAAGTGTCCAAAATTAATATTAAAGTGCTTGTCTCTGTTTAAAAAGACAGAGAAGTGTCAAGCCGTCTAAGAGTAGTTTTGTGTCAATTGGCTTCCAATTTGCTTCTATTGCTTATTATTTTTAACTTTTAATGCTTTCTCTAATCTAAAAATGGTTTGCTAAATTTGTCCATAACATAGTGAGTTATACGGAGTAAGATATTTTCAAGTGAATTTGACAAAGTATTAGTATGTTTGTGTCAACAAAGGCATAAATGGATTGTTCAAGTGAGCAAAGAAAACAACAATTCATTGACACTTGGCCAAATGCTGAATAAGGTCTAGATTATGAGTACAGTGGAAAAATATTAGCACTGTTGATCTCTTAACACCTCAAGTTAAATCAGTAGCTCTGTTATACTTGCCCTCATATTACAAGTGTGTGTATATGTGTGTGTGTATATATATATATATATATATATATATATATATATATATATATATATATATATATATATATATATATATATATATATATATATATATATATATATATATATATATAATGCGTGTGTGTGTATAACAGTACAGTGCAAAAGTCTTAGGCCACCATTAGATTTGTTGTTTTAGCAATGGTATAATGATTATATATAAAAAAAATTATCAGTCTCTTTATTAGAATACAACAAGATCTTCACTGGAGATTGGCTTGTGACTAAACCTGGCAAGACAACATTATTTTAACCTAAATCTTAAATATGTAATGTAATTACTAATTTTGAGATTTCTACAACTCTGAGAAGTTGTGCAACAATATCTTAAGTTTTTCTCTAATTTTAACAATGTCACTTTTAGAGGCCACATACGCATACTAACCTGAATTTTAATTTTTTGCAGGTAGTCTGTCAAACTGTTAGTTTTTTTTTTTTTTTTCTGTTCTATTTTTGATGGCGATACTAAATATTTGTGCTAGAGGAAAATTTGCAAGATACTATTTACCAAAATGTAATCTAATATATCAGTTCACACTAACTTCTACTTTAGTAGTTAAGATGAATTAGCTTAAAGGGACAGTCTAGTTGAAAATGTTTATTGTTTAAAAAGATAGACAATTACTTTATTACCAATTTCCATGTTTTGCATAACCAACAAGGTTATATTGATATACTTTTTACCCCTATGATTACCTTGTTTCTAAGCCTCAGTGCTTTTTACAAACTTGCATTTATGCTAATTAGTGCTGGTTCCTTCATAACTCCATGAGAGTGAGCACAATGTTATCTATATGGTCCACACAAACTAGCACTGTCTAGATGTAAAAAGCTAATAAAATGCTCTGAGATAAGAGGCAGCCTGTAGGGGCTTAGAAACAGGAAGAGATTTAGAGGTTTAGAGTTTATAAAGTATATTAATATAACAATGTTGGTTGTGCAAACCTGGGGAATAGGTAGTAAAGGTGTCCCTTCAAGTTAAATTCTTTCTTTCACTTCTTAATATATATAAATAAGATGTCCATCTAATTAATAGGGTTTATAGTGTGGTACAGGGGCGTATTATGGCCTAGGCCAACAAGGCATGGGCCAAGGGCGGCAGCTTGGAGGGGGGGGAACAATTTTTGAGCCCCTGTATTGGGTTGCACAGTGTTTATGGAGCTGCCTGTCTCTTAATATACCTGCCACCCACCTTGGATTCAACTCTTTTCGTTTACTGAAACATATATATGAGCCAACAGGGAAGGCTCAGTCCTTATTCACCAGGCTGTCAAACATGATTCCCCAGAAAATTCCTATGCATACTCCAGCCATGATTAGTCAAACTAGTGCGGTCATTGTGCCTGGTGAATAAGCTCCAGATTGAGGACCTAGCCTTCCCTGTCGGCTCATATGATGTTTCAGCAAAAGGCAGTGGGGGAACAACCGGGGACTCAACTGTTGCGGTGGTGACCAGGGACTCTAGGCCCGCCACTCTGGGGGGGGGGGGTGCTGCTGCTTCCTGGCCTCCTGCAATGCCGCCCAGCAAATACAATAACAGCTGCCGCTCCTGCTTTCTGCATTGTGCAGCTTTTGTCGCTCTCCTGCATAGAGGCCCACGGCGGAGATCTATATATTTAGCACTGCCATGCCCCAACTCTGTAAAATTAAATGTCGCCCTGTATCCCCAGAGCCCCCATGAATTATGTCATATGTTTGGATGCATAGCCTTCTGCTTAAAGGGCTAAGTTTAAGAGCTGTCAGTTGCCTCTAGTTTAACAGAGGCACAGAGGATTGATTGATTGTCCAGATTGCTGGGGACTGGGGGTGATTTTCTACAGATGGTTAAACTTTACTGCAGTCTGTGTAGCCTGGGTGGTAAAAACTCTGTGCCACTGTTAAAATGGAGGCAACTGATACCTCTTAAAGGGACACTGAACCCAATTTTTTTCTTTCGTAATTCAGATAGAGCATGCAATTTTAAGCAACTTTCTAATTTACTCCTATTTGTTTTCATTCTCTTGCTTTCTTTATTCGAAAGAAGGCATCTAAGCTATTTTTGGGGGTTCAGAACCATGGAAAGCACTTGTTTATTGGTGGGTTAATTTATCCACCAATCAGCATGAACAACTCAGTTTGTTCACCAAAAAAATGGGCCGGCATCAAAACTTACATTCTTGCATTTCAAATAAAGATACCAAGAGAATTAAGACAATTTGATAATATGAGTAAATTAGAAAGTTGCTTAAAATTGCATGCTCTATCTGAATCACAAAAGAAAAAAATTGGGTTCAGTGTTCCTTTAAACTTAGCCTGTGTGAGGAAAAAGCTTTTTAGTGCGGTTTTAAAAATATATATATTGGTAAGAAAAAAACTCCCGCGTTAAGCAGAAGGCTGTACAACCAAACATATGACATTATTAATGGGGGCTCTGGGGATACAGGGGCACATTTTATTTTACAGAGTTGGGGCATGGACATTTTTTTATTGAGGTTTTGCCATAAAAAAACAAAATAAACAACAATAAGTGCCATGAAACATTAAAGGCACAGTTTCAGTTGAACAATAAACAATGATATACATAAGTAGGGTAATGAATGACACATTATTAGCTTCTGCAACCTTTATTTTGTGATGATAATAGCATGTCTTAACCAACTATTTAGTTAGCCCCTTATGGACTATTTAGCTATGGACGATGAGTAGAACATGATAGTCGTACCTGTGACCCCTTTTGGGCCCAATGTCACATAGTAGGTGTGCTAAGCTTGCATATGAACTAAGAAAGTTTATCGGGATAAACACTGCTTGACGTAGTAAATAGAGCTTAGATAAACCAGCATATCTGGAGAACCTCTTTCAGGGTCCTGTTATACAGCAGAATCACTTCAGCTATACAGCTTAGGGTAGTGAGATAAAATAAGGCTAGTGTGAAGTTAAATGTTTAATAAGACATTTTCTACATATTTCCAAGTAATAAGGAGGCAAGTATGGCTGGATTGTGGGTGTCAGAGCATGTTTCCAATATACATAAAGATCCCTCTCTAAATGTGTTATGGGGTTGAGCTTAGTCTGTATATATTTGCATAAAGTAAGGAGTTATCTGACTAGCATGTATATGTTCATAGTTATCTGTGAAGAGTTGACCTCAACTCTAGGTAGTAAATCCAGAACATCCAGTGTCTATATACTGTCTGTATTCTACCACATGAGGAACAACTCTGTTTATCCTAGAGGCAACTGAAGGTAATAGTATCAACTCCTAAACTTAAATAGTAGCTCAGTGGATGCAGATCTATAAGGACTCAACGTGTGTCTGCTACAGCTTATAGCATTCAGAGGGTCTAACTACTTAGCAAGTATAAATGTATAACAGTAGAGAGGCATAATCATTTCAAGTAAACATTTGGTGTCCCTTAGTATAATGTTTGAAGGTAAAGCAAAAAGTACAAATATGATGGCAGTAAGTCATATCCTAATATTTAGTGGGTAAGCACCGTTTAAAGTAATACGGTATAGTAGATTATATAGTGCTAGTTCCCCCCTTTTTTTGAAGGACCCTTATGAGCTCAATTGTAGCTTAATTGTATATGTAAGGAAAATAATTATATGAATATCCTAGGATCTTGGTGCTAATATATAAACATGTATATGCTACATTCTTATAATTTAGGTCACTATGTTTCTGTAGCGAGATGGGTCTTACAACAATGAGAGCCTCCACTATACTAGTAGTATATCTGATATGGCATGTCTGGGAAGTCTATCGGGCAAAGACAGATGGAGAGAGGAATATGTAGGCGTATAGTGTATAAGTATAAGGTTAGTCAAATTTTACCAGCCTGGACTGCTTCTTCTGAGCTCAAATAGAGGGTGCATATCATTAAATGTGTAAGAGTATTTAGAGCTGATCATCCTTCCCCAGAGATATAGTACATATCTCCCTATCTTCCTCGCCGGCTGAGGGAGAAGGGGGAAGTCTGTTTGTCTCCGAGGAATGCAGCAGGAGAGTGGTATGTAGTTCACAAAGATTACATGAGATAAATAAGATAAAACAACATACAGATGGAATAAATTAGGGCATTATAGCTGCACTAAGCTAAGTACTACATCAATCTCCGTAGATTGTTAGATATAGAGCAGGTTCATACAATAGTAAGCTATAGCAATACAGTTCTTGGGCCTATAGAAACAAAATATGTAGTTCAACATTATCTACAACAACCAGTCTATATATGACAACTTTACTCCACCTGGCCAGGTACAATGATACAGACCAATTAGCTATCCAACGCCTGTTCTTATGCAGTCTAGTTTAGTCCATGGCTGATCATCTGTATGAGGTTCTATGTTTCTCAGACCACAGTCTGATTGCGGAAGAAAATCTCCCCTTGGTGGCAGGGCAAACGATTGGGGTGTAATTCCCAGATACATGTAAGGGGCAAGATTAGCCTTGCAGAATTTTGAGTGCCTAGGGCAGCCCAAAACCTAAATATGCCACTGGTGTGGTATAATCAAGTAAACTACCACATTTATTTCAAATGAATTAATCTATTAAGTGATACTTTTTAGAAAAAAAGCATCTGTGCAGCCATAATGAACACATTTGAAATGGATTTTATGTTGTGATAAAAAAAAGATGTAGATTAAAGAGAAGCAGAAAAACATAGTTATTGGTGTTCAACACATAAACAACAACAGATACTTCAGTCAATTAGCTTTGAAGAGATAGTAAATTAGCTAAATGATTCAGATATATGCAGATGCATTTATCACAAGTCAATAATGTTCACTTCAAGACAAACTCAATTATAGTCTCTATTATTTTTCAAATTTAATAAGCATGTGGCATCTTGCCTGGCTCAAGGCTGGCTGATTTATTCTCCCATTAAGTTTGAGAACTGGTTCATGCTTTGAAAAGTTAGCGCTTAAAACCAGATATTGGTTATTTAATCACTTGCACAATTACAGACTTTTAAACCTGATAAAAGTAGAATGTCTTACAGATATAGATCAATAAATCAGTACAGAGTTTTTGTACTTTGCAAACTATATCCTTGCTTGGATTTTCCATATTTTTGGAATTTGCCATTTAAACATTTTTTTTCTTTAAGGTACAGTAAGGTTAAAATTAAATGTTCATGATTTAGAAAGAACATCCATTTTAATACAACTTTCCAATCCCTTCTATCATTGCATTTGCTTTGTTTTTTTAGTATCCTATGTTGAAAAACATAAATAGGTTTCACTGTTGGGAGCTTGTAGATGGTTGTTTCTGCGCATATATGTCTCATGTTATTGGCTTATTCAATGTTTTCAGCTACCTCCAAATAGCACTTTGCTGTTCTTGTAAAAATTTCATAATAGAAGTAAATTGGAAATTTGTTTAAAATTGGGTTTCATGTTGCTTTTTATTTTTATAGTTAGTATATAGTATATAGTAATAGTAATTTTTATTTTAGCAGCAGTATTCCAATCCATGCAAACAACTTGTCTTTGATTGGTTTTGGCCATCTGACATGTTTAAAAATATTTTCTTTAGATTTGTATTGGGTAATTGTGTGAACACCGATAAGTAACAGATTCTATTGCAAATATTTCTCCGTACTAAACACAGGCTAGAAATAGTCAATGATAAAGAAAATCATTATTAATAATTGATATATTTTAAATGAATAAATCCCTAGTGCATTTGATTGCAGGTTGTCACAGTTCCCTAACAATCTTGATTTAGGTCTTTTGTGCAGCTACCGTTTTCCTTATCATTTTGTGTCAAAAATATGAATTTCATTATATAATGACTATTTAATTACAATTGTATGTGAGCATTCTAATGTTGATATTTTAATTCTCATTCTGTTAAATAGCTAAAAGGTATAATTCAATATAGTTTGTTGAAATAGTAACTATTGGAGTTTAAAAATGCCTTTAAAAAATGATTGATGCAAAAAAAAGTCTAGATTTGCAAAGCTATGATGACCAAAATTGTTTAGCAGATTAAAATAATAATAACAATTTTAGAGATGTCTCTGATGAGAGAACATGGGGCTAGATAACAAGTGGCACGTTAATTTTTTTCTTCCCCCTCATGCGCAAACACCATTAAAAATAAAAATTTAACGAGGGTGGGTTAGAGTGCATCTTACAAGTTGAAAGTAAATTGTTTGCGCGCAAGCAATATCTGATACGTGTTAACTTGGATATTTCAACCACGATAACGCATTAGCTCCATATACTTCAATGGAGTACACTTTAAAAAAAAACAAAAAAAACCTAACACTTTTCGCTCGCGCACTAGCCTGACACTGTTAGACCTACAACGATAAACCAGAAGGTAGTTATGAATATTTCAAATTCCAGTTTGATATATATATATATATATATAATTATTTTTTCTGCAAAATATATATCTATACCTATATATTTATATGAATAGATATATACAGTTACATACACACACACACATATATATATATACATACATACATACATACATACATACATACATACATACATACATACATACATACATACATACACATATACACACACATACAAATATTTTAGCCCTATCCAGTCAAATACCTTGTCATATACCATATCCCTTTTAACCCTTCTAAAAAATATTTTGTAATATTTATATTAATCATTTTTATCAGAAACTGTATACATTAGTGTAGCACTTTATTTTAATGTATTTATGTTATGTTTGGTGCACAATCTTTTTTTTATTTTACCTGAGCTAATTGTCACCTAGATTACGAGTTTTGCATTGCGGCTTTTAATGCTGGAAAAATGGCAATTTTAGCGTAAAAGCAGGAACGCACTATTGTAAGTCGTGTCGGTATAGCTGTACCGCAAGACTTTTTATTCTGTGACGAAACGTCAATCCCGCACTCAAAAAAATTAAGTTTTTGTGTGGGATTTCCATAGCGCCAGTATTGCAGGTTGTGCAGTGAGGCTAAAATGCTTGCGTTACAGCCTATACCTGCACAATCTATATCGCCATCTGAGAGCAGTAGTTATGGATTTTGTGTAACGAAAATGTTTCACAAAACTCATAAATAAAATGTTACAAAGTACACTAACACCCATAAAATACCTATTAACCCCCAAACCGCCGCCTCCCACATCTCAAACACTGTATTAAACCTATTAACCCCTAATCTGCTGCCCACCCACATAGCCAACACTATTTAAATATATTAACCCCTAAACCATCGCTCCCCGACATTGCCACCACTAAAAAAAAGTAATTAACCTCTAAACCTCTGGCCTCCCACAACTCCGCCACTAAATAAACCTATTAACCCCTAAACTGCTGCCCCCCACATCACAAAACACTAAATTAAACTATTAACCCCAAAACCTAACACCCCCCTAACTTTAAAAAATTGTAGGTGTTTTTTTTTTTTTTAGATTAGGGATGGGCACTTGGAAAAGAGTTAAATGCCCTTTTAAGGGCAATGCACATACAAATGCCCCTTTAGGGGCAATGGGTAGCTTAGTTTTTTTAGAGTTAGGTTTTTTATTTTAGGAAGTTAGTTGGGTGGTGGGTTTTACTGTTGGGGGACTTTGCATTTTTTTACAGGTAAAAGAGCTGATCTCTTTAGGGCAATGCCCTACAAAATGTTCTTTTAAGGGCTATTGGTAGCTTATTGTAGGCTAGGGGGTGCTTTTATTTTAGGGGAGCTTTTTTATTTTTATAGGGCTATTAGATGTAATTGTTTTTATTTTTGATAATTTCGTTTATTTTTTGTAATCTTATTGTTTTTTATTTTTCGTGATTTTAGTGTTAATTATTTTTGGTAAACTTAGATTTTTTTAGTTGTAATTTAGATATTTTAATTGGTAGTATATTTTATATTTTATTTTATTAGAATAGTAAGGTTAGGTTAATTTATAGTTTAATGGTAGGTTTATTTTTATTTCACAGGTAAGTTTTTATTTATTTAAATAGTTATATTGTAATTTTAATTTAAAGTTAGGGGGTGTTAGGTTTAGGGGTTAATATGTTTATTTAGTGGTGGGGATGTTGGGGAGCGGCGGAATAGGGGTAAATAGCTTTATTATAGTGGTGGCGATGTCGGGGTGTGGGGGAGTAGGGGGTTAATAACTTTATTATATTGGCAGGGATGTCTGGGTGCGGGGGAATAGGGGTTAATAACTTTTATTAATGTCAGCAATGTCAGGAGCGGCATATTAGGGGTTAACAACTTTATTTCGGTGTTGGCGCTGTCGGGGACGGCAGATTAGAGTGTTTAGACTTGAGGTTTATGTTAACTTTTTTTCCCCATAGACATTAATGGGGTTGCGTTACGGCGATCGCCATTCCGCATTTCACTCTCTCCCCATTGATGTCTGTGGGGAAAGCATGCACGAGCACATCAAAGCAGCCCTTGGCTTTTGTGCGGTATGGAGATTATCGTCACCATGTCACATGCACAAGGAGGCTTTTCAGAAACTCAAAATGGCAGCGCTTTGGGGGGTGAAATACAACTTTTGTTGCGTTCATTTCGCACCCTGTTTAGCGCAAAACTCGTAATCTAGGTGTCTGTTTGCTCTTGAGCAAACACATTTACTTTCAAGTAAAGTAATGTTTTTAAAAACACGTCCTCTGAGTCAACCTTGTTGCTTTCACCTCCAAAATAAAAGAGCTTACAATAGTGTAGCAGATTTCAGACAATGTGGTAGGCGCACAAAGTGGTTATACTTACAAGTTTGCATTTAAAATAAGCCTTTTATTAAAATCATCACAAAGATGTCTTCAGGTGCAGCTTCAGGTTTTATTTATAATACAGCTCAATGCGTTTTGGCTAAAAGAAGCCTTTATCAAGAGCATAACGTTAAAACATTTTCTGGAACAAATGGAAATTGTTTTAACTTTATGCTCTTGATAATCTGCTGCCACTATACTAAAGTTATTAACCCTAAACCTCTGACCTCCAACATCACTAACACTAAATATATTAACCCCTAAACCTAACCCTAAGCATAACCCTAACACCCCCTTACTTAAATATAATTAAGATAAATCTAAATAAAAAATTAAATTATTACCTAAATAATTCCTATTTAAAACTAAATACAAACTTATATGTAAAATAAAACCTAAGCTAGCTACAAAATAACTAAGTTACATTGTAGCTATCTTAGGTTTCAATTTTATTTCACAGATAAGTTTGTATTTTTTTTAAATAGGTAGACTAGTTAGTGAATAGTTATTAACTATTTACTAGCTACCTAATTAAAATAAATACAAAGTTACTGGTAAAATAAAACCTGGGGATAGTCTCCCTAAGGGTGATGGGGGAAACCAGACGTGGACTCCTTGCCCAATGTGCTTAGAGGGATATGGCTGCACCTCACTGACGAGGCCCAAAGGAGGCCGAAACGATCATCTGGGGTTGTCATGTTCCTTGTTCAGAGGAGAATTGCCTGGTATTTCGGGGCTGGACTGACCATGTCGGCGGGATCAGACTGATATACTACAGGAAAGTTTTCCTCTGTGAAAAGCACAATTGGGCAGAAAGAAGCTACTACCAGGTGGTAACCGGGCCATAGAACAAGCTATTGATGCTGCTGTTCGTTTCTGGCAGACTGCTTCTCATTCTGTTTTGCATAAAATAAAACCTAACCTGCCTTACACTAAAACCTTACATTACAATAAAATAAATTAAAATATTAAAATAAAATTATCTAAATTACAAAAAATGACACTAAATTACACAAAATAAAAAATGAAATTATCAAAAATAAAAACAAATGACTCATAATCTAATATCCCTATCAAAATAAAAAAGCCCCCCCAAAATAAAAAAAAAACACTAGCCTACACTAAACTGCCAATGGCTCTTTAAAAGGGCCTTTTGCAGGGCATTGCCCCAAAGAAATCAGCTCTTTTACCTGTAAAAAAAAAATACAAACAATCCCCCAACAGTAAAACCCACCACCCACACAACCAACCCCCCCAAATAAAATTCTATCTAAATAAACCTAAGCTATTCATTTCCCTGAAAAAGGGCATTTGGATGGGCATTGCCCTTAAAAGGGCATTTAGCTCTTTTACATTGTCCAAACCCTAAGCTAAAAATAAAACCCACCCAATAAACCCTTAAAAAACCTAACACTAATCCCCGAAGATAAACTTAGTTTTCGAAGACCGGACATCCATCCTCATCCAGGGGGCAGAAGTCCTCATCGAAGCCAGCAGAAGTTCTCATCCAAGCCGGCAGAAGTCTTCATCCAAGCGGGCAGAAGTCTTCATCCAAGCGGGCAGAAGTCCTCCTTGACGCCGGTAGAAGTCTTCATCCAGACAACATTTTCTATCTTCATCCATCCGGCGGGCGGAGCGGGTCCATCTTCAAGACATCCGGCGCGGAGCATCCTCTTTCGATGGTCGCTGGAAAATGAAATTTCCCTTTAAGTGAAGTCATCCAAGATGGCGTCCCTTTCATTCCGCTTGGCTGATAGAATTCTATCAGCCAATATGAATTAAAGAGGGAAAAAAAATCCTATTGACTGATCCTATTGATAATTTGTTTTTTATTTTGTGTAATTTAGTGTTTATTTTTTTGTAATTTAGATAATTGTATTTTATTAATTTAATTTATTTTATTGTAATGTTAGGTTTTAGTGTAAGGCAGGTTAGGTTTTATTTTATAGGTAACTTTGTATTTTAATTATGTAGCTAGTAAATAGTTAATAACTATTTACTAACTAGTCTACCTAGTTAAAATAAATACCAACTTACCTGTTAAATAAAAATAAAACCTAAGATAGCTACAATGTAACTATTAGTTATATTGTAGCTATCTTAGGTTTTTTTTTACAGGTAAGTTTGTATTTAATTTTAAATAGGAATTATTTAGGTAATTGTAAGTTTTATTTAGATTTATTTTAATTATATTTAAGTTAGGGAATGTTAGGGTTAGGATTATACTTAGGGTTACGTTAGGGTTAAGGTTATGTTTAGGGGTTAATATATTTATGTAGTGATGTGGGAGGCCAGAGGTTTAGGGGTTAATAGTTTAGTATATTTCATTGTGGGGGCTTGCGGCTTAGTGGTTAATAGGTTTATTATAGCGGCAGTGTGGGCGGAGGGCAGATTAGGGGTTAATAATATTTAAATAGTGTTTGCGATGCATTAGGGCAGTGGTTTAGGGATTAATAGGTTTATTATAGTGGTGACGATGTCCGGGAGCGGCGGAATAGGGGTTAATACATTTTTTTTAAGTGGCAGCGATGTCCGGAGCAGCAGATTAGGGGTTAATAATTTTATTTTAGTGTTTGCGATGCGGTAGGGCCTCGGTTTAGGGATTAATAGGTAGTTTATGGGTGTAAGTTTACTTTTTAAAACTTTAGTTATGAGTTTTATGTTACAGCTCTGTAGCATAAAACTCATACCTACTGATTTAGATGGCGTTACGGATTTTGTCATTTTAGGCTATACCGTTCAATTTTTGTCCTCACCGCAAAACTCGTAATACCGGCGCTATGGAAGTCCCATTGAAAAAAATACTTTTTTAAAAGTGCGGTACTGACGTTGCGTGACGGTCAAAAAGGTGTGCGGTACACCTATTCTGACAAGACTTGCAATAGCGGCGTTAGGAAACAAGCAGCGTTATGAAGCATAACAATGCTTTTTCACTCATAACGCAAAACTTGTAATCTAGCTGTAAATGTTTTAACAGCTATTTAAAGGCACGTGGTATATGAATACTGGACTAGGAAGGGCTCAAAAGAGTTTCTTTTAATAGAAAATTATAGTTTAAGAAAATGAAGAACTCCACTATATGGTCTTGCACATTCTGTGTAGTGCACCTTTTCGTTAGTGCACCTTCAGGTTAGTGCATCTTTGACTTAGCACTAAAGTGATAGACAACATGAGTGTCTCAAAGTTCCCCCATAGCCACCTATTATGAAGGATAAAGCACACCCATGCCATCCGACATCCAGATGTTAGAACTCAAAGCAAAAACCTAGGGTGCACTAATATATTACTTTTAATATGACAGTGGCATCTTACAGGAGGCACACTGGTGATTTGTGGGGAGGGCCTTGGCGGGAGGACAAGATATTGCATGTCACAGAAAGGGCCAGTTGAGTAATGGGCAGGATTGGGCTATCTGAGGTTTTCACAGTACCTGGGTAGAACAGTGTTGGGAAGCTATCATTTAGGAGGCACATGGGGGCAGCCATTGAGCTGGGTGGGTTAATGTCCCCCAGACCCCAAGGAACACCAGAGAATATGAATGCAAACATAAAAGTGGTATTGATTTAACTTGAGCAATGTTAGCACATAATAGAAGTCACATTTTGCCCTCCATTTGTAATCTAGCCATAAATAATTTGTAAAAAAGATTTAAAAAAAAAGATACATTGCAACATTTTAACTTACTATTTCAAAATATTCTTAAGAAATCATAGTTTCATCTGAAATGTATTTTTATGTTGAGAAAAACAATATGTTATGTTTAGGTGTATATCAAATAATTAAAACAAGAATATGGAATTAACCAAAGCTTGCAAAAATGTGCTCATTTGGGAGCTTAAAATACTCGCTATCAAATAGTGTAACAATACCAGGAACAAACAATCTGATTTTACTGCTAAGACTGGGATATTAGGATTTCTTTTAGAGATCAAAAATCCTTTTAGAGTTAGATTATGGGCTCCATGTACGAAGCAGCGAAAGCTGCTCCGGAGCCTTTGCGGGGCAGGTTCGGAATTTGCGAGCCTGCTTCCCGCAATGTAAGAAGCAGCGGTCATTAGACCGCTGCTTCCTACACCTTACGCCACCTCTTAGCTGGCAAAGCAAAATCACAGAGAGCACGCTCGCTCTCGGTGATTGACAGCCCCTTCAGTCATGTGATTGGTCGCGCGATTGTAGGGGCGGGCATTACACACTCCGATCAGTGTGTAATGATACATACGGGCAAGCAGATCAACAGATCCGCTGCCCGTATGTAGCGAAGGTGGGCAGACAGCTTCACGAGTTGAGAAGCTGTCCGCCCGCCATTTAGTACATGGCGCCCTATAAGTGCAGCACTAGTAGTACTCATATTACAAGTTGTGAGTTAAGCTCAAGTGCAACACAGAATAACTGAAAATGTTTGAACTTTTGTAGACCTGAAACAAAGTGTTATTGCTTCAAGTAATGGATACCAAAACACATGAAAAATATATTGCCTAAATTACAAGTTGTGCGGTATGGCAATACTGCTAGAATTTTAACTCTTCATTCCGCACTCAGAAAATGGCTTTCGAGTGTGGAATTTTCAGGTCACCCGTATTACAGGGTGTGGGGTCCGGCTATTATGCTAGCATTATAGCTTTTGCCACCACAATCTATTCCGCTATCAAAGACCAGTAGTTATGGATTTTGCAAAACAAAATGTTTCACAAAACTCGTAACAAAAAATGTTACAAAGCACACTAACACCCATAAACTACTTATTAACCCCTAAACCACCATCTCCCACATCATAAATACTATATTAAACCTATTAACCCCTAAACCGCCGACCCTCCACATTGGCACTAAATGGCCACTAAAGAGCTGATTGCCCTTTTAAGGGTAATGCCCATACAAATGCCCCTTTAGGGGCAATGGGTAGCTTAGGTTTTTTTAGAGTTAGTTTTTTTTATTTTGGGGGTTGGGTGGGGCTTTTACTGTTAGGAGGTTCTTTGTAATTTTGTAAAAGAGCTGTTTAACTTAGGGCAATGCCCTACAAAAGGCATGGTAGTTTATTGTTAGATTAGGTTTTTTAATTTTTGGGTGGCTTTTTAGTTTTTATAGGGGTATTAGATAATTTTTATTATTTTGGATAATTTTGTTTATTTTTCGTATTCTTAGATTTTTTTTTATTTTTCGTAATTTTAGACTTTGTTTTTGTTTGTAATTTTCAATTTTTTTTCATAGTGTTAGGATTTTTTAATTTAGGTTTTTTAGTTTATTAAAATAGTAATGCTAGGTTTATTTATAGTTTAAGCTTAGGTTTTATTTATTTCACAGGTAAGTTTTTATTTATTTTATGGTAGTTATATTGTAACTTTAATTTAAAGTTAGTGTTTAATAGGTTTAGTTTTTTTTTTTTAGTATTTGCGATGCCAGGGGCGGCGGATTAGGGGTTAATAGGTTATTGTAGTGTTGGCAATGTGGGGGGTCAGCGGTTTAGACGTTAATATGTTTATTTAGGGTTGGCACTATTGGGGATGACAGTTTAGGGGTTAATATCTTTAGTTGTTAGCGATGCAGGCGGGCGGCGGATTAGCGGTTAATAGCTTTATTTAGTGTTAGCAATGTCCGGGGTGGCGGATTAGGGGTCAATAACTATTTTTAGTGTTGGCGATGTCGGGAGGCGGTGGTTTAGGGGTATTTAGACTAGGGGTTTATGTTAGAGTGCTAGATTTAAACAAAACTTTCTTGTCTCCATAGACATCAATGGGGAATGCGTTATAGTGATCTCCATTTCGCAATCGCAGGTGTTAGTTTTTCTCCGTTGATGTCTATGGGGGAAAACGTACATGAGCACGTCAAGTCAGGACTTGACTTTTGTGCCGTATGGAGCTTAACGCACCATGACGAACAATACAAGAAGGTTTTTTTAGTACCTTGTAATGGCAGCGCTATGGAAAGTGTGATACTGCTAAATTTTTAGCGTTATTTACACACCGGGTTTGGCGCATAACTTGTAATTTAGGTGTATGAAAATAAAGTATTTAACTTTTTTATAATTTATTATTATTTACTTGTTAATTATTTAAAAGTTTAACAGTGATTTTAAAGGGATATGCTATGACAAGGTGCTGGACAATAAAGGGCTCATAAATGTATATGTACACTATATGGCCAAACGTATGAGGACATCACTACTAATTAATGATTTAAGGTGTTTCAGTCACAACCATTGCAAATAGCCATTAAATCTCACTAGACAAACATTGGCAGTAGAACAGGTTGTACTGAAGAGCTCAGTGACTTTAAATGTTGTCATAGGATGTCACTGTTTCTGCCATACTAGATCTGCCATAGTCAACTGTAAGTGCTATTATTGTGATGTGGAAGCATCTAGCAACATCTCAGCAAGGAAGTGGTAGGTCACGCAAACTTACAGAGTAGGGCCATTATGTACTGAAGTGTGTAGTGAATACATATTGCCTAACATCTGTTAGATCCCTCATCACAGAGTTCCAAAATACATATTAAAGCATCCTTAGTAGTACTGCGCATTGGTAGCTTCATAAAATTTTCACTGCTGAGCAACTGTACAAAAGCCCCACTTCAACGTGGGCAATGCCAAAGTCATCTGGAGTGGTATAAAGCCTGCTGCCACTGGACTCTGGAGTAGTGGAAACATGTTCTCTGGAGTGATGGATCATGCTACATGATCTGGCAGCCTGATAGAAGAATGTAGTGTGGCAGATGTCTGGAGAATGCTGCCTTCTGGAAGTCATAGGAAGGATAATAAACTGGGGATACTTTTCAAGGTTTTGGTTAAGTCCGTTAGGGTTATAGTGAAGGAACTTAAGTGGCCTGCACAGAGGTCTGACCTTAGCTCCATTGTCCTTTTTCTAAACTTTTTTTGTTGAAACAGATCTATAATCAGTACTAAAATATTGAAATTTACAGTAAAGGCAGAGATAGCTGCTATTTCAAATGAGAAAATAAATTAAAAGAATGTAATACCCTCCAGAAGCTAAAATGGATAAATGGGAACACATAACATATATTAAATATATAGGGGCCTATTTAACAAAGTTCTGTCGGACCTGATCCGACAGTGCGGGTCCGACAGACCTTGCTGAATGCAGAGAGCAATACGCTCTCCGTATTCAGCATTGCACCAGCAGCTCTTGTGAGCTGCTGGTGCAACGCCGCCCCCTGCAGGCTCGCCAGAAACACGGGCCCTCAAGCTCCATTCAGAGCTTGATAAATGGGTCACATAATGTTTATTTAGAGGTTGTGAATTGTATTTGTCTTTTAAAAGACATTTCTTTGAACAATTTTATACTATGTCTATAAATTACACATCATACGCACATGTACTGTATACCCATTATACCCAAATTAATTCCTTTACAAGTTTTGCAATTCTTCTTGACGAGAGAAGGTTAATTTCATACATGGATATTGCACTTGTCCTTTCACAACATATAACATTATTGGTATAAATAAAACACTTTTAACATAAAGGAATATTCATACTGAATGGCCATTGTATTAGTGATTTGCATTTGTATAAGGTGTAACAGATTAGCTTTCTGGTAACTTCATAATGGGAATCACAGTTTCACATGGAATTTACACTAAAATTCTTGCCCTAAATGCTTGAAAATCTCAAAATAAAAATAATGCAGATTTAAATAATTTTTATACTGCATGCATAATTTGAAACAGCAAAACAAGTGATAGACAAGGATACTTAACTACTGTGTATCTTTACTTTCATTCATACTCATACATTTTAGATGCACAGAAATATTAATTTAACAATAACCAAAACAATAATTTGCAATAAAACAAAACTGAAAAACAGAACTGCCAAGATAAATTGTGACAGTAATAAATAACAGCATGCAATAAATGCACATTTAGAGGTAGATTTAACAAACAGGGGATGCTGCTTTCTACGCCCATCATTTCTGCTCCGCCAGAAACGGAAGTTAAGTAGCTGCTCCTTAACTTATCCGGTCTGCAGCTAGACTACTTTGCAAGTACTTTGTATCTTTGCATTCCGGAGATTACTCTACCAACTCCAAGCAGCAGAGAAGAGAGGATTTTGGAGGCTAGTCGTGGATCATCCTTCTAAGATTGGGTGTAAGGAAAATAAGTAGGAACCCCAATGGGGTCGGCCATTCTTTTCCCTCTTACTCTGGAATAATTTGAGAAACTGTCACCTAGATTACGAGTTTTGCGTTAGGAGGGGTGCGGTGCTAACGAGCAGTTTATGCTCACTGCTCACTTGCAGACAACGCTGGTATTACAGGTTTTTACAAATCCGGCGTTAACCGCAAAAAAGTGAGCGTAGAGCAAAATTTAGCTCCACATCGCACCTCAATACCAGCACTGCTTACGGTAGCGGTGAGCTGGTGTAACATGCTCATGCACGATTTTCCCATAGGAATCAACAGGGAGAGCCGGCTGAAAAAAAACCTAACACCTGCAAAAAAGCAGCGTAAAGCTCCTAACGCAGCCCCATTGATTCCAATTGGGAAATATTTTTTATGTCTACACCTAACACCCTAACATGAACCCTGAGTCTAAACACCCCTAATCTTACACTTATTAACCCCTAATCTGACGCCCCTGACATCGCCGACACCTACATTATAATATTAACCCCTAATCTGCCACTCCGGACACCGCCGCCACCTACATTATACTTATGAATCCCTAATCTGATGCCCCCAACATCGCCGAACCCTACATTATATTTATTAACCCCTAATCTGCTGCGACCAATGCCGCCGCAACCTAACTACATTTAATAACCCCTAATCTGCCGCCCCCAATTTTAATAAATCTAAATAAAATTACTATCATTAACTAAATTATTCCTATTTAAAACTAAATACTTACCTGTAAAATAAACCCTAAGATAGCTACAATATAACTAATAGTTACATTGTATCTATCTTAGGGTTTATTTTTATTTTACAGGCAACTTTGTATTTTTTTAACTATTTACAATAGTTATTAAATAGTAATTAACTATTTAATAACTACCTAGTTAAAATAAAGACAAATTTACCTGTAAAATAAAACCTAACCTATGTTACAATTACACCTAACACTACACTATAATTAAATTAACTACCTAAACTAAATACAATTAATTACAAATTAAATAAATTATCTAACGTACGAAAAAACAACAACACTAAATGACAGAAAATAATAAAATAAGAATTTTAAACTAATTACACCTACTATAATCCCCCTAAGAAAATAAAAAAGCCCCCAAAATAAAAAAAAGCCCTACCCTACACTAAATTACAAATAGCCCTTAAAAGGGCCTTTTGCGGGGCATTGCCCCAAAGTAATCAGCTCTTTTACCTGTAAATACAAATACCCCACCAACATTAAAACCCACCACCCACACAACCAACCCTACTCTAAAACCCACCCAATCCCCCTTAAAAAAACTTAACACTAACCCCTTGAAGATCACCCTACCTTGAGAAGTCTTCACCCAACCGGGCCGAAGTCCTCCACGAAGCCTGCAGAAGTGGTCCTCCAGACAGGCAGAAGTGGTCCTCCAGATGGGCAGAAGTCTTCATCCAGGGGGCATCTTCTATCTTCATCCATCCGGCGTGGAGCGGCTCCATCTTCAAGACATCCGACGCGGAGCATCCTCTTCAAACGACAGCCGACTGAAGAATGAAGGTTCCTTTAAATGACGTCATCCAAGATGGCATCCCTTAAATTCCGATTGGTTGATAGAATTCTATCAGCCAATCGGAATTAAGGTAGAACAAATCCTATTGGCTGATGCAATCAGCCAATACAATTGAGCTTGCATTCTATTGGCTGATCCAAGCTATCTTAGGGTTTATTTCTTCTGTTATGTGTGATCAGTCCACGGGTCATCATTACTTCTGGGATATAACTCCTCCCCAACAGGAAATGCAAGAGGATTCACCCAGCAGAGCTGCATATAGCTCCTCCCCTCTACGTCACTCCCAGTCATTCTCTTGCACCCAGCAACTAGATAGGATGTGTGAGAGGACTATGGTGATTATACTTAGTTTTTATAACTTCAATCAAAAGTTTGTTATTTTACAATAGCACCGGAGCGTGTTATTGCCTCTCTGGCAGAGTTTGAAGAAGAATCTACCAGAGTTTTTACTATGATTTTAACCGGAGTAGTTAAGATCATATTGCTGTTTCTCGGCCATCTGAGGGAGGTAAAAGCTTCAGATCAGGGGACAGCGGGCAGATGAATCTGCATTGAGGTATGTAGCAGTTTTTATTTTCTGAATGGAATTGATGAGAAAATCCTGCCATACCGTTATAATGACATGTATGTATACTCTACACTTCAGTATTCTGGGGATGGTATTTCACCGGAATTACTCTGTTAAAAGTACATTAAACCTTTTAATAGGTATTTATTATGTTAAACGTTTTTGCTGGAATGTAGAATCGTTTGCATTTTCTGAGGTACTGAGTGAATAAATATTTGGGCATTATTTTTCCACTTGGCAGTTGCTTGTTTTAATTGTGACAGTTTCGTTTCTCTCTCACTGCTGTGTGTGAGGGGGAGGGGCCGTTTTTGGCGCTCTTTGCTACGCATCAAAAAATTCCAGTCAGTTACTCTTGTATTTCCTGCATGATCCGGTTCATCTCTAACAGATCTCAGGGGTCTTCAAACTTCTTTGGAGGGAGGTAGATTCTCTCAGCAGAGCTGTGAGACTTATATATTGACTGTGATTAAAAACGTTGCTCTGTAATTTTTATGTTTCAAATTTAATTATTGTTACTTTACTAATGGGAACAAACCTTTGCTAAAAGTTGTGTTGTTTTTAAGGATTGATGCTATAACTGTCTTTCAGTTCATTATTTCAACTGTCATTTAATCGTTTAGTGCTCTTTGAGGCACAGTACGTTTTTGTTAAATAAGATTGTAACCAAGTTGCAAGTTTATTGCTAGTGTGTTAAACATGTCTGATTCAGAGGAAGATATCTGTGTCATTTGTTCCAATGCCAAGGTGGAGCCCAATAGAAATTTATGTACTAACTGTATTGATGCTACTTTAAATAAAAGCCAATCTGTACAAATTGAACAAATTTCACCAAACAGCGAGGGGAGAGTTATGCCGAATAACTCGCCTCACGTGTCAGTACCTGCATCTCCCGCCCGGGAGGTGCGTGATATTATGGCGCCTAGTACATCTGGGCGGCCATTACAGATAACATTACAAGATATGGCTACTGTTATGACTGAAGTTTTGGCTAAATTACCAGAACTAAGAGGCAAGCGTGATCACTCTGGGGTGAGAACAGAGTGCGCTGATAATACTAGGGCCATGTCTGATACTGCGTCACAGCTTGCAGAACATGAGGACGGAGAGCTTCATTCTGTGGGTGATGGTTCTGATCCAAACAGATTGGATTCAGATATTTCAAATTTTAAATTTAAATTGGAGAACCTCCGTGTATTACTAGGGGAGGTTTTAGCGGCTCTTAATGATTGTAACACTGTTGCAATACCAGAAAAATTGTGTAGGTTGGATAAATACTTTGCGGGTACCGGCGAGTACTGACGTTTTTCCTATACCTAAGAGACTAACTGAAATTGTTACTAAGGAGTGGGATAGACCCGGTGTGCCGTTCTCACCCCCTCCAATATTTAGA
Organism: Bombina bombina; assembly: GCF_027579735.1. Lineage (NCBI taxonomy): Eukaryota > Metazoa > Chordata > Amphibia > Anura > Bombinatoridae > Bombina > Bombina bombina. The sequence continues at coordinate 675,769,110 of NC_069501.1, read as the reverse complement.
AAGATGTTTCCAATAGACGCCACCACACGGGACTTATGGCAAACGGTCCCTAAGGTGGAGGGAGCAGTTTCTACTTTAGCTAAGCGTACCACTATCCCGGTGGAGGATAGCTGTGCTTTTTCAGATCCAATGGATAAAAAATTAGAGGGTTACCTTAAGAAAATGTTTGTTCAACAAGGTTTTATATTGCAACCCCTTGCATGCATCGCGCCGATTACGGCTGCGGCAGCATTTTGGATTGAGTCTCTGGAAGAGAACCTTAGTTCAGCTACGCTGGACGACATTACGGACAGGCTTAGAGTCCTTAAACTAGCTAATTCATTCATTTCGGAGGCCGTAGTACATTTAACCAAACTTACGGCTAAGAACTCAGGATTCGCCATTCAGGCACGTAGGGCGCTGTGGCTAAAATCCTGGTCAGCTGATGTAACTTCTAAGTCCAAATTACTTAATATACCTTTCAAGGGGCAAACTTTATTTGGGCCCGGTTTGAAAGAAATTATCGCTGACATTACAGGAGGTAAGGGCCACGCCCTGCCTCAAGACAAAGCCAAAGCTAAGGCTAGACAGTCTAATTTTCGTCCCTTTCGGAATTTCAAAGCAGGAGCAGCATCAACTTCCACTGCACCAAAACAGGAAGGAGCTGTTGCTCGTTACAGACAAGGCTGGAAACCTAACCAGTCCTGGAACAAGGGCAAGCAGGCCAGGAAACCTGCTGCTGCCCCAAAGACAGCATGAACCGAGGGCCCCCGATCCGGGACCGGATCTAGTGGGGGGCAGACTCTCTCTCTTCGCCCAGGCTTGGGCAAGAGATGTTCAGGATCCCTGGGCGCTAGAGATCATATCTCAGGGATACCTTCTAGACTTCAAATTCTCTCCCCCAAGAGGGAGATTTCATCTGTCAAGGTTGTCAACAAACCAGATAAAGAAAGAAGCGTTTCTACGCTGTGTACAAGATCTGTTATTAATGGGAGTGATCCATCCGGTTCCGCGGTCGGAACAAGGACAAGGGTTTTACTCAAACCTGTTTGTGGTTCCCAAAAAAGAGGGAACTTTCAGGCCAATCTTGGATTTAAAGATCCTAAACAAATTCCTAAGAGTTCCATCGTTCAAAATGGAAACTATTCGGACAATCTTACCCATGATCCAAAAGGGTCAGTACATGACCACAGTGGATTTAAAGGATGCTTACCTTCACATACCGATTCACAAAGATCATTACCGGTATCTAAGGTTTGCCTTCTTAGACAGGCATTACCAGTTTGTAGCTCTTCCATTCGGATTGGCTACGGCTCCAAGAATCTTCACAAAGGTTCTGGGTGCCCTTCTGGCGGTACTAAGACCGCGAGGAATTTCGGTAGCTCCGTACCTAGACGACATTCTGATACAAGCTTCAAGCTTTCAAACTGCCAAGTCTCATACAGAGTTAGTTCTGGCATTTCTAAGGTCGCATGGATGGAAAGTGAACGAAAAGAAGAGTTCTCTTTTTCCTCTCACAAGAGTTCCATTCTTGGGGACTCTTATAGATTCTGTAGAAATGAAGATTTATCTGACAGAAGACAGATTAACAAAGCTTCTAAATGCATGCCGTGTCCTTCATTCCATTCAACTCCCGTCAGTAGCTCAATGCATGGAGGTGATCGGCTTAATGGTAGCAGCAATGGACATAGTACCCTTTGCACGTCTACATCTCAGACCGCTGCAATTGTGCATGCTGAGTCAGTGGAATGGGGATTACTCAGACTTGTCCCCTACTCTGAATCTGGATCAAGAGACCAGAAACTCTCTTCTATGGTGGCTTTCTCGGCCACATCTGTCCAGGGGGATGCCATTCAGCAGGCCGGACTGGACAATTGTAACAACAGACGCCAGCCTACTAGGTTGGGGCGCTGTCTGGAATTCTCTGAAGGCTCAGGGACAATGGAATCAGGAGGAAAGTCTCCTGCCAATAAACATTCTGGAATTAAGAGCAGTTCTCCATGCCCTTCTGGCTTGGCCCCAGTTAAAAACTCGGGGGTTCATCAGGTTTCAGTCGGACAACATCACGACTGTAGCTTACATCAACCATCAAGGAGGGACAAGAAGCTCCCTAGCAATGATGGAAGTATCAAAGATAATTCGCTGGGCAGAGTCTCACTCTTGCCACCTGTCAGCAATCCACATCCCGGGAGTGGAGAACTGGGAGGCGGATTTCTTGAGTCGCCAGACTTTTCATCCGGGGGAGTGGGAACTTCATCCGGAGGTCTTTGCCCAAATACTTCGACGTTGGGGCAAACCAGAGATAGATCTCATGGCGTCTCGCCAGAACGCCAAACTTCCTCGCTACGGGTCCAGATCCAGGGATCCGGGAGCGGTTCTGATAGATGCCTTGACAGCACCTTGGAACTTCGGGATGGCTTATGTGTTTCCACCCTTCCCGCTGCTTCCTCGATTGATTGCCAAAATCAAACAGGAGAGAGCATCAGTGATTCTAATAGCGCCTGCATGGCCACGCAGGACTTGGTATGCAGATCTAGTGGACATGTCATCCTGTCCGCCTTGGTCTCTACCTCTAAGACAGGACCTTCTGATACAGGGTCCATTCAAACATCAAAATCTAACTTCTCTGAAGCTGACTGCTTGGAAATTGAACGCTTGATTTTATCAAAACGTGGTTTTTCTGAGTCGGTTATTGATACCCTGATACAGGCTAGGAAGCCTGTTACCAGAAGGATTTACCATAAGATATGGCGTAAATACCTATACTGGTGCGAATCCAAAGGTTACTCCTGGAGTAAGGTTAGGATTCCTAGGATATTGTCCTTTCTACAAGAAGGTTTAGAAAAGGGTTTATCGGCTAGCTCATTAAAGGGACAGATCTCAGCTCTGTCCATCTTGTTACACAGGCGTCTGTCAGAAAATCCAGACGTCCAGGCCTTTTGTCAGGCTTTAGCTAGGATCAAGCCTGTGTTTAAAACTGTTGCTCCGCCATGGAGTTTAAACTTAGTTCTTAACGTTTTACAGGGTGTTCCGTTTGAACCCCTTCATTCCATTGATATAAAATTGTTATCTTGGAAAGTTCTGTTTTTAATGGCTATTTCCTCGGCTCGAAGAGTCTCTGAGTTATCAGCCTTACATTGTGATTCTCCTTATCTGATTTTTCACTCAGACAAGGTAGTTCTGCGTACTAAACCTGGGTTCTTACCTAAGGTAGTCACTAACAGGAATATCAATCAAGAGATTGTTGTTCCATTCTTGTGTCCAAATCCTTCTTCAAAGAAGGAACGTCTTCTACACAATCTGGATGTAGTTCGTGCCCTCAAGTTCTACTTGCAGGCAACTAAGGATTTTCGACAAACGTCTTCCCTGTTTGTCGTGTACTCTGGTCAGAGGAGAGGTCATAAGGCTTCGGCTACCTCTCTCTCCTTCTGGCTTCGTAGCATAATTCGTTTAGCCTATGAGACTGCTGGACAGCAGCCTCCTGAAAGAATTACAGCTCATTCTACTAGAGCTGTGGCTTCCACTTGGGCCTTTAAGAATGAGGCCTCTGTTGAACAGATTTGCAAGGCTGCAACTTGGTCTTCGCTTCATACTTTTTCCAAATTTTACAAATTTGACACTTTTGCTTCTTCGGAGGCTATTTTTGGGAGAAAGGTTCTTCAGGCAGTGGTTCCTTCTGTATAATGAGCCTGCCTATCCCTCCCGTCATCCGTGTACTTTTGCTTTGGTATTGGTATCCCAGAAGTAATGATGACCCGTGGACTGATCACACATAACAGAAGAAAACATAATTTATGCTTACCTGATAAATTCCTTTCTTCTGTTGTGTGATCAGTCCACGGCCCGCCCTGTTTTAAGGCAGGTAAATATCTTTTAAATTATACTCCAGTCACCACTTCACCCTTGGTTTCTCCTTTCTCGTTGATTCTTGGTCGAATGACTGGGAGTGACGTAGAGGGGAGGAGCTATATGCAGCTCTGCTGGGTGAATCCTCTTGCATTTCCTGTTGGGGAGGAGTTATATCCCAGAAGTAATGATGACCCGTGGACTGATCACACAACAGAAGAAAGGAATTTATCAGGTAAGCATAAATTATGTTTTTATAGGTAAGTATTTAGTTTTAAATAGGAATAATTTAGTTAATGATAGTAATTTTATTTAGATTTATTAAAATTATATTTCAGTTAGGGGGGTTAGGTTTAGGGTTAGACTTAGGTTTTTGGGGTTAATACATTTAATATAGTGGTGGCAACATTGGGGGCGGCAGATTAGGGGTTAATAAATGTAGGTAGGTAGGTGGCAGCGATGTTAGGGCAGGCAGATTATGGGTTAATAATATTTAACTAGTGTTTGAGATGCGGGAGTGTGGCAGTTTAGGGGTTAATATGTTTATTATAGTGGCGGCGATGTCCGGTTCGACAGAATTGGGGGTTAAAAAAATTTCTTTTAGTGTTTGCGATGTTGGGGGGCCTCGGTTTAAGGGTTAATAGAACTACCGTGGACTTGAAGGATGCGTATCTACACATCCCTATTCACAGAGATCATCATCAATTTCTCAGATTCGCCTTTCTAAACAGGCATTACCAGTTTGTGGCCCTTCCCTCGGGTTGGCCACGGCTCCCAGAATTTTCACAAAAGTGCTAGCGTCCCTTCTGGTGGTTCTGCGACCACGGGGCAAGAGTTTCCTTCCTTGGGACTCTGATAGACTCGGTAGAAATGAAAATATTTCTGACGGAGGTCAGAAAATTAAAACTCTTAACCACTTGCCGAGCTCTTCATTCCATTCCTCGGCCATCAGTGGCTCCGTGTATGGAGGTAATCGGACTCATGGTAGCGGCAATGGACATAGTTCCTTTTGCCCGCCTACACCTCAGACCACTGCAACTATGCATGCTCAAACAGTGGAATGGGGATTATGTAGATTTATCTCCTCAACTGCATCTGGACTAGGGGACCAGAGACTCTCTTCTCTGGTGGTTGTCTCAGGACCACCTGTCTCAGGGAATGTGTTTCCGCAGGCCAGAGTGGCTCATTGTAATGACAGATGCCAGCCTGCTAGGTTGGGGTGCAGTCTGGAACTCCCTGAAAGCACAGGGCTTATGGTCTCGGGAGGAAGCTCTCCTCCCGATAAACATTTTAGAACTGAGAGCGATATTCAATGCGCTTCAGGCATGGCCTCAGCTTGCTGCGGCTAAATTAATCAGATTTCAGTCGGACAACATCACGACTGTAGCTTATATCAATCATCAAGGAGGAACAAGGAGTCCTCTAGCGATGATGGAGGTAACCAAAATAATCTGGTTGGCAGAGGATCACTCTTGCCATCTCTCAGCAATCCATATCCCAGGGGAAGAGAACTGGGAGGCGGATTTTCTAAGTCGTCAGACTTTTCATCCGGAGGAGTGGGAACTCCATCTGGAGGTATTTGCCCAGCTGATTCAGCTATGGGGCACACCAGAATTGGATCTGATGGCGTCTCGTCAGAATGCCAAACTTCCTCGTTACAGGTCCAGGTCTCAGGATCCCAAGGCGGTACTGATACGCTCTAGCAGTGCCTTGGTCCTTTAATCTGGTCTATGTATTTCCACCGTTTCCTCTCCTCCCACATCTGGTTGCCAGAATCAAGCAGGAGAGAGCTTCGGTAATTCTGATAGCACCTGCATGGCCACGCAGGATTTGGTATGCAGACCTAGTGGACATGTCCTCGGTTCGACCGTGGACTCTGCTAATGAGGTGGGACCTTCTAATCCAAGGTCCGTTCATGCATCTAAATCTAATTTCTCTGCGTCTGACTGCTTGGAGATTGAACGCCTGATTCTATCAAAGCGTGGTTTCTCTGAGTCGGTCATTGATACCCTGATTCAGGCTAGAAAGCCTGTCACCAGGAAGATCTATCATAAGATTTGGCGCAAATATCTTTATTGGTGTGAATCCAAAGATTAGGATTCCTAGAATATTGTCTTTTCTCCAAGAAGGTTTGGAGAAGGGATTATCTGCTAGTTCCCTAAAAGGACAAATATCTGCTTTGTCTATTCTACTACAAAAACGTCTGGCAGATGTCCCAGACGTTCAAGCATTTAGTCAGGCTTTGGTCAGAATCAAGCCTGTATTTAAACCTGTTGCTCCGCCATGGAGCCGAAACTTAGTTCTTAAAGTTCTTCAAGGGGTTCCGTTTGAACCTATGCATTCCATAGATATTAAGCTTCTATCTTGGAAAGTTTTGTTTTTAGTAGCTATCTCTTTGGCTCGAAGAGTTTCTGAGCTATCTGCTTTAAAATGTGATTCCCCTTACCTTGTTTTCCATGCAGATAAGGTGGTTTTGCGTACCAAACCTGGGTTTCTTCCTAAGGTTGTTTCTAATAAGAATATCAATCAAGAGATTGTTGTTCCTTCTCTGTGTCCTAATCCTTCATCAAAGAAGGAACGTCTGTTACACAATCTTGATGTGGTTCGTGCTTTAAAGTTCTACTTACAAGCAACTAAAGATTTCTGTCAAACATCTTAATTGTTTGTTGTTTATTCTGGTAAACGGAGAGGTCAAAGGGCTACGGCTACCTCTCTTTCCTTTTGGCTGAAAAGCATCATCCGTTTGGCCTATGAGACTGCTGGACAGCAGCCTCCTGAAAGAATTACTGCTCATTCTACTAGAGCTGTGGCTTCCACATGGGCTTTTAAAAATGAGGCTTCTGTTGAACAGATTTGTAGGGCGGCGACTTGGTCTTCGCTTCATACTTTTTCCAAATTTTACAAATTCGATACTTTTGCTTCTTCGGAGGCTATTTTTGGGAGAAAGGTTCTACAAGCAGTGGTGCCTTCCATTTAAGGTACCTGTCTTGTCCCTCCCTTCATCCGTGTCCTAAAGCTTTGGTATTGGTATCCCACAAGTAAGGATGAATCCGTGGACTCAATACATCTTACAAGAGAAAACATAATTTATGCTTACCTGATAAATTTATTTCTCTTGTAATGTATCGAGTCCACAGCCCGCCCTGTTTTTTAAGACAGGCATATATATTTTTATTTTAAAACTTTTAGTCACCACTGCCCCCTAGAGTTTCTCCTTTTTTCTTCCTACCCTTCGGTCGAATGACTGGGGGTTGGAGCTAAGGGGGGAGCTATATAGACAGCTCTGCTGTGGGTGCTCTCTTTGCCACTTCCTGTTGGGAAGGAGAATATCCCACAAGTAAGGATAAATCCGTGGACTCGGTACATCACAAGATAAATAAATGTATCAGGTAAGCATAAATTATGTTTGTTTTTTTTAGAGGGGATGGGGGATTGCAGATATGCCACAATTTTTTTTTCAAATGTAACAGTCCTAGGAAGTCCCACTATGTCACAACTGCAGGGACAATTGCATGTCTCCTGAACTGTAAGTGTACTAAGTTGTTGTCATGGTCCAGTGTATAGCTATTCTGAAGAAGGACCTTCAGAATTGGAGGCGCCAACATTCGACCTGTGAATCTGAATGCTAAAAGTAGACATTTGAGATGCTTTGGCTTATGTTTGATGAATATTACTTGTGCAAACTATAACTGGATATGTAACATAAATACAGTGTGCAAAGAATGACTAAAGACTGCAACAAACACTGATGATAATGCAGAGGTATATGTTCTTAGTCCACTGGAAGCACTTTAATAATTCTGAGATATATTTTATAGCTCAAAGAAAACACAGCAGCAGTTCTTCAATATTGAAGTGTGTTGCGACTTCCTGGGTAGACAGTGATGTTTCTTAGATATATTGAAATATGTTGCAAGGTACAGGATAAACACACCATTAGTTCTATTTATTGAATGTGTTGCATAGTTCAGAGAAAACTCATCAGACGTTTATAGTTACTGAAATATATAGCTGTGTATAGCCGGATAAATGCAGCAATGTTTTCTGATATTTATTATTAGACTGTTGACAATCTTCCCAACTAGGAAACCTGCCTGCCCATCTTCGTGGCACTCGGGCAGCAAATTCTGTTCCACTGCCCATCCTCTTCCTGGGTTTATTAATGCACAATAACCTTGAGCAAATGAGTTTGGAGGATTTAGCATATGACTACTGCTTCTTAACTTGCAGTAAGCAGATTTCCCTTTGCAAGATTGCACATAAATATAAACAGAATAAGCAAAGAGCATGCAGACAGAAGATAACTGAAACAAACTGTAGCAGAGGATATCAGGTGGATTTGAAATGTAAACACTGGAACAGTTGTCATGCAGGAAACACACGCACACAATGACAGAAGACAAATATACTAGCTCAGGAAAAGACCGACCTATGATGATGATTAATTATTTAAGCTGGTTTGAAGTAGAAAGCAACCTGTTTATAAAGGAGACCAGTAAGATCCTTAACCCCTTTACGCAGTTAGTACGTTCCATGCCGTCCTAAAAGAACTGGGCTTCAATGCCGCTAGGATGACATGGAACATCCTACCATTTAATGCGTTCTGCAGTTTCCTCATTTGAGAAAGGCAAGGATTGGTCTGGGGGGCATGCCTAGAATTGTAGGCAGTCCTCCATGATCGCTTTTTTACTAATAGTATTTACAATGGAACTTTATTTTGATGTGAATGCTATTATTCCAACACAAAGGGATTAAAGAAACATAAGTAGCAGGTAGGCATTATAGTTGTTTTTTTAAAATGTTTGCACATGTACCAAACTGGTAACTTAGATTAATGGATCAGAAGTATTTATACGGACAGTCTAGTCAAAATTAAACTTTCTTTGTTGAAATCTAAACCTAGGTAGGCTCATATGCTAATTTCCAAGCCTTTGAAGGCTGTGGGGCCAATTTATCAATGTCTGGCAGACATGATATGCTGTGAACTGCTTGTGCAATGCCGCCCCCTGCAGACTCACAGCCAATTGTCCGCTAGCAGGGGGTGTCAATCAACCCGATCATATGCGATTGGGCAGATTGATATCGGCAGCCTCAGAGGTGCTGGGTGAGTTAAGGAGCAACGGTCTTTAGACCACTGCTTCTTAACTCCTGTTTCCGGCGAGCCTAAAGGCTTGTGCGGAAACAGGGGTATTTGGCCCCATTCGGGCCATGATAAATTGGCCCCTGTGTATTATTTCAGTGCATTTGACAGTTTTTCACAGCTAGATAGCGCTAGTTTATGTGTGTCATATAGCTAACATTGTGCTCACTACTGTGGAGTTATTTATTAGTCAGATCTGATTGGCTATAATACAAGGGGCAGTTTACAGAGGCTTAGATACAAGGTAATCACAGAGATAAAATTAAATTAATATAACAATGTTGTATCTATGAGCAGCTGCTTCCTACTTACACCCAAGCCTGGGAAAGAGAAATAAACCTTGCCTTGAGTAGAGGAAAGCATTTCAGATTGCAATTAAGGCATCATCATCTGCCAATATTCAGGAAATGCACTTTAAGTTCATGAGTAGGTGGTATCTCACGCCTACCAGATTGTACAGGACCCATCCACAGGTCACAGACCTGTGTTGGAGGGGATGTGGCCAAAAAGGAACAATGTACCACATTTGGTGGACATGTCCTATAATAACTACCTACTGGGAAGCTGTGTTTGTAGCCATATCAGAGATCATTGAAACTGATCTAGCACCTCAGGTGCGAGTACTGATGTTCCAAGATCTCCCTAAACTTCAAAATAAGGCCATAAGATATTTACTGCTGTTGATGATTAATGGAGCCAAAAAACTGATTCCCATGAAATGGAAGTCGATGACTCCTCCAACCATTAGTGACTGGCGTACACAGATGACTGACCTCCTTACCCTTGAACGATACCACTTCATGAAAACTAATAACATAGACTTGCACCACCTAATGACGGAAACCTGGGACAGACACAATCCTCATACTGCTCCTAGCACCCATACATGAGATACGTGTTTTTTCTAAGGCACTAACCTCTTTCAGGATTCGGGGGGGGAGATGTGTGTATATATATATATATATATATATATATATATATATATATATATCCCAAGACTCTGCCCTTGACTGATGGTTTCCCTTACCCCAATTGAGTAATAGTCAATGGCTGCTCCTTTGCCTCCCCTTTCCCTTCGCCCCTCCTCTTCCACCTCCCCCTCCCCCCTTTTTTTTTTATCTTTCCACCCTCTCTCTCTTCTTCTTCCCCCTCTTCCTTTCTTCTGATTCTCGTTTCACTCTGATTGATATAATAATTTACTCATACATGGGACTCTATTAGAGACCCCTCTCACTACTAATCATACATTTGTTTTCATATTTACAAACATTTTTAGCTTTACTGATTCTCTGCTGCCAACATAGGCAGACGTTCGCACCTAGTTTGTTTTGTTACATTCCTAGGTTGATACGACAGATCTAACACTTGGTTTCTCTGAAAATATATGTTTTGTCTCTGTCGTGGAAAACTGTATTATATGATGTTGTAACTTTGACTCTACTAATAAAAATTATAAATATAAAAAAAAAATATAACAATGTTGGTTATGCAAAACTGGGGAATCGGTAATAGAAGGATTCTCTATCTCATAATATTTCATGCTCAGCTGAGCAGGTTCAGGGGGTATGGATCATGTGCAAGGTGATGACTGAGTTAATCTGAGAGGCTGTGAAGATGTGAGTAGGACTCAGTATACCAGAATGGAAACACAGAACAAAGAAGGTATTTTCTTGAAGAAACTTTACTACGGTAATGCAAGAAAAAGAGGCAAAGCAAATTGAGGTTATATTCCAACCTGATTGTAAACAAACAAAAGTCTTTGTAAAAGAACAGTTAAGCAGAAGTCCTTCAACAGACACAGACTACCCATACGGGTACTTGATTTCAGGGTCAAGCTGGGCATTCGCTGGTATCAGAGCTAGGGTACTTGGTTTCAGGATCAATCTGGGTATACACCGGTATCAGAGCCAGGGTACTTGGTTTCAGGATCCAGCTGAGCATACGCCGGTATCAGAGCCAGGGTACTTGGTTTCAGGATCCAGCTGAGCATACGCCAGTATCTCAGCAAGGGAACTTGGTTTCAGGAACAAGCAGAGCATACACCAGTATCTCAGTAAGGGAACTTGGTTACAGAAAAAAGCAAAGCATACACCAGAATCTCAGTAAGGGAACTTGGTTTCAGGAACAAGCAGAGCATATGCCAGTATCACAGTAGAGTTGTTTAGACTCACAGCAGAGATGCTTGGCTTCAGGATACACAAATGTCACAGAAGAGTTGCTTAGACTCAGCAAGCAGATAAACATAGAGTTCTTACAGCAGTGGAGTTTAGTACCAACAGCCAAGGAAGTATACAGGTACTCACAGAAAAGGTGTTCAGTCTCACAGCAGAGATGCTTGGCTTCAGGATACACAAATGTCACAGTAGAGTTGCTTAGACTCAGCAAGCAGATAAACATACAGTTCTTACAGCAGAGGAGTTTAGTCTCAGCAACAGGTAAGCATACAGTTATCACAGCAGAGGTGCTAGCCTCAACAGCCAGGTAAGCTTACAGTTCTCACAATAGAGGTGTTTAGTCACAGTAGCCAAGTAAGCATACAGGTACTCACAGAAGAGAAACACTGTAACAGGCTGAAGACACAGGATACAAAAGAATTGTCCGAATACAAGTCAGGGGTCTATAACCAGGAAAGCAGTCCAATCGTTCATAATGCATAAGGAGAATCCAGAATAATGGTCAATCAGCAAGCCAAGTTCTGAAGCCAGAAAGCCACCATCAAAGGCACAAACAAAGGAAATCAATCAAAATGTCAAGGCAGGAAGTGAATAGTGAAGCAGCCCTTTATAACAGAGCTGCTTGCAAAACTACCTGCAGATGACAAGTAGGAGGAGCCAGAGGCCTCTAGTTATGAAGCTCTGTACTTACCTGCCTTCGCCGGCCCCAATACGCCCGCTTAAGTTCGCCTACGCTCGCCAAATTTATCAATAAACCTGTCAAAAATCTGTGCACCAAGTACGGAGCGATGAGCAGCGGACCGTGTTATTTATCAGTCATCGATCTCGCTGCTCTTCAGACTTTTTCTCAGCTTTATTGATACCCCTGTCACTAAGCACCCACACTATACTGTACTGTTTTACCCGCTATACCACCGCCCCCTGACCCCTCCGCAACTAAATAAAGATTTTAACCCCTAAACCGCTGCTCCCGGACCCCGCCGCAACTATAATAAATATATTAACCCTTAAACCACCGCTCCCGGACCCCGCCGCCACCTACATTATACCTATTAACCCTTAATTTGCCGCCCCCTATACTGCCGCCACTTGTATTAAAGTTATTAACCCCTATCCTGCGAATCCCGGACCCCGCCGCAACTAAATAAATTGTTTAACCCCTAAACTGCCGCTCCCGCACCCCGCCACAACTAAATTAAATGTTTAACCCCTAAACCGCCACTCCCGGACCCTGCCGCAACTAAATTAAATGTTTAACCCCTAAACTGCCGCTACTGGACCCCGCTGCCACCTATATTAAACTTATTAACCCCTAAACCTAAGTCTAACACTAACACCCCCCTAACTTAAATATTATTAAAATAAATCTAAATACATATTACAATTATTAACTAAATTATTCCTATTTAAAACTAAATACTTACCTGTAAAATAAACCCTAAAATAGCTACAATATAACTAATAATTATATTGTAGCTATTTTAGGATTTCATTTTATTTTACAGGCAACTTTATATTTAATTTAACTAGATACAATAGCTATTAAATAGTTAATAACTATTTAATAGCTACCTAGTTAAAATAATTACAAAATTACCTGTAAAATAAAACGTAACCTAAGTTACAAATACACCTAACACTACACTATCATTAATTTAAAAAATTAACTACAATTACCTAAAATTAAATACAATTAAATAAATTAAACTATAGTACAAAAAACCAAACACTAAATTACAGAAAATAAAAATATTACAAGAAGTTTAAACTAATTACACCTAATCTAAGCCCCCTAATAAAATAAAAAAGCCCCCCAAAATAATAAAATGCCCTACCCTATACTAAATTACAAAGTAATCAGCACTTTTACCAGCCCTTAAAAGGGCTTTTTGTGGGGCATTGCCCCAAAGTAATCAGCTCTGAATACTTTTGGGGCAATGCCCCGCAAAAAGCCCTTTTAAGGGATGTTAAAGTGCTGATTACTTTGTAATTTAGTATAGGGTAGGGCATTTTATTATTTTGGGGGGCTTTTTTATTTTCAAGAGTACAAAATGGGTATATATGTGAGCGCCAATATGTGTGAAGCACAAATGGCAATAGATCTTATTGGTAATGGCTTCTATATCACTATCCTTTTTATTCAGTTGATTTTAATTCAGTTAATTTTAATTCAAAAAAGAACGGTCCACAAAGTACTGGTAATATGAAATATAAAATATGAAATAAAAAATATATGAAATACAAAATAAATAATAAATAATCGTTAAGTTTTATTGTTGAAATTTAATTATTAATTCATAAAAAAAGTGTATAGAAAGAGTAGGAAATACTCAAAAGCAATAATAATAATAATAAATCTCCCTATTGGTACCAATCTTATAGCTAAACTAATAATAATAATGCTTTTGTAGAAAATATATAAACAATCTAAAAGAAACTTTTGAGGAAGGTAACCTTAAAACGTTATCCTGTGTTTAAAAGTTATAGCAGTCGATATGCTTGCAGTCTGGCTTAAGTATATACTTAAAATGTCCCTTTTATTTAAAAGAGTGATCCTCTCCTGTTAAAACTTAAGTCTGAGTAAGCGGTATAATCCACTTGTTACCACAGTGAGCCAGCAGGTGAAGGTAAAGGTAATATTAGGAGCTCCAGTTATCCGTATGGGAGACTTTAAGCAAAATATCTTTCCAGTCTATTTATTCCACAAAACGTACTTATATTCGAAACAGTTTCAAAGACGAAACTGGTACCTTAATGAAATCCGCTGCCAATGCTCGTCAGTTTAGGGGAAACGCCAAACACAAAGTCCCGTGTCGATCCTTAGACACGCCCACAAGTGCGGGAAATGACGTCGGCGGTTTGGTTCCTGACTTCCTTGGTAGCGTCCTTAGCAACGTCCTTATTGCTGTATCCTCAGTGTATCATCCGTGTATTGGTAATGCGTTTCAGCTCCTTGGAGCCTTTGTCAAACCATGCTCCTAATATTACCTTTACCTTCACCTGCTGGCTCACTGTGGTAACAAGTGGATTATACCGCTTACTCAGACTTAAGTTTTAACAGGAGAGGATCACTCTTTTAAATAAAAGGGACATTTTAAGTATATACTTAAGCCAGACTGCAAGCATATCGACTGCTATAACTTTTAAACACAGGATAACGTTTTAAGGTTACCTTCCTCAAAAGTTTCTTTTAGATTGTTTATATATTTTCTACAAAAGCATTATTATTATTAGTTTAGCTATAAGATTGGTACCAATAGGGAGATTTATTATTATTATTATTGCTTTTGTGTATTTCTTACTCTTTCTATACACTTTTTTTATGAATTAATAATTAAATTTCAACAATAAAACTTAACGATTATTTATTATTTATTTTGTATTTCATATATTTTTTATTTCATATTTTATATTTCATATTACCAGTACTTTGTGGACCGTTCTTTTTTTAATTAAAATTAACTGAATTAAAATCAACTGAATAAAAAGAATAGTGATATAGAAGCCATTACCAATAAGATCTATTGCCATTTGTGCTTCACACATATTGGCGCTCACATATATACCCATTTTGTACTCTTGATTCTTTTCAGGCTTAGGGATTGCCTGTTTTTTATGTGTAGCTCAGATCTTATCTAGCGCATTGTTTCTCTCACATAACCCCCCTTAACTATTGGCTTTTTTATTTTATTAGGGGGCTTAGATTAGGTGTAATTAGTTTAAACTTCTTTTAATTTTTTTTATTTTCTGTAATTTAGTGTTTTTTTTTTTTTTGTACTATAGTTTAGTTTATTTAATTGTATTTAATTTTAGGTAATTGTAGTTAATTTTTTAAATTAATTTAATGTTAGTGTAGTGTTAGGTGTATTTGTAACTTAGGTTAGGTTTTATTTTACAGGTAATTTTGTAATTATTTTAACTAGGTAGCTATTAAATAGTTATTAACTATTTAAAGGGACACTGTACCCAAAAAAAAATCTTTTGTAATTCAGAAAGAGCATGCAATTTTAAGCAACTTTCTAATTTACTCCTATTATCAATTTTTCTTCGTTCTCTTGCTATCATTATTTGAAAAAGAAGGCATCTAAGCTTTTTTTTGTTTTCAGTACTCTGGACAGCACTTTTTTATTGGTGGATGAATTTATCCACCAATCAGCAAGGACAACCCAGGTTGTTCACCAAAAATGGGCCGGCATCTTAACTTACATTCTTGCATTTCAAATAAAGATACCAAGAGAATAAATAAAATTTGATAATAGGAGTAAATTAGAAAGTTGCTTAAAATTTCATGCTCTATCTGAATCACGAAAGAAATTTTTTGGGTACAGTGTCCCTTTAATAGCTATTGTACCTAGTTAAATTAAATACAAAGTTGCCTGTAAAATAAAAATAAATCCTAAAATAGCTACAATATAATTATTAGTTATATTGTAGCTATCTTAGGGTTTATTTTACAGGTAAGTATTTAGCTTTAAATAGGAATAATTTAGTTAATTATTGTAATATATATTTAGATTTCTTTAAATAATATTTAAGTTAGGGGGGTGTTAGTGTTAGACTTAGGTTTAGGGGTTAATAAGTTTAATATAGGTGGCGGCGGGGTTCGGGAGTGGCGGTTTAGGGGTTAAACATTTAATTTAGTTGCAGCGGGGTCCGGTAGCGGCAGTTTAGGGGTCAAACAATTTATTTAGTTGCGGCAGGGTCCGGGATCTGCAGGATAGGGGTTAATAACTTTATGTAGGTGGCGGCGGTATAGGGGGTGGCATATTAGGGGTTAATAGGTATAATGTTGGTGGCGGCGGGGTCTGGGAGCAACGGTTTAGAGGTTAATAACTATTATATAGGTGGCAGCGGTGTAGGGGGGCAGATTAGGGGTGTTTAGACTCAGGGTACATGTTAGGGTGTTAGGTGCAGACATCTCCTATAGAAGTCAATGGGATATCGGGCAGCAGCGAACATGATCTTTCGCTGCTGTCAGAGTCCCATTGATTTCTATGGGATCCGCCGCTTCCAGGGTGGCGGATTGAAAACCAGGTACGCTGGGCCGGAATAGTGCCGAGCGTACCTGCTAGTTATTTGATAACTAACAAAAGTAGTCAGATTGTGCCGAACTTGCGTTCGGCACATCTGGAGTGACATAAGAATCGATCTGTGTCGGACTGAGACCGGCGGATCTTAGCTTACATCACTAGATTCTACTTTTGCCGGTCTCTAGCCTTTGATAACTATGGCAAATCAGCCTCGCCACAAATACGCTGCGGAATTCCAGCATATTTGCGGTTGACGGCTTGATAACTAGAGGCCAGAGTGTAATCCACTGCAGGTAACAGGTCTCCAAAAGGAAGCAAACAAACAGATACCTCTGGGGGTGCAGGAAAAGAGAAACAGGCTGAGAACTAGGAGTCCCAGGTTCAAGTCCAGGCACGGCTTTGACAATAATGTAATATAAAAGTGAAGTCACCTGACAAAGATATGTAGCTAGACTTTTAAGTTCAAATTCATAAAAGTAGATCCTGATGAACGTATTAGCAGCCACATGGATAAATAAAGTAATCCTAAAGCTAAATCACCTCCAGCAACATTAAATGGCTGTAACGCTCAAAGAGACTTGAAAAAAAATGAAGCATTCGTCAAAATAAAAAGATTACTAATGCCAAATAAAACCATTATTTATTTTTAGAAATTAACAGAAAATCAGAATGTTAGGAGGGCCCAACAGATTCACCATATCCTATTAAAAATAAATAATTCATGGCATGTGAGGTAGCTGCGACAAAAACTGTAAAATACAAGTATAATTTTGGATAGATTTTTTTTATAAATAAATTATCATCACATGTGAAATAAGGGCCCATATGGGCTTTTGGGGTGGATAATATACTGTAGATTAGAGATTGTGCAGTACAGAAATAAAAGCACTTTTTTTCTTGCAAAGGTGTTCACTGTTACTACAATGATCACTTGACTATGCAGACAACATGGATATTTCTTTTTAAGGTAGGGAAGAAAATGTTAAGGGTTTCTAGACATAGAAGTTTTTTTTTTTTCATTATTCATATAAACTATAATCCCTCTGTGTCCCTGTGTGTTTTGTTTTTACTGTATTTTTAAATGATCATCTTATTTTACTGCTCCAAGACAAGCAGGCACATCTCTTTGAAATGAGGGGTCTTGGAGGTTTGTATCTGCTATGGGAATTGAGATTGAGGGGTTTGAAGAATCCCATCCAGCTTCCTAGCAGCTACACTGAGCTTCCTGGCTCAGTCCCTTTGTGACATCACCGGCACGCCCAAGAAGCCTGGGAGTACCACCCACTAGGCCACCAATGGAAAAATAAAACCATTCCCAATCAGGCGCTTTCCAGAAGGAATGGCATGGTGAATTAAAACCTGTCTGTACTTTTTCAGCATTCATGATCCCATCAATTCGGACAATATTACCAAAACCACTGGCCGAAATGCAGCCCCAAACCATGACATACCCTCTATCATGTTTTACTGAAGGCCGCAAGCACTCATTCTTCTATCTCTTTCCAACTCTTCTTCTCACACATTGTTGACGATTAGACCCAAAAATTTCATCACTCCATAATAATCTTTTCCACTGATCTTCATTCCAATCTTTGTGAGCTTTAGAATATTTTAACCTTTTCACCCTGTTCCCCTTCTGAAAAAGTGATTTCTTGGCTGCTACCCTTCCTGATCAAGCTTTTTCGGACTGTAGAAGGGTCAACTTGGCATCCTGATGAAGCTGCCAGATGCTGAGCCAGGTCCTTGCTGGACTTCTTCTGGTCTCTCAAAGAAGAAACTCTGAGAATCGTCTCATCAGATTTTGAAAGATATCTTGGCCTTACAGTCCTTTTTTGTCCTTGACCTCTCCTGATTCTTCAAATTTCTTAATAACAGCTAGAATACCACATCTTGAGTATCCAGTTTGTTTTCTAATTTCTCTTTGAGAGTGGCCTTGCTGATGCAAAAGTATGATTTTATGTCTGTCAAATTCTGTGATCTTTGATATTTTGAATGGAATGATGTGATTGAAAGTTGCTCTTATTAGCAAGCTTCCAATTAAATAAATTTGAACCACATGTGTTTGTAATGCTCAAGCATGTCTTGTACAAACATGGTGTAATATAACTTTTTCACAGCAGTCATTTTGATATGAAATAGTTGGACAAATACAGGTGTTAGCAATGATATTAAGTAGGGTTCCATTCCATTTAGGTTTACAAGAGCAAGGTTCCTGCTATTGTTCAAGTGTAAGGGGAGGTCACACTAAATACTTGCCACTTTAGCCTATAGAAGCCGTTTTTTCTGAATTTTTTTTTCTTAAGTTTTTTAATACTGCATACAAATATCCTTTATTTTCTGGTTGTATTCTAATAAAGAGACTGATAAATAATTATATACGGTCATTATACCATTGCTAAAAAAAAAATAATCTAATGGATGCCTAAGACTTTTGCACACCATTGTTAATTTGTTTTGTAATTTTTTCCCTATGGGCTTTGAACCCAGACTTGTCTGGGGTAAATTGCCTGGGTCTATGGTGAATGTAAAGCTGCCTTTGAGTGCTTTTGAGCACCCAGGGCTTTGCATTTTGCAGGGTTGTATGGTGTGTACCTGGTCCAGTTTGAGAGTACAGTCCATTTTCTTGTTTTTTTATCTGCCTAGGGACATATGGTCTGTGCACCCTTGGGTGGTTGCCAGTTTGTTTGATTGAGAACATGCATTGTTTGGCTGTATTAGGGCCCAGGATGGGAGAGACCTTGACATGGTTCTTGGGCTTGACCCATTTGGCAAGATGTGGTAACTAACTCTTCCATTTTTGCTTTTAATCTTAGCTGTGTATTTGCAAATGAGTGATAGACTTCCTCCATTGAGACCCCTGTAGTTATGCCCCTGCCACAGATTGCACAGCTAGTTCCCATCTAGCTAAATGAGCTATAACAGTGGGTCTTTTCACTGTTTGGAATCTAGTTAATAATTTTACATATTAGAGTTGGCAGTGAAATGTGGGTACCAGCTAAACCTGAATTTTTCCATGTCCGGGTTTGAGTAAGCAGGAAACCCTGACACACAATTTCAAATCCTGACTGTCTGGGTCGATCTCAGACTTTTGGCAACTCTTTCTACATGTGGCCACACACAAAACAATTATTGCTGTGTGCAAAGAAATGTCAATACTTTTTATGCAGATTTTTTTATTTGAATTATGGTGGTGGTCCGCCGCAGTTTTGTTCTTGCTGGAGCTAGTTATTTAGCATGGGAAGTTGGGAGGTGGGAAATGTGACAAATTTCAGAGGGGTTTCCTGCACTACAGTATGTGGCTTGACATAGTGCTGAGCCAAACCATCAGTGTGCGGAGTCTGAGCTTCTTATATGGTAACGTAAGAAAGTGTGAGACTTTGAATGTGTTTGTGAAGGAGCAGTCATGCAGTACTGGGAGCTTTTTGAACATATTGGGTGATCCAATGACAAGAGGAACATATGTATAGCTCTCAATCAGCAACTAGATCACAGTAGTGCACTGCTGCTGAGTAGCCTACCTTGGTATGCTTTATAACAAAAGGTATCAAAAGAACAAAGGAAATTAAATAAAATATGTAAACAAATTGTTAAAAAAAAAATGCATGTTTTGTCTGAATCATGAAAGTTTGAAAGGAACATGGGTAACCGGACCACTAATCAGCTGCTGGGGAATAATCATCACCTCAGTGAAGATTGTGAGGTGTACAGAGGACATCGCTTCAGGCACGAAAAGGCACGAAAAGCCGCCATCTTCTCCTGGCGCACTCTAAAGACATTAACTGTAAGTGACATAGCTTAAACACCCACAGTTGCTGACCTTGGTGGGGCCTCAGAACTTGGCTTAATAGTTGATCGCTACTACCTTTCTCAAACAGGCCGTGCCTGAGGTATACAAGTCATACTTGGCCTTTATTTAAACATCAGCATAGGTTATTGTAACATCTTTATTGAGTGATAAAGCTGGCAACACCAACCCACATCTTAGAGTGTGTGTGACTGATAATAAAAATACCACAATCGCTAAGAGCCACTGACTCCTCTGCATAGGATCTCTCCCCTCCCTTTCCTGATGGCCCATTCTGCCTGTTAGTCATAACCAAGTACCCTTTCCCACATCGTCCTGAGGGGACAAATCCCTGGGGGAGAGAAATCTGTGCTGCAGAGCCTTCATATAAACCATTCCTATAAAACAACATCATACCTCTAGGGGTTTTGGTGCCCTGAAGAACCGATGTACATGGCATAGTTTGCAATTTAGAGTACTATACAACTAAAAAATAAAGCTCCTCAAAACTACATGTAACAAGCTAAAAGAACATAAAAAGTTAAGCATCCAGAATATACAGAACATTTTTAATTTTCTGGCTAGCCCGCATTCTTTATAAATTCTAACTAAGGCTAACACACCCTGAAATGTATGCCTAATTAAAAGTGCTTTCTGGAGGGGGGTGAGAGGACTTGCACACTTCTAAAATAGGTCTCAAGCATTCAGAGTAAAAATAATAACTCATAGTTTTCCACAATTGTCTGGAAATTAGACCAAGATATAGATACAACTACCTTACAATCTAGGATTTCCATCAATCCTCTATAATGTCTCACTCTCAGAGGAAAAAAAATAAACCATCTTCGGGAGTAAAGCACACTGTGGCAGATCACTTTAGTACAATAGGAGAGAATTCAAAGGTTCAATCCGAACACACGTTAGAAACTACCTACTCTCCTCCATCTAGCCCTGAGTCTTCTCCATTATCTGTAGCTGTACTGCAGGATTTACAGTCAGTAGACCAGGCTCAGGTCACACCCACATTTATTCTACAGTCTCTAAAGTCTCTCCTTGATGAACATCATGCATCATTGACATAAAAATTAACTTCCACGATAGCAGATTTGAAAAAAGATCTCAACTCCACAACTGAGAGGTTTGACACAATCGAGCGCAAGCAGAAACCAAAACCTGGCAGACAATATATATATATATATATATATATATATATATATATATATATATATATATATATATATATATAATAATATATCTGAGTTGGAAGATAAAATGGCGGCCCTGGAAAACAAGTCCCGCCAAAACAATCTCAGAATTCGGGGTGTTTCGGAGGATGTATCCAATGCAGATCTAACATCTTTTTTAACTAAATACTTCACTTTCCTGGCTAAACCACAATCCACAACAGAAAACCTTATAGATATAGCTCACAGATCATTAAGATCACAAGGTCTACCAACAGATCAGCCTAGAGACATCATTGTAAGGCTTCACTTTTATACATATAAGGAACGTTTACAAAAAGTCATACTACGTAGAATGGATATGTCTGAAAAATTTGCACATATCAAGATATTTGCTGACCTCTCACCCCCAACATTACAACAAAGGAAATCATTCACAGAATTAACCAAAACCCTTTGACAAAACAATGTCAAATATCGGTGGGGATTTCCTACGAAATTATTTATCACCAGGAATAACCAGGTCTTCATAATCACCTTTGCTTCTCAAGGTCTTGATCTTCTTAAAACTTGGGACTTTAATCATCCTCAATTAGGAGTAACCAACGAGATTTCTTCTCTGATGGATCAGAGGGGACCTTCTACTTCTACTGAGTCTCAAGTATATAAACATCCATTTTCATCACAAGCAAGCTTGAGGGCCTCTGCTCCCAGATGGGTTCCTATGCCTCAAAGAAAGAAATGAGACTTTGATCCCTCACACTCAGAGGGAACAACTTGAGGTACTCTGCTGAGTGAAAACGTTGGATGGTAAAACACATACAAACTCTGATATGAACATAATTGAATGTCTATCACTTTGTTTCTGTTCTCTCTCATTATTAGTTATAGTTAATGTGCCAAATAACTAATTACTGTTGTTAACTGTTTTGTTCAGCAGATTTTTTATAGTTAAGAAATTGCTTGTTACTTGATTTAAAGGTTCTCACTTAAGTCTAAGGCCCAGAATTCTTAAGGTTATCTATATAAATGGTACCCCTGCGATAATTACCCTTCCAGTTTATAATGCATGAATATCTATTACACATGTTAATTTAATCCAAATGACACATGTGCACAGAGAATATATTGAGTGGATTTTAACCATCATACAGTTGATCCTAAATTGTTTCTGATAGAGAATGAGAATTACAAGCCTGGCCCTTGATAATACGCATAAGAATTAGCTAATAATTGGTTAAATCCATATAGGAACCCACACTACTATTAAGGAATGTACATACTTTTACTTTTTAACCTTAGCGACATAGCCATTAAAAAAATTACTACAAAGTATGACTTCATAAAGTCTACATGACACACTATGGTACATGGTCCCTCTACGGGTTACATTAAAGGATGGGTACTGGATTCACTGTCATAAAGGTTAGGTAGGTGGTATGCACTGCAAAGGCCTCTATAGGCCACACTATTTAAAATTTGTGAGTAATATTGACCACAGAGTTGTAGGCTTGATGCCAGATGTAAAAATATCTGTTGGACAATAGTAGTAATACATAACAACAAGTCATTTGGTATGAGAATACATTTTTTTTATATTAATAACTGTTGAATGCTAACAGTGCTGACTTTATAGGCACCCTGAATCATTGTTATATGTTTATTTTCATGATCAAAATGTTCAAGAAACTAACATCATTGAATTACTTTGTTTTTGTTCTCTCTCATTAATGGTTATAGTTAATGTGCCAAATAACTAATTACTGTTGTTCACTGTTTTGTTCAGCAGATATTTAATAGTTAAGAAATTGTTTGTTACTTGATTTAAAGGTTCTCACTTAAATCTAAGGTCCAGAATTCTTAAGGTTATCTATAGAAGTGGTACCCCTGTGATAATTGTCCTTCCAGTTTATAACTCATGAATATCTATAACATTTGTTAATTTAGGCCAAATGACACACATGCACAGAGGATACATTGAGCAGATTTTAACCATCATATAATGATCCTAAATAGTCTCTGATAGAGAATGAGATTTACGAGCCTGGTGCATGATTATGCACATGAGAGTTAGCTAATAATTAATGACTTCCATATAGGAACACACGCTACTAATGAGGAATGTACATACTTTTACCTCTTAGTCTTGGCGATTATAGTCAGTTACAGTATAACTTACTATAAAGTATGTCTTCATAAAGTCTACATGACACACTATAGTACATGGTTCCTCTAAAAGATGGGTACTGGATTCACTATCATAAAGGTTAGGTAGGTGGTGTGCACTGTCAAGGCCTCTATAGGCCAAGCTATTCAAGGTTTGTGAGTAATATTGACCACAGAGTTGTAGACTTGATGATACATGTAAAAATATTAGTTGGACAATAATGATAATACATAACAAAAAGTCAATTGGTGTGTGATTTAATTCTTTATAGAGATAAGACTGTTGAATATTTTATAGGCATCCTGAATCATTATTATATGTTTATTTTCATAATCAAAATGTTCAAGAGACTAACAATATTGAATAGATTGCTATCCAGATTCTAATCTATTCTATTTTTGTTACTCAGAAATAAAATGACTGGTTCAATATAAAGGTAATTTTAATATTTGGTTTTAAATTATGTGGTATACACTTTATTCTTGAAAGACAAATTCCGTTTTGAGGTGAGAGATGTTGTTCTAGTAGGACTTCACTGAACAATACTTATGCCCACCAAATTTAGTAAGGTACATGTAACTTGTTGAATGGTAATCTTCTAATAATTGTTAACCCACTTTCTCAACTAAACACTTGACCTATTTGTTGCGACAACAAATGTACTTATTAATTTTGCTCTCAGGTACATAATCCATTTAACATTCCTTAACCACATAGATACACCCAAACTTTTGCGTGGCCCCCCTCTCTTTTTCTTTTCCACCCCTCCAGAAAAAAAAAGTTTTTTTCTCTAATTCTAGATATTTGTATAAACCAATATTGAACTACTAAAACAACATCTTTAATAATTTAGGCTTTACCTTATATTACCATGTGGATTGTCCACCTTAGTTTAACAGGGTTTAACAGTTTACCCCCACCTTATATACTTTAAATTTTGACTCATTTTAATATAAAAACTATATAGATATCTGGGATTATCTTTTACCAGAGACTACAATTGTGGTTTCCCTCACAATTACCGCACAAATTTCATAAAATTTTGGTCTCCTTTTAAATTGTTAGAGGGACCTTTTCTTTCTTTATTTTTTATATATTCTACCCAACACTTGCTTATACAGGCAATACCTTGGACTTAAAAGGAGAGATCGACAAACCACTCTATTCTACCAGAATTTTCTTTCCTTAACTCTCCTCTTCGCTATTTCTTTTTTCTTTTAACTTCATTTCTACCTTTACCCTTCCCCACTATACCTTTCCCCCATCCATCCTTCCCCCCTCCCCCTCTTTTTTTTATTTTTTATTACTACTTCCCTCACATGGCGATCAACTGCACCTCACATAATGTTAGGGGACTTAATTCCCCTACAAAAAGAAGCTTACTGTACCGTTCCTTAAAATATCAACAAGCAAAGACAGTTTTTCTACAGAAGACCCATTGGCACCTTGGAGATCCAATACCTATGCATTTCCCCTTATTTCCAATTGTAGATACTGCCTCATATTTTAAGAAAACAAGGGGCACGGCTATTTTAATACACAAAGATTTAGCTTATGAGAATGTACACACAGATTCAGATCCTTTGGGACGTTTTCTCATTCTAGTTTGTAAATTGGATGGTAATTTATACACCCTAGTGTCTTATTACAGCCCTGACTCTTCTTAAATCAGACACTTTAAGAGATTTCTTAATCATCTAGATAAAATAAAAGAAGGTTTGTTGTTGCTGTCTGGAGATATGCGTATGGTAGTTGACCCTTATGTAGACAAAAAACTGCCAAAAAATTTAAAATTGGATAAAGCCACTCTAGATATGTCCAGAAAGCTCTATTCTTTGCTAGCTCAAGCTAATCATTATGATGTATGGCGAGCTCTAAATTCAAGTAGTAGTACTATTCACAAATACACAATTCATATTCCAGAATATATATTTTTCTTTGCATCCCCTGGCTATTGGATACAATCCAAAACTCAACAATTGGGGATGTCACATGGTCGGATCATAGCCCGGTGTCCATCCAATTATCTGGATTGTCCTAACTCTCTCCTAGGCCACCTTGGCGTTTTAGAGATTCTATCATTTCAATACCAGGAGTAGTGGATATCCTATCCTCTGAAATTGATTAGTTCCTACAGACTAATGACAGGGGAGATGGCGATGATTTTGCCTTTGGGAAGCTCTAAAAACCTTCTTTAGATGAATTTTTATTAAAATCAGGCCCAAACCAGAAAAAGGTAGCCCAGTTGCATCAACAGCTAAGATCTCTTTTGATTGCACGTAAAAATTCTCTAGACTCGGATGGAGGACTTAATGTTCCTAATATAAGTAACTATTATAGAGCAGCACATTTATCAAGAATAATCTCATGGAATCACTTTCCCCCTACTAACATGTGGGTACAGATTGAGAGCCATCTGTCCCAAGTCAAACATATGAGAGATATAGCCTGGCTACCAAAAAATTCTAGACCCCATACATTACAGCGCAACAGATATATCAAAGCTGCACTCAAGGTGTGGGATTATGTGATTACTCATACAAAGCGAGTGTCCACCTTGGTATCCCCTTTGACTCCGATATTACGTAATCACTTGTTTTTGCAACATAGTTCCTTCACCCATACTAATGTAAATAAGTTATTACAGAATCTCCCGATATACTTACTCACGGATTCTGTCGGCGTTAAAGACAGAATTCTGCTCAATGAAGAACTAGGGCCTCCTTTCCATAACTGGTATGCATATTTACAAATTAGTCATTAATAACAGCCCATATAAAAAAGATGTACTGAGAAAATTAACGCCTTTTGAACAGTTATGTATCAACCCAAATATCAAAAAAGCACACCTTTCTATGACATATAAAATTCTTAGAGTGTTCCTTCCCGGGAAAACAACCCGCATACTTGTTGAGGTGGAACGAGGAGCTATTGGACGACTTAGATGATGAAGACTGGAAACGTTGTTTCCACCTAACTCACTCTTCCTCCACCTCTCTAACTATGTCTGAATTGAACTATAAAATAATTGCCCTTTGGTACCTAACGCCCCACCATCTATGAATTATCTACCGTGATGCTTCCTCTAGCTGCTGGAGGAGATGTGGAGATGTGGGTTCTATGACTCATATCTTGTGGTCCTGTCCTAATCTAGTTGGCTTCTGGTCACAAGTAGAGCAAAATATAAACCACATCTTGGGCACGAATATTTCCCTCAACCCTCACATTATCCTCCTCAACCACATTCCGCGTCTACCTTGTGTATATCGTAAGAAATTACTTCTCATAATGCTAACTTGTGCTAAGAGGTAAATTCCAAGACTATGGAAGACACAAGAGACACCTACTCTTCCCCATTGGTTCTCAGAATTAGATCATACCATCTCACTTGAAAGAATGCATTATTGTTATATGGGCAAACAAGACTTCGTAACTAACATACTATTCCTATGGGAACAAAGGCTTTATAATACTGTTTGACAATTTCAAAATTTTATCAGGGCGAATGACTAAAAACATATATACTGGATTGCACTAACTTGTTTTGCTCTGTTTGTCAGGCCTTGAGGCATATTTATACCTGTAGATATAAAATGGTCCTGAGAAACTGTGAATAAGATAGGATATCTTTACCCCTACCCCATTCTACCCTTTTCCCGAGCATCCTCTCCACTTCCCTCTGCCCACCCCATCCCCTTATTTGTATTTGTATTTTTTTTTGTCCAAACCCATTAACCCTTGAAAATGATGGGTCATTGTTTTAACATAATGTGTATCTCTTTGAAACTGTTCATTTATTAACAAGGATATATGTTGCACTATTGTAAAATTGATTTACCCAATAAAAAATATTTAAATATAAAAATACTCTAGACTCAAGTATTTTAACACAAATCCTTTCAATTTGTCAAACGCTTCATCTGATGGAAAATCAGAGAGTGCAAGACAGGCTCAGGGAAAATAAATGCCTATTCTATTCAAAGGGCAAAAAACCTGACTATTTACTGGCCAGATGCCTTCATGAAAGGACAGTCGGAACATATTTGAGAATTCTTATCCCCATTATACCTAAAATGCCTTACTCTGGAACATGTAGAGTCCCTAGAGGCCCCAATCACTATAGAGGATGTTAAAAATGCTATATCACAATTAAAGACGCGAAAATCCCCAGGCCCAGATGGCTACACAGATATATTCTATAAAACATTCAGTAATCAGCTGACTCCTCTTCTTACACGAGTTTTCAATGCAGCAGAAAAGAAGGGATCTTTCCTGGTAGAATTTTTGCAGGCATCTTAAATAACCTTGCCTAAACCTGGGAAAACTCCTGATATTTGTACACATTTTAGACTGATTTCTCTATTGAACTTAGACACCAAATTACATGCGAAAATTCTGGCAGGGCGTATAGATATATCCCACACCTAGTTAGCCCAGACCAAGTGGGTTTTACAATGGGTAGACAAGGGCCGGACAACACAAGGAGATTTCTCAATGTATTACTCGAAGCCGGTTGGCTGGGTCAACAATGCACAGCGATTTCCCTTGATGCTGAAAAAGTATTTGACCGAGTCGACTGGCTTAATATGAGAGAAGTCCTTGGTAATTTTGGGTTTACAGCCTCTGTGTAAAAATTATGGCTTTTTATTCTGAACCCTCTGCCAGAGTGCGGGGAATTGGTTTCCTTTCTCCCCAGTTCAAGATCATGAATGGCACCTGTAAGTGGTGCCCCCTCTCTCCACTCATGTTCGCTCTCATGATGGAACCCTTGGCGGAGGCTTTTAGAAGATCCCCAGACATTCAGGGAATTTGGTTGCATGAAACAGTACAAAAAATCGCAATGTTTGCAGATGATCTTACTGTGTTAGTATCAGTCTCTTTGCAGTTCCTCCCAAAGCTATTCTCTCTCCTTACAGAATTTACAGAAATTAGTTATTATAAATTAAACTTTACCAAAACTGAGACTTTTGTAATAAATAGTCCAGACTCTGATCTCCAACTTCTGAAGCGCCAGTTCCAGTTTGACTGGTCAACACAAAAATTAAAACATTTGGGGGTGGTTTTATTCCATAATATTCATACTATTATAACATCTTGTTTTGACCCCTTATTCTGTAAATTTAAAGATTATACATACAGCATGGTGGAACTCTCCAAGCCTATTCTGGTGGGGTAGAATTGCAGCTATAAAAATGAATTTGCTTCCAAAACTCACTTATCTTTTTAGGTGTTTATCACTTCCTAAACCTAAATCAATTATCACACAATTTCAAAAAATATGTAAAGATTTCACATGGAAGCATAAACACCCTAGAGGGGCAATGAGAATTCTCTAGAGCCCAGTGGAGGCTGGGGCAGCCGCAACATCTAATTTATCCGCATATAATAAAGCTTCTCGCCTAGCTCATATTTCAGCTTGGGACAAAAATTCACTTAATAGCAAATGGTCTGAAATTGAACAGGCCTCACTTCCCTAGGGAGTAAGCCTCAAAGATATTATATGGATTCCTAAACATATAAGAGACCCAGAAATATCCTGGAATTATATAATTTCATCTAACCTCAAATTCTGGGACAAAATTCGAAATGGGAATAGAATAGCACCGCATCCTGTCAGGGTTTCACCCTGCTTTGTTTGCTATTTGCTTCTTCCTGCCATTTTACTTACCTCTCACTGAATCTGATGCAGAGTGTGAAACACTGCTCTCTCATCTGGGCGTCCTCTTATGGCCAAACTCTTGGTGTCTGAGAGATTCTATAAATTCAATACCAGGAGTAGTGGATACCCTATCCTCTGAAATTGATTAGGTCCTACAGACTAATGACAGGGGAGATGACGATGATTTTGCCTTTGGGGAGCTCTAAAAGCCTTCCTTAGAGGAATTTTTATTAAAATTCAGGCCCAAACCAGAAAAAGGTCAACAGTAACATTAGCTCAATTGCATCAACAGCTAAGATCTATTTTGATTGCACATAAAAATACTCTAGACTCAAGTATTTAACACAAATCCTTTCAATTCGTCAAACGCTTCATCTGATGGAAAATCAGAGAGTGCAAGACAGGCTCAGAGAAAATAAATGCCTATTCTATTCAAAGGGAAAAAAAACCTGACTATTTACTGGCCAGATGCCTTCATGAAAGGACAGCCCAAGCAAGAATACCCTATTTATTTACTAGGGGAATAAGAGTGACCCAGAGGACATTGAAATAGAGCTTGCAAATTATTATTCAAACCTGTATAATTTTGGGTCTTCTAGTAACCAACAAGCTCCTATGTCGGAACATATTCGTGCATTCTTATCCCTAATATACCTAACACTCCTTACTCAGGAACATGTAGTTTCCCTGGAGGCCCCAATCTCTATAGATGATGTTAAAAATGCTATACCACAATTAAAGACACGAAAATCACCAGGCACAGGTGGCTACACAGATATATTCTATAAAACATTCAGTAATCAGCTGACTCCTCCTCTTATATGAGTTTTCAATGCGGCAGAAGAGAAGGGATCTTTCCTGGAAGAATTTTTGCAGGCATCTATAATAACCTTGCCTAAACCTGGGAAAACTCCTGATATTTCTACACATTTTAGACTGATTTCTCTATTGAACTTATACACCAAATTACATGCGAAAATTCTGGCAGGGCGTATAAATAGATATATCCCACATCTAGCTAGCCTAGACCAAGTGGGTTTTACAATGGGTAGACAAGGGCCGTACAACACAAGGAGATTGCTCAATGTATTACTCGAAGCCGGTCGGCTGGGTCAACAATGCACAGCGATTTCCCTTGATGTTGAAAAAGCATTTGACAGAGTCGACTGGCTTTATATGAGAGAAGTCCTTGGTAATTTTGGGTTTACAGCCTCTATCTGTGTAAAAATAATGATTAGATCAGCCAATAGGATTGAAGCTCAATCCTATTGGCTGATTGTATTAGCCAATAGGATTTTTTCACCTTTAATTCCGATTGGCTGATAGAAGTCTGTCAGCCAATCGGAATTCAAGGGACGCCATCTTGGATGATGTCCCTTAAAGGAACCTTCGTTCTTGAAGAGCCGTTGGAAGAAGAGGATGCTCCGCGCCGGATGTCTTGAAGATGGAGCCACTTCGCGTCAGAAGGATGAAGATAGAAGATGCAACTGGATGAAGACTTCTGCCTGTCTGGAGGACCACTTCTTGCCGTTTGGATGAAGACTTCTCCCGGCTTCATGATGACTTCTGCCCCTTTGGATAAAGACTTCTCCCGGCTTGATGAGGATGGATGTCCGGTCTTCAAAAACTCTAAGTGGATCTTCGGGGGATTGTGGTTTTTTTTAAGGGTGTATTGGGTGGGTTTTATTTTTAGCTTAGAGGTTGGGCTGAAAAAGAGCTAAATGCCCTTTTAAGGGCAATATGGATTTTGATGGGGTGTAGCACCAAAGACGAGCACCTATAGCTCTGAACAGTAGGCTAACTAGCTAGCTTGTAAAATGTACTAAGAAAATAAATGTGTTCAGAGCGCCTCAAATGGGCTAGGTGTTGTACAATGTGTAGATTGTGTATTTAGAAATATTTTAATTGTAAATCTAGTACTTTACACAAGAATAAAACATGCCACGGTGGGTACAGTGGTAATAAATGACAATAAAAACAATAAGATGTGGATCCACTCTTGTAGAAATTAAATATTGAATATATCTATATAAAAACACTGAATATAAAATGATACAGAGGCAATAATAATGGTAGCCCCAATAAAAATATGAGAAAGTTAAAATTCCAAACAATGTCTGAAAGAAATCAATCCAATGTGTGGATTAATAAAATGCAGTAAATCAAATGAATGGATTGCTGATATCGACTAGGAGGAGGATAACTTAAGAGATATTATGTACCAGTGTTGGTGGTGATAACTCGTAATCTAGCCGAATGTTTGCAGATGATCTTACTGTGTTAGTATCGGTCCCTTTGTAAAAAATATTCCAGACTCTGATCTCCAACTTCTGAAGTGCCAATTCCAGTTTGACTGGTCAACAAAAAAACTAAAACATTTGGGGGTGTTTTTATCTCATAATATTCAAACTATTATAACAGCTAATTTTGACCCCTTACTCTGCAAATTTAAAGAGTATACAGCACGCTGGAACTCTCCAAGCCTATCCTGGTCGAAACTTACTTATCTTTTTAGGTGTTTACCACTTCCTAAACCTAAATCAA
This sequence comes from Bombina bombina, assembly GCF_027579735.1. Lineage (NCBI taxonomy): Eukaryota > Metazoa > Chordata > Amphibia > Anura > Bombinatoridae > Bombina > Bombina bombina. The sequence continues at coordinate 675,737,603 of NC_069501.1, read as the reverse complement.
TTATCACACAATTTCAGAAAATATGTAAAGATTTCATATGGAAGCATAAACACCCTAGAGTGGCAATGAGGATTCTTTTGAGCCCAGTGGAGGTTGGGGCAGCCGCAGCACCTAATTTATCCGCATATCATGAAGCTTCTCGCTTAGCTCATATTTCAGCTTAGGACAAAGATTCACCTAATAGCAAATGGTCTGAAATCGAACAGGCCTCACTTCCCCAGGGAGTAAGCCTCAAAGATATTATATGGATTCCTAAACATATAAGAGACCCAGAAATATCCCAGAATTATATAATTTCATCTAATCTCGAATTCTGGGACAAAATTTGACATGAGAATAGAATAGCTCTGCATCCTGTCAGGGTTTCACCCTGCTTTGTTTGCTATTTGCTGCTGCCTGCCATTTTACTTACCTCTCTCACTGAATCTGATGCCGAGTGTGTAACGCTGCTCTCTCATCTGGGCACCCTCTTATGGCCAAACTGGTGAACATCATCAGTGTGAGACAGGTTGCAGTCCCAGGATTATGATGTCAAACCTATTATTTAAAGGGCCTTATGCTTTTGCCCTTGCGTTGTCTCAGACTTGTTTGTTAGTTCCTGTGTTCCAGTTCCTGTGTATTACCTGGCTTGTCTGATATCCCTTCTGGTTCCTGATCCCTGGCTTGTTCCTGACTCTGCTGTTTTCCTAGTTCCTAATCCCGGCTCGTCTGACTATTTGCTTTGGCTCCTGTCTCGGCTTGTCTGACTACCAGCTCTGGCTTTGACTCCTGGCTTGTCATTTTGGCTTGTGGACGTTTTATTATTTTTATTAATAAAGGTGTGATTATTTTTGCACTTCACGTCTCAGTCTGATTCCTGGTACCCTGCCACATCCATCACCGATCAATCCTATTCAAGGACTGCTAGTCTGCTACCCGCTTTCATGGACTCTCACCCAGCAGACTAGTTAGCATTAGGAATAAGGAATATTAAAGACTTATTCCCCAAAGAAAAGATATTCTCTGTATCTCACTTTCAATCACATTTCTCCCCACCACTCTTGCTAAAATTTGAATTCTTTAGATTATATTTTTTTCTAAAATCCTGGGGCTTTCTGTCGGCCCCTTTGAGAGTATGTCCAACCCCTATAGCACCAGGGTAGCAAACAACATGCACGCTGTTAGGCTTCACACCACCAAAGCCCCAAACGAATATCCAAAAAATGAAGTACAGCAGCACTGTAAATAAATGCAAAATTTATTGCAGCCAGTGAAATAAATACAATGTTTCAGACCTTAGTCATGTATACATTAAAACACAATGAGTGTCCTTAAATAGCCTATACATAGACACCACCTACTATGACATCATACAGGTGATTATCTAACACCACCACCTAACTTTAACTCCATTACTGCTGATACAGGTAAAGAAATATCAAAATACAATGTAACAACATGTGTGTAACTATTTTAACAACCACCAGGCTAGAAATTTAAACATTAAACAGATATTTTATAGAGTAGCAATATAGGGCATAATACATCCACTTCATCAGATTTGTTTATCTACATATTTAGTACATCACATATCAATTCACAAAAACACAGATAGATCCCAATCTTTATTCATGCCAAAGGGACCTTTTGTTTCTAAAAGGTATATCCAAAACGCCTCCCTCTGTTTTAGTTTTTTCTCCCTATCCCCCACTCTCCTCTCAACCTAAACATGTTCTATAATTTGATACCTAAGTCGATTTACTGCATGGCCAGATTCTTTAAAATGGCAGGCTACTGGGGATTTAGAGTTTTCAGTCCTAATATTGGACTTGTGTTCCGTGATACAATCACGGTCCCTCCTCATAGTTTCGTCTACATAGAATATGGGCATTTTAGAATATATATAACATATTACGTATTACATGTTATAAATCCTGAGAGTATTTTTTACTTGTTCTGGGGTGGAAAAAAGTATTACCTTTAATTAGGTTATAGCAATTGCAGCAACCTAAACATGGGAAGCATCCATTTCTTTTGGGACCTAAAAAAGTCTGTTTCGCTATTCTATCACTCCCTATATCTGATTTGACAAGTAGATTCCTTAAATTTTTTGCTCTCTTGTAAGCCGCCATTGTTGGTTTCTGAAATTCTGCAATATGGGGATTACTCAATTTTAATATATCCCAATGTTTATGTATTAGGTGTATTATTTTTCCACTCTGTCTATTATATTGGGATACAAAGAGTAATCTCTCTTTTTATCTTTAACACCCTGTCTGGTATTTCTCTCATTTGTTAATGGGTTATCATACAATTCCAAAATGTGATTAGTCTCCTCCTGAATTAAATAATCAGGGTAACCCTTCTCTTTAAACAAATCTGCCATTTCATGTAGTCTATATTTCAGTTGGTCTTTTTTAGTCACAATCCTACACACTCGAAGACGCTAACTCCTGGGCAAAGAGTTTTTTAATCGGTGCAGGGTGGGCGCTATCAAAACGCAACAGATTGTTACGATCTATACTTTTTTGTATAAATCTATTTGTATACCCTCATCATCTTTATATACCCTGGTGTCAAGGAAATTAATCCCCTCCTCACTATATTCCAGAGTAAATTTAATATGGTCAGTAGCCTCATTAAGTTGAGATACAAATTCCAATTGGGTTCCAACGTCACCCAACCATATGCTGAAAATATCAATGTAGCGCCACCAGGTGGCACCACATTAATTAAATAGATAATTCTCATGGACAAATAGTTTCTCAAAACAATTCATGAAAATATTTTCATAGGTTGGAGAGACGTTGGAACCCATAGCAGTACCTTTTAACTGCAGGTAAATCTGATCCTGGAAGAGGAAGTCATTTTGATACAGGATTATTTCCAATAGCTGTACTATAAAATCACATTTTGATTGTCCATATAGTTTGGTTGGTATCAATATTATGTTTATAACTCCTAAGCCTAGGCAGGTTCAAATCACGCACTTTACCCAGAAAGTCTCCTGTGTCTTTAATAAAAGAGTTGGATTCTTCCACAAAAGGTCTAAGTATCTTATCTAGGTAAATTGCGATATTCAAAAAGACAGACCCCACCCAGAGACAATCAGGCGACCAGGGGGTTCTCTTTCATTTTTATGCACCTTCGGTAATGTGTAAAAAATTGGTGTCTTAGGATATGAAACTGTTATAAAAAATTCATGACCTCTTCAGGAATAATTCTACCTTTGTTGGCTCTAAGGAGGCACTTCTTAATTTCTTGTTGTATCCTGCACAGTGGATTATTAGTCAGTGGCAAATATATATTAATCAGATAATTGCATTTGAATTTTCTTAACATAATAATCCCTGTCCATGAAAAATAATACACCTGATACATAAACATTGGGATATATTAAAATTGAGTAATCCCCATATTGCAAAATTTCAGAAACCACCAATGGCGGCTTACAAGAGAGCAAAAAAATTGAGGGATCTACTTGTCAAATCAGATATAGGGAGTGATAGAATAGCGAAACAGACTTTTTTAGGTCCCAAAAGAAATGGATGCTTCCCATGTTTAGGTTGCTGTAATTGCAATAACCTAATTAAAGGTAATAACTTTCCACCCCAGAACAAGTAAAAATGACTCTATCTCAGGATTTCTAACATGTAATATGGAATATGTTATATATATATTCTAAAATGCCCATATTCCAGATTATATGTTGGTGAAACTACGAGGAGGGTCCGTGATCGTATCACGAAACACAAGTCCAATATTAGGACTGAAAACTCTAAATCCCCAGTAGCCTGCCATTTTAAAGAGGCTGGCCATGCAGTAAATCGACTTACATATCAAATTATATAACATGTTTAGGTTGAGAGGAGAGGGGGGATATAGAGAAAAAACTAACAAAGGGAGACGTTTTGGATATAACTTTTAGAAACAAAAGGCCCCTTTGGCATGAATAAAGATTGGGATCTATCTGTGTTTTTGTGAACTGATATGTGATGTACTAACTATGTAAATACACAAATCTGATGAAGTGGATGTAATATGCACTATATTGCTACTCTATAAAATATCTGTGTAATGTTTAAATTGCTAACCAGGTGGTTGTTAAAATAGTTACACACAGTTACATGTTTTTACATTGTATTTTGATATTTGTTACCTGTATCAGCAGTAATGGAGTTAAAGTTAGGGGGGTGGTGTTAGATAATCACCATAGTGATGTCATAGTAGGAGGTGTCTATGTATAGGCTATTTAAGGACACTCATTTTGTTTTAATGTATACATGACTAAGGACCATTAGGTCCGAAACATTGTATTTATTTCACTGGCTGCAATAAAATGTTGCATTTATTTACGGCCCACTTGAGAGTACCAACTGAGTGGGAAAAATGTTGGGCATCTGGAAAACTTACTCCTAGAATGTTCTCCCTAGCTTATGCAGATATCCTCCAAGTTCCTCTTTTCCACAAAACTCACTATATACGCAATTGGGAAAAGTCTTTAAACTTTGAAACAAATAAGAAACTATGGAACTCAGTGACTATTCTAACAAAAAAAGAAATTCATTGCACCACACATTATGAACTCTATTTCAAGATTTTGACACAGTGGCACTATATCCCTTTGCGCCTATTTCAAATATCTGACTCCAATTCTCCTTTCTGTTGGAGAGGTTGTGGAAGAATAGGAACTCCTCTACACATGTGGTGGGACTGCCCTAAAATAAAACGCATTTGGGCAAGAGCCTTTCAATGTTGAACTAATTTGGAAGTTGAGAACTACGACCGTCCTCAAGCCGTGATTTTCCATTTGATCCCTAACAAGCTTCCTAGGCATATTCTGTATCTGATTATGTACATTTTAGTGGCATTAAATTAGCAATTGCCAGGGCATGGTGCAAACCCAAGGGCCCGAAGTGGAGCCAGGTCCTGTCAATAAAGTCCTACATAGAATCAATAGAAAGTACTGTATTTGCCGCCAATAACAATATCACAACCCATTGTATGTGCTAGGAGGCCTGGAGGCAATGCTCGGGTGGAGGTCTGGGAGGTGGTTAGTGGGTCTCCAGTATTAATAATAATGATGAGATTACTAACTTACAGCACACCCTTATCACTGCCAAACTCAAAAGCAGCTTTCCCCACTTTTTTTCTCTTCCCCCTCTCTCTCCCTCTCTTCTTTCTCTCTCTTTTCTCTTCCTTTGTATATCTATTTTTTTCTTCAATTTTATACCGCCTATAGTATGTAAGCCATAAGTTATTGCCAAATTTTACTCTCAAATATAATGCATGGGTAACATATTAGCAGTTATACTTTTTGCCATTGGTTATATAACATTCTCTCTAATTTTGATTGTATAAATATGTATAATCCACTCATTGTGAAAAAATGGTTGCAAGTTATTTTTTTTTCAGATCAAAAACCAAAGATTACTCCAATAGAATGGAATAGAACAACACACAAGAAAGGGAAAATTGACTTTCCATAAATATAAACGCCCTACTGGCGTAGCTTTCATCAAGCTCCTAAGACATTACTGGACATTATGGAAACCATCTATGGATGTCTTTTGACATATTTTGATGTTATACACTGTAACTGAATGACAATTATTATTTATTTTTTATTATTTGATAATCAATAAAAAGTATTTAAAAAAGAAAAAGAAAAAAGGAACATGGGTCTCAATTTTTTTCTTTCATGCTTCAGAGTATACAATTTAAAAAAAAAAATCCAATTTACTTTATCATGACGTTTGTTATTCTCTTGATATGAAGGTGCAGCAATACACTACTGGGCGCTAGCTGAGCGCATTAGGAGCCTGATGTTCTAAATCTCTTTCCTCTGGTGAGATTAGCTAAGACATCTCATCAGCACTGTGAGGTCCATTAAAAAGTTTTAGAAGAACAAAATGTATCTTTTTATCTAGCTATACAGGGTTCTTAATGTGAAGGAGTGAGACATACAATGCAATATAATGCTCAAAAAAGCTCTTAAAAATTTTGCAAAAGTTTTTGATAATCGGGTCCCTGGTGAGCCAATGAAAAAAGGCCTATCGGAATTATGGAAGTTTAATTTTGACTTTATTGTTCCTTTAAAAACCACCTATGAGCCATAGGTTGTTTATCCCTAGTGTAGACTGATGTTTGTAATAATAGAATAACACCTTTGCCAATACTTTAGTTTTTATTTTTTTGTTTATTTAAGAAAATTTGCTAAATTTAAAAAACAGTATTTTTTTAACTGATATAAATTAATATAAAAATATATTCAAGGAAGCTTGAAAATGTGTGAAGAAATTCTAAAGTTCAAATAAATATGAGATATATTAATTAGGTCTATAAGTGAATGAAAATACTAAAATTGGTGATCTACTTCTCTGTCATCTATTTTTCCATTAAAAGTTGATGAAAAATAATTTTTAAAACAAGATTTAATCCACAAATCTACTAAATATTGTGATATCAATTTAATACAATATTTTCTATAATAAGGAAGTAATTCTCATCGTCTTCACTTCAGACACAATACAAAATTGTTTAAATCCAAAACATATTTTGATTTCATAGCCTGTGGAAGAACTCTTCTTTTTTTCCAATGATGCTGGTTGAAAATGTAACAGCAGATGCTTTGATGAGCTGTCCTTTTGACCTGGATGCCAATGGATGCATTTTGATAAAGGAATAGCTTTGTTGCCTGTAATAATAAAAAAATGTTAAGTCAAAAAAACTTATACAGAAATATAAGGCTACTGAGAAGCTCTTTTTTGTTTTTGCTTGCCTAGTCAACCTATTTTTCTTCTTCACTCTAGAGTCTTCTCTTGAGCAGTTAACTTTTAACACATAATTATGTGTTTTATTTTGAATTTTGTTTGTTGATAAAAGTGTTGCTTTTATTTTCATTCATCATACTTTTAAGATACTAAAACGTTAAAACTAAAATACCTTTACTAAGGCAGCATAAAGTGCTGCATTTCCATCTTTCTCTTTTCTAGGTCAGCAATTAGACTTCTACAAAGAAGGGTGAGTTTATATTGAATGTGTTAAAGGGACAGTCAAGTCCAAAAGAAACTTTCATGATTCAAATAGGGCATGCAATTTTAAACAACTTTCCAATTTACTTTTATCACTAATTTTGCTTTGTTCTCTTGGTATTCTTAGTTGGATGCTAAACCTAGGAGATTCATATGATAATTTATTAGACCTTGAAGACCGACTCTAATCTGAAAGCATTTTGACAGTTTTTCACCACTAGAGGGCGTTAGTTCACGTGTTTCATATAGATGACATTGAGCTCACGTACGTGAAGTTACCCAGGAGTGAGCACTGATTGGCTAAAATGCAAGTCTGTCAAAAGAACTGAAATAAGGGGGCAGTTTCAGTGACTTAGATACAAGGTAATTACAGAGGTAAAACATGAATTATTATAACTGTGTTGGTTATGCAAAACGGGAATGGGTAATAAAGGTATTATCTATAAAGTGCTGCATTTCCATCTTTCTCTTTTCTAGGTCAGCAATTAGACTTCTACAAAGAAGGGTGAGTTTATATTGAATGTGTTAAAGGGACAGTCAAGTCCAAAAGAAACTTTCATGATTCAAATAGAGCATGCAATTTTAAACAACTTTCCAATTTACTTTTATCACTAATTTTGCTTTGTTCTCTTGGTATTCTTAGTTGGATGCTAAACCTAGGAGATTCATATGATAATTTATTAGACCTTGAAGACTGACTCTAATCTGAAAGCATTTTGACAGTTTTTCACCACTAGAGGGCGTTAGTTCACATGTTTCATATAGATGACATTGAGCTCACGTACATGAAGTTACCCAGGAGTGAGCACTGATTGGCTAAAATGCAAGTCTGTCAAAAGAACTGAAATAAGGGGGCAGTTTCAGTGACTTAGATACAAGGTAATTACAGAGGTAAAACATGAATTATTATAACTGTGTTGGTTATGCAAAACTGGGGAATGGGTAATAAAGGGATTATCTATCTTTTTAAACAACAAACATTCTGGTGTTGACTGTCCTTTTAAAATAGAGCCTTAAATTTAGCTGATGTAAAGTATGTATTGCATCATTTTTGCTGTAGGTTTACATATATACGGGTAGATTTATTATGCAGAGGATGCTGCATTCTATGCCCATCGTTTCAGGCTTGCCTGAAACGGAAGTTAAAGGGACGTTAAACCCCCAAAAATTATTTCATTATTCAGATAAAAATAAATTTTTTAAAAAGTTTCCAATTTACTTCTATTATAAAAAATGTTTCATTCTCATGTTATTCTTTGTTTAAGATACCTAGGTAGATAACGTGCACATGCCTGAAGCACTACAGGACAGGAAATAGTGCTGCCATCTAGTGCTACTGCTAATGTATAACATTGTTGCAAAACTGCTGCCATATAGTACTGCAGACATGTGCACACTCTTGAGCTTACATTTCTGTTTTTCAAATAAGGATAACAAAAAAACAAAGAAAATATGATAATAGAAGTAAATTAGAAAGTTGTTTAAAATTTTATATTTTATCTAAATCATGAAAGAAAAAAATTGGGTTTTCCGTCCCTTTAACCCCTTAATGACCACAGCACTTTTCCATTTCTTTCATGTAATTGGCAAGAGTCCATGAGCTAGTGACATATGGGATATACAATCCTACCAGGAAAGGCAAAGTTTCCCAAACCTCAAAATGCCTATAAATACACCCCTCACCACACCCACAATTCAGTTTTACAAACTTTGCCTCCTATGGAGGTGGTGAAGTAAGTTTGTGCTAAGATTTCTACGTTGATATGCGCTTCTCAGCATTGTTGAAGCCCGATTCCTCTCAGAGTACAGCGAATGTCAGAGGGACGTGAAGGGAGTATCACTTATTTGAATACGATGATTTCCCTACATGGGGTCTATTTCATAGGTCCTCTGTTATCGGTCGTAGAGATTCATCTCCTAGCTCCCTTTTCAGATCGATGATATACTCTCAATTTACCATTACCTCTACTGATAACTGTTTCAGTACTGGTTTGGCTATCTGCTATATGTGGATGGGTGTCTTTGGTAACTATGTTTTTTATTACTTAAGACACCTCAGCTATGGTTTGGCACTTTATGCATTTATGTAAAGTTCTAAATATATGTATTGTACTTATATTTGCCATGAGTCAGGTTCATGAATTTCCTTCAGCAGATTGTCAGTTTCATATTTGGGGAATTTAAACATTTTAAGAAATGTATTTCTTACTTTGGGTTTAGTCTTTTTTTCAATTGACTACTTCTTGCTATTGCGGGTATTAGGCCCGCAGGTGCGTCAAATGCTAAACTTTATTGCGTCATTCTTGGCGCGAAAATATTTTTGGCGCGAAAAAATTACGTTTATGACGCAACTTTGTCATCTCCGGCATCATATGTGACGCAGAGACCTTTCACATGGCGGCGTCATTAGTGACGCGAGTGTGTCATTTCCGGTTATTTTTGGCGCCAAAAAAGTTTACGTTACGTTGTGCGTCATACTTGGCGCCAATTTTTTTTTCATTATTTCAATACCCCATTGATGTTTGCCTCTTGCTTTTTTCTCTATCAGAGGCCTATGCTTTTGCATTTTTTCCCATTCCTGAAACTGTCATATACGGAAATAGATAATTTTGCTTTATATGTTGTTTTTTCTCTTGAGCAAGATGTCCCAATCTGATCCTGTCTCAGAAGTTTCTGCTGGAACATTGCTACCTGATATCGGGTCTACCAAAGCTAAGTGCATTTGTTGTAAAAGTGTAGAAATTATTCCACCAAATGTCATTTGTAATAGTTGTCATGATAAACTTTTACATGCAGATAGTGTTTCCATCAGTAATAGTACATTGCCAGTTGCAGTTCCATCAACTTCTAATGTACATGATATACCTGTAAATTTTAAAGAATTTGTTTCTGATTCTATTCTGAAGGCTTTGTCTGCATTTCCACCTTCTAATAAACATAAAAGGTCTTTTAAAACTTCTCATTTAGCTGATGAAATTTCAAATGACCAGCAACATAATCATTTATCCTCTTCTGATGAGGATCTATCTGATTCAGAAGATCCTTCCTCAGACATTGACACTGACAAATCTACTTATTTATTTAAAATAGAGTATATGCGTTCTTTATTAATTATTTTGGATATTGAGGTAACCAGTCCTATTGACGTTCAGTCTAATAAACATTTAAATGCTGTTTTTAAACCTCCTGTGGTTTCTCCAGGGGTTTTTCCTATTCCTGAGGCTATTTCTGATATGATTTCTAGGGAATGGAATAAGCCAGGTACTTCTTTTATTCCTTCTTCAAGGTTTAAAAAATTGTATCCTTTACCAGCAAAATCTATAGAGTTTTAGGAAAAAATCCCCAAAGTTGATGGGGCTATTTCTACTCTTGCTAAACTTACCACTATTCCTGTGGAAGATAGTACTTCCTTTAAGGATCCTTTAGATAGGAAGCTTGAATCTTATCTAAGGAAGGCCTATTTATATTCAGGTCATCTACTCAGACCTGCTATTTCTTTGGCTGATGTTTCGGCTGCCTCAACTTTTTGGTTGGAGAATTTAGCGCAACGAGAATTGGATCCTGACATATCTAGCATTACTCGCTTACTGCAACATGCTAATCATTTTATTTGTGATGCCATTTTTTATATCAAAATTGATGTTAAATCCATGTCTTTAGCTGTATTAGCTAGAAGAGCTTGTGGCTTAAATCTTGGAATGCTGATATGACATCTAAGTTTAGATTACTATCTCTTTCTTTCCAAGGTAATAATTTATTTGGTTCTCAGTTGAATTCTATTATTTCAACTATCACTGGAGGAAAAGGGGTTTTTCTGCCTCAGGATAAAAACCTAAGGGTAAATCTAAGGCTTCTAACCGTTTTCGTTCCTTTAGTCAGAATAAGGAACAAAAACTCAATCCTCCTCCCAAGGAATCTGCTTCCAATTGGAAGCCTTCCTCAAATTGGAATAAATCCAAGCCATTTAGGAAACCAAAGTCTGCCCCTAAGTCCGCATGAAGGTGCGGCCCTCATTCCAGCTCAGCTGGTAGGGGGCAGATTAAGGTTTTTCAAGGATTTTTGGATAAAATGTGTCCAAAATCATTGGATTCAGAGCATTGTCTCTCAAGGGTATCGAATAGGATTCAAAGTAAGACCTCCTGTGAGAAGATTTTTTTCTCTCACGCATCCCTGTAAATCCAGTAAAAGCTCAGGCTTTTCTGAAGTGTGTTTCAGACCTCGAGTCTTCAGGGGTAATCATGCCAGTTCCTCCTCAGGAACAAGGTTTGGGGTTTTATTCAAACCTATTCATTGTACCAAAGAAAGAAAATTTATTCAGACCAGTTCTGGATCTGAAAATTTTGAATTGTTATGTAAGAGTACCAACTTTCAAGATGGTGACTATAAGGACTATTCTGCCTTTTGTTCAGCAAGGACATTATATGTCCACAATAGACTTGCAGGATGCATACCTTCATATTCTGATTCATCCAGAACACTATCAGTTTCTGAGAATCTCTTTTCTAGACAAGCATTACCAATTTGTTGCTCTTCCATTTGGCCTAGCAACAGCTACAAGGATCTTTTCAAAGGTTCTGGGTGCCCTATTATCTGTAATCAGAGAACAGGGTATTGCGGTGTTTCCTTATTTGGACGATATCTTGGTACTAGCTCAGTCTTTACATACTGCAGAATCTCACACAAATCAACTAGTGTTGTTTCTTCTGAAACATGGTTGGAGGATCAATTTACCAAAAAGTTTCTTGATTCCTCAGACAAGGGTCACCTTTTTAGGCTTCCAGATAGATTCAGTGTCCATGACTCTATCTCTAACAGACACGAGATGTTTAAAATTGGTCGCAGCATGCTGGCACCTTCAGTCTCAGTCATTCCCTTCAGTGGCTATGTGCATGGAAGTTTTAGGTCTCATGACTGCAGCATCGGACGCGATCCCCTTTGCTCATTTTCACATGAGACCTCTTCAGCTTTGCATGCTGAATCAATGGTGAAGGGATTATACAAAGATATCACAATTAATATCCTTGAACCCAATGTACGACACTCTGACATGGTGGATAGATCACCATCGTTTGGTTCAAGGGGCTTCTTTTGTTCGGCCAACTTGGACTGTAATCTCAACAGATGCAAGTCTTTCAGGTTGGGGAGCTGTTTGGGGATCTCTGACAGCACAAGGGGTTTGGAAATCTCAAGAGGCGAGATTACCAATAAATATTTTAGAACTCCGTGCAATTCTCAGGGCTCTTCAGTTTTGGCCTCTGCTAAAGAGAGAACTGTTCATTCGTTTTCAGACAGACAATATCACAACTGGGGCTTATGTCAATCATCAGGGTGGGACTCACAGTCCCCAAGCTATGAAAGAAGTATCTTGGATACTTGCTTGGGTGGAATCAAGCTCCTGTCTAATCTCTGCGGTGCATATCCCAGGTGTAGACAATTGGGAGGCGGATTATCTCAGCCGCCAGACTTTACATCCAGGGGAGTGGTCTCTCCATCCAGATGTGTTTTCTCAGATTGTACAGATGTGGGGTCTTCTAGAGATAGATCTCATGGCCTCTCATCTAAACAAGAAACTCCAGGTCCAGGGATGTTCAGGTGGAAGCAGTGGATGCACTGACACTTCCTTGGTGTTATCATCCTGCTTACATCTTCCCGCCTCTAGTTCTCCTTCCAAGAGTGATCTCCAAAATCATCATGGAACAGTCTTTTGTGTTGCTGGTGGCTCCAGCATGGCCCCAGAGGTTTTGGTATGCAGATCTGGTTTGGATGTCCAGTTGCCCGCCTTGGCCACTTCCGTTACGGCTGGACCTACTATCTCAAGGTCCTTTTTTCCATCAGGATCTCAAATCATTAAATTTGAAGGTATGGAAATTGAACGCTTAGTTCTAAGTCATAGAGGTTTCTCTGACTCAGTGATTAATACTATGTTACAAGCTCGTAAATCTGTCTCTAGAAAGATTTATTATAGAGTTTGGAAGACTTACATTTCATGGTGTTCTTCTCATAAATTCCCCTGACATTCTTTTAGAATTCCTAGAATTTTACAGTTCCTTCAGGATGGTTTGGATAAGTGTTTGTCTGCAAGTTCCTTGAAAGGTCAAATCTCTGCTCTTTCTATTCTGTTTCACAGAAAGATTGCTATACTTCCTGTTATTCACTGTTTTGTACAGGCTTTAGTTCGTATTAAGCCTGTCATTAAATCAATTTCTCCTCCTTGGAGTCTTAATTTGGTTCTGAAGGCTTTACAGGCTCCTCCATTTGAGCCTATGCATTCTTTGGATATTAAACTACTTTCTTGGAAAGTGTTGTTCCTTTTGGCTATCTCTTCTGCTAGAAGAGTTTCTGAGCTATCTGCTCTTTCTTGTGAGTCTCCTTTTCTGATTTTTCATCAGGATAAGGCAGTTTTGCGGGCTTCTTTTCAATTTTTACCTATGGTTGTGAATTCTAACAACATTAGTAGAGAAATTGTTGTCCCTTCCTTATATCCTAATCCTAAGAATTCTTTGGAGAGATCCTCACATTCTTTGGATGTGGTAAGAGCTTTGAAATATTATGTGGAAGCTACTAAAGATTTCAGGAAGACTTCTAGTCTATTTGTTTTATTTTCTGGTCCTAGGAAAGGTCAGAAGGCTTCTGCAAGTTCCTTGGCTTCTTGGTTGAAACTTTTGATTCATCAAGCTTATTTGGAGTCAGGTCAGGCCCCACCTCAGAGAATTACAGCTTATTCTACTAGATCAGTTTCCACTTCGTGGGCTTTTAAGAATGAAGCTTCAGTTGATCAGATTTGCAAAGCGGCGACTTGGTCCTCTATGCATACATTTACTAAATTCTACCATTTTGATGTATTTGCTTCTTCGGAAGCAGTTTTTGGTAGAAAAGTTCTTCAGGCAGCTGTTTGAGTTTGATTCTTCTGCTTTTGATTTAAGTTTTTTTCTTTCAAAGATGAAATAAACTTATTTTTGTTTTGGGTTGTGGATTAATTTTTTCAGCGGAATATGGCTGTTTTTATTTTTATTCCCTCCCTCTCTAGTGACTCTTGAGTGGAAGACTCCACATCTTGGGTATTGATATCCCATATGTCACTAGCTCATGGACTCTTGCCAATTAGATGAAAGAAAACATAATTTATGTAAGAACTTACCTGATTAATTAATTTCTTTCATATTGGCAAGAGTCCATGAGGCCCACCCTTTTTATGGTGGTTATGATTTTTTGTATAAAGCACAATTATTTCCAAATTTCCTTTGTTGATGCTTTCTACTCCTTTCTTTATCACCCCACTGCTTGGCTATTCGTTAAACTGAATTGTGGGTGTGGTGAGGGGTGTATTTATAGGCATTTTGAGGTTTGGGAAACTTTGCCCCTGCTGGTAGGATTGTATATCCCATATGTCACTAGCTCATGGACTCTTGCCAATATGAAAGAAATAAATTTATCAGGTAAGTTCTTACATAAATTATGTTTTTCTGTCCGTTTGGGACCAAGGCTATTTTTACATTTTTGCGGTGTTTGTGTTTAGCTGTAATTTTCCTCTTACTGTACCCACACATATTATATACCGTTTTTCTTGCCATTAAATGGACTTTCTAAAGATAACATTATTTTTTATCATATCTTATAATTTACTATAAAAAAATTATAAAATATGATGAAAAAATGGATAAAAACACACTTTTTCTAACTTTGACCCCCAAAATCTGTTACACATCTACAACCACCAAAAAACACCCATGCTAAATAGTTTCTAAATTTTGTCCAGAGTTTAGAAATAACCAATGTTTACATGTTATTTGCACTTTGCTATTTCCAAACCACTTTTTTTTAAATTAGCGCTAGTTACTAGTGATGTCGCGAATAGTTCGCCGGCGAATAGTTCCCGGCGAACATAGTATGTTCGCGTTCACCGCGGACGGCGAACATATGCGATGTTCGGTCCGCCCCCTATTCCTCATCATTGAGTAAACTTTGACCCTGTACCTCACAGTCAGAAGACACATTACAGCCAATCAGCAGCAGACCCTCCCTCCCAGACCCTCCCACCTCCTGGACAGCATCCATTTTAAATTAATTCAGAAGCTGCATTCTTAGTGAGAGGAGGGACAGTGTAGCTGCTGCTGATTTAATAGGGAAATCGATAGCTAGGCTAGTGTATTCAGTGTCCACTACAGTCCTGAAGGACTCATCTGATCTCTGCTGTAAGGACAGCACCCCAAAAAGCCCTTTTTAGGGCTAGAACATCAGTCTGCTTTTTTTTTTCCTGTGTAATCTAATTGCAGTTGCCTGCCTGCCAGCGTGTGTCAGGTTCACAGCGTATACTGTGCCCACTTGCCCAGTGCCACCACTTATATCTATAACAGTAGTGTACATTTAAAAAAACAACACTTTTTTGACTGTGAAATAATAGCAGACAGCTGCTAGTACCCAAGATGGCCGCCAATAAGGCAGATGGGGAGGGTTAGAGAGCTGTTTTGGGGGGATCAGGGAGGTTGGGGGCTAAGGGGGGATGCTACACCACAGCATATGTAAATATGCTTAAAAAAAAAAAACCTTTTATTTTAGTACTGGCAGACTTTCTGCCAGTACTTAAGATGGCGGGGACAATTGTGGGGTGCGGGAGGGAAGGGAGGTGTTTGGGAGGGATCAGGGGTCTGATGTGTCAGGTGGGAGGCTGATCTCTACACTAAAGCTACAATTAACTCTTCAAGCTCCCTACAAACTACCTAATTAACCCCTTCACTGCTAGCCATAATACACGTGTGATGCGCAGCAGCATTTCGTGGCCTTCTAATTACCAGAAAGCAACGCCAAAGTCATATATGTCTGCTATTTCTGAACAAAGGGGATCCCAGAGAAGCATTTACAACCATTTGTGCCATAATTGCACAAGCTGTTTGTAAATAATTTCAGTGAGAAACCTAAAATTGCGAAAAAAATTAAGTTTTTTTTTTAAATTTGATCGCTTTTGGCGGTGAAATGGTGGCATGAAAGATACCAAAATGGGCCTAGATCAATACTTTGGGTTGTCTACTACACTACACTTAAGCTAAAATTAACTCTACAAGCTGCCTACATGCTTCCTAATTAACCCCTTCACTTTAAGTTGTTTGTAAATAATTTCTGTGAGAAACCTAAAGTTTGTTAAAAAGTGAACAATTTTTTTTTTTTATCGCATTTGGCGGTGAAATGGTGGCATTAAATATACCAAAATGGGCCTAGATCAATACTTTGGGTTGTCTACTACACTACACTTAAGCTAAAATTAACTCTACAAGCTGCCTACATACTCCCTAATTAACCCCTTCACTGCTGGGCATAAAACACGTGTGGTGCGCAGTGGCATTTAGCAGCCTTCTAATTACCAAAAAGCCATATAAGTCTGCTATTTCTGAACAAAGGGGATCCCAGAGAAGCATTTACAACCATTTATGCCATAATTGCATAAGTTGTTTGTAAATAATTTCTGTGAGAAACCTAAAGTTTGTTAAAAAGTGAACAATTTTTTTTTATTTGATCGCATTTGGCGGTGAAATAGTGGCATTAAATATACCAAAATGGGCCTATATCAATACTTTGGGTTGTCTACTACACTACACTTAAAGGACCAGTCAACACTGTAGATTTGCATAATCAACAAAGGCAAGATAACAAGACAATGCAATAGCACTTAGTCTGAACTTCAAATGAGTAGTAGATTTTTTTTCTGACAATTTTTAAAGTTATGTCTTTTTCCACTCCCCCTGTACCATGTGACAGCCATCAGCCAATCACAAATGCATACACTTACCATGTGACAGCAATCAGCCATTCACAAATGCATACACACTCATTCTTGCACATGCTCAGTAGGAGCTGGTGACTCAAAAAGTTTAAATATAAAAGGACTGTGCACATTTTGTTAATGGAAGTAAATTAGAAAGTTGTTTAAAATTGCATGCTCTATCTGAATAAAGAAACTTTAATTTTGATTGAGTGTCCCTTTAAGCTAAAATTAACTCTACAAGCTGCCTACATGCTCCCTAATTAACCCCTTCACTGCTGGGCATAAAACACGTGTGGTGCACAGTGGCATTTAGCAGCCTTCTAATTACCAAAAAGCAACGCCAAAGCCATATAAGTCTGCTTATTCTGAACAAAGGGGATCCCAGAGAAGCATTTACAACCATTTATGCCATAATTGCATATGTTGTTTGTAAATAATTTCTGTGAGAAACCTAAAGTTTGTGAAAAAGTGAACAATTTTTTTTTATTTGATCGCATTTGGCGATGAAATAGTGGCAGTAAATATACCAAAATGGGCCTAGATCAATACTTTGGGTTGTCTACTACACTACACTTAAGCTAAAATTAACTCTAGAAGCTGCCTACATGCTCCCTAATTAACCCCTTCACTGCTGGGCATAAAACACATGTTTTGCGCAGTGGCATTTAGCAGCCTTCTAATTACCAAAAAGCAACGCCAAAGCCATATATGTCTGCTATTTCTGAACAAAGGGGATCCCAGAGAAGCATTTACAACCATTTATGCCATAATTGCATAAGTAAGGGTCCATCTGACCACTGATACCTGGTGTGCAAAGCATGGTCAGGGCAGGTATATCACCTACACTGCGCACTGTGAAGCGGGCGTAACCCTTACACTACCTGATCGATACAACATCATACCTGATGTTTTAAACCACGTTATTCCAAACAATTTAGGAATGTTAGGTGATTTATGCCCTTTATGGATTAAAACCAGACTCTGCATCAACTATGTAATTTTCCATGGTTTTTTTGCCATGGATCCCCCTCCGGCATGCCACAGTCCAGGTGTTAGTCCCCTTGAAACAACTTTTCCATCACTATTGTGGCCAGAAAGAGTCCCTGTGGGTTTTAAAATTTGCCTGCCTATTGAAGTCTATGGTTCGCGAACATTTGCAGAAGTTCGCGTTCGCCGTTCGCGAACCCAAATTTTTATGTTCGCGACATCACTACTAGTTACATTGGAACACTGATATCTTTCAGGAATCCCTGAATATCCCATGACATGTGTATATATATATATATATATATATATATATATATATATATATATATATATATATATATATTTTAGAAGACATCCCAAAGTATTGATCTAGGCCAATTTTGGTATATTTTATGCCACCATTTCACTGCCAAATGCGATCAAATAAAAAAAAAAATGTTCACTTTTTCACATTTTTTTTTTTTACAAACTTTAGGTTTCTCACTCAAATTATTTACAAACAGCTTGTTCAATCATGGCATAAATGGTTGTAATTTTTTTCTCTGGGATCCCCTTTGTTCAGAAATAGCAGACATATATGACTTTGGCATTGCTTTTTAGTAATTAGAAGGTTCATTTTCCATTGCTAGAAGTTATAGCCTGCAAACTTTCACAATACTGAGGTCATTTCATTTAAATCTTTTAAGTGGTTAATAGAGATGATGTGTATTCATTTGTCTGTGTTGTGTTAGCTGTTGCCCAATGAAGAGATTTACGTGTATAAAAAAGTGCAACTTTATAGCATCAGTAAGACTTTAAAAGGCCTCACCTTTACTTGACTTGCCTCCTTTAAAAATATTGTTGAACACTATGTGCATTCAAAACTTACTTTTTTATGTTATTTTCTGTATAATAGTAGGATTGATTGATTGCTGAAAAACTGTATCTAGGCTAAAACAGAATGTTTTACATACTGCATATAGTTTTAAGTTTTATACACAACAGCTCTGGCTACTTGTTGGACTTGGATCTTTAGATTTATTAAACACAAGAGACACACCAGGGCCAGCATGCAGCTCTAACACACATATGCTATATCAGCCAAGGGAATAGCTTCAATAGTTTTAAAACTAATTAGAATGCTGTCTTGAATTTGAGCAATGTCAATGAAAAGCAATGAAACTCTCTTGGGACGTATTTAAAGTATCATTATGATAAACATTGTGGTCTATAAAAACTGTTTGCTTGTTTTCTGTTTTAGTTAGAACCATGCAAGTAAGTGAGCTAATGAGAAATGTATTCCCATTAACATATTTATGTTATTTTTACTACAAAATTTTGTTTTCTAATAAATCTTTAAAGTAATATGTACAGATATTGCATATGCGTTTGCATATGTTGCAGAAAATTATCACTTTCTTATCCATTTACTTTTTCTATCTTTAATTCCTTGTTATTTAATGCAAATGAAATAATAATGTGGCACTATGTATTGCCTATTTTTACATTTTTAAAAATTGCAGGTTGTAACTAGAGACCATATTTATTTGTAAAGCAAAAATAATAAAATGTGCAGAACATTGGAATGGAAAATATTTACAGTAATTACATAGTTAAACACGTTATTAAATGTGAATATTGCATTCATATGCTTTTTCATGTTTTCATCTACTTTACTGCAAAGAGCTCCAATGCAATTATATATACAGTAATATATATATATATATATATATATATATATATATATATATATATATATATATATATATATATATATATATATATATATATATATATATGTGTGTGTGTGTGTCTAGAAATGTATACATATGTATTTGTGTTTATATGTGTATATAAGTCAGTAAATACATAAATACACATGTAAACATATATGTATATATATATATATATATATATATATATATATATATATATATATATATATATATATATATATATATATATATATATATATATATATATATATAAATATTCAAAAATTGTGTAAGAAAAACAAAAAACCAGAACCTATCTTTATACAAAGACACAGGAATTTTTTCTCTGGTAAAATTATGTATATGTATACCGAATGACTCAGGGTCAGCTGAAATCAGACGTGGTGCAGACCCCTCAAAATTGTATTTAATCCAGTACATCCCCCAGGGCGACCCATTGTGTCTGGGATTGGCGGCATCAGCGAACACATTGGACAATATGTTGACTTCTTTTTAAGACCCTACCTCCTATCTCTCCCCTCTTATGTAAAAGACACTCCAGACCTTTTGAGGAAATTAGACGACCTAACTGTTTCCCCAAACACTATCCTAGTCTCTTTAGATGTAGAAAGTCTTTATTCATCTATACCACATGAGAAAGGAATTAGTGCTTGTAAACTTTTTTTAGAAAGTAGGGGATCAAGCAGTGACATGCATACGGCCTTTGTCATAAAACTCCTACATTTCATTCTTGAGAATAATGTTTTTCAGTTTGATAACTCAGTATATAGGCAGGTCAGGGGGACAGCTATGGGTGCAGTATGTGCGCCAACTTATGCGTGTCTCCATTTGGGAGCATGGGAGTTGGATGTCTTTGATCAACATAGTAAGACTTTTGACTTCCATGTGTCTCTATGGATTAGGTTTGTGGATGACATTTTTATTCTATGGGATGGCCCCCTGACCTGCCTACATGACTTCATTTCTGAGTTAAATAAGAATGATCGTAACATTTTTCTTACCTATTCCTATAGTGATAAGGAATTACCCTTTTTAGACATCTGTATCAAAAAGGAAGGTAGCCGTATTTCAACTGAAAATTTTCGTAAAGATACGGCAACCAATAATTTGTTGGAAGCCTCGAGTGGGCATCCAGAGTCCTTGAAAAAAGGCATTCCATATGGTCAACTGTTGAGATTAAAAAGAAACTGTTCTTCAAATACTAAATTCAACTACCATGCTGAGAAAATGTGTAAACGCTTCATTGAAAGAGGTTATTCTCATAACCTGGTTAAAAAAACTCTAAACAAAGTAATTAAGCTAAACCGTCAAGACCTCCTATATACTCAAAAAGAAACAAAATCTGAGAACAATATCAGATTTATTACTACATTTAATTGCCAATGGCAAAGTGTTAGAAATATCCTATCTCAAAATTGGCATTTATTAACCCTAGATGACAAAATCGCAGATAAAGTAGGAAATAGACCACTATTGACCGCAAAAAAATCTCCTAATCTTAAAGATAAGTTAGTTAGAAGCAGGTTTGTTCGGTCTGAACCAGTTACAAACTGGTTAACTAAACAACAAGTGAAAGGAAGCTTTCCTTGTGGACATTGTGTCTATTGTCCCTATTTGCTTAAAAGCAAAACATTTTCAGCCAATACAGGTAAAAATTATACTATTAGATGCTTTTCAAATTGTAACTCAGTGGGAGTTGTTTATCTTCTGGGGTGCTCCTGTCCCCTGTTCTATGTTGGTAAAACAAAACGTTTATTCAAGGACAGGGTACAGGAGCACAGAGATGACATTCTCTACGGGAGGGATACAAGTGTAGCTCGTCATTTTAAGGAGGCTCATAATAGTAGTACTGTTTCTTTAAAATTTGTAGGGATTGATAGAGGAATAACAAATGGAAGAGGTGGAGATGAGGATAATTGTTTATTAAAAAAGGAAGCAAGATGGACCTTTATGTTAAATACGGTGTCACCTTTTGGTTTAAACGAAAAGGATTGAATATGCATCTTTTTTAAAATAAAAGTAAAGGTTCACAGAATGACTTACAAACCTGGAGATTCAGATCTCCATTTCTTTTGTAAATAAAATGAGTGTGTCCTCTTCAGAAGCTGCAACACTATTAGTTATTTTTAGAAAAATCGTATTAATTATAATTTCTATTTTCTCTTTAGTTTGTTTTAAAGCTATGGGTCTTTATGTCAAAGTTTACCTCCACAGTAACCTTTGTAACTATTCTAAAAGTTTTAAGACTATTCCAGATTTATAGAATTCAAGTAAATTTGGGATTTATGTAAAATCTATTTGTCTAGGTATAGATAACCAGTGAAATAAAGTTTGGTTGAGCTGCAACGTGCATTAGATTTTTTCACATGCAATCAAAGTTTCTTGTAAGTAAGTTGCTAACCAAAATGTTTCTTCACAATATTGTAGGCCAAATTGTATCAATTTATGTATTGGTAACCATTGTATTAATCTTTAAGATAGACTGGATTGTTTGGTCTAAGATTTTAAAGGGATGTGTATAAATAGCTATTTGATGGGCTAGAATAACACCTTCCATTTCAATGGTGTTGCAATAAAAGCCGAAAATTGGAGGAGATTGACAGTCCTGACGAGGCCCCTGTTTCGCTCAGCATTATGTGGCGAAACGCGCGTCGACCTTTCTAAAAAGCAGCTATCATTGCACCTGTGAAACAAGCAGTTGGCCTGAGCCTGCCCGGGAAATTCAAACCCTAACTGAAGAAGCAAGCCTGGATCTTGCGGTAATCAAGTGGTTCCTATAAACCGCTTGGATACGGTTTATGCACAGAGGCAAAGAATTCACCTGCAAGTTTGTGTCCCCAGTGAGCAGGGAGATGCGGTTGTGAGAGGTGAGATAAGGATGTCGGAGGCTCATGTCCCGGTCCATTTGCTAATAGCCCTGTGACTTTGTTTTCTCGGATGTTGCTGCAATACTTATACACAGGTCTGTTTCATTATATCTGTTTTTCACCACTGAGAGATGATTTATCTGCTATCAAGCTGTACAAGTTTCAAGTTTTAGTTAACAATAGAGGACGCTTTTACCTCGGTTAACATAAATCATTGAACATATGTTTGCAAAATGGTTCATCCAGTTGGATTACAAAGTTGATACAAATTGCTACTAACTGAAACATCTGATTTCCTCTATCAAGGACTTATATGGTCTGTAAAAAGGACTTTGTTCTTTATTCATCATAGAGGAACTTTTATGAATGTTTACTCAAGTACAATTGTCAGTTAGGAATTTATAAATTTTATAAATTGCATGTTTCCAACCTTTGCTTGCTGCATATGTTTTCATATATCTGTGATGACTTACCAATATGTTTGATATGCTTTATTTATAATCCACTGCAGTGGTGTATTCTAGAGATAATAAGTAATTTCTAGCTGCTTTTGTTAGTAATTTTTTGCAATAAACTGTTTGCATATGGTTAAGTCTGTGCATGTGCAGTTCATTTTTTGGATTTTGTGCTGCTCTGCAGTCTTACATTTCTAAGAAATTAGATTAAATGGGTAATAAATTGAGTGCTGAAATCCCCTACTTTAGTTATGGTATCTCATATTGCTCTACCTTTGTCTCTTATCTATAAAGTACTGGATTAAATATATATATATATATATATATATATATATATATATATATATATATATATATATATATATATAAAATCCCACGTAGGGCTCTGCACTCACTTTGTCAATAACAGCTGCCCAGGGTGCATTAAAAATGATCACAGTCCAAATTAATAGTAAGCACTCACTGGGTCTATAATATAAAGGCTTTTATTACCAGTAACGTTTCGGGGGTGTTAGCCCAGTCCTCAGACCGTACAACATACATTAAGACATACCTGTAATATATACCCCAGCACCGAAAACCCGTGCCGCAAACCAGAAGTCCCATGACGTCAGACCCGCTCCACTGCGCAGGACCGCCCGTTACCATAGTAACCAGAAGTGGCGTGACTGAAATAAAAATAGTGACAGATCATATATACATTTGATGAGCTCACAATGAATATAAAGTACTAATTCCATATTTCTACCATAAGCTACCTCTACACTAAACAAGTCCTAGCAAAACATCTTGTGGGTAATCTATATACATATTAATATTCTTCAAATGCAGATAATTGCTATCACAAACAATAACTATAAATCTAGAAAAGTCACAAATTATACTAGAGAGCATGGTAGAAGGCCTATAGGTGACTACAAATCATTAGTTGATCATATGGCAACTATCTCAAGGAATTAACCATTTATATTTCAAGACACAGAATAAACATAAATGATTCATATTATTCACTGAATGGTCACAACTAACTAGGCTATCCTCGTAACTAACAATAATGGATGAATCAAAGGAAGCAGTGCCAGTCCAGGTGGGTATTCAACCCCCTGGGCACCAATGTACACAGGCTGAATATCCACCTAGACTCACGCTGCAGCAACAACTTCCCTCTATCACCCCCTCTCGTAATAGGGGGGATGTGATCAATGATCACATATCTCAAATCTGAGACTGCATGGCCAAACTGCACAAAATTTCGGGCAACAGGTTGTTCAAACATGCTATTCTTTATGGCCATACGTATTGAAGTGCGGTGGTTGGCCATACGAGTCCGGAGATCATCAATTGTTTTTCCGACATAGAATAACCCACACGGACAATGAAGCAAATATACAATATGTGCAGTCATGCAGGTTACTCTATGCCAGATCTCAAACCTTTTATTTGTAGACAGATGGGTAAAAGATGTGGTGTTAAGGAGACCATTGCAGGCAGGGCCGCCATCAGGGGGTGACAGGGGGGGGGTGACATTTTGTCAGCCACCAGTGGGTACTACAGCAGAGTGCTAATTGAGCATGGGTAATGTTAAAACAAGGAGTAAAGTATTAGCATTTGAGAGGATTTCTGAGTGTGCACTAAACCACAGGGTGAGACAGACTTTGTTTGTACAGTGTGTGCTTGAGTCAGACGGCAGATCACTTTCATTTGCAGAGGAGGTAGAACTTACTTAGCAAGTGTTTTTTTATTTCTTTGTGCAATTTCAGATTGTAACTTCAGTGTGGTAGTAGTTGTATGGTGGGGCCAGCAGTCCATAAAAACATTTTTTTAGCAGCAGTGTATTTATGATTATTTGACAATACTCTAGAAATTCTATGTTTAAAACCATGCAGAAATGTTTCCTCCTCAATAAACAAATGGTAGGTGCCCTTTTGGCAGATATAATTTTTTTAAAATATATATATATATATATATATATATATATTACATTGCAGTTTACTGCTCCTTTATGCAGGAGGAATTTAATCTAAGATTTTTACATCTGCATAAAATGTTATACTCTCAGACTAAGATTGCTCAGTGTTTGAAATGATACTGTAAGTTCCTCCAGCGCCAAAAAATACTACTACAGTGCAAGATCTCTTGACCAGACCTTTAGAGTATCTGGGGCCCCACAATTTCTAGTGGAGGCCTTGATTGCAGGTAGTACAACCTGAACACTTATAGCAACCAGGTTTCACTTGTTGGAGCCAGGTGGTAGTCCTATAGCTTGGTTCAGGGTCAACCTTAACAAACATGTCCCTAATCGATCTGGCCCCTCCGAAAGCCAATTTTTGGAGGCTGCATCTTCCCAAAGGGCAGATTCCCATCCGTCTACAAAAAAAAGAGATGGTAATTTATTTAAGGAAAAAAAAGTCTCCATCACTTTTTTTTTTCCCCTGAAAATTAAAGATTGCATAGTAGACAGAGTTACATCATATAAATTCCTTGTCGCAACTGTTCAACTTGATTTGAAAAAGGGCGTTAATATTTTTTACCATAATTAAAAAGTCTCAACAATGTTTGTACTTCTTAAGGCAACTTAAAATATTTTGTCTGTCTCAAAAACTGTTAAGTTGTTTTAATTTAGACATCGTTGAATCCATTTTTATCATCCTCTACTTTACCCTGGCATAGCTCTGCTGCATTATCATTAAAGTAGAAACTACACTGAATTGTGTTATCTAGGAAAAAAATCACTGGGAGTCAATTTATTTCTCTTAAGGACATTTACTTTTCAAGGATTAATAGGAGAGTCATATTATTTTTATATGTATTTGAATCTCACCCTGGCCATTGTTTTTGTAATCGTCTATCTTTTTATCGAAGGCCAAGGTTGAGAGTTTTACGAACTCGGACAAAACATTTTCTGAATATTTTTTTCCCCAGGCTATTAAAATAGCGAACAGTAATGCGATAACTTACTCTTTAGTCACTTTGTGTGAATATATTTGATGGTTAGATGTTGTACAATGATGATTGTATTTGTTTGTTCATTGTCATCTGATACCTTTGCATCATGAAAATTCCTTGTATAGTTTTTTTTATATACTTGATGAGTAAATGATTCTATTCTATTCTATTACTTCCTCCAGGTTAGACCCAGTATGGGCTATTATTAAAAGATATTGAATTGTTTGTATAGTTGTTAGTGAGGAGATTAAATAGCAATTGTGTGCTACAGTTTTCACAATGTTTTTATGCTGATGTGTTAATTATTGTAAAAGAGATACATTTCATCAGTGTCACTCAAGGGTTAGGTTACTAGGGGAAATATTTTAATTCACTGTACCTTTAAAGGATGAAAGGGATATTTAACTGTATTTACATAGGGCTAGATAACAAGTGGAGTGCTATTTTAACTTGTGCCCATAAAGGTGCAAATTTTTTTCCCGTTTAAGGGCGCACGTTAAATAACCAGCCATTATAAGTGGCTGGTTAATGCTCTGGTTAATTTTAAAAAATGTGGGCCACTTGTCCCCCAAATAAAAAGTACAGTTCCTTTATTAAAATGAATATATACACATATAAACACATACATATATATCTATATATTCATATACAGTACATATATATTTTAAATTTTCTTGCTAACGCTGCACGGACTTACCCCCTGTGCTGCGCTAGGTTCTTTGCTGTTTCTCATGGTATCAGAATGAGGCTCCCATTGGAGCGTATGGAAGTGAGCTCTCGTGAGCGCAATGCTTCCAGGCAATGCAAGTGTGATGTTGCGTTATCATTGGACTTAGCTTAATAATACCAGCGTACATTTGCGTTTGCTGGTAATACTAAGTGGAGCGCAAACATAGTGCTTGCAAAAACACAATTTTGCTCTCCACTCGTACTCTAGGCCTTAAAGGGAAAGTATACTATAAAATTGTTTTTCCCTTAATGTGTTTCCAATTACTTTTTTACCAGCTGCAGAGTATAAAATGTATGAAATTTGCTTTTTTTAAGGCTTATTTGTGTATATGAAGCCATAACCTATTAAAATGGGTTGAGCTGGTAGTTATAATCAGATCTCATTACTTTATCATATTGTGTACATATACATGCTTCCTTATCTTATATCTGTCCATAAACCAATCACCAATACTTGGAAAGAACAATGCAAAAATAACATTACCTTATCTCTTTCTATAACCCACAGGGAGTGTAATCTCTTCTACTGACTGTGTTAACGCAGCTTGGCCTTCAGGCCAAAGACCTTCAGGATGGGTGGGGATACCACAAACTATGTCAAATGCCAATATAAGGGTAATGGAAATACTTGTAAACAATTTAATACACTCCAGCAGGTAAAGGGGATCATTGGGAACAAATTGAAGGGGAGAAAACTTTTGAGTAAACTGTCCCATCAATGGGTTAAATTATTAAAATGGCACTATTTATGCTTGGATGCATATTTAAAATTCCCTAAAATGCTTCACCAATAAGGATCAGAACTGAACCTTTAGTCTGCTTTCTTTTATTTAGGACACGTAGCTATAAAGGGATTAACTAACAGGTGCAAATCCTTATTTTTTTAAGATTTATAAACTGCAAAATAAAGGCCTATTGTGAAATGCCCTAGGCATGAATTGGGACAGATTCTCAAAAATCCCTGATTTTGCTGTATTCTATTTTATTAATCTCAATACAAAAAAGTGGTCCCTTTTACAAATAAACAAAGTAAAGTATGCAGCAAAAAAAACTCCTTAAATTAAGTTGCTAAAATTGTTACTCTTTCCTGCAGACAGGAAAGTGTTCAAAAGGTCTTATATATACTATTCAGATGGGAAAAGGTTTAGATGTTAAAACTGACACTATTCAATAACTATATTCAGCAATTTCATTTTCAGTTGATTGATTTCTTTGTCTACAAATAAGTATGTAAGCTTCACTTTTGTTTTTGGCCAATTCTGAACCCATAAATAAATACCTTTTAAAAACATATTGTGTTGCTGCTGACTTTTATCAGTAGCACTAGCTACTTCTCTGACATTACATTTCAGTTAACAAATGAATAATGTTGTCAATAATATTGTTGAACTTAAAGTCCCAAAGAAGTAATCTTAGAGAAAGTTAATAATATTTTTTTTCTGGATGAATATTTATTCCAAACCATTTTTTTTTGTCAAAATGTTTATTATGCTCCATTCTGTGTCCTGTTATTTTTTATGAACTCTTTAATTAGGTAATACACTGCAAACCGTAAGAGCAGTTATTACTGGTTATTACTATGGGCTCCATTTATCAAGCTGCAAGAGCAGCTTCATAGCCCACAGCTCATGCAAGCCTGAAAAGCTAGTTAAAGGGCCATGATACCCAAATGTTGAAACACTTGAAAGTGATGCAGCATAGCTGTAAAAAGCTGAGTAGACATTATAACCTGAACAAATCTGTGTAAAAAAGAAAGATATTTTACCTCAAAAATTCCTCAGTAACTACATCCCATTGTAAAAGACTTCTAAGCAGCAAATCAGTATGTCTGTCCCTGGACAGCTAAGGTAGTGAGCTTATGTGCACACTTATCTTATTTCCCTAACCAGTTTAAGGAAGTTTACTATGAAATCTCATGAGAGTTAAAGGACCAGTCAACACATTAGATTTGCATAAGCAACAAATGCAAGATAACAAGACAATGCAATAACACTTAGACAACAATTTATCAAAGCGTCAACTAAAAATACAAGAAAAAGAAGCACAGAGGCGCCAACATGGCCTAGTAATGTCACGGCAGTCGGATACAAAACATCAGCAGGATAGGAAATATACTCACAAGCATAGTGCACCCAAATGGTGCTATTGTGGCAGCCTGGAACATCAAACAGTGGTCCAGCTCACTGGTGTCTCCAGCCAGATAGAGATGATCCTTGGCGAGGGCCTATCCTATGATGCCTATAAGGGCAAAAAAGGCACACACATAGCCCAGTAACGTTTGTACACAGATAAAAAAGGATTCAAGGTTGTACTTACAGGAAACAAAGCACCACCAGGTGCAATATCAGCAGTACTGGGACCTCTCAGCCGCCCAGTGGACTGTGGAATCCAATTTGCAGGATGCAGAAAATCACCACTTTGGAAGATAGGACTAGCACACACACTCTGCCCCCAAACAGGAGCAGAATAATTGTGATAAAGCAAGTGTATATTTAAAAACTTTTATTTTAAAAACAGCGACATGTTTCTCAGCCACCACAGGCTGTTTCCTCAGGCTATGTTAAAATGTTAACAACACTTGCTTTATAAAGACAATAGAACACATAAAACTAAATCTGATAGGCTAATTAATTTCTAAAGTGTGAACACCTGTTACACAGGTCAGCAGTTGGTAGGCATGGAAACCCCTATATACAAAGCTCTCATATGTAACACAAACCATTTTGAGCAAATCCCAAATAAGAATAGACATCTCTGTATTAACCTCCATACCATTGCCAAAACCAAAATAGACAATAGCAATAACCTTGTAACCCTTCAAATTAAGATTAAAAAATGGAGAACAGTAATATGACAATCACAATAAAAACATTTGTTATACACCTCAAAATAAAATAATCACAATATGTACAACAATATAATATACCCACATAAAAAACATAAGCAAGATACATGTATTTTAATAGTCTCTATTCTACATATAATCACTTAATATGCCTGACCACATGTATGTTTTATATCACAATAGATCTATATTTTTCCTTTAGTATTATAGACCTTAATTGGTATTATATCTACATTGAACCCTCCTTTAAAGTGTGCCATTTATTTCTCTGCCCTAACAAAAAAGCTCTCATATGTAACACAAACCATTTTGAGCAAATCTCAAATAAGAATAGATCTCTGTATTAAGTATAACATTTTTTGCAAATAAATAAATAAATAATAAATAAGTAATCGCCTTATGTGCAAACCTATAACAAGTAATTAATACTAGATGTGTCAACATGAATATATAAATACATTTACTAAGAGGGAATCTCACCCCAATATATAATTAAGCTTTTACATGCTACCACATATTAAATTAAATGTAAAATGCAACTCTAGAGCACCTAAGCCATAGAAAGATTATTCCATTGTGAGACAGTTTAAACCTTGTGGGAAAGAAAAAAATGACACAATGACTAACTAATGTTAAACCCTATCTGTGATATCATGGGGTCGATCCGATAAAAATCGTTGCCCGCAAAAGCCGGCGACGCCAATATTTGCGCGGATTTGGTATCACATATACGGCGTAACCTAGAAGTTACGCGCGTATATTTCTGCCGTCGCCCGTAGTTTTTTGGGCTATAGGCAGGTATACCAAACCCGCGCAGTTTGGTATCCAATATGCAGCGTAAGGACTTACGTGGCGAAAATGGAGAAAACTTACTCCATTTTCACCTCGCCACAAAAAGCAGCCGTAAGAAGCCTTACGCTGACTATTGGAGCCCCGTAACTCCCTAAACTGGCTGCTAAAATAAACCTAACACCTAACGCATGCGCAATGTCTATCTCCCTGTCAACCGCAATCTGCTAAAATAAACCTAAAACCTAACGCATGCGCAATGTCTATCTACCTGTCAACCGCGATCCCCCTCCCTGAAATCCCTAATAAAGTTATTAACCCCTAAACCGCCGCCATCTACATAAACTAACCCCCTACTGTGAGCCCCTAAAACCGCCGCCATCTACCTTATCTATCCCCTAATTAGAACCCCTTACACTGCTGTCATCTACCTTATCTATCCCCTAATCTGACCCCTTACACCGCCGCCACCTATATAAAAATTATTAACCCCTAATCTAATCCCCCTATACCGCCGCCAGCTATATTAATATTATTAACCCCTAATGTAAGCCACTTACACCGCCGCCATCTCTATTAAAATGATTAACCCCTTATTTAATCTACCTACCCCGCCGCCAGCTATATTATCTATATTAACCCTAAGTATATTATAGTTAATATAGGTATTACATTATATATATTAACTATATTAACCCTAATTATATTAGGGTTAATATAGTTAATATAGTTACTATAGTATTTATATTAACTATATTAACTCTATCGAACCCTAACACCCCTAACTAAATTTATATTAAATTAATCTAATTCATTTATAAACTAAAATATTCCTATTTAAATCTAAATACTTACCTATAAAATAAACCCTAAGATAGCTACAATAGAATTAATAATTACATTGTAGCTATGTTAGGGTTAATATTTATTTTACAGGTAAATTGTTAATTATTTTAACTAGGTATAATAGCTATTAAATAGTTATTAACTATTTAATATCTACCTAGTTAAAATAATTACCCAATTACCTGTAAAATAAATCCTAACCTAAGTTACAAATACACCTACACTATCAATAAATTAAATAAACTACAAACATCTATCTAAAAATACAATTAAATTAACTAAACTAAATTACAAAAAAAAACCAAACACTAAATTACAAAAAATAAAAAAAGATTACAAGATTTTTAAGCTAATTACACCTATTCTAAGCCCCCTAATAAAATAATAAACCCCCAAAATAAAAAAAATTCCCTGCCCTATTCTAAATTAAACAAATTTCAAAGCTCTTTACCTTACCAGCCCTTAAAAGGGCCTTTTGTGGGGCATGCCCCAAAGAATTCAGCTCTTTTGCATACAAATACAATACCCCCCCCATTACAACCCACCACCCACATACCCCTATTCTAAAACCACCCAAACCCCCCCATAAAAAAGCCTAACACTACCCCCCCCCTGAAGATCTCCCTACCTTGTCTTCACCACACCGGGCCGAACTCCTGATCCGATCTGGGCGATGTCTTCCTCGAAGCGGCAAAGAAGAATTCCTCCTCCGGCGATGTCTTCCTCCAAGCGGCAAAGAAGAATTCTTCCTCCGGCGACGTCTTCCTCCAAGCGGCAGCAAAGTCTTCATTCTTCCGGCGGCATCTTCAATCTTCTTTCTTCGCTCCGCCGCCGCGGAGCATCCATCCCGGCCGACTACTGAACTAGGAATGAGGTACCTTTAAATGACGTCATCCAAGATGGCGTCCGCCGAATTCCGATTGGCTGATAGGATTCTATCAGCCAATCGGAATTAAGTTAGAAAAATCTGATTGGCTGATTGAATCAGCCAATCAGATTCAAGTTCAATCCGATTGGCTGATCCAATCAGCCAATCAGATTGAGCTCGCATTCTATTGGCTGTTCCGATCAGCCAATAGAATGCAAGCTCAATCTGATTGGCTGATTGGATCAGCCAATCGGATTGAACTTGAATCTGATTGGCTGATTCAATCAGCCAATCAGATTTTTCTAACTTAATTCCGATTGGCTGATAGAATCCTATCAGCCAATCGGAATTCGGCGGACGCCATCTTGGATGACGTCATTTAAAGGTACCTCATTCCTAGTTCAGTAGTCGGCCGGGATGGATGCTCCGCGGCGGCGGAGCGAAGAAAGAAGATTGAAGATGCCGCCGGAAGAATGAAGACTTTGCTGCCGCTTGGAGGAAGACGTCGCCGGAGGAAGAATTCTTCTTTGCCGCTTGGAGGAAGACATCGCCGGAGGAGGAATTCTTCTTTGCCGCTTCGAGGAAGACATCGCCCGGATCGGATCAGGAGTTCGGCCCGGTGTGGTGAAGACAAGGTAGGGAGATCTTCAGGGGGGTAGTGTTAGGCTTTTTTAAGGGGGGTTTGGGTGGTTTTAGAATAGGGGTATGTGGGTGGTGGGTTGTAATGGGGGGGGGGGTATTGTATTTGTATGCAAAAGAGCTGAATTCTTTGGGGCATGCCCCACAAAAGGCCCTTTTAAGGGCTGGTAAGGTAAAGAGCTTTTAAATTTGTTTAATTTAGAATAGGGCAGGGAATTTTTTTTATTTTGGGGGTTTATTATTTTATTAGGGGGCTTAGAATAGGTGTAATTAGCTTAAAAATCTTGTAATCTTTTTTTATTTTTTGTAATTTAGTGTTTTTTTTTTTTTGTAATTTAGTTTAGTTAATTTAATTGTATTTTTAGATAGATGTTTGTAGTTTATTTAATTTATTGATAGTGTAGGTGTATTTGTAACTTAGGTTATGATTTATTTTACAGGTAATTGGGTAATTATTTTAACTAGGTAGATATTAAATAGTTAATAACTATTTAATAGCTATTATACCTAGTTAAACTAATTAACAATTTACCTGTAAAATAAATATTAACCCTAACATAGCTACAATGTAATTATTAATTCTATTGTAGCTATCTTAGGGTTTATTTTATAGGTAAGTATTTAGATTTAAATAGGAATATTTTAGTTTATAAATGAATTAGATTAATTTAATATAAATTTAGTTAGGGGTGTTAGGGTTAGATAGAGTTAATATAGTTAATATAAATACTATAGTAACTATATTAACTATATTAACCCTAATATAATTAGGGTTAATATAGTTAATATATATAATGTAATACCTATATTAACTATAATATACTTAGGGTTAATATAGATAATATAGCTGGCGGCGGGGTAGGTAGATTAAATAAGGGGTTAATCATTTTAATAGAGATGGCGGCGGTGTAAGGGGCTTACATTAGGGGTTAATAATTTTAATATAGATGGCGGCGGTGTTAGGGGCTCACTTTAGGGGGTTATAGATATAATATAGCTGGCGGCGGGGTACGGGAGCGACGGTTTAGGGGTTAATAACTTTATTAGGTTGCGGCGGGGTACGGGAGCGGCGGTTTAGGGGATAATTGCTTTTTTATTGTTAGGATAGTGAGGGGGGATAGCGGATAGAGGGTTAGACGTGTCGGGCTATGTTTAGGAGGCGTGTTAGACGTGTCGGGCTATGTTTAGGAGGCGTGTTAGACAGTGCGGGTGTTTTAGACTTTAGTCAGGTTTTATAGGCGCCGGCAGTTTCTAACGTGCCGCAAGTCACTGGCGACGCCAGAAATTTGTACTTGCGCAGATTTCTGGACATCGCTGGTTTGTCAGACTTACGGCACGTTAGCATCTGACGGCGACTTATATGGGATAGCTCGAGTTGCGAGCTGAAACTGCGGGCGACGCCGGTTC
Organism: Bombina bombina; assembly: GCF_027579735.1. Taxonomy (NCBI): domain Eukaryota; kingdom Metazoa; phylum Chordata; class Amphibia; order Anura; family Bombinatoridae; genus Bombina; species Bombina bombina. Next base: position 675,703,740 of record NC_069501.1, on the reverse strand, counting down.
CCTCGCTTGCGCCACAAACTGCGATCTATATCGGATCGCGCCCTATATATGCAAAATGTATGTACCTATATTTAATATAAATGTACTAACAAGATATTTATAATATATAATAAAAATGATAAGCCAAGAATAAAGTGTGGAATGTAATCATAACCTAAAGCTATATCTAAATGACGTGCAGAAAGTATATATATAAATATGTGTGATCATTGGTCCAACATAAAGATACCCTTGTATCCTAAAAATAAGTCATCTGATCATGGTAATCTTATAAGTAATAATAATATTAAAGTGCTATACCGCTAATGTAAGTGGAAAAATAAAAAAATTGTTACACAGGCGAAATACTAAACAACCACTGTGTAGGATAATGCAAAAACAATCAGCAACCCCTATCTATGTGTGATGTGATATTGGTGTGAAAAAGTGTCAGTGTGACCTAGCCTAATAGAGCCCAAAAAATATATATATTGGTATTCAGAATGCTGCCATATCAAGGTTCTCATTGAGCCCATCTGGTTGGAGAGTACCTAATCTTTTAATCCAAAATGTCTCTCTTCTCCTAAGGGTCATTAGAGCATTGGGACAAGATTTTGAAATCATTTCAATAGGTGTTATTTTGATAGGGTTCTTATCTTTTTTGTGATGAGTTAAACAATGTCTGGAGACGCTGTGAGATTTGGCTTTTTTCTTAATGTTATAGGAATGCTCTCCCCATCGTTTTTTTACCTTTCTGCAGGTGCGGCCTACATACTGGGCCCCACATTTACAGTCAAGGAGATATATCACAAAAGAAGTTTCACATGTCATGTGACTCTTAATTTTCACCCGTATTCGAGGATCTAAAACTAGAAGTCCTATGACAAATATTGCTGCACATGCCACAGCGTTTTCTATAACATTTGGAGACTATATTCTTTTTAATTAGAGGCCCAACATTAAAGATGTTGGAGCCTACATTGTTGTTTACAAGGAATTTGTTTCTTACAATCTTACTGGGTGCTAGAACGGTCTTGAGTGTAGGTGCTCTTCTATATACCACTTTTGGTTTGGTCCCTATAATATTCCTCAGAGTGGAATCATCAGTGAGGATAGACCAGTGTTTATTAAGAATTTTATTGTTTGCCATATGGTTTGAATTATATCTAGTGATAAATAATGGGGGATTTATTTCTTTGAAGCCTATTTGATCTTTAGATTTTTTGTTTTTATTAATTTTAAAATAACTTGATCTATCCTCCTCCCTATCCCTATTGATCTCATGATTTATCAGATCTAACGGGTAGCCCTTTTCTAGGAATCTGTCTCCAATAACCCTTGCTTGGATATCATAGTCCTCTATTTGGGAACAATTCCTCCTTATTCTTCTAAATTGCCCATATGGGACATTTAGCTTCCAGCTCTTATAGTGATTGCTTTCATAGTGCAGAAAGCTGTTGCAGTCAACAGTCTTAAAAAAGGTTTTAGACCCCACTTTACCATCAGTAGTTTTACTCAGTACTAAGTCAAGAAAATCAATTTCTTGCCGCTGGATATTCTGAGTAAAAGATATACCAAAATTGTTGTGGTTAAGATGATCAATAAACTCATGTATGTCCTCTTCAGACCCTTTGAATAAAAAAATAAGGTCATCTATATAGAGGCCATAGAACACCAGGTTCGCCGCGAATTGCGACTCGTAGATATAAATCTGCTCAAAGTTGCCCATGAACAAATTTGTGAAACTCGGGGCGAACCTGATGCCCATGGCCGTGCCCTTAATTTGGAGGTAGCATTTACTCTGATAGAGAAAATAGTTATGCTCTAAAATGAATTTTATGAGTTGAAGGAGAAACTCAACTTGTTCAGTGGGCATATAAATATCTTGTACAAGGTAGGAACGTACAGCCCTAATGCCCAACTCGTGCTGGATGTTAGAGTACAGAGACCCCACATCGCAGGTGACCCACCAACAATCATCATCCAAGACACATTCATTTAATTTAGTAATCAAATCGGATGAATCTCTTATGAAAGATGGTAGCGAGATTACAAATTTCTGTAAAAAATGGTCGATATAAGCGGCTAGAGAGTCCGTAAGACTCCCTATACCAGCAATAATAGGTCTACCCAGAGGTAGATACAGAGGTTAATACAGAGATGTCTATTCTTATTTGGGATTTGCTCAAAATGGTTTGTGTTACATATGAGAGCTTTGTATATAGGGGTTTCCATGCCTACCAACTGCTGACCTGTGTAACAGGTGTTCACACTTTAGAAATTAATTAGCCTATCAGATTTAGTTTTATGTGTTCTATTGTCTTTATAAAGCAAGTGTTGTTAACATTTTAACATAGCCTGAGGAAACAGCCTGTGGTGGCTGAGAAACATGTAGCTGTTTTTAAAATAAAAGTTTTTAAATATACACTTGCTTTATCACAATTATTCTGCTCCTGTTTGGGGGCAGAGTGTGTGTGCTAGTCCTATCTTCCAAAGTGGTGATTTTCTGCATCCTGGAAATTGGATTCCACAGTCCACTGGGCGGCTGAGAGGTCCCAGTACTGCTGATATTGCACCTGGTGGTGCTTTGTTTCCTGTAAGTACAACCTTGAATCCTTTTTTATCTGTGTACAAACGTTACTGGGCTATGTGTGTGCCTTTTTTGCCCTTATAGGCATCATAGGATAGGCCCTCGCCAAGGATCATCTCTATCTGGCTGGAGACACCAGTGAGCTGGACCACTGTTTGATGTTCCAGGCTGCCACAATAGCACCATTTGGGTGCGCTACGCTTGTGAGTATATTTCCTATCCTGCTGATATTTTGTATCCGACTGCCATGACATTACTAGGCCATGTTGGCACCTCTGTGCTTCTTTTTCTTATAGATCACGCCACACCAGGATGACCGTCCTATGACAGAGAGCTGCCTTCTTTCTTTTGGATTATTCTTTGTGCGGACATTTTGTTATTTGATTACACCAATATCATCTGTGAGCACATCATCTCTAATAATCTGATATAAGTGTGCTAGGTTTATTGTATATTCTCTTAATTATCTGTATATATTTGCTTACCTGTTTGCTGCTTATTGTTTGCGCCCCCTAGGAGTGTGGTGTATGTTCTATATGCACCACCCTCCTTATATCTTTTGTTATCAACTAAAAATACGCCCAAATTCCGCATCGTACTTGTTGCGAGATTGCATTGCCATAGTTATCAAAGCCTTAAGATCACAAAAATTTGAATTTTGTGACGTAACATACGATCCGAAGGTCTCAATTCGACGCAGATCGATGCAAATAGAAAACCTCTGGAATTCTTGCGGAATTCTATTTATTTGCCGTGTTATTCGACACAATTTGAAGCTTTTCCAAAGTTATCAAAAAATGAACACTTACACTTGCGTCTTATCCGACGCTGCGTATCTAGTTTTTAATCCGCCGCCTTCGAGGTCGCGAATGCTATAGTAGTTAATAGGAATCACGAAAATGAAATCTTCTATTCGATGTTGCTATATTGAAGCATATCACCTAATAAAACACCATGTATAAAACATTATTAAATATGTATACCCTTTTATAAATACCATTCCCTTCTTATAATTTCAAGATTGTAAAAAGAAAAGCACATTCACACAAAGGATAGCAAGAGAATGAAAACACTGCACAGCAATGAAAAATATTCTACAAAGAAAAGCACATTCACACAACGGATAGCAAGAAAATGAAAACACTTCACAACAATGAAAAAGATTTTACAAAGAAAAGCACATTCACAAAAAGGATAGCAAGAGAATGAAAACACTGCACAGCAATGAAAAAGATTGTAAAAAGAAAAGCACATTCACACAAAGGATAGCAAGAGAATGAAAACACTGCACAGCAATGAAAAAGATTGTACAAAGAAAAGCACATTCACACAAAGGATAGCAAGAGAATGAAAACACTGCACAGCAATGAAAAAGATTCTACAAAGAAAAGCACATTTACATAAAGGATAGCAAGAGAATTAAAACACTGCACAGCAATGACAAAGATTGTAAAAAGAAAAGCACATTCACACAAAGGATAGCAAGAGAATTAAAACACTGCACAGCAATGAAAAAGATTGTAAAAAGAAAAGTACATTCACACAAAGGATAACAAGAGAATGAAAACACTGCACAGCAATTATGCTATCAATTAATTATACACAATCCAAATTATGCTATCAATTAATTATGCACAACACCTGCATATTTACATATGCATGACATGAACTCTGATTTTATGTTTGTATGGCAGCATCGTGGAGGCTTAAAAGGTCAGCCACTCATATTACTTTTATAATAAACAATGTCACGGTTTTCATTCAGTTGCTATGATCCTTTTTTGGAGCTAAAATGCCCTTTAAAATTTGGCTTTGTCTCATTGTCACTGTTTAACTTTGCGCTTTCAAAATACATTGGAATGATTTGTAAATGGTATTAGGAATCACATAAAGGATATCAAACAATATTTCACATCATAATGTTCGACATTGCATTCTTTTTGTTACTTAGGTTTGCAAATGTTAATACACCACTTTTTTTTTATTTAATATTTAATCTTAAAAACACAGTAATCACTGACCCTTTTTAACCTTCACAATGCTGCCATCCAAACACAGAAAATTCAGAAATAAGATTTAAACTAAAGCCAAATACTCATGTGTTTTTCATAATTAATGTTCGGGTAGATTACGAGTATTGTGTTAGCGCACCGTTAAGGGGTCCTAACGCTGCTTTTTAACGCCCGCTGGTATTACAAGTCAGGTAGGTTCAGGTGTACCGCTTACTTTTTTCCGCGATTTTAGCATACCGCAAATCCCCTTACATCAATTGCATATCCTATCTTTTTAATGAGATTTGCCTAATGCCGGTATTACGATCGCTGGAAAAAGTGAGCAGTACACCCTCTCCTGTCCAGACTCCTAACGCATTTAAAAGTCAGTAGTTAAGAGTTTTATGGGCTAATGCCGGAACATAAAACTCTTAACTAAAGTGCTAAAAAGTACACTAACACCCATAAACTATCTATTAACCCCTAAACTGAGGCCCCCCCACATCGCAAACACTATAATAAAATTATTTAATCCCTAATCTGCCGACCGGACATTGCCGCCACTTTAATAAATGTATTAACCCCTAAACCGCCACACTCCTGCCTCGCAAACACTAGTTAAATTTTATTAACCCCTAATCTGCCATCCCTAACATCGCCGACACCTACCTATTATTATTAACCCCTAATCTGCCGCCCCCAACGTCGCCGCCACTATAATAAATTTATTAACCCCTAAACCTAAGCCTAACCCCCCCAACTTAAATATAATTTAAATAAATTAAATAAATTTACTATTAACTAAATAATTCCTATTTAAAACTAAATACTTACCTGTAAAATAAACCCTAAGCTAGCTACAACATAACTAATAGTTACATTGTAGCCATCTTAGGATTTATATTTATTTTACAGGCAACTTTGTATTTATTTTAACTAGGTACAATAGTTATTAAATAGTTATTAACTATTTAATAGCTACCTAGTTAAAATAAGTACAAATTTACCTGTAAAAAAAATCCTAACCTAAGTTACAATTACACCTAACACTAAACTAAAATTAAACTAATTACCTAAACTACCTAAATTACGATAAAAAACAAACACTAAATTACAGAAAATAAAAAAGAATTACAATTTTTTAAATCTAATTACACCTAATTACCTGTAAAAAAAAAATACAATACCCCCCCAACATTAAAACTCACCACCCACACACCCAACCCTACTCTAAAACCCACCAATCCCCCTTAATAAAACCTAGCACTACCCCCTTGAAGATCACCCTACCTTGAGACGTCTTCACCCAGCCGGGCACAAGTGGACCTCCAGAGGGTCAGAAGTCTTCATCCGATCCGGCCAGAAGAGGACATCCAAACCGACAGAAGTCTTCATCCAGGCGGCATTTTCTATCTTCTTCCATTCGAAACGGAGCGGGTCCATCTTGAAGACATCTAGCGCGGAGCATCCTCTTCCATCCGACGGCAACTGATGCAATCAGCCAATAGAATGCAAACTCAATCCTTCAATCCTATTGGCTGATTGCATCAGCCAATAGGATTTTTCCTACCTTAATTCCGATTGGCTGATTCTATCAGCCAATCAGAATTGAAGGGACGCCATCTTGGATGACGTTACTTAAAGGAAACTTCATTCTTCAGTCGCCATCGGATGGAAGAGGATTCTCCGCGTCGGATGTCTTCAAGATGGACCCGCTCCGCTCCGGATGGAAGAAGATAGAAGATGCCGCCTGGATGAAGACTTCTGCCCCTCTGGAGGTCCACTTGTGCCCAGCTGGGTGAAGACGGCTAAAGGTAGGGTGATTTTCAAGGGGGTAGTGTTAGGTTTTATAAGGGGGGATTGGGTGGGTTTTAGAGTAGGGTTTGGTGTGTGGGTGGTGGGTTTTAATGTTGTGGGGGGTATTGTATTTTTTTTACAGGTAAAAGAGCTGATTACTTTGGGGCAATGGCCCACAAAAGGCCCTTTTAACCCCTTAGTGACCAGAGCACTTTTCCATTTGTTGACCGTTTGGGACCAAGGCTATTTTTACATTTCTGCAGTGTTTGTGTTTAGCTGTAATTTTCCTCTTACTCATTTACTGTACCCACACATATTATATACCGTTTTTCTCGCCATTAAATGGACTTTCTAAGGATACCATTATTTTCATCATATCTTATAATTTACTATTTAAAAAATTATAAAATAAGAGGAAAAAAAACATTTTTTTCAAACTTTGACCCCCAAAATCTGTTGCACATCTACAACCACCAAAAAACACCCATGCTAAATAGTTTCTAAATTTTGTCCTGAGTTTAGAAATACCCAATGTTTACATGTTCTTTGCTTTTTTTGCAAGTTATAGGGCACTAAATAAAAGTAGCACTTTGCTATTTCCAAACCACTTTTTTTCAAAATTAGCGCTAGTTACATTGGACACTGATATCTTTCAGGAATCCCTGAATATCCCTTGACATGTATATATATATATATATATATATATATATTTTTAGAAGACATCCCAAAGTATTGATCTAGGCCCATTTTGGTATATTTCATGCCACCATTTCACCGCCAAATGCGATCAAATAAAAAAAAATGTTCACTTTTTCACAAATTTTTTCACAAACTTTAGGTTTCTCACTGAAATTATTTACAAACAGCTTGTGCAATTATTGCACAAATGGTTTTAAATGCTTCTCTGGGATCTCCTTTGTTCAGAAATAGCAGACATATATGGCTTTTACGTTGCTTTTTGGTAATTCGAAGGCCGCTAAATGCCATGGCGCACCACACGTGTATTATGCGCAGCAGTGAAGGGGTTAATTAGGGAGCATGTAGGGAGCTTGTAGGGTTAATTTTAGCTTTAGTGTAGTGTAGTAAACAACCCCAAGTATTGATCTAGGCCCATTTTGGTATATTTCATGCCACCATTTCACCGCCAAATGCAATCAAATTAAAAAAAACTTTAAATATTTCAAAATTTTAGGTTTCTCACTGAAATTATTTATAAACAGCTTGTGCAATTATGGCACAAATTGTTGTAAATGCTTTTCTGGGATCGCCTTTGTTCAGAAATAGCAGACTTATATGTCTTTGGCATTGCTTTTTGGTAGTTAGAAGGTCGCTAAATGCTGCTGCGCATCACACGTATATTATGTCTAGCAGTGAAGGAGTTAATTAGGTAGCTTGTAGGGAGCTTGCAGGGTTAATTTTAGCTTTAGTGTAGAGATCAGCCTCCCACCTGACACATCCCACCCCCTGATCCCTCCCAAACAGCTCCCTTCCCTCCCCCACCCGACAATTGTCCCCGCCATCTTAAGTACTGGCAGAAAGTCTGCCAGTACTAAAATAAAAGTTTTTTGGGGGGTTTTAGGTTTTAAAAAAAAAAAATGTGTCTGCTGTGTAGGACCCCCCTTAGCCCCCAACCTCCCTGATCACCCCCCAAACAGCTCTTTAACCCCCCCCCCCCTCTGCCTTTATTGTGCAGCATATTGGGTACTGGCTATCTGCCAGTACCCAGTTTGAAAAATAATATTGCATTTTAATTTTTTTATTTTATTAAAAATGTTCTTTATTTCTGTAGTGTAGCTGCCCACCCCCTCAACATCCAACCCCCCACCCTCTCCCAGATGCATTGATTTTCAAATCCCACCCTCCCCAGTCCTCTCTCCCACCCTCCAGATCTACAGCATATTGATGCTGAAACAGATCTCACGTGCACGCGCGCGCCCGTGCCTGTGCACGCGCGTGCAAGGCTCTCGTGCACGCGCGCACACCCGCATAAGATCCCTCCCCCCTCCTCCACCAATGACTGCCCACCCGCCTCCCTGGATGAGCTCCCACCCACCAACGATAACGGCCATCAATAGCCGATGCAGAGAGGGCCACAGAGTGGCTCTCTCTGCATCGGATGGCTAAAAACAGTTATTGCAGGATGCCTCAATATTGAGGCATCACTGCAATAACATGAAAGCAGCTGGAAGCTATCAGGATCGCTTCCACTGCTTTCAAAGACCAACGACGTATGGGGTACGTCCTTGGTCATTAACTGCATTTTTTTGCAGGACGTACCCCATACGTCGTTGGTCGTTAAGGGGTTAAGGGCTATTTGTATTTAGTATAGGGTAGGGAATTTTATTATTTTGGGGGGATTTTTTATTTTATTAGGGGATTAGATTAGGTGTAATTAGTTTTAAAAAATTGTAATTCTTTTTTTATTTTCTGTAATTTAGTGGGGGGGGGGTTGTACTTTAGTTTATTTAATTTAATTGTATTTAATTGTAGGTAATTTAGTAAATTAATTTAATGATAGTGTAGTGTTAGGTGTGATTGTAATTTACGTTAGAATTTATTTTACAAGTAAATTTGTACTTATTTTAACTAGGAAGTTATTAAATAGTTAATAACTATTTAATAACTTTTCTACCTAGTTAAAATAAATACAAAGTTGCCTGTAAAATAAATATAAATCCTAAGCTAGCTACAATGTAACTATTAGTTATATTGTAGCTATCTTAGGGTTTATTTTATCAGTAAGTATTTAGTTTTAAATACTTTAAATAGTTTTAAAAATTAATTTATTTAATTGTAGTATATTTATTTAGATGCATTTAAATTATATTTAAGTTAGGGGGTGTTATACTTAGGTTTAGACTTAGGTTTAGGGGTTAATAAATTTAATATAGTAGCGGCGACGTTGGGGGCGGCAGATTAGGGGTTAATAAATGTAGGTAGGTGTTGGCGATGTTAGGGACGGCAGATTAGGGGTTAATAATATTTAACTAGTGTTTTGCGAGGTGGGAGTGCGGTGGTTTAGGGGTTAATATATTTATTACAGTGGCAGCGATCTCTGGTCGGCAGAATAGGGGTTAAACATTTTAGTTAAGTGTTTCCGATGTGGGGGGCCTCGGTTTAGGGGTTAATAGGTAGTTTATGGGTGTTAGTGTACTTTTAGCACTTTAGTTAAGAGTTTTATGTTCCGGCGTTAGCCCATAAAACTCTTAACTACTGACTTTTAAATGTGGTAGGAGTCTGGACAGGAGAGGGTCTGCCGCTCACTTTTTCCAGCAATCATAATACCGGCATTAGGAAAATCCCATTAAAAAGATAGGATACACAGGGGATTTGCGGTATGCGAAAATCGCGGGAAAAAAGTGAGCGGTACACCTGTACCTGTACCTGACAGAGGGGCCTGGAACCTAACTTCCTCACTTCCCATTGACTTACATTATAAACTGTGTTTTAATTTACAACGGTTTCGATTTACAACCATTCCTTCTGGAACCTAACCCCGGCATAAACTGAGGGCTACCTGTAAAGATAACAAAATAACTAATTAAAATGGTTAATAGTAGACATTTTGAAAATGGATTTCAATTGAATGTTCAATTAGAAATCTGAAAGTACCTAAATGTGCTTAGTGTTCATTTAGTAAAAGTTAAAGGTTTGTATTGTCGCTTGAAATTATATTATATTATATATATGATATTGGTGTCCCATTAATTAATAACAAATATATGTAAACATTAAATAAATAAAAAAGATATATACATAAATATATCTATCATTCTATTTACAATTACATAGATCAATATGTATATACATACATACAGATAGAGATATCAAGGAATATATATATATATATATATATATATATATATATATATATATATATATATATATATATATATATATATATATATATATGTTTGATGCTGCAAGACAATGAAACATATAACCTAACAAGTCAATTACAAACTATTAAATATGTATACCCTTAAAAAAAAAGCAAATATAATATTGATCTACATTTAAAGGGTCAGTAAACCTTAAAAAAAATGTTATATAATTCTGCACATAGTGCAGAATTATATAACATTACATTAGCCAAACGTTTTAAATCATAATGTTGCCTTTTTATTTTTAAAAAATATCGCCGTTTTACAGACCCGCTCTCTGGGCTCTGCTGAGCGGGTCTGTTGTTTTTACTGAGCGCATCGGGCCATCTGTATAGTCACAGCCCGGCCCGACCGCGCCATTAGACACAATGCAGCTCGCTCCTGCTCTGTCTGACAGCGGGAGCGAGCTGCATTGTGTCTAATGGCGCGGTCGGGCCAGGCTGTGACTATACAGCTGGCCCGATACGCTCAGTAAAAACAACAGACCCGCTCAGCAGAGCCCAGAGAGCGGGTCTGTAAAACGGCGATATTTTTTAAAAATAAAAAAGGCAACATTATGATTTAAAACGTTTGGCTAATGTAATGTTATATAATTCTGCACTATGTGCAGAATTATATAACATTTTTTTTAAGGTTTACTGTCCCTTTAATGCATTAGATATAGAGATAAAAAAGTGCTTTTAATGGATTATGCTCCAACTTTGTCTCTCTTTAAAAATCAGGGATTACATCGTTTTGCACTTTACTTGTCGCAATAATAAATATACAAAGACAACAAAAGAACTTCATAGGCTCAATTAGCAGCTAGCTACCACTATTGTAAATTAAATATTTTATTTCCTATCCCTTTAAAATAGTGATAATAAATACATATTATACTCTGATTACGTTATATTTGCAACTTTTATGTGAGTGTATATACATATTAAAATATGTACAGTATATACAATTTTGAAAATAACTAATCCCTCTCCATTTTGCTAAGAATATGTCGCTACTTTTTTGATAATTATAGAGAGCGTATTGAGATCCACAGGCCGCGATGTGAGGCGAAGTTTGTTGAGCGTATCGATGCTCGCGAATGCACCATAGTTGACGCTTTGATAAGTAGATGCCTTAGTCTGAACTTCAAATGAGTAGTATATTTTTTTTCTGACAATTTTAAAAGTTATATCTTTTTCCACTCCCCCTGTACTATGTGACAGCCATCAGCCAATCACAAATGCATACACGTACCATGTCACAGCCATCAGCCATTCACAAATGCATATACACTAATTCTTGCACATGCTCAGTAGGAGCTGTTGACTCAAAAAGATTAAATATAAAAAGACTGTGCACATTTTGTTAATGGAAGTGTTAATTGGAATGTTTTTTTTAAAATGGCATGCTCTATCTGAATAATGAAAGTTTAATTTTGATTGAGTGTCCATTTAAGTGAAATCTTATGAGATCACAGTAAAATAGTTCATGGCCTCAGCACTGTTGATGCTAATTGGCTGCTGTTCATTTCTTCATTTTTTTTTTTTTTACCTGCAGCTGGGCAGCAGCTGAGTATAACTTTTAACACAGAACTTACTCTGCTGAGCTGAGGAAATTGTGAGGTAAATATCTTTTTTTTTTTAAATAGAGATGCACAGGTGATATTTTCTTGTCAGCTTTTTACAGTTATACTGCATCATTTTTAAGTGATTTAGCATATGAATATTATGTCCCTTTAAAGGGACAGTAAACCTTAAAAATAATGTTATATAATTCTGCACATAGTGCAGAATTATATAACATTATTTAGGTGCTATAGCTATAAACGCCTTTTTTACCTTTTAATTTGTTAAAAATATGGCGCTTTTACAGACCCGCTCTCTGCTCTCTGCTGAGCTGGTCTGTTATATTTAGTCAGCGCATCGGGCCAGCTGTATAGTCACAGCCCGGCCTGACCGCGCCATAGCACTAAGTGCAGCTCGCTCCTGTGACAGGAGCGAGCTGCACTTAGTCTTATTGCGCGGTCGGCCCGGGCTGTGACTATACAGCTGGCCCGATGCGCTGACTAAATATAACAGACCCGCTCAGCAGAGAGCGGGTCTGTAAAAGCGCCATATTTTTAACAAATTAAAAGGTAAAAAAGGCGTTTATAGCTATAGCACCTAAATAATGTTATATAATTCTGCACTATGTGCAGAATTATATAACATTATTTTTAAGGTTTACTGTCCCTTTAAGTATCAGTGGTCTTAACCTCCCCACCACCTAATGTGTGGCAGATTTTAATCATGCCACTCAAATCCAAGGCTGGGCAGATGAGGTTCTGCCGCCTGTTAATAAATAGACCCCTATATATCCATTGGTAAGTTTGTTCCTCTAATACTACTGCATTTTGATCATATACCTGAAAAGGATAAGATAAATAAACATACAGTAATTGTATTAAAGTAGAATTTTATATTCCTGAATAAATACATTAAATAATATATAAATATGTGCATGCATACATACATACAATAGAAAACTTATATGTGAGCAATGTAAGTTATTAAATTATTTGAACAATTCTGAAAATAAGTATTTATCTATAGAGCAAATAAAATATAGCTACAAAATGTTACTGTAAACAAAATAGATGTGATTATTTTAGAGGCGTGAATATAAGATGAATCAAACCAAAACTAAGAATCTGAATGTGCTGTAAAAGAAAAATAAACGATAATCAACGCTATAATTCACACTACATATATTAAAACAACTTTTATAGGCAATTTCTAAAGATATAGACAAAAATATTTTATTATTATTTATTATTATTATCCGGTATTAAATACACACACACTTGTATATATATATATATATATATATATATATATATATATATATATATATATATATATATATATATGATCTACGTTACCTAATTATAGATCATATTCCGCCTATGTTGAGAAGAGGTGAATAGTCTCAAATATCCAGCACAAGCAGTGAATATGTAGAGGTGTGCCAGCAACCAGGTTCCTGCCGAAACCCAAAACAAGTACAAACAAAGATGAAGCAGCACCACCAAATTCTTTCTTCAAGCAGCTTTATTCAGCTTGAGGAGTAGCCGGACCATAAAGATTCAAACAACAACGTTTCGGACACAGTCCTTAGTCATGTATGGCTAAACTGCACATAGAATCAACCTTAAATACTAAACAAGACCCACCCACACACCTGTACACCTGCACAATACAAATTAACCCCTTACAGCCTATTGCTAACACACAGGAAAGATATAGTGAGGACACAACTACATATTGGAGTCCCATTTAAGCTAAACATAGCTAATGGTATATATTTGAATACAATCATGCATATTTATATACAAAGCAAAAAAGCAGAAATAATCCAGAAACATCTGAAACAAAAAATAAAAAATAAAAAATAATTAAACAAGTATCAATTGTATACAATTAAAGGCAAACAGAAAGGTCAAAATCCCTATTCATCCCATTTGGATACAATGTCCCCAATTTATTAATCCAGAACATTTCTCTGCTTTTAAGAATTTTAACCCTGTTCCTACCCCTTCTAGGAGTTGGAATATGTTCTAGAACCTGGAATCTCAACTGATTAAGATTATGTCCTGCAGATAAAAAATGGTGTGCTACTGGTGCATCTAATTTCTTAATCCTAATACTGCTCTTGTGTTGAACAATATGCTCACGTATACTACGGGTGGTCTCCCCGACGTACCCCAAACCACATGGACACTTAATCATGTAAATTACAAATTCTGTATTGCATGTAAAATAACCTCTAATAGAGAATTTTAAACCAGTCCTAGGATGGCTAAAGGTGGGGCCTTTAATAATACTGTTGCAGTTAGAGCAACCTAGGCAGGGGAAATTACCCCAATTTTTCTTGCCTATATAGCTCTGTACCCCCATATTCTTAAAGGGACCAATGTCTGCCCTTACTAATGAATCTTTAAAATGTTTGCCTCTTTTATAGGCAGGCATAAAAGGTTTACAAAATTCCAAGACATCAGATTCACAAGTCTGCAAGACATGCCAGTGTCTATGCAAAAATTTTTGTACTTTCAAACTTAAAGGAGAGTATTGGCTAATAAAAACCAATCTATCAGATTTCTCTTTTTCTTTTTCCACAATGTTTTTTTTTAATTAGAAGGGACAGTCTCAATTAAATCCCTAGGGTAGCCCCTAGCCAAAAAACGATCACCCATCTCCCTCAGTCTTTTATTAGCCAGATTTTCATTTGACACAATCCGTCTTACTCGAAGGAACTGGCTCTTTAGTAAAGATCTGAGAAGAGATGGGGGATGGGCACTGGTGTAGTGGAGGAGAGTGTTGCAGTCTGTTTCCTTTTTATATAAATCCACAGAAAAACCTTGCAAAGTTTTTGATACTCGAGTATCCAAAAAGACCACACTCTCCTCACTCCACATCAGTTTAAACTTAATCCTACTAGTGGCAAAATTTAGATAACTAATAAAACTCTCCAGGGTCCCAATGTCGCCCAACCACACGGCAAAAATATCATCTATATATCGCCACCAGGTGGCGCCATATTGTAAAAATAATGGATGGTTATAAACAAAATATTCTTCAAAAATATTCATATAGATGTTGGCATATATAGGGGCGACATTGGAACCCATGGCGGTCCCCTGAAGTTGAAGATAATAATTATCACCAAATAAAAAATAATTGCAACCAAGTACAATATTTAATAACTGAATTAAAAATTCTTGTTGTAATGGTGAAAAGATAGAATTTTGACTCAAAACCTTAGCAACCGCCCCAATACCTGCTTCATGAGAAATGGAGGTATATAGTGATGCTACATCCAGACTAAAAAGTATACCCTTGTCACCATCAATAGACATATTCTGCAATTTTACTATAAAATCACTTGTATCCTGAATATAAGAGTTAGAAAGTACTAAGGGTCTCAGAGCTCTATCTAAAAAGATAGAAACTTTAGATAAAATAGAACCCATTCCAGCTACTATGGGGCGTCCAGGGGGGGAAGTTAAACATTTATGTACTTTGGGGAGTGTGTAAAGGACAGGAGTTATATCCTCGGATTCTAAAAGAAATTTTGCAATATCCTTATCTATTACCCCATTCCTAATTGCATTATTCACACACCCCTCAATCTCTTTCTTAATGTTAAATATTGGGTTACTGGGCAATTTTTTTATAGACTTCAGTGTCTGATAACTGTGTATTGATTTCATTCACATAGTATTCTTTGTCCAATAACACAATTGCACCCCCCTTATCCGCCCCCTTAATGATGAGCTGTTTGTTGTTTTTTAACCCATTTAATGCCATAGAGTGTATTTTAGATAAACCTTGTCTCATAGAGCTCTTATTGTGTTTACCATAATGTTTCTTACAAATTTCAGCAGCATCATTATCCACCAATTGGATAAAGCTCTGAACCCCTGCACCCACCTGTGTAGGAGTAAATGTGCTTTTGTTAAATAAACCAAACTTTGAGAGGAGGTGTTAGGATGTGACCACTTTTCCGTTGGAGTTTCCTCATACCAACAAGTGCGAGAGGATAGCTATCTGGACAGCTAACAAAGATCCAGCAGGCATTTGTGGCACTTCCCAAGTGCTATATAATTTGAGCCAAACAGAAGCCACTTCATCAGTCTGCATCTACATACTCCAAGAGGTGGATGCCATATTTGAGTAATTTCGGAGGAAAGAACCGCATGTGAACTACTCTGTTACTACATACTCCAAAAGGTGGATGAAACCATAAAGACACTCTTCGTTATATCAGACACACCTGTACCGGAAACCTATTACCCCTTGCAGTGCGGCAACTTACCTCATCAGATTGAGGTAGACATGTGCGATTCGTTTCGTACCGAATTCAAATTCGTCCGAATTTTGTAGAATTCGGAGCTTCGGGCCGATTCGAATATCCGAATGAAATGGTTTCCGAAAGAAACTAATCCGAATGAATTTGTTCCGAAATCTTTGAATCGTTCGGACGCATTCGTTGTGATTCGGATGTGTGTGGCGCATTTGAATTGATTTTTTTATTTACAATTTTACATGTGACGCAGTTCGATTTTTAGTTACACGTGACATATCATTACGTAACTACTAATCCGAATGCATTTGTTCCGAAAAATTCGATTCGTTCCGATATATTCGTTTTCATTCGGACGTGCGCGTGGCGCAGTTTTCAAATTATTTCTTCAAATAAATCTTATTATTAAATCCAAAGAACCACAAAATAGTTAGAAGAAAGTGAGATCTGAATGATTATGTAATTATCTATTGAACAAATGAAAATATAAAATATTTATTTTGGTTTTTGGACTAGCATCGTATACTAGTAAGTAATAACGAGTGACAACGAATCGATTCGAATTGATTAGTTTATTAAAATGAGTGTAGTGTCATATATCTTCTTGTCCAATCAGATCATTCGTTTTTTGGGGGGGTTGGATTCTGTCACAGTGATAGTTTTCTGGTCCAATAATTAATATTATTATAATTTTGTGGGTTGGATTACTGTCACACGCAGTGCAATGTGCTAGCTTTTCCTCAAGGGCTGTGCTTTATCTGTGCTGTTGTGTTAATCAGAAGGCAGACATTATCAGACTTCCATTCTGTCAGCAATGCAGCAGAAGACAATCCCTGAACTTGTTGTGAAGTTGAACAGTTACAGAAGAAGAGAAGAAGGCACAGTGTCCTAGAGATTTACTGGTCTGCGTATTTGTGCTTATTATATTATTATTTTTGGCTGAAATTGTGACTCAAGGGAGAGGAGAAAGTTTTACAACAGTCAAATATATTATATTTCTTTATCTTATAGTTCTTGCATTAATAATTGTTATTATTTAAAACTTCTCACTAGAGTACTAGTTAGTTAGTATAGTTGGTTAAAAATAAATATTCTAACTGTGTACTATTCTATTGATTGTGTTGTGTGACTTTTTGGAATTCTATCTGTAATGAGCTGAGCTGAGCTCACTGCAATTATTTTGTTTTTTTTGTTTAAGACAGAGATTTAGTTATTTGTTGTGTGTGTGTGCTGTCTTAAACTTTAAAGTTAGATAACAGGCACACAGGTTGGTTGCTGAATGATGATAGCATTTTTTTGATAACACATCAGCAAAAGACACAGACATCACCCTTATTTACTCTTTGTGGATAAATCTATTATTTGTTTTGTGTGTGTGTGTGTGTATGTATACAATTCATTTGTAGTTTGATATCCCCACACAGAATTTAATAACATTTTTTTTTTGTTTGTTTAACTGTAGTATAATTTATTTTCTGTGCTGTAAACGTATATAACATTACAGGCACATTTCTTATTTTTGCATAGTTTTTTTTTTTGGTGTGTGTTTGTATACTAGTCATCATTTTTGATATATATCCACACACAATTTCATTTCATTTTTTTTTGTCTGTTTAATTTATCAGAGTTCTATCTTTATTTGCTTTGCTGTCTTCCTATATTACATTACAGCAGGCACACTTGTCCTTTAGTAATTTTTTTTTTTTTTTTGGAACACATCAGCATCATCAGAACTAGACACATTATCCAATCTCTATTATTGGCTAAATCTATACTAATAATTAGTATTATTTATTTTTTCAATTTTTATTTTTTAAATATATATAGACAACTACCTATTTATAATGGATAGTCCTCCCCCACCTCATGTTCCTCAAACAACCAGTAGCAGTGTCACAGTAACCACCAGTGACACTACATGTGTACCATTACTGTCTGTGTCAAATCCTTCCACAGAATCCACAACATCATTGCCAGGCACAGACATTTCTCATCCACCCTCCACACGTGAAACATCATTTAGGTCTCACAATAGACCTGATACTACAAAGGAGAGGCAAATGAAGCAGCCTAAGGTAAAGTTTACTGGTTCAAGCAGAGCTAGCAGCAGCAGTAGTCAAAGCACTCGTAGACTCACTAGCGGTAGTACTAGTAGTCATCTGAGTCCACCCTCTAAATTTCAAAGGGCTGTAAGTAAAAATTCAAGTTCACAATCCTCTAGCAGGGTTGATAGGTCCTCCTCTGAGACCAGGAAGCAGTCCGCATTTCGTCTGCGTCTTAATTTTCCGGAGCTTCCCCCCAAAACAACTAGTACAATCACTAGTGCCAGTTGTGTCACCACCTCTGCTATGTCCAGTTCTAGTACCGTGTTGCCAACTAAAATGTTTTACAGTAGAAGCCAAACAGTACCAACACAGGCTTTTTCCAGTGAACATTCATTTAAGCAGCCCAAACGTGAAGTATTTGAGTATGAGGAAGACAAAATTTCTCATGCTGATACTGCTGCCACCACCACTGCTACTGCCAGTGCCAACATTACTGATAGCCCATCTGCTATTGATATATGTGAAGAGGGCACCAGTAGTCACCAGGGAGAAGAGGGCTCCCCAACATATGTCGCTAGTGATAAATCCATGTTTACTGACATGGACGAATCAGCATCATCTCATAATTTTGAACCAGATGATCAAATTCACTATTCACCTACCCATCATTCACAGTATTCTATAGATTTGTATTCCTCTCCGTCTCCAACATCGTCACCACGAGTGTCACTGAGCTCTCCAATAGCTTGTGTTGAGTCTCCCAGCCAGATTGTAGTTAGTGCACCCGCCACTACTGGTAGGCCACTAACCTTCTCCATTCCCGCCATCCCTTCAATGTTTAGGCCTCCTCCTGTTACATCACAGAGAGAAGGCCATGAAATAACAAAAAGAAAAGAAGTTGCTACAGCATGTGCGGCCAAAGAAACTGTCACAAAAGATTATTTTGGTCACCAAGCCAAATGCAAATTGTGTGGTAGGGAAGTCAGCCGGGGTAGAGTGTTGGGGCATCTGACCAATTCAGGAATGAACCAACAACTTCGCACCCATCACAAGCCAGTGGTGTTAAGGGAAGAAAGTGGTGTCTCTGCTCCAGCCAGCACTACTAGGGGAACTACTACTAGCAGTGTCACAGTCACCACCAGTAGGAATCACAAGGGGCATGGTGATCATGCCTCTTCTGGTGCAGCTGCTATCAGTGTCAGCCAACATCCCATGAAATTCACCCAGCCCACAATGGAGCAATTTGGTGTACATTCCAGTAGCATGTCAAGACAGCAGGTGCAAAAAATTACACGCCTCATTGGCCAGCTCATAGCGGTTGGAGGGGTTCCTTTAAATATGGTGGAAGGGGACCCCTTTAAACAACTTATGGAGGCAGTTGTACCCCATTATAAAGTTCCTTCTCGTACCACATTCAGTAGATCTGTAATTCCCTCACTTTATAGATCATGCGTTGTTGTTTTGAAGGAGGAGCTGGTAAAGGCTACTAGACAGTCAGTGCACTTCACCACTGACCTATGGAGTGCTCCTAGTGGCCAACATGCCTTCCTGTCTTTGACGGCACATTGGTGGCTGCCAAATGTGTCACCACCAGTTATATCAGCCAAAAGTTCAGGCTCAAAAACCTCAGACTCAGTGACTGGTGCAGTAGCCAAGGGGTACCACTCCTTTCTCCTGCATGCTGAGGTGATGGATCATCAGCACACCTCACAGAACATCCGACATGTACTGAGTAATATGGTGGCTCAGTGGCTAGGAGAGCAGGCAGGGACAAAGGCACAAATGGGTTTTGTTGTCACCGATGCGGCAGCCAATATGCTAAAGGCGCTACGGGATGTCGGGTTTGTGGGTATACGCTGTTTGGCACATGTACTGCATCTTGTTGTTAAGGTTGCCCTCGATCACGATACTGGAAGGTTGGCAACACTTTTTGAGTGTTGCCGAAAAATAGCTGGCCACTTCCATCATAGTGTCAAAGATAGCCATCTCCTTAGGCAGGAACAGAAAAATTTTGGACTTGCAGAGCACGGCTCAAACAAGATGTGAGTACTAGATAGAACTCCACATTAGATATGCTGGAGCGTATATTTGAACAGCAAAAGGCAATCCATGCAATGGCATACAAACATTCCATTGGCATTGACAGACCACTGGGCAGGGATGACTGGGCCATGATTGAACAGGTAGTGGCAGTCCTCACACCTTTTCGGGCGGTGACAGAAAATTTAAGTCAAGAGAACGCTAGCCTGGCACAAGTCATTCCCCTCTTCACTCACCTCTCTAACCTATTAGATAATTTCCTTACTAATAGGGAAGTATTGCCTGGTGGTAATCTTCATGATGATGTTGCTGCCCTTGTAAGGAGGTTGAAGTAGCAACTGACTCGGCGCGTAAAAGAGTGCATCGACAGTAGCCCTTACTATATGCTAGCCACACTTTGTGATCCTAGAGTAAAGGGAAAAATAGCACTCCGTACAAATACCTTGACCTCATGGCGGGACAAATTGATACAGAGGGTGCGTGATAGACAAAAAAAATGTCACCTGTAGAGGAAGATGAAGAGATGACAGAGTCTGATAGTGAGACTCTGTCACCCAAAAGCTCTAGCACTGCTGCTTGTCCTCGTCCTGCCACAGCAGCTACTTTTTGGGCTGATACACTGGGCACATTGGTTGGAGACATTAGAGATCCCCCGATGAAAGAGAGCAATGCTGCCAAGACGGTTAAGCTTTACCTATCTCAACCTCCCCTGCCCCCCAGTACTGATCCCCTGACATTTTGGGATGAAAAGAGGTATTTGTGGCCTGTCCTGTCTGTGGTAGCCCAAGAGCTACTTTCCTGTCCCCCAACCAGCGTCCACAGTGAACGTGTATTTTCAATCACAGGAAATACACTTTCACCTCATCGTGCACAGTTGTCCCCCCATCTCCTGGAGCAGAGGACATTTTTAAAAATAAATCTTCCAAAGCTGGGTTACCCAGCTCTCAGCTTTGATTCAGATTAAAAAGTGGATATAATCTCCTGCTGACCCACTTGTGCAGTGTGCCAGTCAGTACTGGACTGGGAATTAAAATCATCCCTGGAAAATTGGGCGAACAGCCCTATTTTCCGTCCACTCAGTATAATGCACACATGCAATTTTTCACAATTCAAATTCTAGCTTTTCTAGCCATAGCTGCTCCCGCCCAACAATACATTTACTGGTATCCCGTTAGGCTAATCCGGCTTTGCTGGTTGTCATTACATGACAAATCAATCATCATGGCTCCTAAAGCAAAAGATCTCTTATTTGGATGATATTTTTTAGTTAGCTAGAGGTCATCAATCAAGTAACTTCCCAAATTCAAAATTTTCTACCCCTCTTTGAGACATAATATATTTTATTCCCACTACAGCAGGGTATCCATCCAAAATGTAAAACAAATTCCAAATAATTTAAACTTAAAAGCTAAGGCCCAAAAATCCAATTATTTTGATTTATATTAGTAATTTGAAGGTAACGTCATGTGACCTTCAACCTTAAATATTTCATAATAAACATTGAAATGTTATGTGATGATTTGTCATAGAATGGCGACCCAAAAATAAATTTCTATTTGACAGCGATTTTACTTCCCAAGGGTGTGATGGTTGATTTTATTACAATTTCAACTTTCTATTGACTTTCTTTATATTTTTCGTTATTTTTTTAGATATTGATTTAGCCTAAACAAGCTTGCTCAAGCATTTGTATTAGTGTATCCATTTTTTTTAAAATTGTTTATAATTAATAAGTGCACCTTCATCATAATTTTACAATTGTTAACACATATTTACACGTTACACGAAAAGTATTAGTTAGTGGGAGTTTTGGAGACTGTTATCCAAAATTATTGTCTTAATGTTTAAGAAAAAAAAATTTGAATTACAATTTAAGAATAATATTTTTGTGCACTAAGAAAAAATATTAGTGCTACAAAAAAATATAGATTGAACAATCAGCCAGCTGCTACCATACGCAAAAAAATACGGTTAATCTCGAGGACAGTGTTGTCATTCTGGAAGTCCGCTCCTCATAAGAAAAAAAAACAATAATAGTAATGCTTTGCACAGAGGCACAAACAAGTGAGTGACTTTTAAATTTACCACTTAATCCACATTCCATCATTTATTTACATTTATTAATAAAATATTCTCTGTTTCTTTCTCATGTTTTTCATAGAATACTAAAGAAAAACTGTAGACTTGACTTTGAGGGAGGAGACAGACCTTAAAAAAGAGGATGCTACAAGGAGTTCCCAGGTAAGAATTATCAATACATGTTTACTTCAAAATAATTTTTATTAAACCGGCATGGAGTGCTGCTCATAAAGAAGGTTTTAATGTAACTTTCAATTTTTAAACTTTGTAAAATAATCACAAGTTTGAGTCATAAAATTAAGTTATATAATAAAGTTCTATCTATGTTTCAGGTCATGAAACATTGTGTAGATTCAGATAAATTGCATCCAAAATGGATTCGTGCATTTGATCAATTGCTTGCCTCTGATCTCTGTTGACACGGGCTAATGCCCTGTCTATGTGTCTATGGACATCTTTTCTCATATTGTTGACCGCTTTTGTTATTTTTTTTGTTGCCAGTAAATTTTCCAGAAGTAATTCTTCCGTCCGGCTATACCGATGTTGTTCTTCCAGTTGAGGTGGTTGAGTCTGGGCTGTCTGCTCATCCACAATGGGGGCATGGTCTTCTGTTGATGTTTGGTCAACGATGATAGATGACGATGGTGAAAAGCATGTTGCTTGAATATTTACAATATATATAGATCTTCGATCTTCTTCCATCCGGTGCGGAGCGGGTCCATGTTGAAGCATCCGACGCGGATCCATCCTCTTCTTCCGGCGTCTCCCGACGAATGACGGTTCCTTTAAGGGACGTCATCCAAGATGGCGTCCCTCGAATTCCGATTGGCTGATAGAATCCTATCAGCCAATCGGAATTAAGGTAGGAATATTCTGATTGGCTGATGGAATCAGCCAATCAGAATCAAGTTCAATCCGATTGGCTGATCCAATCAGCCAATCAGATTGAGCTCGCATTCTATTGGCTGATTGGAACAGCCAATAGAATGCGAGCTCAATCTGATTGGCTGATTGGATCAGCCAATCGGATTGAACTTGATTCTGATTGGCTGATTCCATCAGCCAATCAGAATATTCCTACCTTAATTCCGATTGGCTGATAGAATCCTATCAGCCAATCGGAATTTGAGGGACGCCATCTTGGATGACGTCCCTTAAAGGAACCGTCATTCGTCGGGAGATGCCGGAAGAAGAGGATGGATCAGCGTCGGATGCTTCAACATGGACCCGCTCCGCACCGGATGGAAGAAGATCGAAGATGCCGCTTGGATGAAGATGTTTGCCGGTCTGGATGTCCTCTTCTTGCCGGATAGGAGGAAGACTTTGGAGCCTCTTCTGGACCTCTTCAGCACCGGATGCCAGGACAGATCGGTGATACCTGTTGAGGTGAAGACAAGGTAGGAAGATCTTCAGGGGCTTAGTGTTAGGTTTATTTAAGGGGGGTTTGGGTTAGATTAGGGGTATGTGGGTGGTGGGTTGTAATGTTGGGGGGGGGTATTGTATGTTTTTTTTTACAGGCAAAAGAGCTGATTTTCTTGGGGCATGCCCCGCAAAGGGCCCTGTTCAGGGCTGGTAAGGTAAAAGAGCTTTTAAATGTATTAATTTAGAATAGGGTAGGGAATTTTTTTATTTTGGGGGTCTTTGTTATTTTATTAGGGGGCTTAGAGTAGGTGTAATTAGTTTAAAATTGTTGTAATATTTTTCTTATGTTTGTAAATATTTTTTTATTTTTTGTAACTTAGTTCTTTTTTATTTTTTGTACTTTAGTTAGTTTATTTCATTGTAGTTATTTGTAGAAATTGTATTTAATTTATTTATTGTAGGTAATTATAGGTATTTTATTTAATTAATTTATTGATAGGGTAGTGTTAGGTTTAATTATAACTTAGGTTAGGACTTATTTTACAGGTAATTTTGTTATTTTAACTAGGTAACTATTAAATAGTTCTTAACTATTTAATAGCTATTGTACCTGGTTAAAATAATTAGAAAGTTGCCTGTAAAATAAATATTAATCCTAAAATAGCTACAATGTAATTATAATTTATATTGTAGCTATATAAGGATTTATTTTACAGGTAAGTATTTAGCTTTAAATAGGATTAATTTATTTAATAAGAGTTAATTAATTTCGTTAGATGTAAATTATATTTAAGTTAGGGGGGTGTTAGTGTTAGGGTTAGACTTAGCTTTAGGGGTTAATCCATTTATTATAGTAGCGATGAGCTCCGGTCGTCAGATTAGGGGTTAATAATTGAAGTTAGGTGTCGGCGATGTTAGGGAGGGCAGATTAGGGGTTAATACTATTTATGATAGGGTTAGTGAGGCGGATTAGGGGTTAATAACTTTATTATAGTAGCGCTCAGGTCCGCTCGGCAGATTAGGGGTTAATAAGTGTAGGCAGGTGTCGGCGACGTTGAGGGGGGCAGATTAGGGGTTAATAAATATAATATAGGGGTCGGCGGTGTTAGGGGCAGCAGATTAGGGGTACATAAGGATAACGTAGGTGGCGGCGCTTTGCGGTCGGAAGATTAGGGGTTAATTATTGTAAGTAGCTGGCGGCGACGTTGTGGGGGGCAGGTTAGGGGTTAATAAATATAATATAGGGGTCGGCGGTGTTAGGGGCAGCAGATTAGGGGTACATAGGGATAATGTAAGTTGCGGCGGTTTACGGAGCGGAAGATTAGGGGTTAATAATATAATGCAGGGGTCAGCGATAGCGGGGGCGGCAGATTAGGGGTTAATAAGTGTAAGGGTAGGGGTGTTTAGACTCGGGGTACATGTTAGAGTGTTAGGTGCAGACGTAGGAAGTGTTTCCCCATAGGAAACAATGGGGCTGCGTTAGGAGCTGAACGCTGCTTTTTTGCAGGTGTTAGGTTTTTTTCAGCTCAAACAGCCCCATTGTTTCCTATGGGAGAATCGTGCACGAGCACGTTTTTGAGGCTGGCCGCGTCCGTAAGCAACTCTGGTATCGAGTGTTGCATTTGCGGTAAAAATGCTCTACGCTCCTTTTTTGGAGCCTAACGCAGAATTTTTTTGGACTCTCGATACCAGAGTTAATTTTATGGTGCGGCCAGAAAAAAGCCTGCGTAGCGTTAACAGCCCATCTACCGCCAAACTCCAAATCTAGGCCTATGTTTGTATTTCTTATTTAGGTACTTACCACCATAACTAGGCTGAGGCGTGCTTGGGGCTGATCGCCCTGCAGAGTGTTTTCGGTGATCTGGAAAACATCAAGGATAAGAGACAGGTAAGTCTTACACGTGTATTAGTGAACAATAGTTATTAGTGATGGGCTAGGGAACTGGGACAGGGTACTATTTGAATGTAATACTCTCAGAGTAGAAATCTAATCTTCAATCCATTTTTTTTATTCTACAACCTACTTTGTATTCCTTATTTAGATACTTACCAGAACTAGGCTGATCAGTGCTTGGGGCTGATGATCGCCCTGCAGAGTTTTTTTCGGTGATCTGGAAAACATCAAGGATAAGAGACAGGTAAGTCTAACACGTGTATTAGTGAACAATAGTTATTAGTGATGGGCTAGGGAACTGGGACAGGGTACTATTTGAATGTAATACTCTGGGAGTAGAAATCTAATCTTCAATCCATTTTTTTTATTCTACAACCTACTTTGTATTCCTTATTTAGATACTTACCAGAACTAGGCTGATCAGTGCTTGGGGCTGATGATCGCCCTGCAGAGTTTTTTCGGTGATCTGGAAAACATCAAGGATAAGAGACAGGTAAGTCTAACACGTGTATTAGTGAACAATAGTTATTAGTGATGGGCTAGGGAACTGGGACAGGGTACTACTACTATTTGAATGTAATACTCTGGGAGTAGAAATCTAATTTTCAATCCATTTTTTTATTCTACAACCTACTTTGTATTCCTTATTTAGATACTTACCAGAACTAGGCTGATCAGTGCTTGGGGCTGATGATCGCCCTGCAGAGTTTTTTTCGGTGATCTGGAAAACATCAAGGATAAGAGACAGGTAAGTCTAACACGTGTATTAGTGAACAATAGTTATTAGTGATGGGCTAGGGAACTGGGACAGGGTACTATTGGAATGTAATACTCTGGGAGTAGAAATCTAATCTTCAATCCATTTTTTTTATTCTACAACCTACTTTGTATTCCTTATTTAGATACTTACCAGAACTTGGCTGATCAGTGCTTGGGGCTGATGATCGCCCTGCAGAGTTTTTTCGGTGATCTGGAAAACATCAAGGATAAGAGACAGGTAAGTCTAACACGTGTATTAGTGAACAATAGTTATTAGTGATGGGCTAGGGAACTGGGACAGGGTACTACTACTATTTGAATGTAATACTCTGGGAGTAGAAATCTAATCTTCAATCCATTTTTTATTCTACAACCTACTTTGTATTCCTTATTTAGATACTGACCAGAACTAGGCTGATCAGTGCTTGGGGCTGATGATCGCCCTGCAGAGTTTTTTCGGTGATCTGGAAAACATCAAGGATAAGAGACAGGTAAGTCTAACACGTGTATTAGTGAACAATAGTTATTAGTGATGGGCTAGGGAACTGGGACAGGGTACTACTATTTGAATGTAATACTCTGGGAGTAGAAATCTAATCTTCAATCCATTTTTTTTATTCTAAAACCTACTTTATATTCCTTATTTAGGTACTTACCAGAACTTGGCTGAGACGTGCTTGGGCCTGATGATCGGCCTGCAGAGTATTTTCGGTGATCTGGAAAACATCAAGGATAAGAGACAGGTAAGTCTAACACGTGTATTAGTGGACAAATGTTGTTAGTGATGAATGAATCATAATGTAAAAAAAAACCTATACAGGCCAGGTAGTGAAATATATGTAGAAAATCTTGTCAACAGACCATAATAGGCATTTAATGTCATGGTCGATTTTTTATATTTTAAAGATTTGAAGTCACATTACAGAAAAAAGGATGCAAAGGTCACAGCGTATAAAATTCAGGTATTGGTGAGGTAGGGAAAGAAAAAAAAAAGGGCCTTGGGAGGGAAAGAGAAGAAAGATGACATGAGGAAAAAGGATATAGAGGAACAACAAATGAAGGGGCATAGGGGAGTGAGGGGAACACAAAAGAAGGGCCATGGTGAGGGAGAAGGATGATATATATATATATAATTATTATTTATATAGCGCCTTTCTCACAGTGGTACTCAAAGTCTTGAAGGTAATTTTCAGCGCTCGCTCTCAAAATTTAAAAAATCGGCAGTTGAATAGTTATAGTTGTTATTATTAAGAAATGTAATGGTACTCATTTGAGCGACATCAGAAGGATTAAGGGCTGAGTTGGCCCTGCTGGGATTTGAACCTTTGTATCTTTGAACAGGCTTTTGTAGTCATGGCATTTTGACAATCAAGCTACCTCACCGGACTTATATATAAAGTGTGATTTTGATTCTCTCATATACAACTATGCCAGATGCATTCATATTCCATCTTTCACATTCACAATTCACATACACAAGAAATGTATGTGGATGATGGAAATTGAGTTATGAAATATGTTTATGTAACTATGTATGCTGCCTAGAATGCAACTCCCGTCATACATGATTTTTTTGCCTTACAGATATGGGTCTTTCTTTATTTGTTTAAAAAAAAAAAAAAGGAAATTGTAATAGCTAAAGGATAAATCGATCGTCTTGTATTCCACTTTATTCCCTTTTTTTTGGTTTTTATTTCCACACCCATGCAAAGTAATCAAAGCAATCGTATATTTAATTTTACTCACCAGCTCTCTTTTCCCTGACAGATTCGTCTCTCCTACTTGAGCTTCCTTCTCCAGTGACACTTCCTTCTACAGTGACAACAGCCTCTTCAAGAAGCTTGTCCCGCATCTCCATCTCCCAACTGTTAAAACGCACTCTCTTTGTGGAGTGCATCAATGACATTTTCTTTTTTACAATGGCCCTGCAATCATAATACCTATAAATAAAATAAAAACATATTTTTGGTTATTGATAAACTATACTGACTTTATTTGAAAATAAGGATTTCTTACATTTTGCATCAGATACATCCAAAGAATACCAGCGGAGCTATTGGAAATGAATGACAGTGCCTGACCTTTACCACAGATTTTTTTAGTTTTAAAAAGTTATATTATAGAGATGGATAGATTAATAGAAATATATATATATATATATATATATATATATATATATATATATATATATATATATATATATATAAATTCACAGGTTATTGTTGTTTTATATGAATGTAAAATTTAGTTATGTAACAAATAAATTTTTTGTAAAGTTAGTACAGTAGTCTTTGCTTATCTGTTATACATTGAAATGGACTATAAAGTGAAAATAAAGTTTTCTGATTCTGAATCAGCTAGATCAGATAATTGGAAAGTTAAGGGGACATGAAAAGAAAACAAAATATTTGGCCTGATTCAGATAGAGGATATCATTTTCCAAACATTTAGCATTTACTTTGATTTTCTAATTAATTTCATTCTCTTGGTATCATTTATTGAAGGAGCAGCAATGCACGAATAATTTCTAACAAAACACCTGGGTGAGCCAATCAAAATTGAAATATATGTATATGCACTGTGCAGCCACCAATCAACAGCGAGAAAATAGCTTCTCTGCTGCTCCAAAGCTTGCCTAGAAAAACATTTCAACAAATAATAAGAGAAGGAAGATAATCAAATAATATATGTTATTTTGAAAGTTATTTAATTAAAATTTTATTATCTATATGAATCGTGGAAGAAACATTGATTCATGTCCTTTTAAATATAAACATTTAATAATTTACTTTATTTATATACATTTAATTTACAGTCTTTTTATGTAATAACTTCCTGAGCATGTGCAGAAGCTCACAGGGTATACATATAGGGCATATTTATCAAGGTCTGGCGGACCTGATCCAACATAGCGGATCAGGTCCGACAGACCTCGCTGAATACGGCGAGCAATACGCTCGACCTATTCAGCATTGCACCAGCAGCTCACAAGAGCCGCTGGTGCAACGCCGCCCCCTGCATACTCACGGACTATAGGACGCCAGCAGGGGGGTGTTAATCAACTCAATCGGGTTGTATTGTTGCGAGTTTTGTCCGCCTGCTTTGTCTTTGTGACCGCTGCTTCATAACTGCTGTTTCTGGTGAGCCTGCAGGCTCGCCAGAACACGGGGCATCAAGCTCCATTCGGAGCTTGATACAACATATGCCCCATAGTCTGTGATTGGCTGACATCTGTCACATATACAGGTGACCATAAACAAATATAATTGGTATAAAAATAATTCTATACATTTTAATGAAGTGTTAGAATTGCATTGTATTTTTATTAGCATGAGCGGTCCTTTAACAATAAGATATTTATATTATAAGGACAGGTATGTTTGGCTGATGCTGTCATGCACATACTAGAGAGTGAGACTGCAGCATAAGCGGTCCTCTAACAATAAGATATTTATATTATAAGGACAGGTATGTTTGGCTGATGCTGTCATGCACATACTAGAGAGTGATGCTGCAGCATGAGCGGTCCTCTAACAATAAGATATTTATATTATAAGGACAGGTATGTTTGGCTGATGCTGTCATGCACATACTAGAGAGTGATGCTGCAGCATGAGCGGTCCTCTAACAATAAGATATTTATATTATAAGGACAGGTATGTTTGGCTGATGCTGTCATGCACATACTAGAGAGTGAGACTGCAGCATAAGCGGTCCTCTAACAATAAGATATTTATATTATAAGGACAGGTATGTTTGTCTGATGCAGTCATGCACATACTAGAGAGAGTGAGACTGCAGCATGAGAAAAACATACCTGGACTTAAAAAATATTACAACCAACGCTGAATGTGCAGTGGAGAGTATAGAAAACTGCACGAGAAAAGCATGAGGACGGCGCTGCTCAAAGTGAATTTGATAATAAATTGATAAGTATAATTTTTTTTTATAAATGAATATTTAAAGGTACACTGAAGACAATTTTTTTATTTCAAGATTCGGGTAGAGCATAGAATTTTAATAAAATTTAATACTATTATTTTTTTTTATTAATATTTAGTCAGTCTCCTTGGAGCTTGATTTGAAAAAGAAGGAATGTAAATAATTGTAAAGCTTAAAGGGACATGAAAGCCAATTTTTTTATTTCTTGATTTAGAAAGAGCATGTCATTTTAAACAACTTTCTAATTTACTTCTATTATCTAATTTGCTTCATTCTCTTGATATCACTTGCTGAAAAGCAGATCTAGATATGTTCAGTAGCTGCTGATTGGTTGCTGCACCTAAAGGCCTTGTGTGATTGGCTCATACATGTGCATTGCTATTTATTCAACAAAGGATATCTAAAGAATTGAGCAAATTAGATAATAGAAGTAAATTGGAAAGTTGTTTAAAATTCCATGCCCTATCTGAATCATGAAAGTTTAATTTTAACTAGACTGTCCCTTTAAGAAATGGAACAATTTTTGGTTCAGCATCTTGGATAGCGATTGCTGATTGGTGGCAACATTTAGCCAACAATCATCAAGCACTACCCAGGTACTGACCCAAGGATGGGCTGGCTCATAGGCTTACATTCATTCTTTTTCCAATAAAGAGATAGTTACCAAGGGGTTAATTTATCAAGCTCGATACGGGCCTTCATGCCCCTGAGGCTCGCAGGAAAAGTTATGAAGCAGCTGTCATTTATCGATGTGCGGCGGACATGATACGCTACATCGTATCATTTCCCCTCGCACATTAATACATTGACCCCCAAGAGAACACAGAAAATTTGATAATAGGAGTACATTAGAAAGTTGATAAAAAAAAAATATTGATGCTCTATCGGAATCATGAAAGAAATAATTTTGGTTAAGTGTCCCTTTACGTTTGAATCTGACTTTGTGCCCCATAAAGTGGATTAAAGTTTATCCCTTGCCTTTATTTATAAATCATGAGAAGTAAAATATATATAATCCAAAAAAAGAATATATTTGGTATTTTTTGGGCAAAGTTTCCATCTTTAATTCTGTAAATATTATAAAAAAGGCCTTAAATGGGTAATTAATAAAATAGTAAACACAAACATTTTATTTCAAGATAGAGATGAAAATTTAAACAATTATATAATTTAATAGTAAGTCATTATTTCTTCATTCACATGGAATCTTTATTTGAAAGCAGGAATGAGCATTTTTTAGGTGCAGAATTGGTTTAATAAATGTTGCCAGTTGCCACCAATCTCAAAAGCTCACCAGGGGGTACTAAAACAAAAAATGGGCAGGCTCTGTCCTGTCCTTAAATTATCAAGCTACAATTTCAAATAAAGATAAGAGAAAAAAGACTAATTAATAATAAAATAGGAGTCATTAGAAAGTTGATTAACAAATAAATGCTCTAGCAGAATCATGAAATATATTTTCAGAGTTTACTATCCCTGGCTTTAAGCTTGACTTACATTCCTGCTTTTTCAAATAAAGATGCCATGACAATGAAAAATAATATTAATTGAATGTATTTCTTTAGTTTACACATTTTGGCCTGTGTAGTATGTACACACAGGCTAACTAGAGTTAGTTTATTTTTACTATAAAAGAAAATTGATTTTGAAAACTTACCGGTGCTTGACACAGGCGGCTGTACGCTCCACTCCCCCAACTGCGAAGACGGCATCGCAAACAGTGTCCCATGCCGCTTGCTTGGCCAACGAGGAAACACTTGATGAAAATAAAATGTGCCTGACTTTGAGCACAGCTGACACTAGGCACACATTTTCATCGGCTGTAAAAATTGGCCCTCTGTGCCTTGGTGATGTGGCAGCACGCTCTTCAATAGCATCAGACTCAGAGGAACTTGTTGTAAGTGGCCTCCTCCACTTACTAATATGTTTTTTGGCACTGGTGTGCTCACCATGCCTCTCCTTGTCCCTACCTACCCTAGTAGTACTAGTACTACCAACTAGGTCCCTAAACTGCCTAATCCTATCCCTATGATGAATCCGACGCCTAGATTCCCTACCTCTATCACTATCCCTATTACCTTCTCCACGGTCCCTATACCTACCTCTAGTACTACTCTCCCTAGCTACACTGTCGCTATCTCTAATGTCCCCCCATCACCTCCATGAACAATAGCAATTTCAGACATTCTCTCCAACAACCTGCTCTCTGTCTTCAGTCTTCAACTCACAAAAAAATTTAAGAATAAGATATGTTACATGGGTGTGGCTATAGTGTGCAGACTGCAGGAGTGATGCAAGCATAATTGCAGGCTGCATGATTGGCTGCACACTGCACAGTATAAATAATTAATTATAAAGATAGTGTTTAAAAACTTTAAAATAAAATAAATGACATATTACATTTATTTATTATTGTTAATATAGTACAGTCATTTAAAAGTGGAATACAATACATTTCATTTAGGAATAATATTTGATATGATTAAATAATATCAAATCGATTAGAAAAACAAATCGAATGTATCCGAAATAATCGAACCGAATCGTATACGAAATTAAAAAACGTCAGAAATTAATATTCGGACCGAAATTAAATTCGGAACGAAATTACGTATCGGTCCGAAATTACGTATCGGACCGAAATTCGAATTGCGGTTACAAATGCATCCGAAAGAACGAATTAACAAAACTGCGAACGGTACCGAAACGAATAAGAACGCATTACCGAATTGATTTGACCGAACCGAGCCGAAAAAAAAAAAAAAAAAATTCGAAACGAAACGAAACGAATTTTTAGAACGCGCACATGTCTAGATTGAGGTAGATTCTGGTAAGGGGACTCACATTATAAGTCAATCAGTGGACTTATTTTATTATCTATTTTACGATTTATGTGCTTTGCAATTTTCTCTGTTTTATGTACTTTTTAACATGTTATTTGTTTCAGAATATAATTTTTTAAGCGCTGTTTTCCCTTGTGCCCATTTTTCACTTATACACTTATTGGTGAATCCTATTCACCTATAATGTATATGTCTTCTAACAGCTGCTAATTATTCTTCCCCCAGTCAGCGCAACCCTTGGTGCTGCTTGTTTTCAGATCAGTTTTCTGATCAGTAACACTGTACTTGCTTATATATAAAAGGGGCAACCAGACGTGGACTCCTTGCTCAGTGTGCTTAGAGGAATACTGCTACACCTCACTGACGAGGCCCAATGAAGGCCGAAACGATCGTCTGTGGTTGCTGTGTTCCTTGTTCAGAGAGGAATTGCCTGGTATTTCGGCGCTGGACTGACCGTAATAGGCGGGATCAGACTGATATCTTACAGGAAAGTTCTACTCTGTGAAAAGCAGTGCTGGGCTAAAAGAAGTTGCACCCAGGTGGTGAATCGCCTTAGAACAGGCTAACAATGGTATTGAGCTGGTTGTTCGTTCCTGTGGGTGCATTTCTCTCTGTGTGTATATATATATATATATATATATATATATATATATATATATATATATATATATATATATATTTATATAGGAATAGCTGTTTAGAAATATTCTGTTATGTGCTGAATATTCGAATGTGAAATATTTACAGTAAATACATACATAACACTTTATTAAAAATGAATATTGCATAAATATGCTTTTCCATGTTTTCATCTACTTAACAAAAGGCTCCAATGTATTTATATGTCTATATGTGTGTACATATATATTTATGTGTTTATATATGTCTGTAAATACATACAGATAGCTCAGCATGCTAAGGCACTGTGACTGAGCTCTGTAGTAACCCAAGGGTTGCAGGTTTGATCCCCGGCGAGGTCCACTCAGCCTTTCATCCTTCCGAGGTCAATAAAATGAGCAGTGCCTTGAGACCCTTACGGGTGATTAGTTGCGCTTTACAAGTACCCAATACAATACATACATTCATACACATATATATATATATATACTGTATCTATATATATAAATATATACACACACATACATATACATATTTAGACGTGTAAATATGTATCTCTATGTTAAAACCCTTTTCCTGCGTTTGTTTTTCTAACACCTACAGTATCTCACAAAAGTGAGTACACCCATCATATTTTTGTAAATATTTTATTATATATTTTCATGTGACAACACTGAGGAAATGACACTTTGCTACAATTTAAAGGAGTGAGTATACAGCCTGTATAACAGTGTAAATTTGCTGTCCCCTAAAAATAACTCAACACACAGCCATTAATGTCTAAATCATTGGCAACAAAAGTGAGTACACCCCTAAGTGGAAATGTCCAAATTGGGCCCAAAGTGTCAATATTTTGTGTGGCCACCATTATTTTCCAGCACTGCCTTAACCCTCTTGGGCTTGAAGTTCACCAGAGCTTCACAGGTTGCCACTGGAGTCCTCTTCCACTCCTCCATGATGACATCACGGAACTGGTGGATGCTAGAGACCTTGTGCTCCCCAACCTTCCACTTGAGGATGCCCCACAGATGCTCAATAGGGTTTAGGCCTGGAGACATGCTTAGCCAATCCATCACCTTTACCCTCAGCTTCTTTAGCAAGGCAGTGGTCATCTTGGAGGTGTGTTTGTGGTAGTTATCTTGTTGGAATACTGCCCTGTGGCCCAGTCTCCAAAGGGAGGGGATCTTGCTCTGCTTCAGTATGTCACAGTAAATGTTGACATTCCCTCAATGAACTGTAGCTCCACAGTGCTGGTAGCACTCATGCAAGCCCAGACCATGACACTTCCACCACCATGCTTGACTGTAGTCAAAACACACTTGTCTTTGTACTCCTCACCTGGTTGCCGCCACACGCTTGACACCATCTAAAACAAATAAGTTTATCTTGGTCTCATCAGACCACTGAACATGGTTCCAGTAATTGTTCCATGTCCTTAGTCTGTTTGTCTTCAGCAAACTGTTTGCGTGCTTTATTGTGCATCATCTTTAGAAGAGGCTTCCTTCTGGAATGACAGCCATGCAGACCAATTTGATGCAGTGTGCGGCGTATGGTCTGAGCACTACAGGCTGACCACCCACCTCTTCAACCTCTGCAGCAATGCTGGCAGCACTCATACATCTATTTCCCAAAGACAACCTCTGGATATGATGCTGAGCACATGCACTCAATGTCTTTGGTCGACCATGGCGAGGCCTGTTCTGAGTGGAACCTGTCCTGTGAAACCACTGTATGGTCTTGCCAACCGTGCTGCAGCTCAGTTTCAGGGTCTTGGCAATCTTCTTATAGCCTACACAATCTTTATGTAGAGTAACGCTTCTTTTTTTCAGATCCTCAGAGAGTTCTTTGCCATGAGGTGCCATGTTGCACTTTCAGTGACCAGTGAGTGTGTGAGAGTGATAACACCAAATTTAACACACCTGCTCCCCATTCACACCTGAGACCCTTTAACACTAACAAGTCACATGACACCGGGGAGGGAAATGGCTAATTGGGCACAATTTGGATATTTCCACTTAGGGGTGTACTCACTTTTGTTGCCAATAGTTTAGACATTAATGGCTGTGTGTTGAGTTATTTTGAGGGGACAGCAAATTTACACTGTTATACAGGCTGTACACCTATTTTACATTGTAGCAAAGTGTAATTTCTTCAGTGTTGTCACATGAAAAGATATAATAAAATATTTACAAAAATGTGAGTGGTGTACTCACTTTTGTGAGATACTGTGAGATTTTTTTGTAATAATTTTTATCAGATAGTGTTATTATAATTTATTTTTATGTGTTTTGTGACACTTTTTTGTGTTGCTCTGAGGACACAATAATCATTGTAACGTTAATCGGGATTACACTCACATGTTCATGTTTACTTTCAACTTGTAATACCAGCAGTAAACACAATGCAATCAATCTGTGAAAAACTCCTATTCGCTCATGCGTAACTGTCCCCACTTGTTATCTAGCCCTTTATGCACTATACAACTACTCAGATAGATACAGTTAGACAGTTCCATATTTAAATATATAATGGACAAAGTCAAACATTTTTACAGTAGACATTGGGGCGGATTTAATAAGCATCGTATGCTGCTTAATCCACCCTAAGTTTCCGGCGACTCTTTAACTGAAGTTAAGAAGTAGTGGTCTTAAGACCGCTGCTCTTTAACTTGTCCGCCACCTTTTAGCGATGCAGGGTGGACATGATTCGCTATAGCAAATCATGTCCACCCGGGGGTTTAATAAATTGACCCCAAAGAGTTACCTCCTCAACATTGTGTCCCATTTTTGAAAGTTGGATCAAACGTTTCTGCATACAGTAGAATACCTTGATTAAAATGTTTACATCAATTTTTTTTTATCTCTGTTGTCTTCCTATTGAAATTATTATTTATGTATAAAGAGCCAGCATATTCTGTGTTTCTGTGTCAATAGGTGCAGTATGAAATTTTTAATATTTTCAATAAGACAGTATGAATGATAAAAGGATAGATGGAACTACCTGTTAGTTTCCATTTATCTAGAGTGCCTTTAACATAAAGGATATGTGGGATTGTGATATTAAAGAAAGTACAAGAGAAAAAGCTGAAATCAAGTGACAGCTCTAAAGTGCAAAATATAAAACGTTTAATAAAGGTTGCATGCATTATAAAAAAAATGTTTGTTATAGGGAACGCTTCAAACACTAAGGGCCCAATGAGCTACATGTCTCTGGGATAACGAGATTATTAAATAATGTTCCCCATTACTTCTGTTACCCTGATGGAATGATCTAAAGCCACTTTTTACCCTGAAAACAGGGTGTCTCGCTATGTAGCGTATACCACATTTTCTTATGGAGAGGAGATATATACATTACAAAAGTACACAAGAAAATTGGTATTTTAAAAATCTTACTAAGCAGTTTCCCACCTAGGTGCTAAGCTGTTTTAAGGTTTTTTATTTTTGAAATAATTTATTTTCCCCAGATCCCCAATACTTGCCTGAAATACAGGCTTCTAAGCAGCATGCCCCCTTTCCCTATACTTAACATTGTCATTTTGTTAATAAAGTTGCGGGGTGATATCATCACGTCATTGCGGGTGACATCACCACGCAAAATGTGAAGCCCCAGCGATGCCTGTCACTGCTCTCTCTAACCAATTTGACAAGGTTTGTAAAGTTATTGAAAGGAATTTGCCTATACTTCGAGGTGATACAGTACTGAGACAGATTATGGAGGATGGATGTAATTTCATCTATAAACGTAATTTGACCTTGGGCAACATTCTGTCTCCCAGTATGTTGCCTCAACAGGATAGTGGCAGCTCATGGTTAAAAGTCAAGGGAACATACAAGTGTGGTAAAAAAACATGCAAGTCATGTGACCACATGGTTGTCTCTAAGACCTTTTCTTCAACCAAAACGCTGGAGGTTTTTGAC
The DNA here is from genome assembly GCF_027579735.1 of Bombina bombina. Taxonomy (NCBI): domain Eukaryota; kingdom Metazoa; phylum Chordata; class Amphibia; order Anura; family Bombinatoridae; genus Bombina; species Bombina bombina. The sequence continues at coordinate 675,666,174 of NC_069501.1, read as the reverse complement.
ACTAGAGGTTGCATTAAGTGTGGCAGTAGATACGTCATTTACTTAATTGAATGCACCCAGTGTAAAAAACAATATGAAGGCAGAACCACTAGGCCTGTGGGAAAGCGGATTAGGGAGCATCTCTCCTATGTCTCCCAAGAAAGGGTTGTCTCTGCTCTATCCAACCATTTCTTGGAGGTACACATGGGAGATGTTGGAACCTTCAGGTGGCGGGCTATCGAGTCAGCGTCCAGACCACCTAGGGGAGGTGATTTATTCCATATCCTCTCCAGGCAAGAGATTTACTGGATACATAGGCTCGGTAGCCTGGTACCTGAGGGTTTCATTTCAGAATTCGACATTATAAATTACTGGCACAGATAGTATCTGACTTTACCACTTTTTCTTTGACATTCTTGAATTGGTTAATATTAATATCTATAGCCATTTCGCGATCCACCTCTCTATGGGCTTGAAGGCACACCTCTAGGTTTAAGAATGACTTTTTTATAAATACATTTCATTATACATTTAGGTTTAGTGTATGAAGTATCAAATGCTTATCTCAATACCTAGCCATCTGACTGTATGGTTCTCTAGTTCTTATTCATATGCTAATTACAATTTTCATTATTTTTTGCATATTTGTAATCATGAACCAGAGTTTGTATTTGGCTATTCAGAGATTTGTTTTTTGTTTTTGCTTTTAGTATTTGTTTTGATACTTTTACTCTGCCTATTATAACTTCCATTTATAGTTATTATCTAGCTAGTTTTCATCAGTTAATATATTTTTGAAAAAATGAATGTATTTATTTATTAATTTACCTATAGGTGTAATTTTATCGCTTATGCCCATAGTTCACATACATACATATATATATACATATATATACATATATACATATATACATATATACATATATACATATATACATATATACATATATACATATATACATATATACATATATACATATATACATATATACATATCTCCATTTTAATTATATATATATTTAATACATCCCTTTTCCAAGACAGCCAAGAGTAACAAGTTGTTTTTAATTTGTGTTTGTTCTATACCACTCCCATTTGGTGGCCAACAGGTATATAAGGTGTGTTCTTTGAATACCTGTCACTGTCTATGACTACGGCCACATTGGGCTGAAACCGGTCAGACTTTCCTACTTGTCTCTCTTGCTGAGAGTTTTTATCACCATGTTTTATCCTTGAATTACTTCAATAAAGTTGCCTTTTATACATATGGAATTGGAACTCAAGTTAACTTTTTCTCCACCTGGACGTGGATATCTATTTGTTTGTTTTTTATTTACTGTGGAGTACAGGGACTCCCTTTCCGCAAGCACGTTCTGACCGACACGGATTACAGCTGATCCGGATGACTCCAGCTGACTAGAGAGGGCGTGCTTCATGGAGAGAGGCTGAGTAGTGTTACTTGTGCATGAGAGTTAAATTACTGAGATTGATACCTAGGAATACAAGGAATTTTGATAACAACGGAACACCATACTGTGAGTATGCCTTTCTATGCTTGCATGTGACTTGTGGAACTTATCTGTTAAGACCCGGCTCATTCATGGACACTAACATCACTGTACACGCCATGACACTTCGTTTTCAATTATAACTTTGATACCCTTCACTTACATTATTATTTTATCCACATTATGTTTATATTCACACATTTGTATACATATCCCGCATTGACTACATTCTGTGGAAGGATAGCTCCTTTTCAAACTGACACTACTCGGGGTCCGGCATAATAGAGCATGGTGTTTATTATTATTTTTTTTAAGTGACCAATAATGATCCTCGCCTCAATATTGTATCCGGCATTGGGACCAATGGGATACATTGTTTACAATCACCATGGAACATCCCATCATAGTGTAACAACTAATACACTCCCTCGGTGGGTGTTTACTGTAGGTCAACACCGACGTCAGCAAAGATCAGGGGCACGCCTGCTATTAGCTTTTCTATTGGTAGCCCCACTCACTAGCAACAACTGACGAATAACTTTGATTGACAGTCATATGGACGAATCACAAGCACTAAGCACAGGTGTTTACTAACACACTTTGAGTGACGGCTAGGACGCCCAATCAAAACATAGATTTGACGAATTTTCGTTATTATCAAATATCGGTCAGCATTTTATGATCATATGCCGAAATAGTTACACATACATATACAAATTCAAAGAAGCAGCCAGGTATTCAGTCATATCACAAGTCATTGTACTCTTATCGTAGCATTTTTATCATTACAGAAACATAGGGGCTGACCCATACTTGTTTGAGGGACATTGATTGGTTTATGGCTCGCTAATTGTTGGGGGAGGGATGTGGGTGTTTTAGAGTAGCATAGCCCTATTTAAGGAGTAAAAATTTGTTATTAAAAACATGCCTGATGAAACAGTTGTAACTGAGAAACGCGTCGCATGTATTCCTGATGTACCAGCTGTTTTTAACACTGTGATGAGTGGAATAACTTTTTTTATATGTTTTAAATAAATCCATTTTTTATTACACATCCACTCTCAGTGTTATTTTGGTACCACCTTGCTATGCTACTATAGAGTTCCTGCACTCTGACACCCACGAACCAGCCTTTCCACCCGGTTACAGCCAGCTGGATTGCTGCTAAAATCCAGCCTGCCTCTATAGGCACAAGTGAGTGCCTTCAATAAATGTGAGTACATTGTGTTAGAGTGGGCTATTAGCACTCATTGTACCACCATTTACCTGCACCATAGGCGCCTCTATCCTTGCTTACACTTTTAGATCTTCTTCCATCGGATGCTGATAGAGAGCTGCCACCTTTTGCTGCCTTTCACAGCCAGCTGGATTGCTGTTAAAACCCAGCCTGCGTCTACCGGCACAACTGAGTGCCTCCTCCTATTGTGAGTACCTAGTGTTCACATAAGTTTGATATTTTGAAATACCTTTTGATCTGCACCATTGGCGCCTCTTTCTTGTTACTTTATATTAACTATTTAGTAACTACCTAGATAAAATAAATATACAATCAGCTAATAGGATTGAAATTAAAACATATTGGCTGATCCAATCAGCCAGTAGGATTGAGCTTGCATTCTATTGGCTGATTGGAACAGCCAATAGAATGCAAGCTCAATCCTACTGGCTGATTGTATCAGCCAATAGGATTTTTTCAACCTTTATTCCAATTGGCTGATAGAATTCTATCAGCCAATCGGAATCTAAGGGACACCATCTTGGATGACGTCATTTAAAGAGGTTGTTAAAGAGGATTTGAAGAAGATGTTCCGCACCGTATGTCTTGAAGATGGAGCCGCATCGGAAGGATGAAGATAGAAGATGCCATCTGGGTGAAGACTTCTGCCCGTCTGGAGGACCACTTCTGCCCGGCTTGGATGAAGACGTCTCTCGATAAGTCAATCTTGAGGGGGTTAGTGTTAGGCTTTTTAAGGGTGTATTGGGTGGGTTTTATTTTTAGATCAGGGTTTTGGCGGAAAAAGAGCTAACTGCCCTTTTAAGGGCAATGCCCATTCAAATGCCCTTTTCAGGGCAATGGGGAGCTTAGGTTTTTTTTAGATAATATTTTATTTGGGGGTTTGGCTGTGTGGGTGGTGGGTTTTACTGTTGGGGGGGTTGTTTGTATTTTCTTTTACAGGTAAAAGAGCTGATTATTTTGGGGCAATGCCCCGCAAAAGGCCTTTTTAAGGGCTATTGGTAGTTTAGTTTAGGCTAGGGTTTTTTTTTTTGGGGGGGTGGCTTTTTTATTTTAATAGGGCTATTAGATAAGGTGTAATTAGTTTACATTTCTGTAAATGATTATTAATTTTCAGTAATTTAGGGTTTGTTTTTTTGTACTTTAGCTAATTTAATTTAGGTAATTGTATTTAATTTATTTAATTATAGTGTAGTGTTAGGTGTTAGTGTAACTTAGGTTATGTTTTATTTTACAGGTACATTTGTATTTATTTTAGCTAGGTAGTTATTAAATAGTCAATAACCATTTAGTAACTATTCTACCTAGCTAAAATAAATACAAACTTGCCTGTAAAATAAAAATAAACCCTAAGCTAGCTACAATGTAACTATTAGTTATATTGTAGCTATTTTAGGGTTTATTTTATAGGTAAGTATTTAAGTTTTAAATAGGAATTATTTAGGTAATGATAATTTTTATTTAGATCTATTTAAATTATATTTAAGTTAGGGGGTGTTAGGGTTAGGCTTTAGGTGTTAATAAATGTAGGTAGGTGGCGGCGATGTTAGGGGCGGCAAATTAGGGGTTAATAAATGTAGGTAGGTGGCGGCGATGTGTCATGATCCGGTGTACATGCGCTCAGGAAACAGACCCTCGGGGCAGTGGTAGGGATTTGAAGACACCGACCCCTGACCCGGGGAAGAGTATCCTGGACGTGGATAGATGATATTCTGTGATTCATAGTTGCTAGAAGTTATTGTAGAATAAATGGAGAGTGCAACATTTGTATACAATATATTCTGAGTTCACTGTGACTTATAGTTAGTTAATAGAAGTAACTGCAGGATTCAATGAGAGAGAAATATAGCAAAGTGGAATGTTCAGGCTTCAGAGTAATCTGGTGAAACTTTGACACTTAGATGCAAACTAAGGATTGTTGCAGGTTCACAGTACATAATATTATATAAAGCTGTATGTCAGAGTTAAAGCACAGCTGCACAGGTACTTAGACAAGCTGCAAGTTTAGGCATTAATTATTGTTTGTGCATTTAGATGCAAACTTGGTTTATTGCAGGTTCACAGTACATATTATTATAATGAGCTGTATGTCAGTAATTAGCAGAGCAGCACAGGTGAAAGTTAAGTTTAAGGCATTAATTACTGTTTGAACATATATTGGAGAATCACAGGAAAGCTTTTAATTGAACACATAGATGCAGAGTTCAGAATATGTTAACATATTTGCAGCAGGATATTTCAGCAATGACAACTTGTAGCAGAGAAATATTTATAAAGTTCTGAGTAAGATGCTGTTGTAATTAGAGAGTGATGGTAAGCAAAAGCATAGTTGAATTATAATAAAGTTCAGAGATTGTTAAGTAGCTGTGTCCAGGAAACAGAATGGAGATATTTTTGATACTTGCGGTTTGATGATATTTTGCATAGGTAATAGGAAATGCTGTATCTTGGAATAGTTGCTAAGTTCATGCAGGAAACAGTCACAGACCTCTGTTCAGGATCACAACTTCAATGTTAATGCAAGGCACATTAGACCTGAGAAGGCTTAAAAAGAGGCTGAGGTAATCAGGTGCATGAATGATTAATCAGGCAGGCAGGCTGAATGTGAATACTGCCCAAATGCAGCAGTCAGAAAAGGATTTCTTAAAGGGATAGTGACATTAGGCTGAGATATGTTACAGATTCCCCTCCTTAAAGGCGACCTCCGGGCGCCCAATACAATCCAAAAGGAGAGAGAACAAAATTGATACGGAGAATCGGTAGTAGGTGTATGGAGGTAGTGAGTCCAATCGGAAATCAAGAAAGGAGGGTTGGAGATCTCTTGAAAAAGTTGAATGACGAAGTAAAGGCCATGTAATTCAGGTATCAAAAGATCTTGACAAAGATGAGAGCAAAACTTGAAGTCAACTTTTTTGTAGTCATCGTGAGAATGCATGAACGTAACATACAATGAGCTTCCTACCACAGAATCATTCTGAGGGTAGACAGGTGGATGTTCTTCATGATAGATGACCATGTATATAGCCAATGAAAAGGCAGCCAGTCCTAGAGATATGAAAAGGCTTTCCTCAGCTTCAGAAATAGAGATGCAGCATTCTGGATTGATAACCAGATTAACCACCTTTGGGTCAGAGATTTGAGTATCCTCAGAATTAACCTCTTGGCTGAGGATTAGATATACTCCAAAAGAAAAAGCTATAGCCACTTCTAACGCAATAGCAGGGCTTTCTTCAAAATAGGAGATAGGAGTGTAGAGTGCAAGATTTGTCCAGTTCTTGCCATCTTCTAATTCAAAATGAAATGTCTCCTTACTGGATTCAGAATCAAAAGTGTTCTCACTAAGAATAGGTATATGAATGTCCACACCAGGGTAAGGTTCAGGAATACCCACATCTGGGCAAGGTTCAGTCATATCCTCAGTAGGATCAGGTGAAGGAATGCCCATGCCAGGGCAAGGTTCAACTATAGAGAAAGAAAAAGAACCCACTTTAGAGCCAGGAACCATACTCTCTTCTGAGCAGAGGGCAAGGCTTTCTTCAGGGTTCATAAACGAAGAATTAACAAGACCCACTTTAGAGCCAAGAACCATACTCGCTTCTGAGTAGAGGGCATGGCTATCTTCAGGATCAAGTATTATTACACCCATTTCTGGGTTAAACAAAGGAATTCCCATACCAGGGTCAAAAACAGGAGAGTCCACCTTGATGTCAGGTTTAGTAGTATAATCATGGAAAACAGGAACAGGAATGGGCACAGGGGAATCTTCTTGAAGAACTTTTGTACAAGTTTCAGGTTCAAGAATGTCCACTTGCAAACTTGGTTCAAAGTTGTCCTCACAGGATTGAGTATCAGGAATTCCTGTACAGGAAACTGATGTAGTAGAAAATGTAGGTTGATGCAAAGTATCTCCCAAGGGAAACAATTTCTTAGATGCAATAACAGAAGAATTTTGAGAAGGTGAAGTGTACTGCAATATGCCACACTCAGGTAGATGTGGAGGAATTGTGACACAAGATTCTGACTGAGAAGTTATCTGGAGTTCAGCAGGCATGCTTATTTGAGTTTGAATATCAGAGCTAAATTCTCCAGGGATTATCTCTGGTAAACTGAAAGGTTGTATATCTGGAACAGAATTATCTTTTGCTTCTAGCACAGGGTTTACAGGTATTGAGGCATCATGAGAGGGATGCAAGAATTCAATAGTTGGAAACAGTTTTTGTAGTTGTTGTAGAGTCTGAGAAGAGATACCATTAGATGCTTTAAGAAGAGACTGATAGTGACTATAGACATCATCCAGCTCGGTGTTGACAGTGTCAGGAGGCAAGAGAGGGTCTGGTACAACAGAATCTAAAACAGGGGAATCAGGCTGAGTTTCCTCTTTGCACTTCTGATTTTCTGTGGGCAGAAGGATTTTCTTCTTCTTCTTCTTTTTCTTAGAGAGCTTAGATTTCTTCCCAGTATGAGGCTTCTTAGGTTGCTGCCATTGTGGCTTGTAGTAAGGTTGAGAACAGAAATCCTCTTCATCACTGGATGCATAATTCTGATGTGATAAATCAGCATAGTAGTTGAGCGGACCTTTACTCCTAACAGCAGTCTGTAAACCAGATGTCCTTTCTTCCAGCTCTGAATCTGTCCAATCTAACGAATCCATGGTAATATCAGTATTTCCATGAGAGGTTTCATGATGGGAGCTGTCTGTATCATCCATGTTGTAAATATAACAACCAAGGATGTCATTATAGCAAATAGGTTGAGGTCTTGTCTGAGTTTGTGGCGAATTAAAGTTGCGCTCATACCAGTCTAATGCCAATTCAGCTGGATCTGTGAAGTCATCCTCCTTGTTGACATATACAGACTCAGAATCAGTATCATCAGGATAGGAATCACAAACATGAGGAACAGATGAAATTCTAGAAAAGTGGTTCTGTCTCTTTAAATCTTTAAAGATCTGATTTTTTTCTGCTGAATCTATGGATATATTCTCTTCATTTTCATAGTCAGATTCAGAATCAGTTTCACCAAAATGGTAATCACGAACATGAAGAACAGATGACATTTTAGAAAAGTGGTTCTGTCTCTTTAAATCTTTGAAAGCCTGAATTTTTTCTGCTGAAGCTATGGTTAAATCCTCTTCATTTTCATAGTCAGATTCAGGATCAGTTTCACCAAAATGGTAACCACGAACATGAGTAGAGGATTGTCTAGAATGGGAGTACTGTGTCTTTAAATTTTTTAAAGTTTGAAAATCTTCTGTTTTTCCTTTAGGGATTGCTTGGGTCTGAGTTATGTTGTAATTTTTTATTTTCCTTTGAGGGTCGGTGCATCCACTACCACTGCGGATCCCTTTTTTAGGCATTAACATTCTGTCATGATCCGGTGTACATGCGCTCAGGAAACAGACCCTCGGGGCAGTGGTAGGGATTTGAAGACACCGACCCCTGACCCGGGGAAGAGTATCCTGGACGTGGATAGATGATATTCTGTGATTCATAGTTGCTAGAAGTTATTGTAGAATAAATGGAGAGTGCAACATTTGTATACAATATATTCTGAGTTCACTGTGACTTATAGTTAGTTAATAGAAGTAACTGCAGGATTCAATGAGAGAGAAATATAGCAAAGTGGAATGTTCAGGCTTCAGAGTAATCTGGTGAAACTTTGACACTTAGATGCAAACTAAGGATTGTTGCAGGTTCACAGTACATAATATTATATAAAGCTGTATGTCAGAGTTAAAGCACAGCTGCACAGGTACTTAGACAAGCTGCAAGTTTAGGCATTAATTATTGTTTGTGCATTTAGATGCAAACTTGGTTTATTGCAGGTTCACAGTACATATTATTATAATGAGCTGTATGTCAGTAATTAGCAGAGCAGCACAGGTGAAAGTTAAGTTTAAGGCATTAATTACTGTTTGAACATATATTGGAGAATCACAGGAAAGCTTTTAATTGAACACATAGATGCAGAGTTCAGAATATGTTAACATATTTGCAGCAGGATATTTCAGCAATGACAACTTGTAGCAGAGAAATATTTATAAAGTTCTGAGTAAGATGCTGTTGTAATTAGAGAGTGATGGTAAGCAAAAGCATAGTTGAATTATAATAAAGTTCAGAGATTGTTAAGTAGCTGTGTCCAGGAAACAGAATGGAGATATTTTTGATACTTGCGGTTTGATGATATTTTGCATAGGTAATAGGAAATGCTGTATCTTGGAATAGTTGCTAAGTTCATGCAGGAAACAGTCACAGACCTCTGTTCAGGATCACAACTTCAATGTTAATGCAAGGCACATTAGACCTGAGAAGGCTTAAAAAGAGGCTGAGGTAATCAGGTGCATGAATGATTAATCAGGCAGGCAGGCTGAATGTGAATACTGCCCAAATGCAGCAGTCAGAAAAGGATTTCTTAAAGGGATAGTGACATTAGGCTGAGATATGTTACACGATGTTAGGGGCTTGCAAATTAGGGGTTAATAATATTTAACTAGTGTTTGCAATGCGGGAGTACGGCGGTTTAGGGGTTAATATATTTATTATAGTGGCAGCGACGTTGGGGCGGAAGATTAGGGGTTTATATATACATACACATACATATATATATATATATATATATATATATATATATATATATATATATATATATATATATATATATATAGAAATGAAGAAGCGAGTAGCCAATGTCTAAAAATAAAAGTTCCAATTTTAATGGTCAATTCTAAAAAGTATAACAGGATTCAAATAGAAAGGTCTGACATGTTTCGGCCAATGGCCTTAATCTTAGACAGTGATTCTATGTGGAAAACCGCCAACATTTAAAAGCAGTACTTGAACCCTATTGGTTATTTAGGAAAAGGTAATCAATCAGAAACAGTTGTGATTACACAAATTGATACAGAGGATACAAATAGAAACAAAAAATTAAATAAGTTAGTGAATTCATCTTAGGTACTATATAACCAATTTCTAACATATAAACATTGTGAATTAAATTAATCAGATAATCTGTTTGCACAATACTCTATACTTTTAGTACACAGTTATTATTGAAATATATAACTTCATAAATGAAAGAAAGAGAAACCAAATTAGGTTAATTGCAAACAGCAGGATATACATAATTAAAGAATATTACATTTATATGTGAAATAAAAATATATATTTATTTTGGCCATATATATATGCATGTATGTACAATAGTGTGCTATGTAATAAGAGAGCGTAGTCTCAAGCAATGGAGTACTACAACGCTCCTGCGCACAGGTACACAAATGCATATAGTGACCCATTGGTATGCCCTAATTTTAGCTATTATTGGTAAGTAATATATATATATGTATAGGGAGACCTAAGTGTAAATGAATTACTAAATTACAATTTATAATTTATAATTTATTAATTTGTTGATTTGAGATGGCGAAAGTGTTGGAAAAAAGGGGGGGAGGGGGGAAAATACATAAAGATTATTCCCAAAAATTTATAACATCATGAACAGAGTTATACCCCATTGGAATACGTGTTTCCAATGTAAAGATCCAAAAAGCTTCTTGTTTCAACAGAGCTGTATTAATATCACCACCTCTAGGGGCTACTTTGACTTGCTCAATGACTTTCCATTTGAAAGTAGTGTTACTACTGTTATGCCTTTGAATAAAGTGTTTAGCCATGTCTGAGCATGGATCTGCCTGTTTTATATCTGACAAATGTTGCCTAATGCGTTCTCTGACCTCTCTTGTGGTACAACCCACATATTGTTTATTTGTGCATGTGCACCAAATCAGGTATACTACATTTTTGGATCTGCAATTTACACATCCATTAACTTTGTATGTTTTATTGGTGACAGCAGATGAAAAATCATTTCCCTTGTGTATGAAGCTGCATGGAATGCAAGCACTATACCCACATTTATACATCCCCTTGGAATTTAACCAGGAGTTGGAACTGGATGGTTTAGTGGGCAATACACTTGGCGCAATCTGATTACCTATAGTCACACCTCTATTATAGGAAAATTTGCACCCTTTTTCTAAAGTAGTTGTTAAGCCTTCATCTGCTTGAAGCATAGGCATGTGTCTACGTATAATTTTGCAGATCTCTTTGTAGTCCGAGGAGTACTGTGTGACAAACGTCACTTGATCAACCGACTCCTTTTTTGTTTTTGGTATATCTTTAAGCAAAATGCTTCTGTCTATAGAGTCAACCTCTAATCTTGCCTTATTGACGGTTGTCTTGCTGTAACCTCTTCGCGAGAGTCTTTTAGTAAGATCTTTACTCTGAGTGGCATAATCCGATTTCTCTGAACAGTTTCGTTTGACTCTGACTCTGTGAGCTTAACACTCCTCGCTACAGCTCTTACAGCGTAACACAGGCAGCCTCATACAATCTTACACTTTGCCAACAAATGAATCCAGCTAACAACTAACTTTGTCCTGAACTCTCTTTTGTTTTTTCCTATATATATATATATATATATATATATATATATATATATATATATATATATATATATATATATATATATATATATATATATATATATATATATATATATATATATATATATATACACATATATTGTAGGTGGCGGCGGTGTCCGGAGCATATTAGTATAAGATTAGGGGTGATTATTAACTTTATTATAGTAGCGGCGACGTTGGGGGCGGCAGATTAGGGGTTAATAATTGCAGGTAGGTGGCAGCAATGTTAAGGAGGGCAGATTATGGGTTAATAAAATTTATTATAGTGTTTGTGAGGCGGGAGTGCGGCAGTTTAGGGGTTAATACATTTATTATAGTGGCGGCGATGTTCGGTCGGCAGTTTAGGGGTTAATAATTTTAGGTAGTTGGGGGCGGCAGATTAGGGGTTAATAAATATAGTGTAGGTGTCGGCGATGTTAGGGGCAGCAGATTAGGGGTTCATAGGGATAATGTAGGTGGCGGCGGTGTCCGGAGCTGGAGCTAAATTTTGCTCAACGCTCACTTTTCTGAGGCTAACGCAGCCATTCAGAAAACTTGTAATACCAGCGTTGTTTAAAGTGTGCGCTGGAAAAAAAAAAAAAAGGAGTGTTAGCTCCGCAAGTTTTTACTGACAAAACTTGTAATCTAACAGTATATTTTTTGTGATGAGTTGAAGCAGTAGCACTAGTTACTTTGTTACCTTTTATTTACGTTTAAGCTGCTATCAAGCTGCCCCTTCTCTGCCCTGAAGACACTCCCCATAGGAAATAAAGGGTGAATACATTTTCATTAACACATTTCAAAATTTCCCTGTGAGCAAAATAAAAACAATTCCCATGCACATCTCTAGCCAGCATGTACTTTCTGAAGAATTAAATAGAAGTTTATGACATATCACAGAGGTAAGTAATCTTAATACTTTATTTTGCTTTTCAGGATTTCTAAAGTTACAAATATTCTGCTATAAAGAGAGTAATTCTAATGCTTATGATAGAGCCTTCTCTGTGCCAAGTGAGATTTAGATATTTAACTGTTCGCTATCTATTTATATAGGCCTAAATTACAAGTGGAGCGCAAAATTAGCAGTGATATTGTGCATTAACGTAAATTGAACATAATCTATAGCGCTTCTATTTTTAACAGACTTCTATATGAGCACGCAGTAAAATTAATGTTAAATATCATTTAATGATGGAAGGCTAAGCAGAAGGTGTGCTTAACCAATGGTAAGCAAGTATTGGCGTTCTTCATGTAATTCTTTGCTATGCTATTCATATTGATGGCTTACTTCAGGCCTTGAAATTAACTAAATTTTACAGTGGTATTATGGACTTCAGTGCAATACCTACAGAGACATTAAACTGCAGAGTACAACTACAGTAACATGGCTAACCCTCACCATGATATTGTTTTCCCTACTGTACCAACAGCTTTCTTTAAAGATGTTCTCTTATTTAACTCATTACAGAATCCAGTTGGTAAAGCTCTGCATTTTATACTGGGCGCCGCCATCTTGTAGCTTGCGTATTGTTGCATCTTTTTATAGGAGCAGAGCACTTTCACAGATCTGCTTTTTTAACACCTGCACCTTTCACTTCAGCTCACATAGAGGAGCAGCAATGTTACTTTTTTGCAGTTTCTAGCAAAGTTTAAAAGTTCAATAACAAATATATATAAGCTCAAAGATGGAGATGCTCAGTGTGAAGATCCAGAGATTCACAAATTAATACTTGTTAGGGTTAAAATAAGAGAACAGCTTTAAAGACAGCTGCAGGCACAGGAGGAAAAATAGTATGGTAAGTAGTAATCATTCTATTGCAGTTGTACTCAGCAGTTAAATGTCAGTTTTACACACAATACAAGTGCAATAGTACTACCTGTGGTACTCATTAAAAGTATAGGCATGCACAAATGTTTTGTCCTTGCTAGAGTGCTTTGGTTAAAATATTTAACCATCCCTGCAATATGAGATTGTGCATTTGTCTTTGTGCAAGGTCAAACAAACGATAATGCACCCTGAGCTACTGATTACACTCCACTTGTTATCTGCCTACTTGATATCTGAGGTATCACTATTATTTAGTTTGTTAGATAAGGGATGGTTATTATAGAATAATCTGTTAATATATTTATCCTCTTTTTAGTGGTTACACTTTGATGTGTACTCTAACAATTTCTTATTTATGTAGTAGTTAGATTGGTGTTCTTGTATATTATCAAATTATCATAGTTCACTCTCACATATCATTAATAGTTAGGCTTAGGTCTTACTGATTATAGTCATTTAGTATTATATATAGGGTTTAATAGATAGGTTGGTTTGATTAATTATCATCTCTAATCAACACATATTTACACACTGTTATTATTATTACTATCATGTATACACACTGCTGTTAATACAGCAATTATTATTACTGTTACACATATACACTGATCTATATAATATCGCTTATAAGTCATTAAAACAACTTTTTCTGATATAACTTATTTTATAAGACCATTTGAACCCCTTCTGTTTTGGTCCACTTTAGTGCGTTTCCATAGATCATTTTATGCTTAATGAATTAGTATGGAGTCTATCAACTTGTTGTTATAACGTCTTTATTCATATTGGGTGAATATGTATCCTAATAATGCGCTCCCATTGATAGATATATGATAAGAATATCCCTTGACTTTTAAGAGGTTATCCTACACACCCCTTTTCTCAGGACATCAGTAACTATTGTGCAATCATCTGGTCACGTTAATCGAACCAATGAGCAAACACTTAGAACTACTGTTTGCTATCTGCTACGAGTGTTCGTTCTGTTATGCAGAGTGTGTCTGCTAGACAAGTTAGAGCCGTATCGCAATGACATTGCAATCATTTATAGTATGTCAGGATGATTTGTGCATATGTTGGGTGTTGCTTTTTAGACATTTAGTTAGTTAATCACACCCCCGTCACAAGCCTTACAATCAAATATACATCATCACGCACGGTATACTGACCAATTACAGGATAGATCTACATCTGATTGACAAGTCATGGTCTGTCAAGAGCAATAGGGTTTGTAAGATGCCAGCCACGATGTTGCTAATAAGAACAGCTGAAAATTCAATTACACATGGCACATTCCCCTGTAACAACTGTGCACAATGTAATTCCATACAACCAGGTGACACAATTACACACCCCAGATCGGGGAAACGCTTGTCCATCAGAGGACACTTCACTTGTGACTCTAATTACGTAGTGTATGTAATTAAATGTCTGTGTGGGCTAGCCTATGTGGGAGAGACCACTAAACCCATCAGAGAGAGGATCAAACAATATAAAGTAGCAATTGGTAAACTAGATCCCTCTGCCCCAGTCACCCACCATTTTACACTTTTAGGTCACAATAAAAGTCAACTTAAATTTCAAGTGGTTGATGGAGTTGGCCCTTTAAGGAGAGGTGGCAACAGACAAAAAATACTGTTTGAAAAAGAAGCACTGTGGATCCAAAAAATTGATTCTTTGACCCCCTATGGCCTTAATAGGGAGATCACATGGGGTACCTTTGTCTAGGGACTGTGGTTTCATTCTTTCTCCTATAAGATGAATGTTGACAGGTATTTTTAAGTCTGAACGAGGATATAGAACTTTAATAAAATGTATATTTAAATTTACTGTAATGTATTAAGACTTATATTATGTTTTTTATTTTACATATTTTTGTTTAACCTTGATTGTTTATAATTCATTATTGATAATACACTTTTTTCCCTTTTTTATCACATTTATTTAGTTTTGTGTATATATGTGTGTTATAGCTTTGCCCCTGTGTTTAATATGTATGGCCACAGACAAACAGGAAGTATAGTATGAGTGAATGTTCACTTTTAGATAATACATAGAATGGCTTATTTATACAATTTCTGTTATTATGCCAATGAGTTTGCATGTACTTACATTTGCGCATGTCTGTTATGAGTCTGATATCTATCGATGAGATTTAAAATAGTTACGCTAGATGGGCGTGACTCCTGGACACAGGGTTTAAGCTTTAAAAGGAGGTGGCTATCCGTATTACGACAGGCCAAGTTGAAGGGCGGAGCCCGAAACGCGCGTTGCCTGATTTGGTGGAAGTGACGTCAGACGCCTAACAGAGCTGGATACTTGCATGCTGCTTTGGACTGCTAAAAAGTTTTTTGTCCTGGGAGGATTGAAATTAGATCTCGGTTTGAAATCTGTGTGTATGTACTTCTCAGTCAATTGCTCCAAAAGAGTATCAGGTTAATACACAATTAGACCGTCATTAAGACGTTCATTCATAGCATCTACAATGATGGGCTTGTTAGCTGTGTTTTTGAGTCGTTTCTCAGCAAAATATTTTTGCAGAGCTAGCTTCCTAGTAAAATTATTCACGTCCACAATTATTCACGTTAAATAAAGTAATTTTTTTACTTTGAACACTTGCTGCCTTCTTTCTGGGACCTGGTCCCCTGTGCTGAGGATTCTTTTGTATTTTCCTGACTGGATCATTGTTCTATCCTGAGTGCCTTGCACCAAGTATGTTGGGTGACTGTATTGACCCCATCCTGCTCTAATAGCATCAATGGAGATGCTACTACTATTGTGAATACCATTCTTACTTCCGGTTTTTATTCACCATTGTCCCAACAATACTAGGCCATATAGGCACCTTGTGTCTCTCTTACTGTTTTTATACAGACATCACACTTTATGCGAGATGTTGGTCTTCTGGGTGACTGAAATAGATCCCAGACTGTCTCTACAGCACTGATTGAGGTGCTTTCATAAATGTGAGTTTACACCTTACATGCCTACCAATCTTTTCTGGATCAAACAATATTGGGCCATGTGGCGCATCTGTCTCCTCTTGTCTTTTTAGATTGCTGTTCCAGGATCCTGGCCTGGATCTCTACAGATAGCTGCCTCCATCTCACACCAGAGACTCTCTACAAACCTATAATATAAGTGTTATTTTGTATCATATTATTATATGGTTATTATAATTTTATGTTATACCCTTTTTTTTTCAATTGAATGTGAAATCTTATAGAGACTCAAATTTATGATCCAACCTTTAAATCCCTATTTAGTTGGAATATATAATTGTCATCTCTTGTTTAGGGCACTTTATACACTTTTTTGCAGCTACCTATATCTGTTACTACCTCTATAGTAGCCATTTTTTCACATTTTATATTATACTGCACCAATACCTTACTATTTTTAGTGGTTCCCAAAAAGATTTTTAGTCCTTTATCATTTTCCACCACACTCCTTGTCCTTTGGACTTTAGATATACTTATCTCTTACTCTTAGGGCGCCCCCTCACTTTTTGTTGTTCAATAGAGCCAAGAAGTTGTTACAGAAGGAAACAAAATGGATCCACACATTGGATACCCTGATACCAAGAGGACTGAACACTTTTTCTTGATTTCGAACCATTTTACACTAAATTACTGAGACCTGGACTGATGCACCATATTCCTGAAGGATATTACCCAGAGTGGATCCACATAGATATTTGTTCTAGTGGGAACCCACAGGTTTCTACCTATACTCCAAGTGACATGAAGGGAGTAGTAATATGTGGTGCATTTAACTAGGTCATTGTTTTCCATTTTTTGTGTGGTTGTTCTGTATAGATCCAAGCAATTGAGTCATGTATATATATTTGGGATTGTTTTTAAAGTGATACAGATTTTTTTTTTTTAGACAATATATATGAAATACATGCTAATTGGTATCATCTCGTTAGTTGATCATAGCTAGCGCATCATATGATATGAAAGCGATGGGTTTATATAATGGCTCAATAGTGAGTGATGTCTGCTAATGCTTCATGCTCCCTCGCTGCCATTATATAATAGCCAATTATGATGCATTTCTAAGCTACAAAATGTGCAGTGCTATACCTCTCGAGATGATACATACATGGTAACACACGTCCGTGTATATGTTACCTTAATTACAAGGGGCCAAGTAATTGGCTATGATGCATCATGCTGACACGCAGCGTGATGACGTCATGACGCTACAGCATGGTGACGTTAACGGCTCTTAATTTGTGTGTATATAAGACAGGTAATGATATGGTGGGGTATGTGAGTTTGTTGGGGATTCCGGTTTTTGGAGGCTTGTTTTGTGCATGACATTTGACAAAGGTGTTGGACTACACCGAAACGTTATGTCGTTTTACTGATGACCTGAAATAAGTTATTTTTTATGAAGACCAGTGAGTGCCTTTTTGATGGGACTTTGAATTTTGGATAAAGCGCACCCTGGCAGTTACATGAGTTTGTAAGACTGTGCTTATCCTTCCTTGGGGATCTATATCTATCTGTGTACATATGAGATATAAATATACAGACATATATACACATATATTAGTGCATTGTAGCCCTTTGCAGTCAAGTAGCTGAAAACATGAAATTATATTTATGTAAAATTCATATTTAATAAAGTGTTTAACTGTGTGTGTAATGTAAATATTTTAAATTACAATGTTCTTCACATAGGGGTAAAAGATAGAGATTTATTTAAGAATACATTGAACATATTCTTCTATGTGAAGAACGTTAGAATGTGAAATATTCATAATTCATGTTGGGGTTAGCGCGCTTGAATAAACTTGCTTGGTTTAGCGCTCAGGTATGGGTGTCGCGATATTTGAAGATCAACTTTTTGTGCATGTTTGAGGTTTGCTAGTGCAAAAATGTTTTACTTTCAACTTGTAATACGAGTGCAAACCTACACCCGAAAAAAGCAGTTTGAATGCTCCATTGACTTCTATAGAAGAATACATTAATGTGGTCACGATATTCAAAGTTCAACTTTGTCTCGTCGGGTATTTATTCTTACGCTAACTTTTTACTTTCAACTTGAATTTGAGCGCAAATTGACGTGCACAAAAAGCCTCCTAAAACTGAAAAAAAAAAAATGATAACACACAAGTGGGAGCGCAAAATTATGCTCAACACCTAATCTAGCCCAATGTCTTTTACATTAAATAGGACTTTATTATATTTTCCTGTTTTCCTTTAAAATTAACAGCCTAGTTGCACATGCATCTAAAGTATGCAGACGGTAAAAGTAAACGCTGCTGGTGCTGGGTATAAATTTGTACTTTATAGTAGTTAGTGATGCTGAACAGGACGTTGTATGAGCCCTACAATAAGCGCTACATCAGAAATGTTACAAAGTACTAACTAAATAATAATGAAGCTAAAAAAAAAAAGGAGAAAAGTATACTACATATTAAATAATAAATCAAACACAGATGCTAGAGCAGAAATATATATTATAAAATGTCTTAAATATTACCGTGATGTAATTTTCTAGATGAAGTACATCTTAATACACATCATTAAGCTACAATTATTTATTTAAATACTTAACTTGTAGGGGTTATATTAATACCCTATAGATATATTCAGCGTATAACAGAAAAAAGCACTATAACATCCATTCATTTAAATCTGATTCGTGTTTGTAAGGTGTAATATAATCTCACAATAGACTATTAGGACAAAACCTTTACTGGGACTTCTACAACATTGACTTATGATTGGTGTTTATTGCATGGGTTACTTGTACATCAAGCAAGAGGTACTCTAGGGTTTGCCCCCTAATTTGTAAACCAACAGAGGGTTAACTGTGACTGATAAAATTCCAACAGCAATAACTAATGTGCCAGTATCAAAGGTGAAAGGGGAATTTCCATAGGAAAATATATATATATTTTTTTTTTTATGATGAAATATTCTACTAAAGTACAGCAAACCAGAACATTAAAAAGTTAAGTGTCTTAAAGGAACATGAAACCCAATATTTTTCTTGCATGATCCAGAAAGAGAATACATTTTTTTAACAACTTTCCAAATTACTTATATTATCTAGATTGCTTCATTCTCTTGTTATCCATTGTTGAAGCAGCAACAATGCATTGCTTGGAGCTAGTTAACACGAGGCACTTATGTGCAGCCACCAATCAGCAGCTCCTGAGCCTTCCTAAGTATCCTTTTCAACAAAGGATACAAAAAGAACAAAACAATGAGATAAAAGTAAATTCAAAAGTCGTTTAAAATCACATGCTCTGTCGGAATCATGGCAGATTGGCATGGAATCATGTGTCCCTTTAAGAAATTCCCCAGCTTAACAGTGCAAAACTGGAGTATTTCAATTAATGATTTCCACAGTAAAATCATAAGTTAAATTGTGTATAAAATAATTTCTGATGGATTTATAAATTTAAATTTCATTTTTTTTCTAATATTCTTGAATGGAGATACAGAAAACTTAAGAAATGCTGGGCCCCATCCGATATGCAGCGTCGCCCGCAAACCCGGCAACGCCGGTTTTTGCGCAGGTTTGGTATACTATATAAAGCGCCGCATGTAAATGCGGCACGTATATTTCACCCGGCGGACATAGTTTTTTCCCCCATAGACTAACATATAAAACCCGTGCAATTTTGTATCCAATATCCAGCGCAAGGCCTTACGTGGCGAAAATGGTGAAAACTTACTCCATTTTCACCTCGCCATAAAAAGCAGCCATAGCAGGCCTTGCGCTGAGTATGGCAGCACCGTAACTCCCTAAAATGCCTAAAAAAAAAAAACCTAACACATGCGCAATGTCTACCTGTCAACCACAATCCCCCACCGCAATACCTAATAAAGTGTTTAACCCATAAACCGCCGCTCCCAGACCCCACCGCCACTAAATAAAGTGTTTAACCCCTAAACCGCCACTCCCGGACCCTGCAGCCACCTACATTAAATGTATTAGCCCCTAATCTGACCCCCCTACACCGCCGCCACCTACATTAAATGTATTACCCCCTAAACCTAAGTCTAACCCTAACACCCCCTAACTTAATTATTATTTAAATAAATATAAATAATATTAATATTATTAAATAAATACTTATGTATAAAATAAACCCTAAGATAGCTACAATATAATTAATAATTACATTGTAGCTATTTTAGGATTTATATTTATTTTACAGGTAACTTTGTATTTATTTTAACTAGGTACAATAGCTATTAAATAGTTAGTTAAAGGGCCATTATACACTCATTTTTTCTTTGCATAAATGTTTTGTAGATGATCTATTTATAAAGCCCGTAAAGTTTTTTTTTTTTTTTTTAAATGTATAATTTTGCTTATTTTTAAATAACATTGCTCTGATTTTCAGACTCCTAACCAAGCCCCAAAGTTTTATTTTAATACCGTCAGCTACCTTCTCCAGCTTGCTCCTGTTTGTGTAAAGGGTCTTTTCATATGCAAAAGAAGGGGGAGTATCTTATTTCCCACTTGCAGTGGGCTTTCCAGCTACCTAAACTGAAAGCTTCTAAGTATGTTTTTAAACCATTTTATACTGGATTTTTATATCAGTATCTGTGCATCTTATTCTTTATAGTAGTGTCTAGTACATGCAGTTAGATGAAAATGAGTGTATACTGTCCCTTTAATAACTATTTAATAGCTACTTAGTTAAAATAATTTCAAAATTACATGTAAAATAAATCCTAACCTAAGTTACAAATACACCTAACACTACACTATCAATATATTAATTAAATAAATTAACTACAATTATCTAAAATAAAATACAATTAAATAAAACTAAACTATAGTACAAAAACAAACACTAAATTACAAAAAATAAAAAAATTACAAGAAGTTTAATCTAATTACACCTAATCTAAGCCCCCTAATAAAATAAAAAGCCCCCAAAATAATAAAATTCCCTATCCAAAACTAAATTACAAATAGCCCTTAAAAGGGCCTTTTGCGGGGCATTGCCCCAAAGTAACCAGCTCTTTTACCTGTAAAAAAAAGAAATACAATACCCCCCAACATTATAACCCAGCACCACACACACCCCTACTCTAAAGCCCACCCGATCCACCCTTAAATAAACCTAACACTACCCCATTGAAGATCACCCTACCTTGAGCCGTCTTCACCCAGCCGGACCGAAGTCTTCATCCGATCCGTGCACAAGTGGTCCTCCAGCCGGGCAGAAGTCTTCATCCGATCGGGGCAGAAGAGGTCCTCCATTCGGCAGAAGTCTTCATCCAAGCGGCATCTTCTATCTTCATCCTTCCGGCGATGAGCGGCTCTATCTTGAAGACCTCCAGCACGGAACATCCTTCTCGGCCGACGACTACCCGACGAATGGCTGGTCCTTTAAATTACATCATCCAAGATGGCATCCCTCGAATTCTGATGGCTGATAGGGTTCTATCAAGCAATCAAAATTAAGGTAAGAAAAATTCGATTGGTTGATTTAATCAGTCAATCGGATTGAAGTTCAATCCGATTGGATCAGCCAATAGAATTGACCTCGCATTCTATTGGCTGATCCAATCAGCCAATCGGATTGAACTTCAATACGATTAGCTGATTAAATCAACCAATCGGATTTTTCCTACCTTAATTCCGATTGGCTGATAGAATCCTATCAGCCAATCGGAATTCGAGGGATGCCATCTTGGATGACGTCATTTAAAGGACCAGCCATTCGTTGGGTAGTAGTCGGCCGAGATGTTCCGCACTGGAGGTCTTCAAGATGGAGCCGCTCATCGCCGGAAGGATGAAGATAGAAGATGCCACTTGGATGAAGACTTCTGCCGAATGGAGGACCTCTTCTGCCCCGATCGGATGAAGACTTCTGCCCGGCTGGAGGACCACTTGTGCCCAGATCGGATGAAGATGGCTCAAGGTAGGGTGAAGATGGCTCAAGGTAGGGTGATCTTCAATGGGGTAGGGTTTATTTAAGGGGGGGATCGGGTGGGTTTTAGAGTATTGGGGGGGTATTGTATTTCTTTTTTTTTTTTACAGGTAAAAGAGCTGATTACTTAGGGGCAATGCCTCGCAAAATGCCCTTTTAAGTGCTATTTGTAATTTAGTTTAGGATAGGGAATTTTGTTATTTTGGGGGGCTTTTTTATTTTATTAGGGGGCTTAGATTAGGTGTAATTAGATTAAACTTCTTGTAATATTTTTTATTTTTTGTAATTTAGTGTGTTTTTTTTGTACTATAGTTTAGTTTATTTAATTGTATTTTATTTTAGATAATTCTAGTTAATTTATTTAATTAATGTATTGATAGTGTAGTGTTAGGTGTATTTGTAACTTGGGTTAGGTTTTATTTTACAGGTGATTTTGTAATTATTTTAACTAGGTAGCTATTAAATAGTTATTAACTATTTAATAGCTATTGTACCTAGTTAAAATACAAAATTGCCTGTAAAATACATATAAATCCTAAAATAGCTACAATGTAATTATTAATTATATTGTAGATATCTTAGGGTTTATTTTATAGGTATTTATTTTTAAATAGGAATAATTTAGTTAATAATATTAATATTATTTATATTTATTTAAATAATAATTAAGTTAGGGGGTGTTAGGGTTAGACTTAGGTTTAGGGGGTAATACATTTAATGTAGGTGGCGGAGGTGTAGGGGGGTCAGATTAGAGGTTAATATATTTAATGTAGGTGGCGGCAGTGTAGGGGGGGTCAGATTAGAGGTTAATATATTTAATGTAGGTGGCAGCGTGTAGGGGGGTCAGATTAGGGGGTAATACATTTAATATAGGTGGCAGCAGGGTCCGGGAGGGGCAGTTTAGGGGTTAATAATTAGGCTTATTGCATTGTGGGGGGTTGTCGGTCTAGGGGTTAATACATTTATTATTAGGAGTTAGAGGGGGGATTGCGGATATAGGGGTGTACGTGTCGGGCTATTTTTGGGAGGCGTGTTAGACAGTTATGGGAGATTTAATACTTTAGTTAGTGTTTTTAGGCGCAGGCAGTTGCTAATGTGCCGTAAGTCACTGGCGACTCCAGAAATTTGTAGTTACGCTCATTTCTGGACATCGCTAGTTTATCCAACTTACGGCACTTTAGCAACTGCCAGCGGGGTATATGTAATATATATATATATATATATATATATATATGTAATACCCTGATGTGCGAGGTGAAATTACGGGCGGCATGGGTTCCCTCGTTTGCGCTGAAAACTACGCTGTATATCGGATTGCGCCCGCTATTGTTAAAATCTGTTTCTTGATTTACAAATGTATGTGTAATTCTGATATGTATGTCTTGGTTCACATACCCAAAGCGATTTGAATTTGAATGCACTGTAGCAAGCCTTAACACTTAATACCATGTTTTTAAAAGCGTTAAATGTAAATTCAGTATTTTGTATTGCTCACAAGTACAAAATGTAACCAACAATACGAGTGTAATCAGAGCTCTACGGCCGCTTCCCATTGAAGGTATCAAGTTCATTAAAAAAAACTTTTCGTTAAACATTTGACTATCAACAGCAATCACAGAATTATTCCCCATGCATTATCAAAAGTGCTACACTGGTAATCTAGAGTCAGACCAATGAATGCTAATGATTAACAGTTTTACCACAGTGCTTTAAAAAGGCTTTAGTAGCAAAAAACTTAATAACTCCTCCAACAGGCCAATATAACTGAACCAGTCATTAAGCATTTATGTTACTGCACTACAAACTTCACAAAGAATAAATTTATACATCTTGACAGATTACCCATACATCAGCCAGTTAAAAAAAAAAAATGTGTCAGAAGTCTGTAAAAGAAAGGGCAAGTAAAAAAATCACTTAATCCATAAATAAATCATTGTAATTACTAGCATATAACATTCTTATGAGGCAGACGGAAATTTGCAAGAAAAAAAAAATCCTAAAGTAGATTTACCAACAGAATGTAGTAAAATTGTATGACACAGTAAAGAAGAACAAAAGGAAGATTTACATTTTTCAACTGAAGCAGCTTTATGAAGCAATTTGAATTTGTCTCATAAACAATTGTTCTCTTTAATTATAAATAACTATCTGACATCAGCCTACAGCTGCTCTACCTTGTACTTAAAATGTGAGTGGTTTATATAAGAAGCTTAAGGCTTCCATTATGGAGAGCTATATTTATATTTATTAGACTATGCCTCAGGTGCAGGATCCAGTTTACAGTGTACAAAGGAAATGAACACAAGCCTTACACTAAAGGATCAAGAAGATGTTCAATTATTTATTCATTCTTTCCATTTAACTGCAGTCATCCTGAAGAAACTTTTAAAACCTGCTTTCTAGCATGGAAGTTAGACATTACTTTCGTTTTAGAGAGGTATTATCATATATATATATATATATATATACACACACACACATATACACACTTAATAATTATATGCATTTTTTTGCAGCAAGGTTATTGTTTATAATACAATATAGGTAACTGTCAGGATGTGTTCCTTCAAAACGGCACCTTCATGGCTGGTCAAATGATACAGTTTTCTCTTGGAAGTTTTCAAATTCATTTTTGGTTTATATAGTCTATAGCAGATAATTTGGGAGGGAGGAGAGAAATATTTAAACTTAATTACTACAACCCAATATGTAAGCATTTAAAGTGGCTTAGGAGAGTTTAACCCTTGTGTGCTAGGGTGATTTAATTTATTTTTAACTTTTGTATTTTTTTTTCAGATCCCCAAGACTTACACCATTGGAAAGGTTAGGCGATTACCTTTCCAACAGTGGGTCTTGGGGGTCTGTAGATGCCTGATACAGGTGTCCAAGCAGCATGCCCCCTTTCCCTATACTTTACATTGTAAATTTTTAATAAAGTTGTGCGGTGATGTCATCACTTCATTGTGCGTGATGTCACCATGCAAAATGTGAAGCCCCGGGATGCCTGTCACTATGCAGGCTCGACCGCCGGGGTAGGAGCCCCCAGATCTCCCTCAAGGTCGGAGAGTGCTAGCGACGGCGCTGAGCCATCGTTAGCTCAGAGCCGTCATTAGCACTCAAGGATGTTGGTGCATTCAATAGTAGTCATTGAAACAAGTAGTTTGGGTTTTTGATTTTCAGATATAGTGCATATTTGAGGTAGAAAAAGATATTTTTTAAAATATAGAAATAACACTCTTAAGGTCACCCCCCAAAAAGTTGGGACAGTCAACTGTTTACCACTTTAGAACATCACCTTTTCTTTAAATAACACTTATTAAGCATTTGGGCACTGAAGACACCAGTTGGTTAAATTTCACCCCATTCATCCATTATGCATGTCTTTGGCTGCACAACTGTACAGGGCCTTTGTTGCCTTATTTTGCGCTTCATAATGTGCCACACATTCTTAGTTGAAGAGAGTTTAGGACTGTAGGCAGGCTATGTAAGCAGCTACACTCTCTGCTTACGCATTCATGTGCTTGTAATCCGGGCAAAATGTGGTTCGGAGTTGAGTTTAAAATGGGTTACAAGCACCTATAGTATCCTGTTGACTAAATAGCAGCATATTTACTTGTGAACTAATGGTATTGCTAATATAGTAAAATTAGTAAAGTAAAATAAAAAAACAGCCACCCTGACCGTTAACTTTTAACGGCCATCCGGGTACTTAAAACGCTACTAATTCACCTCCAGGACCGACTTAGTCTGCCGAGGCACACTGCAATGCAGACAAAAAATTTTCAATTTATATGTATAATAAGGATACATCAATGGTAGTAGTTAGCGGGAATCTAGTCCCACACTCTAACCAGTAAGGGACATAGTGCTTTTACTTGAGAGCAGCGCTACTGTCAAACTATTAATAATATATTGTGATACATACACAAATATTAAAAATTGGGCTACCGACCAGCTCCTTATATCAACTGGTGTATACAGCTAAAGTAACTCTGACACATTATCAGTGATTACAAGAAGTATTAGCGGTGGTTTAAAAAAAAAATATATATATAACCAATTAGCCGCACATGAGAAATACTTAACTGGCGTATATATTCCTTTCTAATTTTAGTGCGGTTGTCACAATTTAATTTTGGTACTAATAAAATACAGTTTAAGTATCGTTGACACACTATTAGTGACTATAAGAAGTATTAGCGGTGGTTAATATATACATAACCTATTAGCTGCACACGAGTATCACTTAACTGGTGGACATAATTCTCCTTAATTTCAGCGCCATTATCACAACGTATTATTTATCCTGACAGGGCTATACAGTTAAAGAACCTCTGACATATAAGTGATTATAAGAAATACTAGTGGTGTCTAACATACATACAAAAAATTAGCTGTACATGAGCAATACTTTACTGGCGCACATAATCCTCTTTATTCCTAGTGCCATTGTCACAATTTAGTATCAGTCTTACACGTCTCCTAGGGAGACTCACCTGCAATTATTTTAACTGATATAAATTTAATCCTATGCTATATATATTCTTGATGTTATCATAAGAAACACTTGACCTACTTGTAGGGGAGCTCATTTATATTTAGGTCTCTCTGTGTTGCCACAATACAATAGATGACCAAGATTATTACATATATAGTACGCCCTAACCGATACTATACGCTATAAAACCACAAGGTATGCCACAGTGTGCAATTTCATCTATTCGTGTAGATGATATATACTCTAGCACCAACCCCCAGTAGTTGTCATAACTACTCTCTAGACGCTATTATATTACCCACAACATTTGTTTGTGGAAGATTATGTAGGTACATCCTTAGCCCCCTTTTATTCTTTACCATTATTGTCCTGAGTACAATTAACAATTCAAAGGGCATATGCAAATGTATATTTAATGAATCTACCATTTAACAGGGAATTGAAGTATGCACAATAAGCTACATCATATGTAGATATGCCCCTAATATTGCAGTCTATGGGGCATATTTATCAAGCTCCGATTGGAGCTTGATGCCCCGTGTTTCTGGCAAGCTTGCAGGCTCGCCAGAAACAGCAGTTATGAAGCAGCGATCACAAAGACCGCTGCTCCATAACCTGTCCACCTGCTCTGAGCAGGCGGACAGACATCGCCGGAAATCAACCCGATTAAGTACGATCGGGTTGATTGACACCCCCCCTGCTGGCGGCCTATTGGCCGTGAGTCTGTAGGGGGCGGCGTTGCACCAGCAGCTCTTGTGAGCTGCTGGTGCAATGCTGAATACGGTGAGCGTATTGCTCGCCGTATTCAGCGAGGTCTGTCGGACCTGATCCGCACTGTCGGATCAGGTCCAACAGACCTTGATAACTTGGGGCCTATTACTCTTGTCATTACCTTACGCACCAACGGGCACTCTCTTTATATATGTTAACATCCTGAAATGTATTTAACTACCTGAAGACTTTCAAGTAATAACTGAGGTCTACAGCATACGAGATACAGATCCCAGAAACAACATATTTAAACACACATATCGACTCATGAGGGAGGCACGTAGAGCATAGGAAGTTCACAAGTGTACTACAATTCATCTGGACAGGTAGTACCTGACAGAGATTACTTTTATATACACATGTACACCCATTAATTGCATGTGACCCTGTTTACTGATATATGAGATCCTGTTACAAGTGAAGAGATCTCAGTGCTTTTGAATGTTGGTCATATATCGAGACCAACTACATTGTGATTTGTGATATCTATTAGGGGATTTCACACACAACCCATCTTATTATACCTACAGGAGACCAGTGTTGCTTTTACACTTTGGTACAGAGACATTATACACTTTCTGATTCAATCAGTGTGACCTACAACATTTGAATATCACAGGCACCAATCGAACTATTTGTGTCCACATTGATTTACTGTTACTGACAGAGCTTACTTTAAGTATTTTAATTCACTGTGTGTTTTGTTTTGTCTACGCATTTTAACTATTATCAATAAAAGTTATATTTTAATTTCTCGTACTAGTACTGCCTTTGAGTCTGGGCATAGAGTGCTAGAAGTGCATGCTTTCTTGTGGTTAGTCTCCTAACTTCCACATTTTTCTTGCTCAAATTTCAATTTATGCACAAGAACCAACCCACATACATTATCATTTAATTTAGAAGTGTGAAAAATTGTTAATCACACATAATAATAATAATAATAATAATAATAATAATAATAATAATAATAATAATAATAATAATAATAATAATAATAATAATAATAATAATAATAATAATAATATTAATATTATTATTATTATTATTATTATTATTAAGTGGGGACTGCCTTAATAGTGCCATTGTTTAAATTTTCTTTTTGGCATCCATTATGCATGTCTTTGGCTGCACAACTGTACAGGGCCTTTATTGCCTTATTTTGTGCTTCATAATGCGCCACACATTCTCAGTCAGAGAGAGTTTAGGACTGCAGGCAGGCTATGTAAGCAGCTACACTCTCTGCTTACGCATCCATGTGCTTGTAATCCGGGCAAAATGTGGTTTGGCGTTGTCCTGCTGAGAAATGCAGGGACATCCCTGGAAAAGACATCTGGATGGCAGCATATGTTTCTCCCAAATGTATACATATCTTTCTGCATTAATGGTGCCCTCCCAGATGTGCAAGTTACCCATGCCATGGGCACTGACACCCCCTCCCCCATACCATTACAGATGCTGGCTTTTGGACCTGATGCTGATAACAGCTTGGATAGTCCTTTTTCTCTTTGGCCCAGAGAACACAACAGCTGTTTTTTTCCAAAAAATTTTGACTCATCGAACCACAAAACATGATTCCACTGTGCTACTGTCCATCTCAGATGAGACTGAGCCCAGAGAAGTCATCTGCGCTTCTGGACAGTGTTGATGTATGGCTTCTGCTTTGCATAGTAAAGCCTTAACTTGCATCTGTGGATGCAGTGGCGAATGGTGTTGACTGACAAAGGGTTACCAAACTATTCCAGAGCCCATGTCAGGATATCCATTACAGACATTTAAGGAATCGGAGATCACGTGCATTCAAAAGTGGTTTTCGACCTTACCCTTTACGCACCAAGATTTGACCAGATTCCTTGAATCTTTTAATTAAATTGTGCACTGCAGAAGGTGAAATGCCCAAAATCCTACCAATTTGTCTATCAGGAATGTTGCTCTCAAAGTGTTTGATTATTCGCTGACACATCTGTTGGCAGATTGGCGAGGACTAAGCCTTTTTGGAGGCTCCTTATATACTATGACTACACAATTGCCTCATCTATTTCACATCACCTTTCTATTTCAACTTGTCACATCACTATTAGTCCTAAATTGAAGTTTTAAAGGGATATAAAAGTCAAAACTAAACTTGCATGATTCAGAAAGCACATGCTATTTTAAGACACTTTTACATTTACTTCTATTTTCAAATGTGCTTTGTTCTCTTGGTATCTATTTTTGGAAAATGATATGCATGTATCCTATACTTGTGGAAGCTTGCCGATTATTGGTGCACACATTTGTCTCTTGTATTTGGTTGACTAGATGTGTTCAGCTAGTATTATTGGCTCATTAAGTTTAGACAATTAGCTTCCATTCTGAAATTAATGAGCAAATAAAACCCACACATAAAAACTTGACATTTGAAGAAGAAAAGCTTTAAACGAACTCAGTCATAATGATTCTTTGGTCATGCGCCAGGCACATAAGGGAGGTTGTGTAGTTTTAAAGAACAAATCTCAATATGTGGAGATGGCTTTCAGACAGTGCCACAATCCCACTGACTATACTACGCTTAATAGTGACACTACCAAATTATTCCAAAAAGAACTTGCACATTTATTGGATGAGGCTTTGGAAGACAGATACTGTATATAGATCAAGGAACATTTTCTTTTTTATATGCTGAACAACCGGTTATTCCAATTTTCCATCACTTTCCCAAAGTGCACAAGTCCCTGGAATCAATTAAAGGGAGACCTAGTGGTAGATTTATATAGTTACATAGGTGTACCCAGGGGTACCTCCGATGTTTCCGGTTCACCGGAAACATAAGTTAAGAAGCAGCGGTAATAAGACCGATGTTCCTTAACATGTCTACCACCTCTGAGGTGGCGGACTGCCATTATGATTGATACCCCCTGCTAACGGCTGATTGGCCGTGAATGTGCAGGGGGCGGCATTGCTATGTTTAATGCCGACAGTGTATGCTGTTGGCATCTAGCGATGCCAGGTGGACATGATTCACTGCAGCGAATCATGTCTACCAGGCATTTGATAAACCGCCCCCCTATAGTCAGTGGTATTGGATAATTTCTTGAACATTTGTCCTTGTGGGTGGATGAACATTTACAACCTTTAGAACTCCCTCATCACATTCTTAAAAGGGATAGTAAACAACAAACATGTTATTGTTTAAAAAAATAGATAATCCCTTTATTTGCCATTCCCCAGTTTTGCATAACCAACACTGTTATAGAAATATACTTTTTACCACTGTGATTACCTTGTATCTAAACATCTTCTGACAGCCTCCTAATCTTAGATGTTTTGACAGACTTGCATTTCAGACAATTAGTGGTGACTCTTTAATAACTCCATGTGAGTGAGCACAATGTTATTTATATGAAACGCAAGAACCAACGTCCTCTAGCTGTGAAAAACTATCAAATCCATTCAGATAAGAGGCAGACTTTAAGGGCTTAGAAATTAGCATATGAGTCTACCTAGGTTTAGCTTTCAACTATGAATACCAAGAGAACAAAGCAAAGTTGATGATAAAAGTAAACGATTAAGTTGTTTAAAATTACATGCCCTATCTGAATCATGAAATTTTAATTTGGACTTTACTATCCCGTTAACATAGTTTCATTAGTGAAATGTGAACCACATGATTCTTGGATGACTATCAATGTAGAATCTCTATATTCCTCTTTCCCTATAGAAAAGGGTTTAGAAGCAGTTACTTTCTTTCTACAAAGATTTTCTAAATTTTCCAAATACTTTTTTGAATTCATTATTGGGGTAATAACTATTTTGCTTTCACATAATTATTTCACTTTTGGGGATGGTTTCTACATGCAGAAACGTGGGAAAGCAATGGGGGGGGGGCTAAAATTTGCCCCCTCATACGCTAACCTTTACATGGGCTGGTGATAACTGTCTCACATTTATTCAACTGAAAACCCATACAAAGACCATATTAAGATGTATTACAGATTTATTGATGATCTTATACTGATATGGCAGGGCAATAGTGTTAATCTCTTGGATTAACAACAATGAACTAGAGTTGCACTTTGCTTACAAATACAGTAGTACCCAAATTCATTTTTTGGATGTCACTTTTAGTTCTGAAACCACAGGTGCAGTTTCCAGAAATGTATAGGAAACCTATATCAGGCAACACTCTTTTACAAGCTAATAGTTGCCACCCCTCTTATGTTACATATGGTGTAGCAAAGGACCATATAATACATCTTAGAAGAAACTGTACCAATAATATTACTTATTTACATCAGGCTGATCGTCTGGCAGTCAGACTACAACAAAGGGCGTAAAGTAAAAAAATAATTCAGAGAGCGAAAAATGAAGTGGACAAGATTGATAAACACACTGTTGAAGCAGAGAGATAGAGGTTCTGTCAAATTTCAAGGGGTTAAATTTGTAACCAAATATTCAACTCAATATAATGAAATTTGTAAATTAATCAAATGCTATTTTCTGCTATAAGCAGCGGATGTCCAAACAAGGGTGTTTCTCCTACAAAAACAATATTTTGTCCCCAAACCAACTTAAAAGTGCTCCTCTTTCAGATTCTAGCTCCTGGTTAATTTGTAATGGGTTGTTTCGCAGTGGGACTAGAGATTGTGTAGCATGTGAATATGTCGCATTGTGATCCAGCTTTCATTCTACAGTGACAGGTGAAACCTTTCAGATCAAAACCTGTTTAAATTGCAGGTCATCCTATGTGATTTATCTCATCACCTGCACTTCATGTAATCTGCAATACGTAGGTCCCACGACACGTGAAGGGAGGTCTTGTATTATAGAGCATTTGTCCTCTATTCGTTTAGGACGAACTACAACACCTTTAGTTAAGACTATTTTTGTGTTTTAAAGCAAAATGCTGAACTCACTGGACAGTTATAGAGAAAGTGTTTTGCCCCCCCCCCACAAAAAAAGGAGGTGGGGATAGAGAGCTCCTTTTAGCCAGACAAGAGATGTATTGGATATTCAGATTGCATACCAAAGGTACATCTGGTATGAACTCTGAATATGATTTAGTTACCACTGGCAATGATATCAGTCACTCTCTGTTTGAGGCTCTATACAGTGAACTCTACATTAAAACAAATTATGCATAGCCAGATTAATCCCCTACACTTTATACTCATATTTCAGCTTTTGCATATGTAATACATTTACTCTGCTATTGCCTAAGACATTGATTTAGTGTTCAAGGTTCTTTGAACTATATTGTGATAAATAATGTGTATAATGAGTATAGACCAACACTATATAGTTCTCTCTAACTTCTTCTTAATACTACCTTAAATCTTTATTCCACATCTTTTAATTTACACATTATATTATTTAACAGAGTTTGTCACATTGTATTTCATATTCATCTCTCTTTTGCGCTGTAGGTATACGTTATATGGGATATACACTAGTCAACTAAATACAAGCACAGAGTTGAAGAATATAATTAAATGTTTAGTGAAGAGATGAATATGATTATACCGTATTTATTTTCCATGGTCTGATGTGTAGAATGTTAACTAACAATCAGCAAAATTACAAGTTGTGTGGTACGGCTATGCGACTGGAAAATTGGCCATTGCACGCGGAATATGCAGGTCTCCCGTATTACAAGTTGTGGCGGTACGTCTATACCGCTAGCGTTTTAGCCTTTACGCAACTCTCCATTGCTTAAAGGCTTTCATTGTGCCTGTATTACAGGTTGTGCCGTCTGGCTATAACGCTGGCATTATAGTCTATACCACCGCAATCCATTCCGCTATTTGAGACTAGTAGTTATGGTTTTTGCGAAACACTAACACCCATAAACTACCTATTAAACCTTAAACCGCCACTCCCTGCATCACAAATACTATATTAAACCTATTAACCCCTAAACCGCCGGACCCCCACATTGCTACTACTAAACTAAAACTATTAACCCCTAAACCGCTACCCCCAACAATGCAATAAACCTAATTAAACTATAAACCCCAAATCACCATCCCCCACAACGCAAATAACTAATTTAATCACTAAGCCCCCTAAATTAACCCCAATTACATAAAATAAAAAATACTGTTAACATTAAAAAAAATTCTAACATTACTTAAAAAAAACCTGATTAAATTAAAATAAATTAATCTAAAATTACAGGAAAAAAACAAATAATCAAAAATAAAAAAATTAAACCTAATCTAATACCACAATAAAAATAACCCCCCCAAAATAAAAACACCCCCTAATCTAACACTAAGCTACCAGTAGCTCTTAAAAGGGGCCTTTTGTAGTGCATTGCCCTAAGTTAAACAGCTCTTTTACCCCCCAACCCACCAAACCCCCCCAAAATAAAAAAAAACTAACACTAAAAAAACCTAAGCTACCCAATCCTCCTAAAGGAGCATTCAGCTCTTTTGCATCCCCTTAAAATAAAAATCCCTAATCTAAAAAAAATAAAAAATAAAAAAAATTAATAAAAAAAGCCCGAAATAGGTACTCACCATTCCTGAAGTCCGGCGGTGAAGTTCTTCTTCCAGGCGACAACATCTTCATCCAGCGCGGGGACCTCTTCTATCTTCATCCAGAGCGATGGCGGAGTGGAGCTGAGGTGGCCACGGAACAGGACTGGTGGGCGTGGAGCCATCCAGCATCGAGGATTCTCTTCATGCAATCAATGCCGCACACTGAAGCTTGAATGCAAGGTACCCGTTTTATATTTGGGGTACCATGCATTCATATTGGCTGAAAAATTCAAATCAGCAAATAGGGTGAGAGCTACTGAAACCCTATTGGCTGGGGGGGGGGTTAGGGGTTAATAGTTTTATTAGATTTATTGCGTTGTGGGGGTTGGCGGTTTAGGGGTTAATTTTATTTTATTACAAGAGTTGTGGTGCAGCGGTTTGGGGGTTAATAGGTTTATTATAGTAGTAGCGATGCGGGGCAGCAGTTTAGGGGTTAATAACTTTATTTAGTGTCAGCGATGTTGGGGGGGGGGAGCGGCGGCGGTGGATTAGGGGTATTTAGACTAGGGGTTTATGTTAGGGGATCATTGCCGTTATCTGTATGCGAGCTAGCTGGGAAGCTCCTAATTTTCTAGACTGTTTTATTTTGCACTTTGTGATAAGTGCTGTTATTTCGTGAGTATTTTTCCTTCTGGGGCCATTGAGTGTGGTTGGAGGGGCTTCTCGCCTTAAGACATTACACCATTGGAGCGCCCTCTTTTTTCTTATTTTGCTATGTAACTACCATCCTGTGTCACTTTTAACTAACTGCAGTTCTACTCACATGTTACCAACCTGCACTCCTGTTTATTAGCTGCCGCTCTACTCAGACTAATATCCATTATCCCTGTTTACTAGTTGTAGTTCTACTCAAAGACTAACAACCTGTGTGTTTGTTCACTAGACATAGGCCTGCAGCTTTACTCATAAACTTCTAATTCTTGTTTGTCAGCTTCAGCTCTACTCACAGACTACAATCCTGTGTTTGTCAGCTGCAGCTTTTGCATATGTAACACCTTTACTGGGCTATTGTCTAAGACATTGATTTAGCGTTCAAGGTTCTTTGTGCTATATTGTGATAAATAATGTGTATAATGAGTATAGACCAACACTATATAGTTCTCTCTAACTTCTTCTTAATACTACCTTAAATCTTTATTCAACATATCTTTTAATTTACACATTATATTATTTAACAGAGTTTGTCACATTGTATTTCATATTCATCTCCCTTTTTTGTGCTGTAGGTATACGTGATATGGATATACTAGTTAACTAAATACAAGCACAGAGTTGAATATAATTAAATGTTTAGTGAAGAGATGAATATGATTATACTGTATTTATTTTCCATGGTCTGATGTGTAGAATGTTTTAATTAACAATCAGCAAAATTACAAGTTGTGTGGAACGGCTATGCCACTGAAAAATTGGCCATTGCGTGCAGAATATGCAGGTCTCCCGTATTACAAGTTTCAGCGGTACGTCTATACTGCTAGCGTTTTAGCCTTTACGGAACTCTCCATTGCGTAATGGCTTTCATTGCGCCTGTATTACAGGTTGTGCAGTCCGGCTATAACGCTGTCATTATAATCTATACCACCGCAATCCATTCTGCTATTTGAGAGCAGTAGTTTTGGATTTTGTGTAACATAAATGTTTCACAAAACTCATAAATAAAATGTTACAAAGTACACTAACACCCATAAACTACATATTAACCCTTAAACCTCCACTCCCCGCATTGCAGATACTATATTAAACCTATTAACCCCTAAATCGCTGACCCCCCACATCACCAACACTAAAAAAAAAAAAAAAAAAACTA
The DNA here is from genome assembly GCF_027579735.1 of Bombina bombina. NCBI lineage: Eukaryota > Metazoa > Chordata > Amphibia > Anura > Bombinatoridae > Bombina > Bombina bombina. Next base: position 675,630,650 of record NC_069501.1, on the reverse strand, counting down.
TTAACCCTTAAACCGCTGGTCCCCCACATCGCTACTACTAAACTAAAACTATTAACCCCTAAACCACTATCCCCCACAATGCAATAAACCAAGTTACACTATTAACCCCTAAACTTCCATCCCCCACAACGTAATAAACCTAATTAAACTATTAACCCCAAATCACCATCCCCCACAACGCAAATAACTAATTTAATCACTAAGCTCCCTAAATTAACCCCAATAACATAAAATAAAAAATACTGTTAAAATTAAAATAAAAAATTCTAACATTACTTAAAAACCCCTGATTAAATTAAAATAAATAAATATAAAATTACAGAAAAAAAATAAAAAATAAAATAAATAAACCTAATCTAATACCCCAATAAAAAAGCCCCCCCCCCCCCACAATAACCCTATCTAACACTAAGCCCTAAGTTTAACAGCCCTTTTACCTCAAAAATACAAATGAACCCCTAACAGTAAACCCCCCAACCCAACAAAATAAAAAACACCTAACACTATAAAAACCAAAGCTACCTAATCCTCCTAAAGAAGCATTTGTATGGTTGTTGCCCTGAAAAAGGCAATCAGTTCTTTTGAAGCCCTTATCAAAAAAAAAAAAAGCCAGAAATAGGTATTCACCATTCCTGAAGTCCGGCGGTGAAGTTCTTCTTCCAGGCGGCAACATCTTCATCCAGCGTGGGGACCTCTTCTATCTTCATCCAGAGCGATGGCGGAGCGGAGCTTGTGTCCGTGGAACAGGACTGGCGGGTGCGCAACCATCCAGCGTGGAGGATCCTCTTCATGCAATCGATGCTGCACACTGAAGCTTGAATGCAAGGTACCCGTTTTATATTTTGGGTACCGTGCATTCATATTGGCTGAAAAATTCAAATCAGCCAATAGGGTGAGAGCTACTGAAATCCTATTGGCTGTGGGGGGATGGCGGTTTAGGGGTTAATAGGTTTATTAGATTTATTGTGTTGTGGGGGATGGCGTTTAGGGGTTAATAGGTTTATTTTATTAGAAGCGTTGTGGGGGCGGCGGTTTGGGGGTTAATAGGTTTAATATTATAGTAGTAGCGATGTGGGGTAGCAGTTTAGGGGTTAATAACTTTATTTAGTGTCAGCGATGTTGGGGGGGCAGCAGATTAGGGGTATTTAGACTAGGGGTTTATGTTAGGGGATCATTGCCGTTATCGTATGCGAGCTAGCTGGGAAGTTCCTAATTTTCCAGACTGTTTTATTTTTCACTTTGTGATAAGTGCTGTTAATCCGTGAGTATTTTTCCTTCTGGGGCCATTGAGTGTGGTTGGAGGGGCTTCTCACCTTAAGACATTACGCCATTGGAGCACCTTCTTTTTTCTTATTTTGCTATGTAACTACCATCCTGTGTCACTTAACTAACTGCAGTTCTACTCACATGTTCCCAACCTGCACTCCTGTTTATTAGCTGCTGCTCTACTCACAGACTAATATCCATTGTCCCTGTTTACTAGTTGTAGTTCTACTCAAAGACTAACAACCTGTGTGTTTGTTCACTAGACATAGGCCTGCAGCTTTACTCATAAACTTCTAATTCTTGTTTGTCAGCTTCAGCTCTACTCACAGACTAAAATCCTGTGTTTGTCAGCTTCAGCTCTACTCACATGCTACAATTCTGCGTTTCTCAGCTGCAGCTCTACTCACAGGTTACAATCCTTTGTTTCTGTTTCTCAGCTGCAGCTCTACTCACAGGCTACAATACTGTGTTTGTGTTTGTCAGCTTCAGCTTTACTAACAGACTACAATCCTGTGTTTGTCAGCTTCCGCTCTACTCACAAAATAAAATAGTGTGTTTGTAGTTGTCAGCTTCTGCTCTACTCACAGACTACCATCCTGTGTTTGTGCTTGTCAGATGCAGCTCTACTTACAGACTACAATCCTGTGTTTTTGTGTTTGTCAGCTTCTGCTCTATTCACAGATTACAATCCTGTGTTTGTAGTTTTCAGGTTCCGCTCTACTCACAGACTACAATCCTATGTTTTTGCGTTTGTCAGCTTCATTTCTACTCACAGACTAAAATCCTGTATTTGCAGCTCTACTCACAGACCAAGATCCTGTGTTTATGTTCCTGTTTGCTAGCTTTATACCTGCATACAAAAACCTACTGTTTTGTCTTTGTTAATTATAGCTCTATTTTCAAAAACCTACCTGTGTTTCAGTATTTTGTATGTCGCCGCCTGGATGAAGATGTATGTCCGGACTTCAGGAACCGTGAGTAGATTTTATGGGGTTAGTTTTAGGTTATTTTTTATTTATTTTTTACATTTGGGATGGGCACTGTAAAAGAGCTAAATTCCCTTTTAAGGGCAATGCCCATACAAATGCCACTTTAGGGGCAATGGGTAGCTTAGGTTTTATATTTTGGGGTGTTGGTTGGGTTAGGGGGGGTTACTTTTAGGGGGTACTGTGTAATATTTTAATGTAAAAAGAGCTGAGAACTTAGGGCAAAGCCCTACAAAAGGCCCTTTTAAAGTCTATTGGTAGTTTGTTGTAGGTTAGGGGGTGCTTTTATTGGGGGGGGGGGCTTTTTTATTTTTAGATTAGATGTAATTGTTTTTATTTTGAAAATGTAGTTTGTTATTTTTGTAATCTTAGAGTTTTTTTATTTTTCGTAATTTTAGTGTTTATTATTTTTTGTAATGTTAGATTTTTTAATTGTTTTCGTAGTATTAGGTTTTTTTAAATTTGTAATTTGGGTTTTTTATTTTTTCAGTGTTAGGTTTTTTTAATCATGCAATTTAAGTTTTTTTAATTGGTAGTTTTTTTTAATTGTATTAGAATAGTTATGTTAAGTTAATTTATAGATTAATCTTAGTTTTTTTTTATTTCACACGTACGTTTTTATTTATTTTAAGATAGTTATATTGCAACTTTTAATTTAAAGTTAGGGGGTTGTTAGGTATAGGGGTTTATAGTTTAATTTAGTGATTTGCGATGAGGGGGGCCAGAGGTTTAGGGGTTAATAGGTTTAGTTTATTAGTTACTATGTGGGAGCTGGCAGTTTAGGGGTTAATAGGTTTATTTAGTGTCAGCAATGTGGGGGGCTGGCGTTTTAGCAGTTATTAGCTTTATTTAGTGTCAGCTATGTCAGGGAGAGTCGGATTAGGGTTAAATTGTTTAGTTTATTAGTTATGATATGGGGGCAGGCAGTTTAGGGGTTAATATAGTATTTGCGATGCGGGAGGGTGGCGGTTTAGGGGTTAATAGGTAGTTTATGGGTGTTTTGTGAACTTTGTAACATTTTAGTTATGAGTTTTGTGAAACATTTTTGTTTCGCAAAATCCATAGCTACTGGTCTCTAATATTGGAATGGATTGTGTCGGTATAGGCTGTAATGCAAGCATTTTAGCTAGACCGCACAACTTGTAATACGGTACTATGTAAAATCCCGCACTCAAGTCATTTTTTGAGTGCGGAATGGAGGGTTGCATTAAGGCTAAAATGCTTGTGTTACAGCCTATACTGCCGCAACTCGTAATATGCATTACCGGCCATTACACTCGCAATGGCCAATTTTTCAGCGGTATAGCCGTACTGTAAAACTCGTAATCTAGGTGATAATCTTAGACATATATTTAGCTGAGTTAGTGTTACTGAACTGTATTCATACTCCTTGTGCTCCAGCCTTCACCCTTGTTTCCTATTTGAGTTCCTGTGACATTGCTTCTGTTTTTGTATTGATACTCAACTGTAACTAAAATACTTTTCATATTTATTAATCTTGTCATTCTTGAATTGTGGGCAGCATATTGCCTTCCACCAGCTGTGATGCCAGGGTGGATATGTCTGCCCTTTTCTGCCCGGCCTTAGATAAAAGTCAGCATGATCGACATCCACTTCCAACAGGAACTTTAAAGCTTATAATTTTTAGAATTAAATTAGAGAGGAAAAGATGAAAAATGTGCAATGAAATTAAATTGCAAATAATTTACTACACAGTCTTAAAGGGGCAGTAGAGTCAATAATAACCTTAAAGGGACAGTCTACACCAGAATTTTTATTGTTTGAAAAGATAGATAATCCATTTATTACCCATTCCCTAGTTTTGCATAACCAACACAGTTATATTAATACACTTTTTACCTCTGATTACCCTGTATCTAAGCCTCTGCAAACTGCCCCCTTATTTCAGTTCTTTTGACAGACATCCATTGTAGCCAATTAGAGCTTGCTCACTGGAACTCCACGTGCTTGAGCACAGTGTTATCTATATGATAAACGTGAACCAACACCCTTTAGTGGTGAAAAACTGTCAAAATGCCCTGAGAGAAGAGGCGGCCTTCAAAAGCTTAGAAATTAGCATATGAACCTCTTAGGTAAATGGATTGAATCCAACATGTACTTTTAAACAATTTTCCAGTTTATTCTGTTTTCAATTTTGCTTAATTCTCTTGGCATACTTTGTTAAAGAGTATTCCTAGATGAGCTCAGGAAGTGTGCACATGCCTTTAGTCATCCGGCAGCCTTTTTTGCAACAATTAATATAGCAATATTATACATAGTTGCAAACACTGCTGCCATAAACTGCTATATGTGCACAGTCCTCATCTCCCATCAGCCTACCTTGCATTATTTAAAAAAAAAAAAAAAAAATACATAGCGAACAAAGCAAATTCAATAGATGTAAAATTGTATGCTCTATCTGAATTGTGGATGTTTAATTCTGACTTTTCTGTCCCTTTAATCATTTTACGTTACATTTTCTAGTGTTTAAGTCCCCTTTAAGCTAAATCTTCTCAAAGATTATTTGATATTGAAAATTACTTGTTGAATAGACTGTGGTTGTTGGTTGCATCTAGAGGACCTGTTTCTTTAGATGATTTTAACACCTTCTCATACTGCTCATGCTAACATCACTGTATCTGTTTATACTATTGTCTGATTTCCTCATCTATTTCAATCTTTCACACCATTTTTCAATTCCACTGTGTCTCCTTCTTACAATCTCCTATTATATCACTGTGTGTGTGTGTGTGATCTCCTATTATATCACTGTGTGTGTGTGTGTGTGATCTCCTATTATATCACTGTGTGTGTGTGTGTGTGATCTCCTATTATATCACTGTGTGTGTGAGTGTGTGTGTGTGTGTGTGTGTATTTTGAATGAAACGTTTCTTTAATAAAAGTAAAACAGTCTTTTTTCAGAGTCAGGGTATACTTCCCCTTTAAATGAAAAAATGCTTTCCAGCAGCAACAGAAAATACAAAACAATAAGGCTTACTCATGTTAGGAGATTAACTAACAGTAGTTTCCCTATCTACTATTACTGGTCCAGCAACTCTGGCCCCAGTGAAAAACCAACAGACATTGACAGCTTTTACAAAACAAAACACTTTTCTCACCAGACCTTTAACTTCCATGCAGACTGGTCCTTTAAAGGTCTCCACATGCACCATCCCAGTGCAGTCTGATACTGAGACTCCTCCCTGCTTTCTCAGAGCTATTATTTTGCTCTTGGTCTAATTAACAAGGAACAGGTGTACTAACTAACAGAAAAACATTAACTACTTAACAACTGGGATAGATTGCTCTTTGTAACCTCTGACTTATATACACATGGTCCTGTACCCTGTCACATATCCCAATCCCCAGCTTAACACGGGCGTGTGAAGCAGCTGCCACCATCAGGGCATGTGCCCTTGACAGGGCATCAGCATTTCCATGACGAAAACCTGCCCTGTGTCTCACCACAAAAGTAAAAGGTTGTAAGGACAAGAACCACCTGGTGATTCTTGAGTTCTTGTCCCTGTTGTTGTGCATCCACTTTAATGGGGCATGATCAGTAACAAGGGTAAATCACCTGCCCAATAGATAATAGCAGAGCATTTCTAAAGCCCACTTAATCGCTAAGCACTCCTCTATCATAGCATAGTGCTGTTCCCGGGGCAACAGTTTCCTGGTCAGATAGAGAACAGGATGTTCCTCATCCCCAACATATTTGGGACAGTACGTCACCTAAACCAACCCCAGTCTGGGGGAAGAATTCCTTACTAAAGACAGGAGCCACAAGGATAGGCTCTCTACAAAGTGCTGCCGTAGATCAGCAAAATATTCTTCAGCCTTGATGTCCCACCTTACAGTGTCTGGGCTCTTTACTTTATTAAGGTCAGTGAGGGGAGCTGCCCTTGTGGCAAAATGGGGAATGAACCTACGATAATAGCCTACGATACTCAGAAAGGCTCTGACTTGCTTCTTCCTCAGTGGCCTTAGTCAGTGCTGTATAGCTTCTATCTTGTCAAGTTGGGGCTTTACCATTCCTCTACCAACCACGTATTGCAAGTATTTAGCCTCAGCCAGACCAATAGTACAGTTGGAAGGGTTGGCTGTCCAAATGTCTAAATGTGTCCAACACTGCCTGCAGTTATTTTAGATGGGAATCCCACTTCTAACACCATTTGTGGAAAGGGCACTGCAAATACGGTCAGGCAACTGTATTTTGAATGAAACTTTTCTTTAATAAAAGTAAAACAGTCATTTTCCAGAGTCAGGATATACTTCCCTTTTAAATGAAAAATGCTTTCCAGCAGCAACAGAAACTACTAAACAAAAATGCCTACTTTTGCTAGAAGACTAACTAACAGTAGTTTCCCTAACTACTATTACTGGTCCAGCTACAAACAAACATTCACATCTTTTACAAAACAAAACAGTTTTTGTCACCAGACCTTTAACTTCCATGCAGACAGGTCCTTTACCGGTCTCCACATGCACTATCCCAGGTCAGTATGATACTGAGACTCCTCCCTACTTTTTCAGAGCTATTATATAGCCCTGGGCCTAAATTAACAAGGAACAGGTGTACTAGCTAAGAAAAAACATTAACCACTTAACAACTGGGATAGATTGCTCTTTGTAACTTCTGACTGATATACACATGGTACTGTAGCCTGTCAAAGTGTGTGTGTATGTGCATGTGTGTGTGTCATATAACACAACATATTCTACACAACAAAAATCTATACTTCATTTGCAGGAATTATTTCTTCTGTGACGACAACTGATAGTGGCAAATAAGGACTAATATATAGTGTTTGTGGTTGATTGGACATATACAGAGACTGATATAATATCTCTACTTAAATCATCTGATATACACAGAGTTTTTATCAAGCTGATCTTACGGGAGCATTTAGATTATTTGTTTTGTATAAAGGGTACAACGATGTATCAAATTGCTAAGCAGAAATGTATTATACCAAGTAACACACTATAAATACTTCACATGTAACCCTGTGCCAGTTAGCAATGAAATATGTGTGATATAGTACACTAATTATTACAATGTAACAATAGGTTAGTAAAGTAGAATTGTGCTTTCCATATTTTAACATGTTGTGCCTCTGCCCTTCTGCATAACGTATTTTCAATGCACATTATGGCAATATTCTAATAAATTAAATACATTAAAAAAAAAAGATTATAGTACATATGCCTGTAGGTCTGAGATAGTAATAAAAAGGTGGAGGAAATAAAAAAAATAATAATCTAAAAGTAGCCACACTCTAAAATTCCAATAAATTATTTATTCTTGCTGAATTCGGTATGGAAGGCAATAATACCAAAGTCTATAGAATACCCTGAGGTTATTAGCATCCAATTAGAGGTCAAGATGCCACTCAAAGCTTGATTGAACGGGCACAGACTGGAGCCATATCTCTGATGTCAGATTCATAAAGTGGATTAAAAAAAAAGAATATTTTGATGTTGGCTATAGATAGCAAATAACTGGATGCTAGATTCTGCATGCATAAAAAAAATAGACAAACCAAGATGAGATAGTAGTAAACCAGAAAAATGAAGTGCTTATCGATTGCAGACATTTATATGTATATATGATTGCTAGGAGGGCTTAGGCAAGCACAGTAGGACTATTTAGTAGTAGAGAAAGCCAATGTGGTAATAATATACTGTCCACATATTATTGACCATAGAATAAAACATGTAGCTATATAAATGAAAGATATTCAGTACCTTCCTTGCTAAGAAAAAAATGCCTGCAATTTTTTGGCTTGCTGATCTGTAACTCTTAGTCCAGGCCTGCTATTTTCCATTTACTAAACTGTGGCCATTTTAACTACTGTTTGCACTATTGAGCTATAAAATGCAATTTATATTCCTTCTATGTTGTACATTTGTTTTATAGAGAAACTTTGTTAACATTTTTACTATTCCTTTTTCAAAACACATATACTTGCAATATTACTGCCATTTATTTTTCTTATTTTCTACTAATAAAACATTTGAAATTATATTTTCCATTTTAAAATTAATAAGAATGGAGAATCTAAAAGGAACATCCACTTTTTTCAGAGGTTTTTGTGTAATAATATCAGACAGCCAGGATTGTTTTCTTCTGTTTGTTAGAAGACAAAAACGCACCCTGTGGAGTAAAATACTATATATATATATATATATATATATATATATATATATATATATATATATATATATATATATATACACACACAACACACAGAGAAGACAATAGCATTCACACACACATATATATATATATATATATATATATATATACACACAAATATATATATATATATATATATATATATATATATATATATATATATATATATATACATATATACACACACACAACACATAGATAGTCTGGCATTCTTGCAAGCACATAAATAATAAAAATAGTTAAAACATTTGGGCAAATGGTGATAGGCCCAGTACCACATCAAGGTCCCTTGCTCTCTCGGTCCCGCCACACAATGCAGGATGATAGGATGTGCTGCAGTTAGTGATGTGGCAAACCTAGAAACTTCCCCAAAAGTTTGCGAACCGGCGAACCGAGCGAACCGCCATTGACTTCAATGGGCAGGCGAATTTTAAAACCCACAGGGACTCTTTCTGGCCACAATAGTGATGGAAAAGTTGTTTCAAGGGGACTAACACCTGGACTGTGGCATGCTGGAGGGGGATCCATGGCAAAATTCCCATGGAAAATTACATAGTTGATGCAGATTCTGATTTTAAGCCATAAAGGGCATAAATCACCTAACATTGCTAAATTGTTTGGAATAACGTGCTTTAAAACATCAGGTATGATGTTGTATCGATCAGGTAGTGTAAGGGTTACGCCCGCTTCACAGTGACAGACCAAACTCCCGCAGCGGGTACGACATCATCATCATCACACCGTACGTCCATGTGTGTAATGCTGAGACATATCCCTGTTATCTACATCCTCTGGCAATAATGGTTGCCCATCACTATCACTCATTTCTTCTAACTGATGTGTAAATAACTCCTCTGACAAATCAAGTGAAGGGGCTGTGGTGCTAGTGTTGGTGGTGGCGGCAGGCGGGCGAGTGGTAACTTGAGAGGTGCTCGAAGTTAAGCTGGAGGAGGATGGTGCGTCAAGGTTCCGAGCAGAAGCTGTAGAAGATTGTGTGTCCTGTGTTAGCCAGTCAACTATGTACTCAGAAATGTTCGAGTTCGGGGTACGTGGCCTCTGAACACTGGGCATTATTCTAGGGCCAAAGGGAATCACAGCACCATGAACACGATGGCCCCTGCGGGGTGGCCTGCCTCTGCCTGTCATTTTTTTTCCGATTGGTGGTACTATGCGTGCAAGCTACTGTGACAACAGATATGAGTAGCACTGTGCACTGGCAGAAGTTGGCAGAGTAGACGCTGTAGGCCTGACACACACGCTTGCAGACAACTAACTGCTATTCAATCTATTACAGTCAAAATTGTAGTTTTTTTTTTTTTTTAATGTACACTACTGTTACACCAGATATGAGTTGCACTGGGGTGACATTGTGCCCTGGCAGGCAGGCCCTGAAACGCACACGTGTGAAGGAAACTGACTGCTATTATTTAACACAGTCAAAAAAGTGTTGTTTTTTTTTTAAATCTACACTACTGTTACACCAGATATGAGTTGCACTGGGGTGACACTGTGCCCTGGCAGGCAGGCACTGAAACGCACACGTGTGAAGGAAACTGACTGCTATTATTTAACACAGTCAAAAAAAGTGTTTTTTTTTTTTTTTTAAATCTACACTACTGTTACACCAGATATGAGTGGTGGCTCTGGGCAAGTGGGCACAGTATACGCTGTGAGCCTGACATACACGCTGGCAGGCGGGCAACTGCAATTAGATTACACAGGAAAAAAAAAAAAAAAGCAGACTGATGTTCTAGCCCTAAAAAAGTCCTTCAGGACTGTAGTGGACACTGAATACACAAGCCTAGCTATCAATTTCCCTATTAAATCAGCAGCAGCTACAATGTCCCTCCTCTCACTAAGAATGTAGCTTCCAAATGAATCTAAAATGGATGCTGTCCAGAAGGTGGGAGGGTCTGGGAGGGAGTGTCTACCGCTGATTGGCTGTAATGTGTCTGCTGACTGTGAGGTAAAGGGTCAAAGTTTACTCAATGATGAAGAATAGGGGGCAGATCGAACATCGCATATGTTCGCCCGCCGCGGCGAACGCGAACATGCTATGTTCACCAGGAACTATTTGCCGGCGAACTATTCGCGACATCACTAGCTGCAGTCAACATACAATCACGTGGTTTAACCCCTTAATGACCACAGCACTTTTCCATTTTCTGTCCGTTTGGGACCAAGGCTATTTTTACACTTCTGCGGTGTTTGTGTTTAGCTGTAATTTTCTTCTTACTCATTTACTGTACCTACGCATATTATATACCGTTTTTCTCGCCATTAAATATACTTTCTAAAGATACCATTATTTTCATCATATCTTATAATTTACTATAAAAAAAATATAAAATATGAGGAAAAAAACACACTTTTTCTAACTTTGACCCCCAAAATCTGTTACACATCTACAACCACCAAAAAACACTCATGCTAAATAGTTTCTAAATTTTGTCCTGAGTTTAGAAATACCCAATGTTTACATGTTCTTTGCTTTTTTTCCAAGTTATAGGGCAATAAATACAAGTAGCACTTTGCTATTTCCAAACCACATTTTTTCAAAATTAGCGCGTTATATTGCGACACTGATATCTTTCAGGAATCCCTGAATATCCCTTGACATATATCCCTTGTATATATTTTTTATAAAGTATTGATCTAGGCCATTTTGGTTTATTTAATGCCACCATTTCACCATTTTCATTATATCTTATAATTTACTATAAAAAATATATAAAATATGAGGAAAAAAAAACACTTTTTCTAACTTTGACCCCCAAAATCTGTTACACATCTACAACCACCAAAAAACACTCATGCTAAATAGTTTCTAAATTTTGTCCTGAGTTTAGAAATACCCAATGTTTACATGTTCTTTGCTTTTTTTCCAAGTTATAGGGCAATAAATACAAGTAGCACTTTGCTATTTCCAAACCACATTTTTTCAAAATTAGCGCGTTATATTGCGACACTGATATCTTTCAGGAATCCCTGAATATCCCTTGACATATATCCCTTGTATATATTTTTTATAAAGTATTGATCTAGGCCATTTTGGTTTATTTAATGCCACCATTTCACCGCCAAATGCGATCAAATAAAAAAATTGTTCACTTTTTCACAAATTGTTTCACAAAGTTTAGGTTTCTCACTGAAATTAATTACAAACAACTTGTGCAATTATGCATTTATGGTTGCAAATGCTTCTCTGGGATCCCCTTTGTTCAGAAATAGCAGACATATATGGCTTTGGCGTTGCTTTTTGGTAATTAAAAGGCCACTAAATGCCACTGCGCACCACACGTGTATTATGCCCAGCAGTGAAGGGGTTAATTATGGAGCATGTAGTGAGCTTTTAGAGTTAATTTTTGCTTAAGTGTAGTGTAGTAGACAACCCCAAGTATTGATCTAGGCCCATTTTGGTATATTTCATGCCACCATTTCACCGCCAAATGCGATCAAATTAAAAAAAAGTAAATTTTTTCACAATTTTAGGTTTCTCACTGAAATTATTTACAAACAGCTTATGCAATTATGGCACAAATGGTTGCAAATACTTCTCTGGGATCCCCTTTAGCAGACATATATGGCTTTGGCGTTGCTTTTTAGTAATTAGAAGGCAGCTAAATGCCGCTGCACATCACACGTGTATTATGTCTAGCAGTTAAGGGGTTAATTAGGTAGCTTGTAGGGAGCTTGCAGGGTTAATTTTAGCTTTAGTGTAGAGATCAGCCTCCCACCTGACACATCGCACCCCTGATCCCTCCCAAACAGCTCTCTTCCCTCCCCCACCCAACAATTGTCCCTGCCATCTTAAAGGGACATGAAACCCAAAATTTTTCTTTCATGATTCAGATAGATGATGCAATTTTAAACAACTTTCTAAATTGCTGCTATTATTTAATTTGCTTCCTTCTCTTGTTATCCTTTGCTGAAATATTTATCTAGGCAAGCTCAGAAGCAGCAAAGAAGCTAGATTCTCGCTGCTGATTGGTGGATGCATATATATACAGATTGTCATTGGCTCACCCATGTGTTCAGTTAGATAACCATTAGTGCATTGCTGCTCATTTAACAAATGATACAAAGAGAATGAAACAAATTAGATAATATAAGTAAATTAGAAAGTTGTTTAAAATTGTATTCTCTATCTAAATCATGAATGAAATTTTTTGAGTTTCATGTCCCTTTAAGTACTGGCAGAAAGTCTGCCAGTACTAAAATAAAAGGTATCTTTTAATTTTATTTTTTTTAGCATATTTACATATGCTGCTGTGTAAGATCCCCCCTTAGCCCCCAACTTCCCTTATCCCCCCAAACAGCTCTCTAATCCTCCCTCTCTACCTTATTGGGTGCCATCTTGGGTACTGGCAGCTGTCTGCCAGTACCCAGTTTACAAAAAAAAAAGGGTTTTTTTTGTTTTGTTTTTCTGTGTAGAAAATACTATGGCTCATATTAATCGGTCTTCCTAAATTTAGGGCATATACTTCATAGAAAACATTATCTGCAATTATTCAGGCGCCTCCCAGATTCTAATGATTGACAAATGTCCCAAGGTTCATTCACAGTACCATAGGTTATTCTGGGCCAATGTACAGTAAAATTGCCATTGTATGGGAGTTCAAATTATGTGCCCTGTGGCACAGCCAATGTTATGATTCACAAGTATTACAATTCTCATTCATTGGTCTGTAAAATTATTTTAGTACACGTTCATTCATATACTGGGTTTATAGCTCTAGTTAAATTTGGCACAACCCTCTTTCAATAAATGCTTTCTATGATTCAGTTAGTGTTCGGTATCAGCGGTACAACATCTAGTAATATCGAAAGCTCTGAAAGCTGTGTTTGAAGTTAAAGCTTGGTCTGGCACAACCCAGATTAATATGAGCCATAGTATTTTTGCAGCAATTACTGTATGGACTAATCAGGGTCAAATTATTTAATAACTTTAATTGAACATATGTGGCTAGATCAGAGGTCTGGGCGACACAGAACATAGAAAACTATAGTAACACCAAGCACGCACACATTGCTATTTATACAAGTATACAGGCTAAAACTATAGCCCAGGTTACAACTGTTCAAACCCTTTTTTGTGAATATTTAATTCACTATTACCCCTACTCTTTGATAGTTATTATTAATATATAATACTCATAACGTTGATATCACCCATTATACTGAATTATGATAGCATAAGTCTATTAAGCTGAGATTACACTACCTGGATTAGAACCTCTACATTAGCTCTATTATTTAGATTAATACTATAGTGGTAACCATTACCTAGTTGATTTACTGAATTATTTAGATCACTATTACTGGTGAATTTATTCAGGCCGAATTATCATAAATTGTGATCTAACGTGGAATTTATTACACTGATTTGGGCACTGGAGCAAATTTTAATTGTGTATGTATTAACCAAACAATTTTGGTTTTTTAATTCTAATACCAATAAAAGTTATATTTTAATATCCTGTTGAGAAATCCAAACCCTTAGTTTAGACCCAGAGTGCTGTAAGTGCATACTTTGGGAAGTCTGGTATCCTTTATACCATTCTTCCTTGATATTTTCTTGCCAGCTTTTTACTGTTATGCTGCACCACTTTAAGTGTTGAGTATTATGTCCCTTTAAGTCGCCTCGCCAACTCAAGTTTGTGGGGTGCCTGAGTTTTGTTTTATGGAAATGACCAACCGCAGTTCCCATATTCCAGCAAAGATTGCAAGAGGGAGAGGGAGCAGGAGAGGGGAAGTAAGGGAGGTAGATGTAGGAGTTTTAGCATTTTTGGTTGTGGTTGGTAGTCTAAGTATTATCAGCTATGGGGCTTTGGTAGCTGGGATTCAGCTCCAAGTCTCAAGGGGGGCAATTATCCTCTATTAGGTTTATTAGGTATAGAAAACAATGTACCAAAATTGAACACCTATTTATTCTTTATTACTATTGCTACATCACTGTGTTTTAAAAAAAAAAAAATTCCATTTACAAAGTTGTTAAAAAAACATACCTTTTTAATGATAAAATAGTGCTCTGCTACAGCATCAGCTCCGCCCTTCATAAAAGCAGTAATTAGTGTGTCTCAGGAGCATAGTCAATAATAGAGCACTTTCTGTTGAGTCATATCTGGCTCAATAATCTACCTAACAGAAGGGGCGTTATACATAATCTCCACGTTACAAACATGGGCGTTGCACTTGTCAAGGGACTGACAATCAAGTGTCATAGTGGGCATTTATTTTTTTATTGGCTGACAGCACTGCATACAAGACATGTAGTGCAATGGTGAACTTAAAACAGAAGTGTTCATTCCAGTATCATCATAACTAATGTTATATACGGCTCATAAACAATGTGCAATGCTTGCTGTTTATACAGTTGCACATTGTAAAGGAGCCGTATGAAACATTAGTCATGCATTATTTTTTCTACCTTTACCCTGTGTAATGTAGTCCAAGAATGTGAGTAAGTGTAACACATCCTGCTAATATATTCATTAACATAGGGGCTAAAATATAAATTGGTAAATACAGTTAGTATTTTCTGCAGCTTTCCATGCATTTATTCTCCCAGTTACAAAAGACACAAGGGATCCTTAAAAATCCTCTCTTGGCTTTCTGCCCATAAAAGGGTTAAGTGCTAAAACACCAGCAGCTAAAAAGATTTATAATTGCACTTGCGACCAATCACTGCTGCTGAGATCCATCCAAGAAGGGGCTACGGAGGGTATGAGAACATACATCATTGTGTAATAAAACACAGTAATTGAACACCACTGGGATGGCTGAATAGAGACTACAGCTTTCATGTCACACAATCTCTAATACATACATCCTCCTATCCTGCTGCAGAGAAACTTTTTATGCTATAGATTGCATAGAAATCAGCCTGGCTGTGCTTCCTAGGAAATGATGCTGCAATGTTTAGGATACAGCAGCTAAGCTATGTAACCAAAAGGGAGTTCCTAGCAGTGTGAGTTTCCACCTTTTAGCCCAGCCCCTCCTTCAGCCTGCTCGTACACAGTAATGCCCAGACTGGAACTACTTGAGCGTTACTGTGATGTAGCAGGTTTATGGGTAGGAGTGGGCATGCGCTGGCGGCTATATTTAGAAATATGCACTTATTGGTGGATCACCACTCATTTTCAGGGGGCTTGGGCTAGAATAAAACCTTCAAGGTAATTTATATCTAAAAGCATACATTTCATTTATCCCTTTGAGGGCTAACAACGGCTCTGAGATGTCGCAAATTGTCCCAGTCAGGTGCTGACCACGGCTCAGAGCCGTCGCTAGCACTCACCCACCTTGAGGGCAATCTGGGGGCTCCCACTGACTCCCAGCCCAGTGAGCTGACCTGTATAGTGACAGGCATCGCCAGGGCTTCACGTTTGGCATGATGACATCACGCACAATGACGTGATGACGTCACCACACAACTTTATTTAAAGTTGACAATGGACAAGTAAAGGTAGATGGGGGCATGCTGCTTAGAAGCCTGTATCTCAGGCATCTAAGCAGCTACAGACCCCCAAGACCCACTGTTGGAAAGGTCACCGCCTAACTTATTTGGGTCTGGTGGGCTCTGTCTAGCGTGAATATATATGTTTCCCATTTTCTCATAAAGTGAGTTGTTCTTCTCTGAAGATCCCCCAGTGTGTCTCATAGAGCATTTGTTTATGTATCTCTCTTTTTAGCTGGGTTAGGTTAGGGGCATCGCCTTTCAGCCAGTATTTGAGGTTTTCTTGGCTTGTCATAGAGCATTTGTTTGTGTATCTCTCTTTTTTAGCTGGGTTAGGTTAGGGGCATCGCCTTGCAGCCAGTATTTGGGGTTTTCTTGGCTTGTAGGATAACATTGGGGTGAAAAGCAAGTCTGCTTTGGTCAGATTGTGGATGTCTAGGAACACTATTGTCCGAGGTGTAATAGTTAGGGTCATATTGCCTGTGGAGTTTAGCCAGTGTTTTAACATTCCCCAGAATTTATACAGTTTAGGGCATGACCACAACATGTGAAGTAGATCTGCTTTTCTTTTTGAGCATTTCGGGCATTTCCCTTCACACTGTGATCCCAGTTCTTATTTAGCTTGGGAGTTATGTATGGTGATTTCTGTAGTTTGGTATGTGCCCCTCTAATGCCTGTGGAGAGCATAGCTCACCTTACTTTCTAGATGCTTTGTTGAACCAGTGTTGTTGGTATCTCTGTGTTTAATGTTTCAGACCACTTCTTGCTAATATGTTTTAGAGAATTTTCATTGTCCGAGGCCCCTAGTGCTTTATATATCTGGGATATTGACGTTATCTTGTGTGCGTATAGATTACATACCTGATTTATAAGATTATCTTTTCCAGGAAATTTTTCAGACGTCAGTAATGCTTTTATATAGTGTTTCGCTTGCAGGTATGCAAAATGTTGTTTATGCGAAATATCGAATAATGTCTGTAAGTGTGTGAAGGTGCAGATTGTCTTTCAATCTCCTTCCAATAGTTTTAATATTTGGACTATTCCTAGATTTTTCCATTCCCTAAATGTCTGTGTACTCAGCCCTGGCACAAAGTTTTGGTTTCCCTGTAGTGGGAGATATTTGGTGATCTAATGGTTTATTTTTAATTTACGACAGATTTTTCACCATGCATAGATTGGTTGCTGTATTAAAGGGTAATTTTTTTTCATAGGGTATTTGTTAAAAAAATATGAAAACCATCCACTTACAAAGACCATGATAACACACATATCTATTATTACAGTGGTTTACCGGCTCCAAGTGCTGTTTGGCGAAACGATCATCAGAGCGAAGAGTTTGGAGCTCTAAAATTGGGCATCTGTCCCTCTTTTGAAAGAAAATAAGAATGAAAAACATTTGTTCATTTGCACATAAACATACATACATTTCATGTTCTCTTCAATATAAAAAACATGTTCTTGAGAACATGCCCATTCCAATGTACTGAGTCTGCAAGAAGAACATGCATCCATTTATATCTCTCTATACAA
Organism: Bombina bombina; assembly: GCF_027579735.1. Lineage (NCBI taxonomy): Eukaryota > Metazoa > Chordata > Amphibia > Anura > Bombinatoridae > Bombina > Bombina bombina. The sequence goes on along the minus strand of NC_069501.1, from coordinate 675,613,213 downwards.
AAAGACACACATGAACTCTCTCTATTTCTCAAATATCCACTGGTAGGTCCATTTTTACTGTTGCTTCTTGTTAAAAAAGCTTTTCTATTGATAATACTTCAGCATTCTTATTTACATTAATAGTTTCAGCATGAAGTATATGCTATTTAAATGTAAAGTAAAGGAAACACACTGACGGGGAGACATTTTACTGTATAGTGTCTTTAACCATTTTAAAGCACACAAATATATTACAATATTTAAATAGTTCAACCCTTTAGGTCACACTACTGAAATAAAATTTTTTTTTAATTTATGGCTAGATATTTTATTCATTTTCTTCAAAATTGCAAGATGTTAAAAAAAATGAACAAAATAATAGAAAATTCACATTTTTATTGAAAAGAAACATGATTTGTATAAATAATATTAAGTGTAAGTTATGATTAGTTTAGAAAATGAAGAATAATGCCTGTTTTGATGTCATCCATTATTCCGGGATCATTCTGAAGTTAATTTATTAGTTAATTATTACCTAGACAAATATCTGCTGACGGAACCCAAGTTTCAGGACTTGCTCCTCTTCTTTATTTATATATCCTCACTTAGAAAACAAATTGGTTACTTCAAGTGCTAATGATACACAGATCTACTAATCCTCTGCCAACATCTTTCTTTTCCCAGTGAATCATGTAAATGACTATCTACCCAAGGTTGATTCCTACCAGCTTAAACGTAATTTGTCAATGACCGGGCTTTTATTTTTTTGCTTACACCAATACCAAACATCTTTCCTAATATTGCCTTGGAGTACATGATCCTTTTTTATAGACATAAGCAATCATTGACTTGCCAAGTCTTGACATAAACAACTCTCATATATCTAGCTAATTACTGTTACTTGTTTTTCAGTCTAATTTTATGTTGAATCATTTATTTTCTTTAATTTATGATTTAGACATGGATGACAGACAAATTTGTATATTATTATATTTAATTTTTTTGTATTTCAAAATTTTATTGATATAATTTATTATTAGAAACTCAGTTGTGTCACACCGGGCCACTCTAGCCGGTGCTAGGGGTGCGGCATCTCCTTCCCTGCTCATTGCCAGGGACTGTGTCGGGTCCGGATGCGTGCGGCGCTGACGTCATCGATGCGCATTACTCTCTCTCAGATGCCGGTCTGGATTCCTCTGTCGCAAATCCTGTGCCTATGTAAGTCGCTCAATAACAATCTATTACTGCCCAAGTATAGGTGTTACTTTGTGTGCTCCTGGGTGTGATAGGTCGTTACTCTGTATTGCCTTTATGTGTTTGAACCCTGCCTGTCTGACTACACTGCCTGTTATACCCATGAATTGCTGGATTGATATCCTGCTGCTGAACTCTGCTTGTCTGACTACTCTGCCCGTTTAACCCCTAAATTGCTGGATGGATATACTGCTGCTGAACTCTGCCTGTCTGACTACTCTGCCTGTTTTAACCCCTAAATTGCTGGATTGATATACTGCTGCTGAACTCTGCCTGTCTGACTACTCTGCCTGTTTTAATCCCTAAATTGCTGGATTGATATACTGCTGCTGAACTCTGCCTGTCTGACTACTCTGTGACTATACAGCTGGCCCGATGCGCTGTGTGAAACAAACAGACCCGCTCAGAAGAGCACAGAAAGCGGGTCTGTAAAACAGCCGTTTTTAAAAAAAATTAAAAGGGTATATTAGGTTTTACAAAGTTTGGCTAATATAATGTTATATAATTCTGCACTATGTGCAGAATTATATAACATTATTTTTAAGGTTTACTGACACTTTAATTTTTCATGTTCTTCAAAACAGAAAAAGGATACTTATAGAATATAAAGCAGGAGCAGAAGTCATTCCAATAAGAGGACAACGTCGGGTACCCAGAATCTTTCTGCCAAGATGTGGTCTAGAGGCATATCAGACCACGAGATTGTCCAGCGGTTCCAGCTGAGTTCAGTGTTCTTGAGCTTTTAACGTCCCATACACAGGCATTACCTTGGATGCTTAAATTACTTGCTGATTTCCATTTTTTGGGCACTGGACCTTTCCAATCAGTGTCCAGTGTGGTTATTGGAAGCAACCACAAAAGTGTAATTCTAAAAATCAAGATTATACTTCCAAAATGCAAAGTGTATTTCCAAAAAAAAAAAAATATATTTGTAATTAAAGATTTGTATTCCAAAAAAAGAATTGTATTCCCCCCCAAAACAAAAATTATTTTTGAAAATTTAGATTTATATTTGTATGTCACAATTTATGTACAATGATAAAGAATCACACACACTTGCATTTTTGACAGCAATCTTATTCTATATGAACCTATTTACATTTAATAAATTCATTAGTAAGATTTAAGATTTTTTTTAAAAAAAAAAACATAAATATATCTATTTTTTCATAACTAAAGTTGAAAAAATGGAAAAACACACAGGAAAATGTGTTCCTAGATATTTAACGTCAGTTGTAAATGCGACACCCAGAAGTGATATAGCGTATTTTCCTTTAACTTTATCACTTCTTGGCCATGAACTGACACCTCTACATCATGGTTTAAGGCCTTTACAAGTAATAGAACATCCAGGTACCATACATCAAAAGTAAGTTTATGATCCAATGACTGTAGTGTAATGTATATATTACATTGCTAATTAGTCTTTCATGTTATTATGATTTTATATATCACATCATTGCAAATATTATTTGACAGGAACATAAAATGCTAAAAATTTTAGAAATTGCGCACAATTTTAACTATTATATGAACAAATTAAAAAAAATTACCATCAAATAATCTTTGTGGACTTGTAATTATGGTCTCAAATAAACTTCTTATGTCAGCTAAAAAGTAGTAATTAAAAAAATGTCATTTTTTTTTTTAATTTCCTGATGCATCTCAGAACATGTTAGTGAGAGAAGAAATGGAAAATACCCCAAAATATTGAAGTACGTTTTTTTCATATACATCTAGTACACAAACAGAGACAATCCCACTCACAAGTCAGACCTCAATTGTAATGAGGTAAGAATAAGGCAAATATCATAGAAATATTTTCAGATGGAGAAGAAGGAAACTTTGAAACGCGTCAGGGACGTTGTACTGATTTTATAGAGTTACCTGAGACTCTGAACTGTTTGTTATTTTGATCTCCATTTGAAAATATTTCTATGATATTTGCCATATTCTTACCTAATTACGATTGAGGTCTGACTTGTGAGTGGGATTGTCTCTGTTTGTGTACTACATATATATGAAATAAACGTACTTCACTATTTTGGGCTATTTTCCATTTCTTCTATCACTTACATGTTCTGAGACGCATCAGGAAGGCATATCATGGATATCTGGATCAAGTACTTCAGTTGCTGCATAGCTGAGTTACTTTTCCAGTGTTCCTTGCTCCTTATACTACGGACCTGGAGTTACCAGCTAATTGGACGTTGCTCATAAACGGTGGCTACTTACCTCATATGGATTGAGGTTTTTAGAAGTAAGCATGTGGGGATAGGGGATTCGTTACCCCACAACAGTTTTTACACTGGTTTGTCCTGAGTTCTCACAGAAGGAAGTGGCTGACAACTAGTCTTTTGTACAAATCACACTATATGTACACGTTATATTGATAGTTATTTTATACACGGTACGTCAGGACATCACTAAAAAATATGTTTATACACGTGCACTATATAAAATCAATTACAGAAAAGGAATATGAGCTGGCAAAAATTAGGTTTATAAATGTATACTGTATATATAAATAAATATATATATATATATATATATATATATATACACTGAAACATATGACATGATGAATAAATACTCACGTAATGGTAAGTCAAATGCCAGATGAGAAGAAAAAATTTCACAGCATTCAATGTTGCAAAATGTTTATTGTTGTTACTATTAGTGACTATTGAAAATTTCGCCGAGCTTTGAGCCACCATATTGATACAACATATATACGTGGATATTTTATTTGATATATACATAAAAATAAACCTAATACATATAAGAAAGCAAAAACAAACCTGTCAAAACATAGAAGGAAAGACATTATAACAGTAAATGATTACAATTACAAACAGAGCCCCATAGCTGCAAAACGTAACAACGCTGTGAACCTTATATATTGCTGTATTCTAGCTGTTTCTATATGGCATACATATATACCAAAACTAAAAAGAACAAGGACTAAATGTTTGTTACCATTACTAAATAAAAAATAGTATGTAGAGGTCATACAGCCAACTTAGGAAAAAGGTACAAAAAATATATCAGACTCTCATACACTATTGAGGAAAAAGTTGTACATGACAGAGGTTTTTTAGGCTTGGAGTATTTAACCCCAATAATTAACTAGATCAAATTCAGAATTCAAGCCTAGTGGCATTCTAGTTTTTAGCTTAAATATCCAAAACATCTCTCTCTTTCCAAGTAGACACTCTCTCTATTACCCCCTCTCTTGGGTTTGTGAGCCTGCTCAATAATGTTACACCTGAAAGAAGAGAGATGTTTGTCATGACAGCGAACAAAATGCTGTACAATAGGGGCAGAAGAAGTACCAACATTAATTGATGAGAAATGTTCACGTATCCGTGAACGGACATCACGTGTCGTTAATCCTACATATTGCAAATTGCACTGTACACATGTAATAAGAAAAACCACTTAGCAACATGAGTGATTTAAACATCCAAAAATTTCAAAGAATTCCCTTGTAACCATAGACTGGAAATTGTTAGTGATGAGCACTTTTTACAGGGTTTACATTTTTTATGTCCACAACGAAACATCCCATTGTGGGCTAGCCATGAACTCTGCCTATCTGAAATCTGAGGCAATTTTGAAGGGAAACCATATTAATTATTGATTTACCACGTTGGTAGGAACATCTGATGCCTTGTTTAACAACATCTACAAGCCTATCATCAGCAGATAATGTTTTGAAGTGCTTACGTACTATCTTACAGATTTAATTATATTGCATACTGTAACTGGTAACAAACGTTACCCCTTTATGAGTTTTGATCACTTCTAAAGGAATCCTTCAAAAAACTTTCTCTTCCTACACATTCAACCTCCTTTTTGGCTTTGGCTATATCAGCTTTATTATAGCCTCTTTATTTTAATCTTTCAGTTAGCAAACTACTTCCTGTTTATATGTGACCATGTTAGAACAATTTTGTCTAATTCTTACAAATTGACCTTTAGCCATGGCATAAGGGACATGCCTAGGGTGGCAGCTCTTTGCATGGAGTAACATATTACCCACAATCGGTTTGCGATAAACCTTAAAGGCTACAATACCATCTGCCTGTCCAACCAATGTCACATCTAAATAATTAATAATTTTATGGTTGAACTCAAAAGTGAACTTCAATCCAACCATATTTTGGTTCAAGCAAGTCAAAAATTCTCTGGCCAATATCTCTCCCCCGTGCCATATCAAAAGCAGATTGACAATACATCTTTTGTACTGGGAAATGTATTGCCTATAGGGATTGCTATCTGCATAGACATGGGTGAGCTCCCACTAACCCATATATAGGTTGGCGTATGAGGGGGCAAATTTTTCCCCCATAGCTGTCCCATGCCTCTGCAGATAGCAAATGTCCTCAAAATCAAAATAATTATGAGTCAACAGAATGGAGACCACTCGAAGGATGAATGTTTGAAAAGGAATATCAAAATCAGAGTAACGGGACAAAAAATATTCAACAGCTATTAAACCCTTGTCATGTGGTATAGAGGAGTAAAGTGCTGTAACGTCTATAATTAACCACCCTTATGTATCATCCCATATTACTGAATCCATACTCTGCATAAGATGTTTTGTGTCTCTCAGGAAACTCAAGAGTGAATTGGCCAAAGGTTGTAATATTGTGTCCATCCACTGGGATAGAGGCTCAAATAAAGAAAAAATTCCATTGACTATGGATCTACCTTGTACATTTACCATGGACTTATGAATTTTAGCTAGATGATGAAACAATGGGACTTTTGGATACTGAAGTAAAGAAGGAGAATTTTGGGTTAACTTCCTAGTTTGTTTTCTGTTTTGTAATATAGGTGTGTTCTTGTTCTTATGTTTTAAACCAATCAGCATGCACTGTACTGTTTTTAAATCACTAACAACTGTGACACCTTAGGCTATGATTACGGCTAAGCGCCGAAACATGTAAGCCATTGGTGTCTTGCCTGTCTTACTTTTGTATTTTTCACTGTTGCCCCTGAACGCAACTTTTAAACATTTTGTTTAAATAAAGAATATTTTATTTATCTACATTGGGATCTGTTGCTTATTCTACTTGCTGTGGCTAACTACACCAGACCACGGATCCCCTATCTCTATCACAGCCCTGCTCCTTGTTGTAACCCCGGGTAAAGATGGTCACGCCCCCCGACACTCACGCACGCACACGCTGAACGCTGGAGAGAGCTACTTGGAACCCAGCCAGTTCCTACGGACTTTGCCGCCTTGTCTCAAGATTCTGTCTTACAACAGGGAAGCAAGCGCAGTTGCTCACGCCTAAGATAAGTTCTGGCCAGCACGCTCCTGGAGTCTCCCTGGTGGCTGAATCTGCTTTCCTTACAGGCGGAAGGCTGACCCCCAGTTGGGTGAAGCTTCCAAGCCAAGTGGTGAGTGGGGTTTTTGGACGGAAGTCCCGGGACCAACATATAATCTTTAACAAGAGTACTGATATTTCTGGCACAGGTACATATTGTGAGTGGTACCATTACTCCTTCTTTACTTCTCTACTACGGGTATTACTGGTGATACTCAGGTACACTCCCTTATGTTATCTATAGAGGGCTTTCTATCTATATAAGACTTTTTTGATTTATGGACATTTATTTGTATTTCTAACGTTCATAATCCACTATGGAGGGCACAGCATCAGCACAACAGTTCTTTTCCCTTATGCCTGCTACAGCTCGCACTAATCCTCTTTTGGACTGTGAAAAAATCTTTTCAGATGATAAAGCAAGCCTCTCACTGAGCACTCTTTTTGATACCATGGAGACTTTATTATTTAAGGAAACAAAAGCTCAGTGGGACATCTGGACTTTGCAGTCCTACATCAAGGCCAAGATGATTCCCAGAGGCCTTAGCTTGTATAAATTTCCCACTTTTGAGGTTGACATTTCTGACCAAGATTTTGTGAATGATTGGAATAATGTACTTTCTGAATGTTCTTTACAATTAATGTCTTTGCTGATACGTTATAGAACATACCAACTTAATGATATAAAAGCTGAAATTGACAGTTTACAAATTGATCTTAATGCATGTAGCATTGACCCAGATTTTCCAAAATTTGATAATATTTTACAACAAACATTGGCACGTGGCAAACAAATTATCATGGAGAATAAACATATCAAATTCCTCAGAGACAAGACAGATTATCTTAAAAACTCTGTCTACATCTGGAATAGGAAGCAGCGGTCTGAGTACAGACGTGGTTTGCAACGGTCCAAAAATCACAGGGGACAACGCAGGAATAGAAATAGAAACAAACAATCTAAACGAGTAACTTTCTCTGACAGTGATACTTATAGGTCACCAGATGAATACACGTTAGGTACAGAGGACATCACTGACACTAATACTCAGATAAACACTGCATCTAACTCACAATTGGGCATCCTGAAAAACACCTCTACCTCTAGTATGGGTAATCCAATACAATCAGGGACTAAACCTAAAGATAAAGATAAGCATAACTCTCAGTCTACAGTCTCTAAATATATACCCACTCAGGTTCCAATGATTACTACAGTACAACATAGTGGTAATCCTGCCACACAAGAACAGTCTATGCTTGATCAGGTTTTTCCCAAGGGTCAGCCACCTCAGGGGGTGGGGGGCACACCTGCACTAGCTTCACTCAATCAGGAGAGATACCCATTGAGGACCAATCGCAATCAGACAAAATTCAAATGAATAATGTTATAAATCTATCATCAACTCAACTAACCAAGGATCAAGTTGAGTTATTGAGTCTAGGTTTGGGTTTTGCTCCCACCAATCAATTTGATTTGTTCCAGACCATGATAGATTTTAACAAATTCATTTGGAACATCACCTTGAAAAAACATTTCTGTGACACACCCTCTACTCTATCTGAATCCACTTTATCTGCTCATACTAACACAATTCATGCCTCGCACACTCTGAGCTTTTCTGAAATGTGTGACATAGTCTCCCTCCAAAACTTAGTTTTGGAAACAGGCAGCACCTCAGGTGCTGTCAATTGTGGCACTTCCTTTAAGGATAGATCTTCCTTTTACCCAATACAAAGTAGGGGTACAGTCATCGAGACTTTTTACTCCCGAGTCGAGGCAGATTTACAGAGACTTAAGTCAGATTGTGATAGATTACCCTCCAATCTCCCTTACCGACTCAGACAAGCACTAAAAACACTCCAACAAAATGACTGATTGGTGATACGTCCCGCAGATAAAGGCGGTACAATAGTTGTAATGGACAAAACTGACTATTTAGCTGAGGCCAACAGACAGTTGAGTAATTCTCAAGATTATGTCTCTCTTCCACTTAACCCTACTAATGAATACAAAAGTATTCTTGCAGACATTTTGGATGATGGTGTGGAATACTGCTACTTAGACGCTAATACAGCTTCTTACCTTTTTGTATCTAATCCAAAAATGCAGCTGTTCCACCTTTTTCTGAAAGTCCACAAATCCCTGGTAGAAGTCAAAGGACGCCCAATAGTGAGCGGTGTTGATTCACTATTGGAACGTTTGTCCCAATGGCTGGATGCCATCCTCCAGCCCTTGGTGCTAGTGCTGCCATCCTGCACTTGTGATTCTAAGCACATACTCAACCTCCTCACTGACTTCAAATGGGAACCTAATTATACATGGATTTCAGTTGATGTGGTCTCCCTTTATTCTACCATTCTCCATAAAGAGTGCATTGAGGCGGTTGAGTATTTTCTTGGTACTGCCACAGACTTCACTCAGGATTTCCAGGCATATATTGTGCGAGTTCTGACTTTCCTTCTGACACACAATTTTTTTGCTTTTGAGGGGAGGTATTTTCTCCAAAAGTGTGGTACGACGATGGGGGTGAAGTATGCCACCTCGTATGCCAACTTATACCTTGGAAAATGGGAAGAATACAACATTTTTGGAGATGGTAATCCTTTCAAATCGTCAATTTGCTTTTATCAGAGATATATAGATGACCTTCTATTGGTTTGGTCTGGTTCACAAACACAGATTCCCCATTTTGTGGAGATCCTAAATACCAATGATCTTAATCTCCGCTTTACTTATGTCTTTGATTCCAGGTCCATTAACTATTTAGATTTATATCTTATTGGAGATGTCGAGGGACCTATACACACCATAGTTTACCGTAAGCAAATCTCTGGTAATACCCTCCTGCATGCGTCCAGCTGTCACCCAAACAATACTGCTTCTGCGGTAGCCAAGGGACAATTTGTCCGGCTAAAAAGGAATTGTAGCAAGACATCTGACTACATCCAGGAGGCGAACATGCTGGAACACAGACTGAAGGAGAGAAATTACACTCGCACACACATAAAAGCAGCCAGAAAAAAGGTAGACAAACTTGACAGAACTACCCTATTATGTGACAAACCCAGAAAGACCTCTGAGGCCCACAAAAACGTACACTTTGTGACCACTTTTAGTGCACAATATCCCCAGATCTGCACCATAATTAAGAGACATTTCCCCTTACTTGCTGCAGATGATAAACTCCAAGAAACAGTAAATAATGGGTTTAGATGTTCGTACAGAAAATGTCCCACGCTTGCATCTATCTTGGCCCCCACACAACGTAAACAAACAAAAAGCTCTACAAGCTCTTGGCTACAACATTTGGGAATGTACAAATTTGGCCACCGCAAATGCAAGCCCTGTGACCATGCCCTTGTCACCTCCACATTCTCCTCCACTGTGACTGGTCAGGTATATCCCATCAAGACATGCCTTAACTGCCAAAGTACCTATGTGGTTTACCTAATTCTCTGCACGGTATGCAGGGTGCAATACATAGGTTTGACCTCTAGGGATGTCAACTCCAGAATTAGGGAGCACTTTTCTACCATCTCAAAAGGGAAATCCACCACTCCATTGGTCCAACATTTTGTCACTAAACATAACAGTAGCCTAGACTCTTTCAGATGGGCAGCAATAGAAAAAGCCAAAATTCCCAATAGAGGTGGTAACTTAGATGACTTTTGGCCAAAAGAGAGGTCTATTGGATTGTTACTCTAAAAACTAGACTGCCCCTGGGGCTAAATTCAAAATATGATCTAATAAACTTCTGGGAATAAAGTCATTTTTCTTTCATTTTTCTTTCTTTTCCTTTTGTCTTCTCATTATTATTATTATTTCTTTTGCTTTCAATAGTATTGATTGATCTATTTCTCTCATCTTGCCTTTTCTTTGTACATAGGGAAGCTACTTATTTTTGCACCTATTCATTTATTTATTACTAGTTAGTATACATTAGGATTACCAAGTATAGCTAATTGTTTTATTTTTGTTGAAAATATCCTGATTGATATTCCTTATATCTTTTGTTTGCCTTGATTTATGCAATTTTTTGAATTTTTTTTTAATTGTTATTTTCTTCATAACATTTATTTTGCCCCCCTTTCTTTTTCCTCCTTATATATTGCAAACTTCAGCTCTACATGGCATTTAAGGTTAACTTCCTAGTTTGTTTTCTGTTTTGTAATATAGGCGTGTTCTTGTTCTTATGTTTTAAACCAATCAGCATGCACTGTACTGTTTTTAAATCACTAACAAGTGTGACACCTTAGGCTATGATTACGGCTAAGCGCCGAAACATGTAAGACATTGGTGTCTCGCCTGTCTTACTTCTGTATTTTTCACTGTTGCCCCTGAACGCAACTTTTAAACATTTTGTTTAAATAAAGAATATTTTATTTATCTACATTGGGATCCGTTGCTTCTTCTACTTACTTTTGCATACTCAACATAGAAAAAATCAGAGGTATCCTTATCCAAAAAAAAATTGTGAACCCCATCATCTAATAAATCAGCCAATTCTCTCTTGAAATTTTCTGTGGGGTCCCTAGACAAAACTGTATAATTTTTTGTATTAGTATGATGTCGCAAGACCTCTGAAATATAATTACTTCTGTCCAACAGAACAACGGAACCACCCTTGTCGGCAGCACAGACTACTAAATCACAATTATTCTGTAGCTCAAAAAGTGCTTCATGTTCTGCTACAGACAAATTAGAAGTGGTTCCGGTGTTCTGCTCCTTAAAAGCCGCTAAATCAATTTCCACTCTATAAAAAAACTGTTCCAATAGGGGACCCCTGCTGTGTATTGGATTAAAGGTGGATTTCCTTTTAAAAATTTTAATTTTACCCTTTTGTGATACAATGGGTTGCCCTTCATTATATAACTCTTGTAAAGATAAAACATCACATGCCTCTTGGAACTTTATGTTATTACACAAAACTCCATCACCTGATGGTGATGCCTGACCCCCATCAATTTCTGGATTTTCATTATCATTTTCAGAGAAATGTCTACATAACGTTGCGCATAAAACTGTGAATATCTAAAATTGTCTGAAAAATGAACCGTTGGCACAAAATTTAGACCATAAGATAAAACTTTTATATGCAACTCAGTGGAATTGAATTTTGAGAGGTTTATTACATTGTGGGTTTGTATTTTGAATTTATCCTGTTTCCCCTCAATTGATATCTGTCTTGGGTGTCCCCCTTCGTGCCCCCACCCTCTGTTGAAATCACCGCCGGAAAAAAATGATCTAATTGATGTTCATCTTGTTCCATTCTACTAGATACTTCCATAACTGATGTTGTGGGCACATATTTAAAAACATTAGGGCCTCTTTGGAGCAGTGGCTGTTTTTCTTTGGGTCTAACTACTGGGGTATTTAAAACAGGAGCTGCATTTTTTTGTATACCAGATGCACTGGATGCACTCTCCTCCCCACTAGACCTTTGTGTGTCATCTGAGAAATCAACATCACTATCTGAAAATGTGACTTATTTATTATTATTGTCTTGTTGACCATGTCTCCTGCTGCGCCTACCCCTATTTCTGTGCCCATAATTATTTTGTGTGGTTCTTAAACTTTATCTTTCTTTCCTATTCCAAATGTAAACCTGGTGTGTAGTGTAATCAGTTCTATCTCTAATATATTTCAAATGTTTAATTTCCATAATCTATGATTTAAACTGCGATAGCGTAGTGTGTAGCACAGTGTCAAAACTAAGATAATCTATTTCTTTGCTCCAATTATTCATTTCGGCCTGCAACTCATCTATCTCTCCTCTTATTTTCACAAGTAAAGCTTTTTTGTAATTCAACAATAAAAACATAAGGCATAAGGAACATTAAGTTAATACATCATTCCAGGAGTCTTCAAACTCTTTGTCATCCACTTCAAAAGTAGGAAACTTAAAGATTCTCAGTCCCCTTGATATAATTTTTATGGCCATGTATCGTTCAAATGTCCCAAATGTCCCACTGAGTTTTTACCTCTTTTGTAAGCAAAATTTCCATGTTATCAAATAAAGCACTCAGTGAAAAGTTCCTTCTGTCCTCAGAGAAAATACAGTCCAGCTCACTACCTGTGACTGATCATGCTGTCACAGACATATGTGACTAAAACTGTTTGGGTGGATGATCCATATTGGCATATATGCAAGGAACGGGGAAAGATAAACAAGCTCAAGAAAGGTGTAACCAGACAACACCCAGTAAAGACAATTCAAAAGATTTGAGCATGTGTCTTTCTGTAAACAAACTGCACAGTTCATGTGTAAATGCAAACCATAGTAAAATGTAGCCCAGGAATTCAATATCCTTGAATATATTTTTTATCAATATGGTGGCTCAAAGCTCGGTGAAATAGAAATTTTCAATAGTCACTAATAGCAACAACAATAAACATTTTGCAACATTGAATGTTGTGAAATTGTTTCTTCTCGCCTGGCATTTGACTTACCATTAAGTGAGTGTTTATTCATCACGTCATATGTTTCAGTATATATATATATATATATATATATACAGTGTACATTTATAAACCTAGTTTTTGCCAGCTCATATTCCTTTTCTGTAATTGATTTTATATAGTGCACGTGTATAAACATATTTTTTAGTAATGTCCTGATTTGCTGTATATAAAATTACCATCAATATAACGTGTACATATAGAGTGATTTACTGTTATAATTTGTTAAGCCATTTATTTAGATACAGGATTCTTGTTAGTATTCCTTTAAATATTTTAGCCAATCATGTTTGATTTGATTCCTTTAAAATGCTTCAGCTGTACCTGGGTGTTAGGCTATGACTACAGCTTGTTAGCCAAAATGCGTAAGCCCTTCCAGGCTACACTGTTTCCTGTTACCTATATTTGATGATGGTGGATGTTTTATCATCCTAACTACTTTTAATACTTTCAATAAAAGTGGATGTTTTACCTGCACCTTGGCGGACTTCCTCTGTGCTTTAATATAATATTCTGTCCATTGATTATTGGTTGTGTGTTTAAAGTTTGCTGTGCTGCCACTGGTTATCCTGAAGGGTTCTAGGACAAAATGCCGACGGATAGGATGCCGAAGCACATTTGTTCATCAGACATATGTCCGAGAGACAACCAAGGGCAGATATGCTCCAGAGTTCTCTGTTCTAATCAGAGCCTCGGGCGCCACAACCACCTCTGGGAACCTAACCATGGGTCCAAGCCCCCACAATGTGCTTTTAACGTGAGTACAAAATGCGTGAGATGGTTATTTTAATTGAGACAGTAGAGATAAATACATTAAAAATGGCATAGTATGTGTAAATGACGCCATAATCTTGGTTTTAAATAATGTTAATTATAAAACTGAAGCACACTGTAATTATATTTTAACCCCTTGAAGACCAAGTATGTGCTATTTATGTCCTCAATAAAGCAACAGTTAATGACCAAGGACGTACATAGCACGTCCTCAGTGAAACTGAGCACTGGAAGTGATTGTGATCACTTTCAGCTGCTCTCAGGGTATTGAAGCGATGCCTCGATATTGAGGCCACTCTGTGGCCCTCTCTGCATCGGCCAGCGATGGTTCCGATCAGAGGGAGGGCTTGGAGGGAGGTGGGTGGGTAGCCAATCACTGGTGGAGGCGGGAGGAAGGCGAGAAGCCAGTGTGAAGGGGGCCTAAAGGGGGGTGGGAACAGTGGGACCGCTACGCCACGCTACCTGACACCGGCACTCAGTGGAATGGAGGGAGGAAGGTGAAGGAGGATAGGGAGATCTGTGCCTGCAAAGGGATCTGGGGGGAAGGGGGGTTTTCTAATGAGGGGGGGTCAACTACACTATGATTTGTTTTTTAAAAGTACCCAATAATTTAGAGTTAACTGTGTACTGGCAGACACTTGCCAGTACCTAAGATGGCAGCAAATAGGTTGAGGGGGGAGGGTTAGAAAGCTGCTGGGGGGGGAGGGCTCAGGGAGGCTGCGTGGTAAGGGGGGATCCTATACTGCAGAAAGTATAAAATAAAATAAAAATAAAAAAATAAAAAATGGGGATGACTTTTGGTTGGTGGAGGATGGGTGAGAGCTGTTTGAGTGAGTCAGGGAGGGATTAGGGGGTGGGATGTGTCAGGTGGGAGGCTGATCTCTACACTAAAGCTAAAATTAACCCTACAAGCTACCTAATTAACCCCTTCACTGCTGGCCATACTACAAGTGTGGTGCGCAGCAGCATTTAGCGGCCTTCTAATTACCAAAAAGCAATGTCAAAGACATATATGTCTACTATTTCTGAACAAATGGGATCCCAGAGAAGCATTTACAACCATTTGTGCCATAATTGCACAAGCTGTTTGTAAATAATTTCAGTGAGAAACCTAAAGTTTGTGAAAAAGTTAACCATTTTTTTTATTTGATCGCATTTGGTGGTGAAATGGTGGCATGAATCATACCTAAATAGGCCTAGATCAATACTTTGGGTTGTCTACTAATATATATATATATATATATATATATATATATATATATATATATATATATATATATATATATATATATATATATATATATATATATACAGGGAGTGCAGAATTATTAGGCAAATGAGTATTTTGACCACATCATCTTCTTTATGCATGTTGTCTTACTCCAAGCTGTATAGGCTCGAAAGCCTACTACCAATTAAGCATATTAGGTGATGTGCATCTCTGTAATGAGAAGGGGTGTGGTTTAATGACATCAACACCCTATATCAGGTGTGCATAATTATTAGGCAACTTCCTTTCCTTTGGCAAAATGGGTCAAAAGAAGGACTTGACAGGCTCAGAAAAGTCAAAAATAGTGAGATATCTTGCAGAGGGATGCAGCACTCTTAAAATTGCAAAGCTTCTGAAGCGTGATCATCGAACAATCAAGCGTTTCATTCAAAATAGTCAACAGGGTCGCAAGAAGCGTGTGGAAAAACCAAGGCGCAAAATAACTGCCCATGAACTGAGAAAAGTCAAGCGTGCAGCTGCCAAGATGCCACTTGCCACCAGTTTGGCCATATTTCAGAGCTGCAACATCACTGGAGTGCCCAAAAGCACAAGGTGTGCAATACTCAGAGACATGGCCAAGGTAAGAAAGGCTGAAAGACGACCACCACTGAACAAGACACACAAGCTGAAACGTCAAGACTGGGCCAAGAAATATCTCAAGACTGATTTTTCTAAGGTTTTATGGACTGATGAAATGAGAGTGAGTCTTGATGGGCCAGATGGATGGGCCCGTGGCTGGATTGGTAAAGGGCAGAGAGCTCCAGTCCGACTCAGACACCAGCAAGATGGAGGTGGAGTACTGGTTTGGGCTGGTATCATCAAAGATGAGCTTGTGGGGCCTTTTCGGGTTGAGGATGGAGTCAAGCTCAACTCCCAGTCCTACTGCCAGTTTCTGGAAGACACCTTCTTCAAGCAGTGGTACAGGAAGAAGTCTGCATCCTTCAAGAAAAACATGATTTTCATGCAGGACAATGCTCCATCACACGCGTCCAAGTACTCCACAGCGTGGCTGGCAAGAAAGGGTATAAAAGAAGAAAATCTAATGACATGGCCTCCTTGTTCACCTGATCTGAACCCCATTGAGAACCTTTGGTCCATCATCAAATGTGAGATTTACAAGGAGGGAAAACAGTACACCTCTCTGAACAGTGTCTGGGAGGCAGTGGTTGCTGCTGCACGCAATGTTGATGGTGAACAGATCAAAACACTGACAGAATCCATGGATGGCAGGCTTTTGAGTGTCCTTGCAAAGAAAGGTGGCTATATTGGTCACTGATTTGTTTTTGTTTTGTTTTTGAATGTCAGAAATGTATATTTGTGAATGTTGAGATGTTATATTGGTTTCACTGGTAAAAATAAATAATTGAAATGGGTATATATTTGTTTTTTGTTAAGTTGCCTAATAATTATGCACAGTAATAGTCACCTGCACACACAGATATTCCCCTAAAATAGCTATAACTAAAAACAAACTAAAAACTACTTCCAAAACTATTCAGCTTTGATATTAATGAGTTTTTTGGGTTCATTCAGAACATGGTTGTTGTTCAATAATAAAATTAATCCTCAAAAATACAACTTGCCTAATAATTCTGCACTCCCTGTACATTTATTAGTTATTGTGGTGGTGGGTTGCGGTTGAGAGGTAGATATTGCACATGCTTTAGGTGTTTGATTTTAACAGCGAGCGACGGGGAACATATACGTGCCGCAGTTGTATGCGGCACTGTATATGCAATCGAGTGTAGTGTAAGATTGGGTTACCATAGTAACCTATTAATGTTTTAGAAATCTGGCATCGGGTGGAAGGGTTAACACAATGCTAACTTACACCTACATGAAAAGAGCGACTGCACCCAAAGTGGAAACTATTTCAATGGAAACCTGGTACTAAAATGGAGTCGTAAATTACTTTTAGCTGTCGGCCACTTCGGTAGTTTACAGCTCCATTTTTAACAGCTCAATGGAAGCAAGCTCTAGGTTGGTACAATATAATTATTAGAGATAATTAGAGATGATTATCAACTGTACAAATATTGTAAATATATATATATATATAGAAAAACTACAGTAATAAAACATATATTTGTAGAGTATCCACAAACAGAAATTTTAAGAAAAATATTTATGCCCTTGGAATTTTTCCACTTTAGCTGAAAAATAGAGAAAAAAAAAATAAGATCTTATTTTCTATTCATAAGTACTTGTATTTCATTGCATATTATAGTGCATATATTTGCATATTACTCAACAAGAACAATATCTTTTGTTTTGTTGTTATTGTATTCTTCCTTTTTGAAAGTTAAAGGGACATAAACAGTAATAAAAATATAGCTAATTAAGATAGATTAGACCAGGTGTTGCCTCCTGCCTGGAGTCCAGCAGCTCAAGCAATTAACTAAGATATGGGCAGGTGTTTCTGATCGGGACACACACCTGTTCTCATGCCCTCTCTGCCCACCATACCCTAGTCTCATTAGAGCATCTCTGCTAATTCTAGGAAAGCTGTCTCTTTCAATTACTGACCCCCTTTTCAAAGCTACGGGCTAAGATTTTGCTCATTATTGTTTGTATATAGGGGCTATACAAACTTTCTCATAGATTAGAAGAGCATTTATGCATGTCAGTTATCAAAACATTTTACAATCAGATATATGCCCACATTTCTTCACCATAAAAACAGCTAACAGATGGATACAGGCCTCTAACTTATTTAAATTGTCATGTTTGCCTAATTCTAGCACTGGAGCAAGGAAAACTATATGTGGCAAAATAATTACAATGGGAAAAAAATTAAATTGCTTTGTCTACACATTTAGAGCTATAGTTGGCAACTACATTGAACGTGATCCAGCTAAACAGTCAACTGAATCCATGTATTAATGATCCTGACACCATTTCAAGATTATACTGCCAAATATACTACATTTTTCTGAAATATAGTTAGAATTTATTTTTTTACTAATTGAGACCTAGTTTCTCTTTTTTTTCTTTCAATTAGATGGAAAGTAGATCTTTATGGAAGATTTTTCCTCCATTTGAGGTTTCGTGTTATGTCAGATTTATGACTTCTGATCTTTAACAATACAACTGCCACATATTATGGTAATTAAACTTTTTAATTATTTCTGTGATTTCTTTGGACCTATTTATTCAGAGTTTTTACCCTGTATCTTGAAACTGTCAAAAGACTAGAGTGATTTTTGCTGTTTAATAAGGATGGGCAGATTTCCCCAACCCAAATTCAGGAAACCTCAGATACTAATTGGGGACATATAAAAAATATTGAGGAGGAAAATAAAACAAACATTTTTAATGTTAAAAGAGTATACCTACAATGAATATCAATAGCAAAAGCTATTGCTAAGATAAAACTGTTGTTATCCTTTAAAATTAAGAAGTAGCGGGGCTGCTGTATTTTTCAGGAGAGCTGTATATTTTCCTAAGGAGGTCTTTCTTGACCTGAAGCATCTTAAAAACCTAAACACATTTCATTATAGTTGACCATATTCATTAATATTGCTTTCAGAATGTCCACACAAAGATGTGTTTTCTCACTGGTCTGAATACTATTCATGAGGGAAAATAGCCTATCTTTTGCAGCATTGGTTCCAGGAAGTCAGAAAAGAAACTCTACTCTTTTAAAGAACATTTTAGCAACATTCCTGCTTATGGACCTTCCATGCCTCAATGTCATTTAGGTTTAATTGAAGCAACATTAGCTATCCATATGCATACACACAGGAACCTACAAACATTCACATACAGGCACCTACACACACACACACACAACCACACATACTGACAATCATGTGCACACACACACAAGCATACACATATAGGAACATACATATCCAATAATAAATGTAAATTATATTGTGATATTTTATTGTGATCAGTTATACTGTGTTATATATTTACGTAACAATATTTTTGATTAACGGAATTATGAATATTAATAATCAATCATAAAATGATTGTCAGCAATATCGCCAATTAATATAGTAGAATTTGTCAATACACTCCAGTGAAATGTTATATAATTTCTGTAGTGTATTCCAAAATGCTATTGCGATATCTAGAAATTATGACCAAATTATTATAAACAATATTTAATCTCAAATTAAATGAATTCCTATGTTCTGAACAGTTAATCTCTATAAACCCATTGATTATATTTATGCAGAAAATGGTGTATTGATTATGACCAAATATATATGTCTAGATGTTACAATATCCTATATCAAGCAGGTTCATAAAAATATCTATATTAATTAATATTCAAGCAATCGCCAGGTACCTCAATATTATGGGCACAATGTTTCTATGACTTAACCTTAAAGGGCCATGAAACCCACATTTTTTTCTTTCATGATCTAGAAAGAGAAAGCAATTTTAAACATCTTTCTAATTTACTTATATTATCTAATTTGTTTTATTCTCTTGATATTCTTTGCTGAAAAGCATATCTAGATATGCTCAGTAGCTGCTGAATGGTTGCTGCACATAGAAGCCTCGTGTGATTGGCTCACCATGTGCATTGCTTTTTCTTCAACTAAGGAGATCTAAAAAATTAAGCAAAATAAATAATAGAAGTAAATTGTAATGTTGTTTAAATTTGTATTCTCTATCTGAATCATGAAAGAAAGATTTTGGGTTTAGTGGCCCTTTAACTCAAAATTAATTAAACATCAAATATTACCATTAGGCTTTATAAGAACGATTTATAACTTATCCAGAAATATTAACAAATTCAATAGATAGCTTATTTAACAACCTGGGGCGCGATCCGATATACGGCGTAGTTTGCGGCGCAAGCGAGGTAACCCGCGTCGCCCGTAGTTTCAGCTCACATCTCGAGCTATCCAATATACGGCGCCGTCAGATGCTAAAGTGCCATAAGTCGGATAAACCAGCGATGTCCAGAAATCTGCGCAAGTACAAATTTCTGGCGTCGCCAGTGACTTACGCCATGTTAGAAACTGCCGGAGCCTACAAAACCTGACTAAAGTATGAAATCACCCGCACTGTCTAACACGCCTCCCTAACATAGCCTGACACGTATAACACGCCTCCCTAACATAGCCCGACACGTATAACATGCCTCCCTAACATAGCCCGACACGTCTAACCCTCTATCTGCTATCCCCCCTCACTATCCTAACAATAAAATATGTATTAACCCCTAAACCGCCGCTCCCGGACCCCGCCACCAGCTATATTAAATCTATAACCCCCTAAAGTGAGCCCCTACCCCGCCGACATCTACTTTACCTTCCCCCTAAAGTGAGCCTCTACCCCGCCACCATCTATTTTAAAATTATTAACCCCTAATTTAATCCCCCTACCCCGCCGCCATCTATATTAAATTATTTAACCCCTAAAATACTAAAGTATCCCTACCACTAAACCTAAGTCTAACCCTACAAATAGCCCTGAAAAGGGCTT
Source organism: Bombina bombina (assembly GCF_027579735.1). Taxonomy (NCBI): domain Eukaryota; kingdom Metazoa; phylum Chordata; class Amphibia; order Anura; family Bombinatoridae; genus Bombina; species Bombina bombina. Next base: position 675,592,686 of record NC_069501.1, on the reverse strand, counting down.
TTTGCGTGGCATTGCCCCAAAGTAACAGCTCTTTTGCCAGCCCTTAAAAGGGCTTTTTGCGGGGCATGCCCCAAAGAATTCAGCTCTTTTACCAGCCCTTAAAAGGGCTTTTGGCTGGACTTTGTCACAAAGTAAACTGCTCTTTTGCCTACAATCTAATCCCCCTACACCGCAGCCACCTATACTAAATGTATTAACCCCTATTCTAATCCCCCTACACCGCCGCCAGCTATATTAACTATATTAACCCTAATTATATTAGGGTTAATATAGTTAATATCGTTATTATATTATATATATATTAAGTATAATAACCCTATCTAACTCTAACATCCCTAACTAAACTCTTATTAGGATAAATCTAATATTAATATTATTAATTAAAATATTCCTATTTAAATCCAAATACTTACCTATAAATAAACCCTAAGATAGCTACAATATAATTAATAATTACATTGTAGCTATGTTAGGGTTTATATTTATTTTACAGGTAAATTGTTAATTATTTTAACTAGGTATAATAGCTATTAAAAAGTTATTAACTATTTAATAGCTACCTAGTTAAAATAATTACCCAATTACCTGTAAAATAAATTCTGTTCCGATCAGCCAATAGAATGCGAGCTCAATCTGATTGGCTGATTGGTTCAGCCAATCGGATTGAACTTGAATCTGATTGGCTGATTCAATCAGCCAATCAGATTTTTCTACCTTAATTCTGATTGGCTGATAGAATCCTATCAGCCAATCGGAATTCGACGGACGCCATCTTGGATGACGTCATTTAAAGGTACCTCATTCGTCGTTCAGTCGTCGGCCGGGATGGATGCTCCGTGTTGGTGGAGTGAAGAAAGAAGATTGAAGATGCCGCTTGATGGAAGATGCTGCCGGATGGAATAAGACTTTGCTGCTGCTTGGATAAAAACATTGCCGGTATGAAGACTTCTTCTTTGCCGCTTAGATAGACATCACCCGGATCGGATGAGGAGTTCGGCCCAGCGTGGTGAAGATAAGGTAGGGAGATCTTCAGGGGGGTAGTGTTAGGTTTATTTAAGGGGGGTTTGGGTTTGATTAGGGGTATGTGGGTGGTAGGTTGTAATGTTGGGGGGTGGTATTGTGGGTTTTTTTCAGGCAAAAGAGCAGTTTTCTTTGGGGCATGCCCCGCAAAAAGCCCTTTCAAGGGATGGTATGGTAAAAGAGCTTTGAACGTTTTTTAATTTAGAATAGGGTAGGGATTTTTTTTTATTATGGGGGCTTTATTATTTTATTAGGGGGTGTAGAATAGGTGTAATTAGCTTAAAAATCTTGTAATCTTTTTTTTATTTTTTGTAATTTAGTGGGGTTTTTTTTTGTAATTTAGTTTAGTTTATTTAATTGTATTTTTAGATAGATATTTGTAGTTTATTTAATTTATTGATAGTGTAGGTGTATTTGTAACTTAGGTTAGGATTTATTTTACAGGTAATTGGGTAATTATTTTAACTAGGTAGCTATTAAATAGTTAATAACTATTTAATAGCTATTATACCTAGTTAAAATAATTAACAATTTACCTGTAAAATAATTATAAACCCTAACATAACTACAATGTAATTATTAATTATATTGTAGCTATCTTACGGCTAGATTTAGAGTTCGGCGGTAGCCGTCAAAACCAGCGTTAGAGGCTCCTAACGCGGGTTTTTTACGCACTCCGGTATTTAGAGTTTATTTACCGCGACTCAAAATACACCTAACGCTCAACTTTCTACCGCCACCTCAGACCCAGTAGTAAACATATACCGCACAAAAAAACATCCACGAATCACAAAACAAATATTACACAAAGTACACTTACACTCATACAAACACAACACTATCTTTATTTTTCGTATTTTTTATTTTTTCTTTAAAATACAAAGGATTAAAGTTGCGAGATCTCGGGTGTTTGAAAAAAATCCACACAAATCCATTTTCCCATTGACTTACATGGACATACGGGAAAAGACCCTCATATACCTACATCTAACGAATAACATTATCACAAACATACACTCATCGATGCATACAAACAATATACACCACATTACATACACAAAATATTTATTTATTACAAAAAGAACACGATTTAGTTACTTTTTCACACAAGCTCATGACGTCACTCACTTTACGAGGAAAACCAGTCTTAGAAAAAAAAATATAGAAATCTTTGGAGCCTCCATTGACTTCTATTGGGAAGACGTGCTCGTGCACGCGAAACCCTCATTTCCCTAACGCACGCAAATAGCGTAGACTGAAAAACTCCAAATACCAGCGCTAGAAAATACATGCTTTTATGCGTTAGACCCAGCTATGATAAATAGATCAAGAAATGACTATTTCCCTATGGTGGATTTATGTTTTTTAATATTAAATATTCACCACACCATAAATATTTTTAACACTTTTAGATTACATCAACTACAAATCCCCATCACTAGTAACACATTATTATTTCAATAAAATTACATTTACAATTAAAATAAAATTCAATACACATTTCTGGATTCACAAACACTACACAATGGGAAACATCTCTCATTTACCTTTATTATTGCATTTCTGTTATTCAACTCATATGCTTGCAGCAACTGCATATCTACATAGGCTTAACACATGATCACTCATGGATGCACATACATTACTTTTAACATTCAATCATACATGTGCATTCAAATGATGGGGGAAAAACACATTACATTCTCTCGAGGAATCACAAAACACAACATATGGATTTTACTTTACTTTTAACATCATGATTCCATCACAATAAACCATTAGGAATTACGTACAACAAGAACATCATTACACCAGATTACAGATGTCACTTTATGGGAAGGAACAACAATGTCAGACCGCTATATAGAAGTCAGCATATGTGGGACACAATCACAATATATACGTACATGTACATAACACGCATCACCCATCACGCAACCACAAAGCACACATTTAGATTTTATTCAGCACACAATAACAATGTAGCACAATACAACAACACAATGAGGATTTCACAACTACATAGGCAGGTTAATAATATCATGACGTCATTAGAAGATTCAACCATACACATCACAGATTCACCACTGTACCGCCCCTTTAGGAACTTTAACACTCAATACTACAATACAACATATACGTAAAACACACTTTTGAACAGCATTATTATGGAGATTTCAATGGGACAATTCAGAAATATTGTCAGATCGCACATCAATTATATATATAATACTACAGATGACAGCCGGAAGTTATTCAGTATTCGTGCAATTTTTATGGGACGCATACAATATCGTCAGATCGAAAATCACTTATATATATAATACTACAGATGACAGCCGGAAGTTATTCAGTATTAGTGCGATTTGAAAGGGACGCGTACAATATTCACATCTCGGCAATCACTTATATATACAATACTACAGATGACAGCCGGAAGTTATTCAGTATTAGTGCGATTTGAAAGGGACGCGTACAATATTCACATCTCGGCAATCACTTATATATACAATACTACAGATGACAGCCGGAAGTTATTCAGTATTAGTGCGATTTGAAAGGGACGCGTACAATATTCACATCTCGGCAATCACTTATATATACAATACTACAGATGACAGCCGGAAGTTATTCAGTATTAGTGCCATTTGAAAGGGACGCGTACAATATTCACATCTCGGCAATCACTTATATATACAATACTACAGATGACAGCCGGAAGTTATTCAGTATTAGTGCGATTTGAATGGGACGCATACAATATTGACAGCTCGGCAATCACTTATATATACAATACTACAGATGGCAGACGGGAATTTCGGAATTATTATTGCGATTTGAAAGGGACGCGTACAATATTGACAGCTCGGCAATCACTTATATATACAATACTACAGATGGCAGACGGGAAGTTCGGAATTATTATTGCGATTTTAAAGGGACGCGTACAATATTGACAGCTCGGCAATCACTTATATATACAATACTACAGATGGCAGATGTTCCTTTATCATTTACAAACAATATTGCAGCAACATTGATCGATCACATTCGATGCACATTATACACAACTATGCACTTTCATTCATGTTAGCCTGGACGTGTGCTTGTTACTATAAGATCGCGTTTAAGAAATATTGATTACGCATATGAACAAACATTACAAACATGCACTGTATGTGTGATATTTGACACTTTCACATTGAGAATCATTGTTTGAAACTAACATTTCAGCAAACAACAAATAAACGCCCACTGTGAAAGCATTCGCGCCGCTCACATACAAACAGGTGAATACAATCAGCAATCATTACAAACTCACTACCATTGGACTAATTGTACTATAAATCCCCCAAACAACATGGCCAATGCATCACTTGTGATCCACATCAGATCAAGTGCTTACCTTGTTACGCTGTTTTGAAAGATGGATGACGATGACATGGTAGACGCTGCTGGTGGTGCTATTGGCGAACTAGCTGTTGGTCGAATCAGGCAGCCTCGGCGGCTCAGACCGAGACGAAGGGGTCGTCTGGTTCGAGGTCCTCGTGTCTACAGGGTGAGACCCACCTTGGAAAACATGAGTGACTTTGAGGTTTTTGATAAGTATCGGCTCGATCGCGAACAGCTCATTGGCCTTTACGAGCTTCTTAAACCTCATTTGGAGCCACGTATACAAATAAGGACTGCTGTTCCCCCCATGAGTAAGATGCTAAGCTGTCTATACGTCCTGGCCTCCGGGAGTTTTCAATCCGGAGAACTGTACATGCATGGCCTGGCTCAAGGTACATTCTCTGGGGTGTTTGATAACTTTCTGAACGCCATGGTACGTATCAGTAAGCAATACATAGGATTCCCACAGAATGATGGTGATTGGAGGCGCCTGAAGCGGGAATTCTTTGATATTGCTCAATTGCCCAATGTCTTGGGAGCCATTGATTGTACCCACATTGCGCTGCGTGCTCCAATTGATGACTTGCCCTTCAGAAATCGCAAACATTTTCATAGCCTCAACGTGCAGTATGTTTGTGACGCACGGATGAGGATTATGCATGTGTGTGCGAATTTTGGAGGTGCTTGTCATGATGCCCGCATCCTCTCTCTGTCGTCCCTGTGGAGACAGTTTGAGGAAAGACAAATGCCCCCTGGTTATCTCGTTGGTGAGTATTTGTGCACAACATGGTTAATTATTTTGACAATTGCCCCTGTATTTTTTAACTGTTAGCGTCATGTTCAGCTATAGGATTAAATTTAACCATTTGTTATTTACCGACGCTAATGTCTATTTTTATTGAAATGCAGATATGTAGCATGTCTTACCTTAAGTGTTCAGATAGAGAATGCAATGTAAACATGTAGTTAGCATTTTACACAAGGTTTGTTTTAGGAGAAATACGCATATGTAGCATGTCTTAGATGAAATGGCAAGATATTATCTCATGCAATTTAACCCTGTCATTGTCTTTTTCTGCTAATGTCTATTTTTATTGAAATGCAGATATGTAGCATGTCTTACCTTAAGTGTTCATATAGAGAATGCAATGTAAACATGTAGTTAGCATTTTACACAAGGTTTGGTTTAGGAGAAATACGCATATGTAGCATGTCTTAGATGAAATGGCAAGATATTATCTCATGCAATTTAACCCTGTCATTGTCTTTTTCTGCTAATGTCTATTTTTATTGAAATGCAGATATGTAGCATGTCTTACCTTAAGTGTTCATATAGAGAATGCAATGTAAACATGTAGTTAGCATTTTACACAAGGTTTGGTTTAGGAGAAATACGCATATGTAGCATGTCTTAGATGAAATGGCAAGATATTATCTCATGCAATTTAACCCTGTCATTGTCTTTTTCTGCTAATGTCTATTTTTATTGAAATGCAGATATGTAGCATGTCTTACCTTAAGTGTTCATATAGAGAATGCAATGTAAACATGTAGTTAGCATTTTACACAAGGTTTGGTTTAGGAGAAATACGCATATGTAGCATGTCTTAGATGAAATGGCAAGATATTATCTCATGCAATTTAACCCTGTCATTGTCTATTTCTGCTAATGTCTAGTTTTATTGAAATGCAGATATGTAGCATGTCTTACCTTAAGTGTTCATATAGAGAATGCAATGTAAACATGTAGTTAGCATTTTACACAAGGTTTGGTTTAGGAGAAATACGCATATGTAGCATGTCTTCGATGAAATGGCTAGATACAGATTTATATATAATTTTTTTTATTTTTTTTATGTTTCTGACAACTTTTAATATGGATTATGGTTTTTAAAAAATATATTTATACAACAATATACTAGTTTAAGTATTCTGTTTGAATTATGTTCTGTTCTAAATTTATAGGTGATTCTGGGTACATGAGCCGGCCTTGGCTCATTACCCCCTTGCGTAGCCCAACTGATGTGTCTGAGGAGCGCTACAATAGGGCTCATAAGAGAACCAGGGCGGTGGTTGAAAGGATGTTCGGGCTCCTGAAGATGAGATTCAGGTGCCTGGACCGTTCTGGAGGAGCACTCCAGTACAACCCAAAGAAGGTGGCTAAGATCGTTGTAGCCTGTAGCGTCCTGCATAATATTGCACAGCGGGCTGGGATGCTGCAGGCCGTCCCGGTGGACAGAGACCTCCTCAGAGATGAGGAGGATGATCCTGTTCTAGAGGGGGAATTCCAGGACGAGGGACTTGATGTCAGAGCAGACGTCATCAACCGCCACTTTAGACGGTAAATAATAGAAGTTACACTGGAGTATTTTCAATAGATGTGAACTCTAGGGAAATGACAAGTAGAGAATTGTGCAAACATGTTAGTATTGATAAAATGTTATAATAATATTTATTTCTCATAATATAGGTGATGCTCTGGGCATTGGGTCCTATAGCGAGTCTTTGCCACCTGGTTTTTATAGAGGACATCAGATGGTAAGTAGAAATGTATGGACTGTTGCTGGCATGATTTGTACACAAATACATAATATGGCATAAATTTTTAAAAATATAACTTTGTTTACACATTACTTATGTACATAATCAGAAAGGGATACTCTAGAATGACTATGGTTCAATGTCACACAGAGGTTTGTTCTGCTCAATATGACTCATCTTCACACTTGATAGAAAATAACACAGGTTCATACACAGGCTTAGTAAGCTAGTGATAGATATTTATTATGAAATGGGGGGTGGGAGAGGGGTACAGAACTGATTCACACACTTGTATGAAATCTTTATATATAATTTCTTACATTAGGGAGATGACTTAATATAAAGACTGAAAGGGAACAATTTGAAGCCTGACAGTGAAGATTTCCAAGACTGACAGTGGGGAAAAAGCCAAGATTGAAATTGAAGTATACCAATGGGATCATGTCTGGCATATTTAAATTCTGCTGACCTTGAAAACCATACAAAGACATGTTCACATGGTAAGTGCAAACTATTTGATAGAATAAGGCTGTGGAGACATCCTATTGGAGACACTTAGATGATTTTCTATTTTGTAGATGGTATTTCCCAGTCCTCTATTTAATGAACTGATGAATAAGACACCTATTGAAGATCAACTGTTTACCCCTGAATTGACATTCAAAGACCATGCATTGTCCAGGTTGGTGTACCAATGCATGCTAGTGAAGACTGTAGAATATTAGTAGCTTACATACATTAGTCATATTTAGTTCTTAATTAGATATTTAGGGATCACAATCAGACACTTAGATGATTTTACTTTTTTAGATGGTATTTCCCAGTCCTCTATTTAATGAACTGATGAATAAGACACCTATTGAAGATCAACTGTTTACCCCTGAATTGACATTCAAAGACCATGCATTGTCCAGGTTGGTGTACCAATGCATGCTAGTGAAGACTGTAGAATATTAGTAGCTTACATACATTAGTCATATTTAGTTCTTAATTAGATATTTAGGGATCACAATCAGACACTTAGATGATTTTACTTTTTTAGATGGTATTTCCCAGTCCTCTATTTAATGAACTGATGAATAAGACACCTATTGAAGATCAACTGTTTACCCCTGAATTGACATTCAAAGACCATGCATTGTCTAGGTTGGTGTACCAATGCATGCTAGTGAAGACTGTAGAATATTAGTAGCTTACATACATTAGTCATATTTAGTTCTTAATTAGATATTTAGGGATCACAATCAGAAAAAGGAATACATATTATAGTTGATATAGAGGTATTTGAATGGACATGAAATATTACATTTATGTTCAGCATACATATATTGTTTACATGTGATATACATTATTATGTATAAATTTAATTTTTGAAATTTAAATATTATTTTTAATCAACAATATAATGGTGTATGTATTTCATTAATTTAAAATGAATGTAATGATTATCTTTAAAAAATGTTGATCAAAGTTAGAGCATAGACACCATATGATTTTAAATGTATTTTATGAATATTTTACAACGTGTGTATTAACTTTGTTCCATTTTTATTATTTGTCATTTCAGATTGGCATCTGATGACTTCATGGAATATTTAATTATTTTCTATTAAATATATATTTTTTTTTAGCAGATTCTAATATATATCAATATAATCTGTAAATAAATAAAACTTGGACTCCCATGACTGGTAGTTGGCTATTTGACAAGCACATGCATAAGAGAAAATAATGCATTAATAGTAGAAAATAAAATTCTTCAGAGAATATTAAAAGATATATTTTAACATTAATTGGGGAGTCATATTCTTCAATGCTTTTATATTGAAAAAGTATATATTAAAAATATTTAGGATATGTATTAATATTATGATTGTTTTAACATTTAATAAGGTGAAGTGGTTCAATTACATGAAAGTGACAGTGTTGTTGAATGTAAAAAGAATTGTATAAGATCATGTATCTTCCTTAGGTATCTCAAAACATTATTAGAAAATATTTTACAATTATTACATTTATAAATGGTAGGTCATTTAACTTTATAATTTTTAATAATTAGTTATTGGATGCCAGGTTAATCTATGTAATTTTCTAGTGGAGTCATTTAACTATACTTAGTAATATTATGTATTTATTACAATCTTACCTCTTGGGTTAGACATCAAATATCTATATAGAATGTAATTTCCCCTTTAGTTTATTTTGTCAATGTTAAATAAAAATACAATATGTTTGGGTCCTTAAAGGGGTCATTCAAAATGTATATTTTGTATACATTGTTACAAATATCATACAAGAATTTAAACATATTTAGAATGTACTATAGAATTACATTCAGTCTTTAAATATACTTGTTAAAATACAAATAAATGCACATATCTTAGTCAATGATATAAGGCATCTATATGCAAACAACAATCAGCATCAAAATAGCCTATGTAGAGATGTATTTAATCCACGAATATATATAATTACAATATAATGATTGAATAACAAAACATATTAAGTTGGTCAAATATAAGATTATGATACAAAATGCATACATAACATATAGCTTAATGTCCCTCTACGCTGAAGGCTAAAAAATACCTCATTTAATAAATATATTTCAGTCAGTGTGTAAAACAATCTAGAAGTTAATCTAAATTTGCTTTACTCATATGTTAGACTCATTTAGCAAAAGGAAGGTGCCTAGGTTTATGATATATTAAGCATTATTGTGAAATGTTTATTTAAAGGGACATGAACTCAAAATATACTTAAAGGTAGCCATTTAAAAAAACAATGATTTATACATTCTGAATGAGTATTCTATTTTAATCAACTTTAAAACTTGTCTCATATTATGAATGCTCATTGTGATGTTGCTATCATTACTTTAGAAATAAGGCAGTAAATAGCTAATTTATTTGCTTCAGTACTCTGGACAGAACTTGATTGTTTGGAATAATTGATGCAACAATCGTCAAGGACAACCCAGGTTTTTATTAAACAATTGTCCGTAATATAAAATATCATTATTGATTTTCAAAGAAACATAACAAGATAACTTAACATTTGATAATCGTATTAAATAATAAAGTTGATTAACATTTCATGCTCAATCACCAATGGTAAATTTGTTTGGACAGTGTCCCTTTAAGAGCTTGAAATAGTGTATTTACTTCTCTTCCTATCTTGACATACTTTGCTTGAAAAGCATATCGAGATAGGCTCAGTAGATGAAGATTGGTGGATGCACAGAGATGCCTTATGTGATTGGCTCAACCATGTGCATTTAAATTTCTTATGTTGAGGATATATAAATACTAAGAGAAAATGATTTACATTTTAAAGTCTAAACAATCTTCTATCTCTACAGATCATTTGATACAATTGTTTGTAATGTCTCTTTAAAACTAAAGACGCCATTGCACAATAACATATATGAGCACTTCAGAGAAATACAAGCTCGAGGTTTATTTGCGAATAACAAAGCTGTAGTTTAACATTTATAAACAGATTATCAAAGTTACTGACATTCTTCCCGGAATTTTAACATTAATAAATATTGCGTGGGAAACGCATCTTCAAACACCAGATTAGCATATTTAAACATTAGTGTAATGTCACGCAATAGCACACAATCAATGTGCATTATAAATACATTTAATAGAGCAATGTCAATACTTCACAATCAATTTATTTAAAGAACAATAAAGACATACAATATTAAATGTGTATTTGTATTAAAGAAACAGACCGTTATTAAACCGAGAAATGTCTACAACATTAATAATGTGACAGGATGAGATTTTAAAGAGTATTTAATCATTAATATTTCACGGATCACGGATATTAAATCTGCGTCACACATATCCGCATGACAGGCCCATGAGTTACAAATAAGTCTACATGAAAAATGAAGTTACAGCACCACCAAGCGGTATGTGTAAGGAAGTTACTAAGATATGAAACATTAAGGAACGGCCAATCAGAGTTCATCACACAAACACAACTTGAGTCAGGATGGTCTCACAGACATTATAACAATATTTCAAACTTTTATCAAATCAGATGTACAGATAAATTGTCCCATGGTGCATCTCATGTTTACTTCACCATATAAAAGTCCATTACACGTTGCCATCTTTGTCAGTTCTCTAATGCCTGCAGGCGTACTAGATATATTTTTATATATATATATATATTTGAGAAGACAACCCAGCAGGCATGTCAGTTCCCAGGTTCACCAAGGAGGAGAGCGCTGCACTGGTCCACGCCGTCAAGGACTTTTATCCCCAGCTGTTTGGGAACAAGAGGAGCTCGACAGATGCGCCTGTTAAGAAGGCCCTCTGGGAGTCTATCACCAATGCGGTTAGATTGGTGTGTGACGTCCAGAGGACCCAGGATCAGATCATGAGGAGATTCGGAGATATGAGGTTGCGTTTATCGAAAAAAGTCAACCTCATAAGGGACTGGGTACAAGCCCGTAAAAGAGGGGGCCAAAGAAAGGCCCCGCGGAAACTGTACCTACTCCCTTATGAGGTGACTTTATGCGAGCTCCTCAATCTCCGGGTCCCCAAAAGATTTAGATCCTCGCCATCCTCGGCCTCCTTTTCTTCCCTCCCAGCTGCGGGATCTGAAAGTCCTGACGCGGGGGACAGGGCAGATGCTTCTCCGTCCGGTGGCCTGGGAGGACCCGATAGAGAATCTGAACCAGGTAATTATCCAACTTCATATAATATTTATAATGTTAAAAATCCAAAATGTGTATTTAGTCAGATACTAAACCTATACAGATCTCACAACATACACTACATATGATGTTTAGATATCTGATTTTACATTAGTGATACATGAAATTGGAATGATGTTTCTTGCGCTCTACAGAATATGCGTCACAGAGCGGAAATCTAATTTCGCATCCACGTTAACATGGGTTTGCGGAAAGTGGCATTGCTTTATACATGTTGGTCAAATGACGGATGCGTAATTCCGCTTGGAATCATTGCGCAATGATCGCGAAAATGGCATTTCTCATCCACGTTAACATGGGTTTGCGGAAAGTGGCATTGCTTTATACATGTTGTTAAAAATTAAATGGAAAATCTTAGATTAGTGAAGAATACAGTATTCTTATTTTAAATATTATATCTAATAAAAAACGAATAATACTAATAAATTATAACATATGGCCATCAATTGATGATTATGTAATAACAAGCATATATTCTTAAAGATACAGTAAACAACACAACTGATTGAAAATAAGAGTCCAGGATATATTTATCATTCATTTAATTGCGGAAACTATTAACTCATGGGACTACCAAAGGATTAATATTTTTCTATTGATTTGTTATTAATGTAAATATTTTAAACATGGCATGATTAGTATTAATGATATGCAATCCTCATTTAATATATTACAGATATGGATGTGGCTGCTGGATCCTCAAGCCAGGGCTTGTCACAGTATGGTATGTCTCATTTTAATTGACATTTGTCTTAGAAACATGGAATGAACATTACATACTAAATACACATTGTTCTATATTTATATGTAATGTCTATTTAATAGATGAAAATTATATAATTATTCGGATATACTTAAATAACATATTTGATTTTAATTGCATGCTCAATACCATTCATTACATCAACATATGGAGTAGATAATTCATTAACAAACAACAACATTGTGGAATCTATTTAATTTTAGATTAAAGGGATACTGAACTACAATTATTAATATTGTCTTTCACATACAGTATGCAATATTAATAAACATAAAATATAATACTATCATCATATGTGACATATTCTATTGCTAAATGTATTTTAAAATAAAGAAAGTACGTTTATGTGCATCTAAATATTTGTTGACCAACCTGGGTTTATATTGATGATTGGTGGATACCTTCAACAAACAATATTTATTGAATCCAATATTCCTTATCTGCCTTTAAGATTAATATCGAACAACATTCGAATTATAATAGGAGTCAATGTTAAATCATTTTTTACAGTTTGAACATAGAAATCAATTATTTAAATTAATCATGTCAGTGTCCCTTTAAGACAAAATAGATTCATTCATCATTACATTATTTTTATTAAAAACTATTGATATATAAATCTAATTATCTGTTGGAGTTACTTTATATATATCTGCATACTCTAACAGCACCATGATTACATATTTGTAATAATAAAGTTTGTTATGTATTGTGATAAATATGTGTTGTGTCCTAAACAAGATTACTGTACATTGAAAAAATGGCTCGATGTGACACATGTTTGTTTAGATTTGTCAACAGATGCTCCTCAATATGTGGTTTGTGTGTATTCTTGTAACTTCTTAAGGACATATGACGGAATTATTCCGTCATAAAACAATTGAGCTAAGTGAAAGCTGTGTCCTTAAAGGGTTAAGAACATTGATCATTGGGTATATTTAGATATGCAATAGCAGCATCTGAGATGAATTTGATGTCTAATGTAGTCTGACATTAAACATATGTTGAATACAGATATGTTTACAGAATCCCCTTGATTCAATCAAGCATTTTCTGGTGTAATGACTGCTCTATTCTTCACATTTTAAAGTTGATTAATGTTAAAATTCTAGACAGATGTGATTTAGTGATATCCAAAATGTGTTTAATAATATATATCTATATCATTCATAGAGAGAGTTGGTGTGGGGAGCCCACAGGAATCCAGCAGTGACATAGAGCCGCCTTTGCGGTCTCCTGGTAAGTCCATTGACTCATTTATATGTAATTGAAGGTGTATTGCTAATCAATATTATGATCATGATTCCGATGAAGCATAACATTATAAAAAATCATAGAATTTATCTTCTGATTATATATTTATTTTTTATATTGAGCGATTAATAATTTCTACTTTATTATTCTACACATTTGTTATTCATAAGATGTCTAACATATGTTTTTTTAAATTTTTTTTTTTTTAACAACAGTCATCAAGTGATACACACATGAGAAATCTTAAATGTTCTATGTACTATGCTTTTATGAATTTAACATTAAGACAAACAATACATTAATATTCTGATTTATTGACAATAACAAATCTATTGTCATTTGTATGCTCCATCAAAATGATGTAAATCATAACTTTGTGTGTGTATATCTTTAATGCAACATTGATGTGCGTATTTGAGCAACAGTAACATATGTTATAATATCTGATCTTAAGGTGTACACAACATGTTATGTTTTACAGAGATTGATGTCACATGTGGGATGGAGGAGGAAGAGGCTGCCTTGGAGTCTGATGGTATGTGAAATATATCTATCATGTTTCCAACATGTTTCTTTTTTTGAAATCATTTTATTGAAGACATTCAAAGTCTACAGCTTTTTCCCTTTAAAAAGGAATATTATTTGTCTGTTCAAATACACTACTGCCCCCTTTCTATATCAGGCAGCATGAAAATCTGCTTGTATATATTTTTTTAAGAATATATAATTCATGCCATCATTATGTCACATGCATATTCCATGCCAAAACACAATAATAAGTTTCACATTGTACAGACAGTCATTGAGATTCATCTGAGTGCCTATATAGATACCATATCCTCATTTCAGAATAGTTTACAGATTCAAACACACTTCGAGGTATATTGAAAACATAATCAATTTTAAATGCGTTGATTTGATGTCAGGATGTATGAGATGTTAATATATTTCTTTTACATTTTCAGATGGATCCACCACTTCTGGTCATCTGGATTCCGCCCCTGCCCAGTCACAGACCCCTCCCCGTGCACACACCCCTGACCATGGCCACACCTCTGCACACACCCAGAGCCCTTCCCATCACCAAACCCATGACCATGCCCCGACCACTGCCAGCCCTTCCCATATTTCATATCCTGTCCCTCCCAAAAAACGCCCATACACCCCCCTTCGCCGCTCTCCCCGTATTCTGGCCCGTACAGCTGCCCAGACCCAAACTCCCCACTCCCCAGCTGTACGGCCTACCCTGGAGCAGCAGCTCACCACTCCCCAAGCCATTCCCATCCCTCCCCGAGCCAATCCCATCCCTCCCCCCTGTTTAAACCTTCATTGTCCTGGGTGTCAGATTGTCCTTCCCAGGCACAGCTGTAAGTATCATTCTAAATACACTTTATAAGATACTTAAAGGTACAGTGAAGTTAAATTGGTTAAATTGTGATTCAAATCCAGCATGCAATGTTAAGCCAATGTATAATAGAATACTCTTATGAATTATTCGTCATTCTCTTGATATATTTATTGAAAACAACTTATTCCTATAATTAGTTTAAACAATAAAATAAATGTGGCCATCATTTCTTTATTGTTGGATGAATGTATCCATCAACCAGCATGCACAAACAAGGTTCATCAACAAATATTGGCTTCCATAAAAACCAACATTCTTGCATTCAAAATATAGCTTGACAATTAAAACATATAATGAATATGTGTAATTTCTAAAGATTTGTCATGTCATGCTCTATCTGAATCAGTCCATTAAATATTTAGGTTCAGTGTCCCTTTAATTGGATATCACTACATATACCAAACACCACTACTTGGATCCAAAATTTTATGTCCAAATGTGGATACATTATCTCTTGTCTAACCCAGTGGGAATGTAATTTCTTCTGGTTGCTATGTTTACACAGCTTGTCCTCAATGCCAAAATGTTTAAGGATAGGTGTGCCTACCACAGTCTAAATTGAATTTTTAAATTGCTGATGTAAGTACAATGTAAATCCTTTAACAAGATTTGATACACTCAAGCTGTATAAGTGGATCATCTAAAACCAATTAAAGGGTTCAACATGTTTGAGTAACATGAGCCTTTAATGATTTCTGTCTGTCTGAATAACCTAATTCATGTGTAAAGAATATATGAAAAATAATTGATGTAAATAATTATTTGTCTTTATGATGACAATGTATGTATTAAAATCTTTTATTCTGTTGTGTAATTATCCTTAATATTAATTTTTATTTTATTTTAGGCTGTGACTCAGCATGGCTCATGCTAGAAGGGATAGCAAGAGTAGAGCAGGCCGTGTTGAGGAACGCAGCTGTCCTGAGAGGGATGAACGACACCATGCAGGCCCAGCTCCGGGTTCAGGACTTGACTCTGCGTGAAATTATGCAATTACGTTCAAGGCCTGAATCTGGAGCTGGACATGCACAGGACAATGAAGAGGATGACCAGTAAGTGGAGGATCTGGATATGCTCCATGGTGGCAGATAATAATCCTCTGTCCACATGTTGAATTTGTATTTATATTGTTGCCATTTGGCCTTTTTATCAGTTTTTTGTTGTGCCTGTTGCACTCTTTTACCTTGTCATGTGTCTCCAATGAGGCTATGCTGGCCCTTGGCAACTCTCTTCATGGACTGTGATGCACTGTGTTACCTTGCCATGTGTCTCCAATGGGGCTATGCTGGCCCTTGGCAACTCTCTTCATGGACTGTGATGCACTGTGTTACCTTGTCATGTGTCTCCAATGAGGCTATGCTGGCCCTTGGCAACTCTCTTCATGGACTGTGATGCACTGTGTTACCTTGCCATGTGTCTCCAATGGGGCTATGCTGGCCCTTGGCAACTCTCTTCATGGACTGTGATGCACTGTGTTACCTTGTCATGTGTCTCCAATGAGGCTATGCTGGCCCTTGGCAACTCTCTTCATGGACTGTGATGCACTGTGTTACCTTGCCATGTGTCTCCAATGGGGCTATGCTGGCCCTTGGCAACTCTCTTCATGGACTGTGATGCACTGTGTTACCTTGCCATGTGTCTCCAATGGGGCTATGCTGGCCCTTGGCAACTCTCTTCATGGACTGTGATGCACTGTGTTACCTTGTCATGTGTCTCCAATGGGGCTATGCTGGCCCTTGGCAACTCTCTTCATGGACTGTGATGCACTGTGTTACCTTGTCATATGGCTCATATATTCCTTATTTTTACAAGATTATTTATAAACGTTGTGTATGTTTTCTTACATACTAATAAAATAAATTTTATTTCACAAATCTTTGTCCTCATTCTTCCTGTTATTTTTTGCAAGCTCTAGTTTATGTTGTTTATCCTTAAAGGGACCTAACAAATCTATTTGTTATAATGAAATCATATATGTAAGACAATAGTAAATGACTTTAAGATTAACATCTCCAATGTAATCTTATTATTTGTGTTTATATTATTTTCTCTTAGCTCTATCATTGCCTGATTATGATTAGCAGAGTAATTTCTTTATATATGTATATATATTTTTGTATTTGTGTATATATGTATATTTAAATGTTCATATCCATGTGTGTATTTATAAACTCTGCATGAATTGATGCACCTTTACCAAATGATCTGAGTATTGATACAATGATATAATCCCTGTAAAGTGTTCATTTTATTTAAATAGTATTGACTATGTGTATGCTCTTTTTAAAAACAAAATAATGTCCCTTTAAGTGATGTTGATCACTATTGTAAATGAATGTATTTCCATTTGTAAAGCGTTTTTGTCCTTTTTACAAGAACAAGGACATATAGTTTTATTAATAAACAATCTTATTGTAATGTTGACAGCACCTGTATTTCATTTTCAAATCTATATTATTGTCAAAGTGTAACCAAATCAATCTCTGTGTGTAATACAAATAATGTAGATGATGAATATTAGTTAACTAATATGTTAACAAAATACATCTCCTCCCATATATGGCTATAGGTAGGCTGACCATAATTAAACTTGAATAAATGACACGTTTAATCAATACATGTATAACTATTGTTATTCAACAACAATCCAAAGATATCTTAAAACATCAATGGCATATGTATTTCTCATGTGTATCTTTTAAATGTTAAAGATATACACCATAGCTATAGTTCAAGGGACAGTCAAGTCCGAAAAGATGATTCATAATTTGGTGACATTCCTAGATAGCAATCTACACACATACTAGTTCCTAAAATATAAATACGTTTCTTAATGATATGCCAAGATGTCACTGAGTCCTTGTATTGTCTGCGGTTTTTCAGCGATCTCGGATGCGCCATGTTGCTTAAGACGTCACCTGCCAGGCTGTCCAATGATTCCTTGTATTGACTGACGTTCTTACGTGATCAGGAATATGCCTTTTATTGGATTGCGTTTTGACGCGATCAAGGATGCGCCTTTTTTTTTTTGGGCGTTCTTACGTGATCAATAATGTGCCTTTCATTGGATGGCGTTCTTACGTGATCAAGGAAGCGCCATGTTAAGACGGCACATGTAAAGTTAAAAAAACGTGTGATTGGATTGCGTAGTCCCGCAATATTTGTGCACGTTAAAAACGTTTGTGACTGCATGCAATTTTAAAAAGCTTGCGAATATGTATTATTTGCATCATGTTACATTGTTGACCCGTAGCTGATAAAGACCAACACATTCTCTTTTGCTGGATGTCTGGTTGAATCAACGAACGAAAGCAAAATGTTTTCATGCATAGGATATTTCTAGGCAAGTGCAAATCTCTACAGTCCATGTTTAATATGTTTGTCAACAATGTTCCTTTTTCTTAAAAATTAATGTTGTGTTTAATGTTGAACATATCTAATTAATAAATATGCGCTATTGTGTTTGAATAAAGTAATCAATATGCATTTATCATATGCTAAATATATGATGCCGACTTCTTCTAAATGTAATTTCGTTGTATATTTTATGAAAGGTTCATTAGACACTCACATTATAAATAAAAATATTTGATTTTGTCTCTAGTTAGATAGTCCATTGTTTAACCAATAGGTTTATTTTGTCTTGTGTTGTAAGAAAATGTAAGTAATTTTCTTACTCCTCGCAAAGCCAATGAGTTTCATGTGAGTACCATCTCCAGCTTTGTCCAGTTTGTGTAAAGGTTCTTTTCATATGTTAATGATGGGGTATTGTGTTTTACGGTTGTAATGGTGGTTCATCTATATTTAAAATATAGCTAACCCTATTTTATTTGCAAGTGTTTGAAGCTTTTTAATATTGCTATCAGTATATGTTAATCTTGTTGTTTGTAGTAGTGTCTATTACATACAGTTATGTAAAAAATATAGGATACTGTCCCTTGAATGCAAATGTTGTTTTTTTGTATCATGTATGAGATCCACATAGTTTAATCTTCAAATATATTTTTGTTAGCATATTTCACCCCCCCACTCCTAAAAGGACTTTAAACCATATTCATTGTTAAAATAAAAATAGTTACAATAAAATATTAACACAATAATGTCTCTTAAAGAAAATAGACTTTATTTAACACGTCAATATAAATGTGATTTTCAAATATTTTTTTTGACAAAGTACATGTAGATATAGCAACAAGCTTAAAATGTGTTAGCATATGTAATGTTGTTAAAGGGACAGTTTCGAAAAAAAATTTTTTTACATTATTCGAAAAGTCAATTCTGTAATAACAAGGATATCAAATATTTCTCAACAATTGAACATTTGCTATCTAAATTTGCTATCTAAACCTATGAGGTTGGTGTGCTCATTTCTTAAATCTTGAAGAGTGCTTGTAATCATTATACAATTTGAGCACTAGAGGGCATTTGGATAGCATTTGTATATGTAAAATCTTGTGCTCATACAGCATATTATTGACCATGTATTGATCATTGATATCTAAAATGTTGTTATGTCAGAACAACAAATAAGTGGTCATTTTTCATAGTCATAGATACAAGGGTAAGCACATAAGTCACACATGTATTTCTCCATGTTTTGTTGTTTCAAACTTTATAATGCGTAATACAGTGTTTTCTTTGTAATCAATAATTTTCTGACTGTCCCTTTAAGCTGTGTTATTGGCATTCAAACAGTAATATGCCATCATGGATAATTGTTATGGTAATTTAGTTAGCGATTCGGGAAACAGTTTGGACATCACATCACAGAAACCAATCAATATCATGAACAAGGATAGGTATGTGATGATGTGGTTTTCACACACTTATAACCCACACTCTGCAAAGAATCTTCCTCCATGGACCCGGTCCCATAGAAGTCGATTATATACAGAGTGTGGTCCACAAGTGTATGAAAACCACATCATCACATACCTATCCATTACCCAAAAAAAAAAATTTAAGATGGAAAAAAATACTTACTTCCTCTTCCTTCCCCTCTTCCCACGGGGCTGAGGCTCTGGGAGAGGCAACTGCCGACTCCGAAGAGTCCTCCTTGGAGCTGTTGTGGGAGGAGTGGAAGGAAGAGTACTGGGACGACCAAGGTGAGGAGTAGATGGCTGAGGAGGAGGAGGAGAAGATGGCTGAGGAGGAGGAGGAGAAGATGGCTGAGGAGGAGGAGGAGTAGATGGCTGAGGAGGAGGATGAGATGGGCCGGCAGGAGGAGATGGCCCAGCAGCAAGAGGCCCAGCAACAAGAGGCCCAGCAACAGGAGGTAGACCAGCATGCGCCTCCCGGAAAAATGTGAACATTTCCTGATGAAGATTGAACATTCTTGTTTGTCCTTCTTGTATTGTATTCAGTATACTGATTATTTCGTTTTGGCCTTGAATTATTTGATTCTGCCCATCAAGTATTCTGCGTCGTCCTTCTATGTTTTCTATCCGGGAGGTACGCATCTGGTCTATGTACTCCAGTAGAACCCGCACCTCCGCTATTTCTTCTTGTTGTGCCTGTTGAACCCGTGCACGGCGGGGTGCCCGTGCACGGCGGAGTGCGGGTCTTTGAGGGACCTCGGGTTCCGCGGGTTCAGCGGGATCCTCCTGTGCTTCCGGGGCCTCTTGATCATCTCCCGTGCGCTGTTCGTCACGGGGGGCCTCTTCCCTCCGAAGTGGGAATTCCTCACCACCACTCTCATCCCGGGGAGATGCAGGAGGCTGTGCTGCCTCGTCCCCAGACTCTGTATATTAAAAAAAAAAGAAAAAAAGAAATGTATATATTAGCATATTTGCAAATAAAGGTTTAAATGACTTAGCTTACGATACAATTACAAATGCAGAATCATTAATCCACTTTGAAATCTAACAAACAATCAATTCTATTTCCGCTTTTTCTAAACAGTGTTTGTGATATCTGGTCAATGTGAATGTTTTTGCGTTTGTTTTCAGTCTGTTTAAATGCACACCTAACCTATAGCCTAGATACTGATGTAACCGCTAAGTAATAGAATGCGTGTAAACAGCGTAATAGCATTAATCGGATCCTTAACACATGAAACCCAATGTTTTATCTTTCATGATTTATAAGCATACATTTAGTATCAACTTTCGAATGTACTTTTGTTATCTAATTAGCTTCATTCTCTGGATATTCTTTGCTGAAAAGCATATCTAAATATGTTTATAAGATTCTGATTGTTAGCTGAATATAGCTGCCTCCTGTGATTGTTTCACCGTGTGCATGGCTATTTCTTCATTAAAATATATCTCAAGAATGAATCAAATTATGTAATATAAGTACATTTGAATGTTTTGTCAAATTGTATTCGCTACCTCAATCATGAAAGTAAATGTTTGCGTATAGTGTCCATTGAAATACATTCGTATGTGAAATTATTGTTCAATGAGCTTACCGTCAGATGAGAGTGGCAGGTTCCCGGTATCGATTCCTCCGATACCGACTACTTCCACCTCGGAGATGCTGGGCCGCAACATTTCCTCCCATCTGCAGTACTCCATTTCAAGGGCAGGGCCGCCACCGGTCCCTGCGGCATGTCGGGCCTCCAGGCTTAACTTTTTTTTAAGTTCAAGTTTACAGTCCCGGTACCGATGTTTGATGGAATCCATATCCCGGTTCCGGCCACCCACTGCATTGACTGCATTCCGAATCTCGTTCCAGAGCCTCCTCCTGTCAGTCGGGGTAGTCTTCTGGTGCTGCAGCATCCTATACCTGGCCATATAGGCCTCTACGAGGGCCTCCTTCTCCTCCATCGTAAACCTCGCCTCCCTAGTCGCCTTGGCCTTCCCCTGTGACGATGCCCTCTGTTTCCCGGACTGTGAAGCCCTACTCTGACCGCCACTGGGCCCAGCCACTTGGTCATCTTGAACCAAGTGGCTGGGTCCACCCACCGCTTCCACCCCCGCTTCCTGCCCCCCTTCCTGCCCCCCTTCCTGCCCTGTTCCTCTCCCCCTCCCTCTACTCCCCCCTCTACCTGTCCCCTGCCTGGCCTCCATCTCCTCCCTAAACTAAACCCCAAATAATAAAAAAAAAGTGAGTGTGATGAAATGAAAGGGGGTCAAAATAAAGAACTAAAAAGACAAAAAAGGTGCTTAAAGTGTGAGGGATGTAAAAAAAAAAAAGAGGGTAAGGAGTATTTAAATAAACGAAAAGAATAAGACTAAAAGGAGGATATGTAAACTAAATGTAACTAGGGGATGGGTATGGGATGGGTATGGGGTATGGGATAAGAGTAAATGGGATGAAAGGGAATGGGACTACAAGGAATGGGGTATGGAGTGTAGTATGAGGGGGTAGGGGGTATGGAGTGTATGTAGTGTTATTGATAAGTGTATGTATGTATTGAATGTGTTTGCGTGTAAATGTGTTAAGTGTACAGATAAATCACTCGCTCGCTAACTAACACTACTTCTAATTCTCAATAACAAACACTCCCACTAACGCTCACTAACTACCACTAACTGACGCTCACACTAACAACTATCACTAATAACTCCCACTAACTCACTCACGCTCCCACTAACAGACTCTCTCCCACTCCCGCTAACTCCCACTAACTCACTCACTCTCTCACGCTAACACTACCAACTGACTATCTCACGCTAACACTACCAACTGACTATCTCACGCTAACACTACCAACTGACTCTCTCACGCTAACACTACCAACTGACTCTCTCACACTAACACTAACTCACTCTCAAAAATTCGCAAAATCTCTATTCTTAAATCTCCAAAGACCCACCAGCAACACAGTCAAAGAAGCCCTGCTTGTGTGGTGCTTATATACCCTGTGTAAATGTTTAATGATGTCCCAATTTCCATTGTAATTAGTGTTCAGGTGTGCTTTATTAGCAATTAATATTATTGCAATGTGTATTAGGTGTGTTAATTTGCGCATGCTCATTTTGAGTTGGTATTTGTGGAATGTGTAGAATGCGATGATGTCATAGTGGTCGTTTTCTCTAACATTGTCCAATAGTATTCTTTTTAAATGTGAATTTGCGATGGTGTGTTCTTCGTGAAGTGTTGTATATGTATGTTTTTCATAATATATAATGATATTAAATGCGATTTTTTTTTTAGTGTATGTATATATTTTTTAATCCTTGTTGTTATTGTGCGATTTTCCGCATCTTAAAGTATATGCGTATTCCCCGTATAAATAGTATTAAAACTTCCCCCGCTTGTGAATGTGTAATGCTTGTGTGCTTTGTTGATTGATTGATGTTGTGACATTTGCGGCGTGTTATTGTTGTGCATGATGTGGTATGCGTCATATGACCGAGCTGTGCGTATTCTCGCGAGATCGAGTGTTAGGTAAAAAAAGCTATTTTTTGCCTTTCCCATTGATCTCTATGGGAGACTGTCTAACGCGGGCAGGATTACGCGTGTGACATACACGCGTTAGGAGCATCGTTAGATGGTCTTATATTAACTCTAAATACCGGAGTCAAACAATGACGTGCGTTAGACATAAAACACGCGTGGCGTTAACAGCCCATCTACCGCCGAACTCTAAATCTAGCCGTAAGTGTTTATTTTATAGGTAAGTATTTAGATTTAAATAGGAATATTTTAGTTTATAATATGAATTAGATTTATTTAATAAGAATTTAGTTAGGGGTGTTATGGTTAGATAGAGTTAATATAGTTAATATAAATACTATAGTAACTATATTAACCCTAATATAATTAGGGTTAATATAGTTAATATATATAATGTAATAACTATATTAACTATAATATACTTAGGGTTAATATAGATAATATAGCTGGCGGCGGGGTAGGTAGATTAAATTAGGGGTTAATAATTTTAATATAGATGGCGGCGGTGTAAGGGGCTTACATTAGGGGTTAATACTATTAATATAGGTGGGCAGGTTATAGGGCAAAAGAGCTGTTTACTTTGGGGCAAAGCCCCGCAAAAGGCCCTTTTAAGGGCTGGTAATAGAGATAATTATTTTAGGGGGATTAGATTAGGGGTTAATAATATTAATATAGCTGGCGGCGGTATAGGGGGATTAGATTATGGGGTTAATAATTTTTATATAGGTGGCGGCGGTGTAAGGGGTCAGATTAGGGGATAGATATAGTAGATGGCGGCGGTGTAAGGGGTTCACATTAGGGGATAGATCAGGTAGATGGCGGCGGTTTTAGGGGTTCACATTAGGGGATAGATCAGTTAGATGGTGGCGGTTTTAGGGGCTCACAGTAGGGGGTTAGTTTATGTAGATGGCGGCGGTTTAGGGGTTAAATACTTTATTAGGGATTGCAGCGGGGGATCGCGGTTGACAGGGAGATAAACATTGCGCATGCGTTAGGTGTTAGGTTTTATTTAGCAGCTCACGGTTGACAGCTAGATAGACATTGCGCATGCGTTAGGTGTTAGGTTTTATTTAGCAGATCGCGGTTGACAGGTAGATAGACATTGCGCATGCGTTAGGTGTTAGGTTTATTTAGCAGCTAGTTTAGGGAGTTACGGGGCTCCAATAGTCAGCGTAAGGCTTCTTACGGCTGCTTTTTGTGGCGAGGTGAAAATGGAGTAAGATTTCTCCATTTTTGCCACGTAAGTCCTTACGCTGTATATTGGATACCAAACTGCGCGGGTTTGGTATACCTGCCTATGGCCCAAAAAACTACGGGCGACGACAGAAATATACGCGCGTAACATCTAGGTTACGCCGTATATGTGATACCAAACGAGTGCAAATATTGGCGTCACCAGCTTTTGCGGGCGACGATTTTTATCGGATCGAGCCCGTTATATCCAAATCTCACAATAAAATCTTAGTTTAACTCCCACCATCTAATGGAATTTCCAGGGAAATATAATTCACTATTTTCAACCCAATATAATCTAATATACTTCACTTAAACCTAGAGATTGTTATACAATAATCAATTCAACACACTAGCCAATGTATGTGCAATTCTTAAGAGAGTTCACAGTAAATAAAAAAAAAATGAATTTATAAATATGTAATAAAAAACTTTTCCTCTCAGCAGTAAATTACTTAATGCTAGATATGATTATTTATAGACTACACAGGCCTATGGAACACCTAACCGTAATTACAAATTACAATTACATATCACAGCTACACTTAAACCACTGCTTTAGAGACTACGTCATACGTGAAGGTATTTTTGCAAACAGGGTATCACAAACACAGAGGTATTTCTCTCTTTCCAACAGAGAGTTATTCCAAGTCAGGCCCCAAACCAAAGTGTGTTTTTGTGTTTCAAATACAAATTCAGACTTTCGTCTTCATGACTACAGGAGGGGTATGAGTAAACATACTTTTTTTCTATGTACTGGGACATGTCAGGTTTGTAATGTGTCTCTGACAACAAGAAGGGGGGTCTGTGTTACCCACTTCAAGCCATTTGATAGAGAGAACTGTAATCTTACAGTAACAAAACTGATAAAAATAGCTTTATATAATAGATGAATTATTTTGTCTTAATATATATATATATATATATACACACTGACAACTGACGCACCTCTGTGAAATATGTGTAAGGAAGAAAAACAGTTCTCCAGATATTCAGAAGCAGTTAGAATTCATGTGACCATAAAAATAATGACACCGTTATTTTACAGTAACATATTTTACAGTAACATTCTTTGCTTTAACAACAGTATAACAATACATAGCATACCGTTTGTAGGGATATCTGGATATGTGATTTAATACACAGCTCTTATCTGATTATTAGTTTGGTACCATTAATTAACAATTATTGGCTAATAGCTATATTAATTGATAGTGCAGATAAGGGGAAGTTAATATTTATTACCATTATAAAAAATGCTATGGCTTTATCAGTCTGTTACTTTTAGCAAAACGTATTGACAAATGAATCAATAAACAGGGCTAAGGAGACACCAAGCCTACCTAAATAATATCATTATCTACTGCTGAACTAATATTATTAACACCCCATGTAAAGTAATACTTACGTATGATATTGTTACTAACTCACTGGCCACTGCTACTTTGCTACTACTATAAAACGAATAAATGATATGATACTGTATATATACTGTGTGTATATCTATCTATCTATCTATCTATCTATCTATCTATCTATATCTATAGTTGTGCTCATAAGTTTACATACCCTGGCAGAATTTATGATTTCTTGGACATTTTTCAGAGAATATGAATGATTACACAAAAACTTTTCTTTCACTCATGGTTAGTGTTTGGCTGAAGCCATTTATTATCAATCAACTGTGTCAACTGTGAGCCTGATCAAAGTTTACATACCCTGGTGATTTGGGCCTGATAACATGCACACAAGTTGACACAAAGGGATTTGAATGGCTATTAAAAGTAACCATCCTCACCTGTGATCTCTTTGCTTGTAATTAGTGTCTGTGTATAAAAGGTCAATGAGTTTCTGGACTCCCGACAGACTCTTGCATCTTTCATCCAGTGCTGCACTGAAAATTCTGGATTCTAAATCATGGGGAAAGCAAAAGAATTGTCAAAGGCTCTGCGGGAAAAGGTAGTTGAACTGTTTAAAACAGGAAAGGGAATTAAAAAGATATCCTAGGAATTGAGAATGCAAATCAGCAGTGTTCAAACTCTAATAAAGAAGTGGAAAATGAGGGGTTCTGTTGAAACCAAACCACAGTCAGGTAGACCAACTAAAATTTCAGCCACAACTGCCTGGAAAATTGTTCGGGATGCAAAGACAAACCCACAAATAACTTCAGGTAAAATACAGGACATGTGGTGTGGCTGTTTCAAGATGCACAATAAGGAGGCACTTGAAGAAAGATTGGCTGCATGGTCGAGTCGCCAGAAGAAAGATATTACTACGCAAATGCCACAAAGTATCCCACTTGCAATATGCCAAACAGCACAGAGACAAGCCTCAAACCTTCTGGCACAAGTCATTTGGAGTGATGAGACCAAAATTGAGCTTTTTGGCACAACCATAAACGCTACATTTGGAGAGGAGTCAACAAGGCCTATATGGATATATCGATTTCAAATTGATCCAAATATTCTGTTTCACAAGTATAGTGAGAGATAGAAAGGGCGTGGAACTCTCCAACTTCTAATGCATATACAGAGATTAACAATAGATATACTGTCCACCAAGGAATTGGTTTGTTAGTTAGTTCGATAGATATACAATCACTGTACTGTATTTACAGCGCTTTACTTTACCACTTCTTCTGTCCTCGGTCACACCAGGGACCGCTATGAAATCCAAGGTAGTCTCTCCCGAGCTGCAGACACAGACCACACATGCGTTGGGACGGCGTCTGATGTCACGCGTCGTCCGTTAGTCTCCTATGTAGGAAAATAGCAGCGTACTGATATCAGCTGTTGGGAAGTTATAGATTGTAACTATATTCCAGCCCTGTGCTGTGCACTTAGACTATGAGTACAGTGGGATATTCAAATTCATCCACGCTGTAAGGTTGAGAGAGTTATAGCAGAGAGGTTAACCCGGGTTAAATGGCAATATTGTTAATAAACATATGATGATGTTAGTCACTCTTGGTGTGCTGCTACCAAGTCACAACGGCAATCGATGCGTTTCGCCCACCTGTGGGCTTTATCAAGATCAAGTCCCAACGCGTGTGTGGTCTGTGTCTGCAGCTCGGGAGAGACTGCCTTGGATTTCGTAGCGGTCCCTGGTGTGACCGAGGACAGAAGAAGTGGTAAAGTAAAGCGCTGTAAATACAGTGATTGTATATCTATCAAACTAACTAACAAACCAATTCCTTGGTGGACAGTATTTCTATTGTTAATCTCTGTATATGCATTAGAAGTTGGAGAGTTCCACGCCATTTCTATCTCTCACTATACTTGTGAAACAGAATATTTGGATCAATTTGAAATCAATATATCTATATGGGCCATACTTATACCTAAGCTTTCAAAAACTGAAATTGTATTTTTTTATTGCATCAATTTGTTTTTATATCATTCTCCCTTATTGTAAGATAAATTGTATCTTTTAGAATTGTAGTGTGTTG
Source organism: Bombina bombina (assembly GCF_027579735.1). Taxonomy (NCBI): domain Eukaryota; kingdom Metazoa; phylum Chordata; class Amphibia; order Anura; family Bombinatoridae; genus Bombina; species Bombina bombina. The sequence goes on along the minus strand of NC_069501.1, from coordinate 675,564,542 downwards.
CTAGTTGCAAACGCCAAGAGATACAAATTATAACCTGGCAATATGCTTCAAGCGTTTTGCTAAGAGTGAACTCACAGGAAATGCTGCTAGACAAATATGATTCTATTCAGACAAACAAGTGTGCAAGTCTGATAAATTCACAGAGGCAAATATGGATAGCTAGATCAAAAATAGAGTTCTTTAGCATAAGATCAATTGTTAATATAAAGACTGAGTAAGTACGGTTGATAATATGAACTAGAAACAGCTTGAGAGAATCTGATTAGCAGAGTTATACTTGCGGTAGCCTGTGCTTGGCTTTCCCTTGCAGCATGGAACGCTGTAATGGCGGAGTGAGACTGGAGTTCTTCCTGAGAGCTGAGTGACTAGTTGCAGTACTGGTCAGGCTGAGAGATTGTTCTGTAGCTTCCGGAAGGAAGGTGAGTTGAAGTCCTAGCGAAGCAGGTGAATGAATCAGCTGCAGCTGGAGATGTGAGAAAATCCTCTGTAATACTGTGGTGGAGCTACACTTTAGGAGAGAGACTGACAGGCAATCTATGAAATGGATTCAGATGGCTGTGCAGATTAAGTGTCTTTAGTAGAAAGCAGCAATTAGTTAGAAAGTTCCTTTTTGAGGGTTAAATTCAAATAAGCAAAAGTTCAATATCACTCAGTTTGAGATGATAGCAGGAGTGACTTGATTTCTGTGAAGTATTCCAATCAGAACAAACAAAATAATCAAGCAAAGTAGATCTCAGGAAGTGAGGTTTTATAGGCAGGTGAAAAGGTGGAAGTGGAATGTCTTAAAGGGACATTACACTTATATGACTAACATCATCATATGTTTATTATCAATATTGCCATTTAACCCGGGTTAACCTCTCTGCTATAACTCTCTCAACCTTCAGCGTGGATGAATTTGAATTTCCCACTGTATTCATAGTCTAAGTGCACAGCACAGGGCTGGAATATTGAAAGAATCATTACAATCTATAACTTCCCAACAGCTGATATCAGTACGCTGCTATTTTCCTACATAGGAGACTAACGGACGAGGCGTGACGTCAGACGCCGTCCCAACGCGTGTGTGGTCTGTGTCTGCAGCTCGGTAGAGACTGCCTTGGATTTCGTAGCGGTCCCTGGTGTGACCGAGGACAGAAGAAGTGGTAAAGTAAAGCGCTGTAAATACAGTGATTGTATATCTATCGAACTAACTAACAAACCAATTGCTTGGTGGACAGTATATCTATTGTTAATCTCTGTACTTGCATTAGAAGTTGGAGAGTTCCACGCCATTTCTATCTCTCCCTATACTTGTGAAACAGAATATTTGGATCAATTTGAAATTGATATATCCATATGGGCCATACTTATACCTAAGCTTTCAAAAACTGAAATTGTGTTTTTTTATTGCATCAATTTGTTTTTATCTCATTCTCCCTTATATGTCTACCTTTTAATGCATTATTAAATAGATTGTATATGAATTTTATTAGAAAATAAGTTTCCTTCTTATATTTAAATTTAATTACTGAAAATATAGGGAGACGTCTCTTTTTAGGTTGTTTAATTTTTAGGATGTTTAATTGCTTTTAATAAATGTTTTTGTTATACGATACATTTGGTGTTTGATACTTTTAGCCCTTGGCGCCCTCTTTATCTGTAAGCCCTAAAAAGCTTAACATACTGTTTAAATTGTTATCTGACACTTTATAGGGATAGTGTCTTTTAAAGAGGTGCTTAGTATCAGTTCCATAGCGCACTTCTATTCAATCTTACTTTTTCACTATGATGAAAGGTACACCATTCCTACTGTGAAACACGGAGGTGGATCGCTGATGTTTTGGGGATGTGTGAGCTACAAAGGCACAGGAAATTTGGTCAGAATTGATGGCAAGATGAATGCAGTATGTTATCAAACAGAACGTCTCATTTTTCACTTCTTGATTAAGGTTTGAACACTGCTGATTTGAATTCTCAATTCCTTGGATATCTTTTTATATCCCTTTCCTGTTTTATACAGTTCAACTACCTTTTTCCCATAGATCCTTTGACAATTCTTTTTCTTTCCCCATGATTCAGAATCCAGAAATGTCAGTGCAGCACTGGATGAAAGATGCAAGGGTCTGTCAGGAGTCCAGAAACTCATTGACCTTTTATACACACACACTTATTACAAGAAAACAGATCACAGGTGAGGATGGTTACCTTTAATAGCCATTCAAACCCCTTTGTGTCAACTTGTGTGCATGTAATCAGGCCAAAATCACCAGGGTATGTAAACTTTTAATCAGGGTCATTTGGGTAGTTTCTGTTGTCATTATGATTTAAAAAGAGTAAACACAGTTGATCGATAATAAATGGCCTCAGCCAAACACTAACCATGAGTGAAAGAAACGTTTTGTGTTATCATTCATATTCTCTGGAAAATGGCCAAGAAATCATAAATTCTGTCAGGGTATGTAAACTTATGAGCACAACTGTATATACATAGATACATACACACAAACACACATAAGCACACTAAAAACACATGCACCCGTAGCTCTGTCCTTTATTCAATAATATCCAAAGCCATAAATAATTATACTGCCCCAACTTAACCCTAACTTACTTCTTTTTTTTACAAAAGCTTTAATCAAATTTCTAAATAGCAAATTCAGATTTTCTGAAAGGATTTGTTTATCCAGTATCCATCTATGTATCTCTGTGGCTAAGCTAGACTTTCCAAACCTCAACTAAAAGCTTTTCCACTTAATTTTGCGTATTCGGTTAAATATGACTTCTGGCTTACAGTAAGTCAGTACACTTATTAGAGTGGACTGTACATAATCCTTATAAACCAAAGTCTGCAAAGAAAATGGCATGTTATGATTCAGTGATGGAGATCTTTCTCTCATTTATACCGGAAGCCATATTTTAACTAGTTTTCCAATCTACCAATGTTTACCGCCCTAGAATCATCGGTTGCATATTCAACTCACATATATCCCTATATCTGCTCTTACAAGCCATGTTATTGCATTTTCTCACAACCTAAAATATCATAATCTTAATGTACTTTATGCATCCTTTCAAAGTTGATCAAACTGCTGAACAAACATTTTCTGCCTTGCAGTATTTTCTCTTGTTCACAATGGCCTGTCTATGTTCTTTCATCCTCTCCTTGAATTCATGATAAGTTTTCCCAACATATTGTTTGGGTCAGGAGCATGAAAGGACATAGACTAACCAATAGGTTTTACATGTGATAACGCCCTTAGTCCTGTGAATAACACCCTTACTATCATCAATTTTAATGCCAGTTACCATATTTTTGCACATCTTAAATTTACTGCATGGAAAATTACTATTTTTAGGTTAACTGCTGCCCAGCCACATTTATTGTTCATTTTAATATAAAGACTATGTACTAGTTTTTCTTTCAAAGAGGGCACTTTTCTAGCTGTCAGTAGGGGATAATCCCCTACTAGATTATGTTTATCACTATCTAGTGTCAGTAAGTGTTTAGATAAGATTGCTTTCAGATCCTGCCATTGATCGTTGAATGTAGTTATCATTCTTAATCTAGTGTCCCCAGGTTTATCCTTAGAGTCATAAAGGAGAGCTTGCCTCTGAGTTGGAGACGCTCTATGAAAGCCTCTTTTTAACCAGTTTTTACTATATTCTCTTTGTAAAAAACGGTTTCTCTAATCAAACGCATGTTTTTTAAAAAACATTTCATCTGAACAGTTTCTTTTGTGTCTAAGTTATTGACCTATGGGAATGCCTTTGATTTATGTAATATGATGATGACTAAATGCCTCTAATAGAGTGTTTGCTGCTGTTGGTTTTCTGTAGCACTCAGTTTTAAAAGCATTACCATTACCAATCTTTAATAATTTAAAATCCAGAAACAATATTTCGGAGGAACTAACTTCATACGTGAATTTCAAATGTTTAATATTTGTATTTAAGTAGTTCATGAAATCATGGAGGTGATCAAATGAACCCTCCCATAACATTAGAACATCATCTATAAATCTTGTCCATAAGACATTATTCTCAAAACACTGTGGTATATCCAAAATCATTTCCAATTCCCATTTCCCCAGGTATAGACAGGCATAGGTGAGGGCACAGCTTGCCCCCATAGCTGTCCCTAAAATCTGTCTATAGAACTTTGAATCAAATTTAAAGTAATTCCTCTCCAGGACAAATTTAGCAACGTTTTGACAAATATGGTATGTTCAGTATATCTGATACCTCTCTGATGAAGATAAAAATGTGAGGCTTCAACACCCAAATCATGAGGTATTGAAGAATACAATGCCTCAACGTCAATAGTGACAAGTAAGGTTTTATCAGAGAGGACCAGACCATCTAATTTACAAAGAACATCAGCAGTATCTTTAATGTACGACAAACTGGAAACTCTGTGACTGGGTGTCACAGATAACCTATAGGAGGCGCTTACTATGCAAGTGGTATGGGTGGCCCTAGTGTTAAAATCATATATAAATTGTTAAAATCATATATAAACTAGGTTGGAAAATTAATATGATATGTAGATCAGACAATAATAATAAAATAAAAATACAAATGTATATATGTAAAAATACACACGTTGTACTGGAAGAAGTCCAATAAATGGTGCAAATAAAAAGTCCCAAATAAAATCCGTCTGAACAAGGGAAAAATGAAGAAGGCAGCTCTCAGTCTTCACTTCGCAAGTGATGTAATTTTCTTATATGGACAATTGGTTGTTAGGCAGCTGAGAGTCAGCACATCCCAGGAAACAAACAGGGGAAAGTGCTATAAATCCCAGGATACAATTGCCAGCTTTCGTACCAGTGATCTTCAGCAGGAAACCACGAACCTACTCCCAGCATGCAGTGCAGCAGAAGCTGTATGCATAGCGTCACGTCCGGTAGAAGAGGAGGGGTCCCAAGGTTGATACTTTTGTTCAATAATCCTAGTACCTTATCTCTGCCTCACACACACAGCCTCCTTCCAGAAGTTCCAGTACTTTATCCTCGAGTAGCAGCTAGTACTCTTTAATGTACGAGAGCATGGTTGTCAAGAATGGTCTAAGATTCCAGTCAACATATTTAGCAACGTTCTCTAATAAACCACCTTGACCTGATATAATAGGAAGCCCATTTGGTGGAATTTTATTTTTATGTTGTTTAGGAATTGTATAAAATGTTGGTAATATTGGATGTTTAACATTTAGGAACTCAAATTCTCTATTGTTAATTAAGCCATTTTGAAAACCTTCTCTCAAAATAATTTCAAGTTCCTCTTTGTATTGTACAGTGGGGTTACCAGATAATCTTTCATATTGCGATTTACATGACACTTGCTTATGACATTCCATCACATAATCAGTAGTGTTTAATACCACCACATTTACACCCTTATCTGATGGTTTTATAGTGATGGAATGATCATTTGCAAGTTCCATCATAGCCATTTGTTGTTTTATATTAATGTTGCCAATTTCAAAGCCTTCAGTATTAAGTGATTTCAGATCTTTTTCAACAAGTTTCACAAAATTGGATACATTTGACACAGTGGATAATGCTGGCATATACTTTGATTTTGATTTAAGTCTGGGGGACCTGATCCGACACTGTGGATCAGGTCCGCCAGACCTCGCTGAATATGGCAAGCAATACGCTTGCCGTATTCAGCATTGCACCAGCAGCTCACAAGAGCTGCTGGTGCAATGCCGCCCCCTGCAGACTCGCGGCCAATGGGCCACCAGCAGGGGGGTGTCAATCAATCCGATCGTACTCGATCGGGTTGATTTTCGGCGGACAGGTTATGGACAGGTTATGGAGCAGCGGTCTCCATTCGGAGCTTGATACATATGTCCCCATATGTGGATTTTCTGGCGTATTCTCCATTGTTTACTTTTCTTGAAATAACTCTACTAGGCTTTGCAAAGATTGTCTCTCGTGCATATCTAAAACATCACTGGCTGGTTTATGCATATAAGTTTTTTTCAAAATGATTTTACTCTGAATTGCACGGTGTCAAGAAAAGACATTAAAGTCTAGTGTAAAAATGATTAAACACACCACTATCCTGCTTATGGCTTGCTACTACCAGAGTGTGATTAATATTGAGCACAGATGAAAATAAATTATAATTTCATCCCGTGCACGGAGGTACTCAAAATAATTAATTTTTAAAAAGAGAATCACATAAAAGGAGTACCTTTAAACCAGCACAAACTCTTTAATATATAATATATACCTGATTAGAAGAGATTGATCCATTAAACAGACATGAAACTGTGCTAAGTATACACCAATACCCTTTATTGCCTTAACAAAAATATAAGTGGTTACTGCACCAAATGTTAGAAAATAATACATATACCTTCCCCACGCAGGAGGAAAAAGACCTGTGCTCAATAAAACTCATTAAAGTATTCAAGTCCTGCAAAGGCAGCTGACTTCTTAGTATGAAGTTGCGGTAAGAAAAGTCAGCAGTAGCAATTCATGCAGCAGCAAAACAATATAAGCTGTGTGAAAAGCAGATAGACATTTCCATTCACAGAAAAACTGCTGACCGCAGTGTAGTATAACAAAGCAGTTCCTTTTGTTAGTAGCACTCCATAAGCAGGATAATTGCAAGATAATTTTAGCCATTTGTTGTCAAAGTAAATGGCCAAATCGGTATAGAGGATGTTTGTGGCTGTAAGGTAAACTCGGTCTTAATATAGTGTCCACCTAGAGTCATTGTGGAGAGCAACGGATATTGTTGTCTGTATTACCAGAAGTTGTCAAGTTGTTACTCATGGAAACCTTTTAACCAATTGCGGGAGTGATGTCTCAATACCACTGCTTCTCCGCATCATGTGGGTTTCCCAAGAGACTTTCCCGTTGTTTGGTTTGCTCTCTTGACTCCCTGGATCCTTGTGCCTGATATTTTATGTGTGTTGAATATGTTGGCATTAATGAAAGAGGGGGAGACTGAGATAATTTCCTGTTAAAGGCAGAATGCAAATGGATTTTTAACTTGGATACTGTTCAACCAGGAGGTTTAAATGAAGAGCTAAAGTATGCCCCTTTTCTAGATTAATCTGCTGTATAGAAATATTATTAAACGTAATAATTATGGATAATATCATTAAGATTATGGTTATACAATAGTAGAATTTATATTTACTTTAATATGAACTTATCTGTATGAATATATAAGTATTGATGTCCCTAACTTCATTTTTGAATGCAATAGCTATGGGTAAAATTATCATGATTATGTTTATACAATAGCAATACTATCAATGTTTTCTTTAATGGGACCTTTTCTTTATGGAAATTTGCAATTATGCAAATAAGTATTGACAACAGGGCGCTATGCCAATTTAAGGATATAAAAACTTGAATGATCTACCTGTAGTCACTTTCGATATGAATAAGTAAATATGCAATAATGATTTTATCAAGATATAGCTGAGTCGGTTGTTTATAAAATACCTAGCCATTGCTGCCGTTTTTTTTAAATTAATGAGTTACGCGTGCCTTTTTGGAATTTTGTTCATTGTTGAGCATTTAAGGAAAATGTATTTAAGTTTGAAAAGCACTGAACAGGTTAATAATTTCACCTGGGATAATCTGGATAAAAAATCAAGCTTGATGTACAACGGCATCACATGCCTGAGGAAGCCCAATTAGAATGAAAGTTTGGGTGAAACATGTGTAGCTGTTTTTGCCACGCCCACAAGAGCTCCGTGAGCATGGAGTAATTTGCAGGACGCTTCGCTAGGCTGGTTAAGGTTCTCTGCACAAGGATCCAGGGAGTCAAGAGAGTAATCCAAACAATGGGGAAGTCTCTTGGGAAACCCACATGATCCGGAGAAGCGGTGGTAGTGAGACTTCATTCCCGCCGGCGGTTAAAAGGTTTCTGTAAGTAACAACTTGACAACTTCTGTTAATACAGACAACAATATCCGTTGCTCTCCATGACGACTCTAAGTGGACACTATATTAAGACCGAGTTTACCATACAGCCACAAACGTACTCTATACCGACCTGGCCATTTACTTTGACAACAACTGACTAATATTATCTTGCAACTATCCTGCTTATGGCTTGCTACTAACAAAAGGAACTGCTTTGTTATACTATACTGCGGACAGCAGTTTTTCTGCTTTGCACACAGCATATATTGTTTTGCTTCTGCATGAATTGCTACTGCTGACTTTTCTTACCACACCTTCATACTAAGAAGGCAGCTACCTATGCAGGATTTGAATATTTTACTGAGTTTTATTGAGCTGAGGTCTTTTTCCTCCTGCGTGGGGAAGATATATGTATTATTTTCTAACGTATGGTGCAGTAACCACATATATTTTTGTTAAGGCAATAAAGGGTATTTGTGTATACTTAGTACAGTTTCATGTCTGTTTAATGGGTCAATATATTCTAATCAGGAATATATTATATATTTAAGAGTTTGTGCTGGTTTAAAGGTACTCATTTTTCTGATTCTCTTTATAGATATATATAGAGTTATAATTAAAATTGTTCAACCCCCATTGCAAATCAGGTTTATTATAAAAATGTACAGACTATCAGCTGTTTGCAATGAACATATCCAACAAAAGCAATTAAAATAGTTCAACACAATGAATGCTTCAAGTAGTTTCCCCAAATTCATCTGAAAATGACACTTTTAACGAATTCTACAGCTTCAAAATTATACAACCCCTTTATGAAAAGCATCTTTAGTACTTAGAAGTTATCCAAACCTGTTGCTTTTTGAGACAGGCTGGAGAATTACAGTGACCCAGCTACATTGATCCAGCAACCGGATGATGAAATTCAAATGTGACAAAATGAGAGATCTATGAAAAGGAATCAGAAAGAGAGGGGAGGGCACCTCCTAGTGCAATAATGTAATATAAATGGCACAAATGGACAAATGTGAAGATTGTATACTCATAAAAGAAACAGCTCCTATGTGCTGATTGAGACAAGCTGGGGAATCACAGTGACCCAGCTACACTGTTCCTGCAGCAGGATGATGATTACCAATATGTCCAAACAAGCGAACAGTCTTAGACTTCCATATAAATGATAATTTATTTAAAAGTTCAAGGGATGTGAACAGTAGCACCCCAATACATAAAAACAAATTTTTAAAAACAGTTGCAACACGTTTCTCAGCCAAAACAGGCTGTTTCCTCAGGCATCTGTTTTGCTAATAGAAGCTAAAGCCTTTAAAACAAATCTTACAATATTACCCCTCCCTCCCCCATATGCAGATAATTAATTATAATTAAGAGGTAGCCAAGAAAACATCATTTGATTATGGTAATAAAAAATACCCCATTGAAAAGGATAAAAAAGCAACAACAATTCATAAGTGCCATTTTACAGTCCATTGAATAATTTCATATAGCATTTTCTTGCTGTACATAAACATTCATATAAAATATACAAAACTAATACAACAATTTATATTATGAACAGAGACCATTTCATAAGCTCTAAATGGAAATTTGCCCTTTTATTAGAAACCATTTCTCTTTCTCTTTATTTAGATGACCCTATATCTCCCTTTTTAATAGTAGTTTTCATTAAGTGTTGCATCAACATTTTCACCAATGCAGCCTTACCTGCATCAGCTGATTAAGGGTGTCTCTGTATTCAGATGCAAAAATATACTATCAAATGTTGTTTGTTTAACAAGTTGATGTGTAACAAGTTAGTACATAAAGGTTTCTTATCTTTGTAAGACTATGAAGTGCTGTGCGATATATGCTGTTTCTTTGTTTTGATTGAGTAACGCTTGTCAGTGTACCTAAATGTCTTGCAAGTAAACACTGATATCAAGGGATTGTGATGTTATGTTTGTAACCTGATCTGCTATTGGTTGTTACCAGTGATGTTATGTTTGTAACCTGATCTGCTATTGGTTGTTATCAGAGGGCGTGTGTGGTATCCTGACCCCAACTATACACAGAAAATAAACAATGAAACCGTCATTCAATATGAAATTTCTATTTAGACAAAAACAAATGGACATATCTCTTTTATTATAGTTTGATACATTTTTGCAAGATATGTTCTTTGTGAGTACAGAATAACACCGTAAGTCTTTGTCATAAATACAAAACTGTAAAGTTGTATATATATAAATTGCAAAGTCTGCTCTGATCATCTCTCTTGGGCTATCTGATATCGTGATTACAACTTAAAAGGAAATTATATAGTGAAGTATATATATATATATATATATAATATAATTATTTCTAAAATAAGATATACTAATTGACGGAATATAACTCAGGTCTATTCAACTAATTCAAATAAAAATATAAAGAAGTATAAATGCCTACAATTCCTAACAAAAAAGAGAATGGTTGTCATCATACTGGAGTCCCTATTGGTTATAAAAGATAAGCATTATATTGTCACTATAGCTTTATAGGACTGATCTATCTGTCTTAGTCTAATACCATGAAGTATTAAACCAAATACCATACTTTATTTAATTAGAGAAACATTGTTAATATTTTACGATACATATATATATATATATACAATATTTGTTAAGGAATTATATCCATATAAATGTTAATAATGGTGAAATACTATAATATTAAAATTAAAAACATGTGATAATAAAGTGATGTGATATATGATACTATATATAAAAAAAGATACATAATATACTTGTGTTGACCTAAAGGGTGAGTGAGCACTAAATTAAATGTAGTGTTGATATAGCAAGATATCGCATAAGCATGCTAGTATTCAATAAAATGTCTATATACATGTATATGTGCACCTTCTATGTTCTATAAAGATCTGATATCCAAATGCTATCCTTCAATATGAATCAAGACGTAATATGTTATATCATAATTATATAAGAATAGTGAATATAATAAAATTGTGTAATAAAATTGTGAAATATAAGGGTATGGCTGGACCTATGTTGCACCAATAGAGTATCTGATTTTAGGACTCCATAGTCCAATGATGACTTAAATAAAATAAATACATTAATCAAAACTAATATCAACTAGTTTAATAAATGTTTGGATTTTCTAAAATGTTTATTATTACGCCTACATTTATAATACCGTTTAAGCAATGCAGCAAAAACCAAAAAAAGTGGGTATTCTAAATGTTGTGGGGGAAATTAGCATATTCTAAAAAGCTGCCATGTCTAAATTTTTGTTAAGGCCCCCTGGAATTTTAAAGATCCAGTAAGTCTCCCTTTGTCGGAGTCTGGTGTATCGATTTTTACCTGCAATTAAAGGAATACTTTCTTGGGGAGTTACCTTGGTGTTGACATAACCGATGATGTCTGGACACACTGTGTTTGTTACTATTCTTAGAAATGTTCCTAAAATGTTCGCCCCACCTCCTCCTAAGCTTCCTAATCGTGCACCCTAAATACTGGACCCCACATTTACATGTTAGAACATAAATGACGTAGGTAGAGCTACAATCTAATTTACTTTGAATGGGGAAAGTACACTTTGGGGAATGAGAAGTCACATTAATCGCCCCATGTGATATATATTGACACATTTTGAACAGAAATATATATATAATCAAGGTTGGGGTCAGAGCCTGGTCTTCAAGGTTGGGGTCAGAACCTGGTCTTCTATGGTAGGTACATAGATGACCTGATATTCATCTGCAGGGGTCGGTTGAGACTGCAGAGAATTTTGCAGCTAAACTTAATATTAATACGTTTGGTTTATCTTTCACAAGCAATATACAAAAAGATTCCATAGAATTTTTGGATCTCATATTATCATGGGATTCTTCTAGACATATAACTTCTAATACATTTTTCAAAAGTGTTGATAGTAATAACTTTTTGCACTATATTAGTAACCATCTTCTTAGTTGGAAGAATATTCCTTACAGTCAATTCCGTAGGATCAGAAGGAACTGCTCTTCATTAGATTCATGTGACCAACAAGTATTGATTCTAAAAGAAAGATTTAAAGATAAATATTATCCAGAACAACTCATTAATGAGGGGTTCACAAAAGCAAGGGATTTAAATCGAGATAATATAATCCATCCAACAACTATTATGGAGTCAGCACAACGGAATAAGAACAGTAACCAAAGAATGTCATTTATTACCAATTACAATTCTAATTATAAAATAATTAAAAAGATCATAAATAAACACTGGTACCTTCTACAGAAGGACCCTATTCTTAAAGGTATTATTGATAATAAACGAAACATTACATTTAGAAGAGCACTTTCTTTGAAGCAGAAATTGGCACCAAGTAAAGTGGTTATGAATAAAAAAATCAAATTCAAGAATAAATAATACAAGAAATAATTCCAATATCAAAGGAGCATATAGATGTAATATCAAGAGATGCAATATATGTCAATATATATCACATGGGGCGATTAATGTGACTTCTCATTCCACAAAGTGTACTTCCCCATTCAAAGTAAATTAGATTGTAGCTCTACCTATGTAATTTATGTTCTAACATGTATATGTGGGCTCCAGTATTTAGGGTGCATGATTAGGAAACTTAGGAGAAGGTGGGGTGAACATTTTAGGAACATTTCTAAGAATAGTAACAAACACAGTGTGTCCAGACATCATCGGTTATGTCAACACCAAGGTGTCTGTAATTTTCAGATAACTCCCCTAGAAAGTATTCCTTTAATTGCAGGTAAAAATTGATACACCAGACTCTGACAAAGGGAGACTTACTGGATCTTTAAATTTGGGAGTCTCTTTCCAGGGGGCCTTAACGAAAATTTAGACATGGCAGCTTTTTAGAATATGCCAATTTTCCCCACAACATTTAGAATACCCCCTTTTTTTGTTTTTTGCTGCATTGCTTAAACGTTATTATAAATGTAGGTGTAATAATAAACATTTTAGAAAACCAAACATTTATTAAACTAGTTGATATTAGTTTTGATTAATGTATTTATTTTATTTAAGTCACCATTGGACTATGGAGTCCTAAAATCAAATACTCTATTGGTGCAACATAGGTACAGCCATACCCTTAACCCCTTAATGACCACAATGTACCCTTTATGTCACTGGTCATTAAGGGGTTTTTCAGGACATAATAGCACAAGTCTAGCAAGAACACGCTATTAATGCCCTCCCTCCAGCAGGCTTTAAGGAAGAGAGCAGTCTCAACGCTGGTGGTAAGACCGCGCTATAAAACAATCAAGTCCCAAAAAAAGGCCAGCGACATACAGGGTACGTCGCTGGTCCTTAAGGGGTTAATAAGATCTATATTTCACAATTTTATTATATTCACGATTCTTATATAATTACGATATAACATATCAAGTCTTGATCCATATTGTAGGATAGTATTTAGATATAAGATCTTTATTGAACATAGAAGGTGCACATATACATGTATATAGACATTTTAGTGAATACTAGCATGCTTATGCGATATCTTGCTATATCAACATTACATTTAATTAGTGCTCACTCACCCTTTAGGTCAACACAAGTATATTATGTATCTTTTTTTTATATATAGTATCATATATCACATCATTTTATTATCACATGTTTTTAATTGTAATATTACAGTATTTCACCATTATTAACATTTATACGGAAATAATTCCTAAACAAATATTGTGTGTATATATATATATATAGGGTAAAATATTAACAGTGTTTCTCCAATTAAATAAAGTATGGTATTTTGTTTAATACTTCATGGTATTAGACTAAGACAGATAGATCAGTCCTATAAAGTTATAGTGATGATATAATGTATATCTTTTATAACCAATAGGGACACCCATTCTCCTTTATTGCTAGGAATTGTAGGCATTTATACTTCTTCATTTTTTTATTTGAATTAGTTGAATAGAACTGAGTTATATTCGGTCAATTAGCATATCTTATTTTAGAAATTATTATATTATATATATATATATATATATATATATATACTTCACTATATAATTTCCTTTTAAGTTGTAATCACGATATCACATAGCCCAAGAGAGATGAACAGAGCCGACTTTGCGATTTATATATATACAACTTTACAGTTTTGTATTTATGACAAAGACTTACGGCTAGATTTAGAGTTCTGCGGCCAAAGGGGTGCGTTAGCTACGCATGCTTTTTTCTCCCGCACCTTTTAAATACCGCTGGTATTTAGAGTTCACAGAAGGGCTGCGTTAGGCTCCAAAAAGGGAGCGTATAGCATATTTACCGCCACTGCAACTCTCAATACTAGCGGTGCTTACGGACGCGGCCAGCTTCAAAAACGTGTGCACGATTCCCCCATAGAAAACAATGGGGCATTTTGAGCTGAAAAAAAACCAAACACCTGCAAAAAAGCAGCGTTCAGCTCCTAACGCAGCCCCATTGTTTCCTATGGGGAAACACTTCCTATGTCTGCACCTAACACCCTAACATGTACCCCGAGTCTAAACACCCCTAGCCTTACACTTATTAACCCCTAATCTGCCGCCCCCGCTATCGCTGACACCTGCATATTTTTTAACCCCTAATCTGCCGCTCCGTACACCGCCGCAACCTACGTTATCCCTATGAACCCCTAATCTGCTGCCCCTAACACCACCGACCCCTATATTATATTTATTAACCCCTAATCTGCCACCCCCAACGTCGCCTCCACCTACCTACAATTATTAACCCCTAATCTGCCGACCGGATCTCACCGCTACTATAATAAATGTATTAACCCCTAATCCGCCTCACTCCCGCCTCAATAACCCTATAATAAATAGTATTAACCCCTAATCTGCCCTCCTTAACATTGCCGACACCTAACTTCAAGTATTAACCCCTAATCTGCCGACCAGACCTCACCGCTACTCTAATACATTTATTAACCCCTAAAGCTAAGTCTAACCTTAACACTAACACCCCCCTAAGTTAAATATAACTTAAATCTAATGAAATAAATTAACTCTTATTAAATAAATTAATCATATTTAAAGCTAAATACTTACCTGTAAGATAAATCCTAATATAGCTACAATATAAATTATAATTATATTGTAGCTATTTTAGGATTAATATTTATTTTACAGGCAACTTTGTATTTATTTTAACCAGGTACAATTGCTATTAAATAGTTATTTACTATTTAATAGCTACCTAGTTAAAATAATTACAAAATTACCTGTAAAATAAATCCTAACCTAAGTTACAATTAAACCTAACACTACACTATCAATAAATTAATTAAATAAAATACCTACAATTATCTACAATTAAACCTAACACTACACTATCAATAAATTAATTAAATACAATACCTACAAATAAATACAATTAAATAAACTAACTAAAGTACAAAAAATAAAAAAGAAAGAAGATTGAAGACCCCGCTTGGAAGATGACATCGCCCAGTTGGAAGACTTCTTCAGCACCGCTTGGAGGATCACTTCTGCTGCTTGGGATCTCCTCTTCAGTTCCATCGGTGGCTCGGCTGAGTGAAGACGACTCAAGGTAGGATGATCTTCAGGGGGGTAGTGTTCGGTTTTTTTAAGGGGGGTTTGGGTTAGATTAGGGGTATGTGGGTGGTGGGTTTTAATGTTGGGGGGGTTGTATTTTTCTTTTACAGGCAAAAGAGCAGTTTTCTTTGGGGCATGCCCGCAAAAGGCCCTTTTGAGGGCTGGTAAGGTAAAAGAGCTTTGAACTTTTTTAATTTAAAATAGGGTAGGGCATTTTTTTATTTTGGGGGCTTTGTTATTTTATTAGGGGGCTTAGAGTAGGTGTAATTAGTTTAAAATTGTTGTAATATTTTTCTAATGTTTGTAAATATTTTTTTATTTTTTGTAACTTAGTTCTTTTTTATTTTTTGTACTTTAGTTAGTTTATTTCATTGTATTTATTTGTAGGTATTGTATTTAATTAATTTATTGATAGTGTAGTGTTAGGTTTAATTGTAGATAATTGTAGGTATTTTATTTAATTAATTTATTGATAGTGTAGTGTTAGGTTTAATTGTAACTTAGGTTAGGATTTATTTTACAGGTAATTTTGTAATTATTTTAACTAGGTAGCTATTAAATAGTAAATAACTATTTAATAGCTATTGTACCTGGTTAAAATAAATACAAAGTTGCCTGTAAAATAAATATTAATCCTAAAATAGCTACAATATAATTATTATTTATATTGTAGCTATATTAGGGTTTATATTACAGGTAAGTATTTAGCTCTAAATATGAATAATTTATTTAATAAGAGTTAATTTATTTTGTTAGATTTAAATTATATTTAATTTAGGGGGTATTATTGTTAAGGTTAGACTTAGCTTTGGGGGTTAATACATTTATTATAGTAGCGGTGAGGTCCGGTCGGCAGATTAGGGGTTAATACTTGAAGTTAGGTGTCAGCGATGTTAGGGAGGGCAGATTAGGGGTTAATACTATTTATTATAGGGTTATTGATGTGGGAGTCAGTCGAATTAGGGGTTAATACATTTATTATAGTAGCGGTGAGGTCCGGTCAGCAGATTAGGGGTTAATAATTGTAGGTAGGTGGAGGCGACGTTGGGGGTGGCAGATTAGGGGTTAAAAAATTATAATAGATTGGCGGCGATGTGGGGGGGCCTCGGTTTAGGGGTACATAGGTAGTTTATGGGTGTTAGTGTACGTTAGAGCACAGTAGTTAAGAGCTTTATGAACCGGCGTTAGCCCAGAAAGCTCTTAACTCCTGACTTTTTTCTGCAGCTGGAGTTTTGTCTTTAGATTTCGAACGCTCACTTCAGCCACGACTCTAAATACCGGCGTTAGAAAGATCCGATTGAAAAGATAGGATACGCAATTGGCGTAGGGGGATCTGCGGTATGGAAAAGTCGCAGCTGCAAAGTGAGCATTAGACCCTTACCTACAAAACTCTAAATACCAGCGGTAGCCCAAAACCAGCATTAGGAGCCTCTAACACTGGTTTTGACGGCTAACGCCAAACTCTAAATATAGCCGTTAGTGTTATTCTGTACTCACAAAGAACATATCTTGCAACAATGTATCAAACTATAATAGAAGAGATATGTTAGTTTGTTTTTGTCTAAATAGAAATTTCATAATGAATGACGGTTTCATTGTTTATTTTCTGTGTATAGTTGGGGTCAGGATACCACACACGCCCTCTGGTAACAACCAATAGCAGATCAGGTTACAAACATAGCATCACTTGTAACAACCAATAGCAGATCAGGTTACAAACATAAAATCACAATCCCTCTATATCAGTGTTTACTTGCAAAACATAATGTACACTAACAAGCGTTACTCAATAGAAACAAAGAAACAACATATATTGTCACAGCACTTCATAGTCTTGCAAAGATAAGACAACTTCTATGTACTAACTTGTTACACATCAACTTGTTAAACAAACATCATTTGATAGTATATTGTTGCATCTGAATACACAGACAACCTTAATCAGCTGATGCAGGTAAGGCTGAATTGGTTAAAATGTTGATGCAACACTTAATGAAAACTACTATTAAAAAGGGAGATACAGGGTCATCTAAATAAAGAGAAAGAGAAATGGTTTCTAATAAAAGGGCAAATTTCCATATGGAGGTTATGAGATGGTCTCTGTTCATAATATAAATTGTTGTATTAGTTTTGTATATTTTATATGAATGTTTATGTAAAATGGCACTTATGAATTGTTGTTGCTTTTTTATCCTTTTCAATGGGGTATTTTTTATTGCAATAATCAAATGATGTTTTCATGGCTACCTCTTAATTATAATTAATTATCTGCATATGGAGGAGGGAGGGGTAACAGAGTAATATTTGTTTTAAAGGCTTTAGCTTCTATTAGCCAAACAGATGCCTGAGGAAACAGACTGTTTTGGCTGAGAAACGTGTTGCAACTGTTTTTAAACATTTGTTTTTAGGTATTGGGGTGCTACTGTTCACATCCCTTGAACATTTAAATAAATTATCATTTATATGGAAGTCTAAGACTGTTCGCTTGTTTGGACATATTGGTAATCATCATCCTGCTGCAGGAACAGTGTAGCTGGGTCACTGTGATTCCCCAGCTTGTCTAAATCAGCACATAGGAGCTGCTTCTTTTGTTAGTATACAATCTTCACATTTGTCCATTTGTGCCATTTATATTACATTATTGAACTAGGAGGTGCCCTCCCCTCTCTTTGTGAGTCCTTTTCATAGATCTCTCATTTTGTCACATTGGAATTTCATCATCCGGTCGCTGGATGAGTGTAGCTGGGTCACTGTGATTCCCCAGCCTGTCTCAAAAAGCACACAGGTGCTGCTTTTTTGTGAGTATTTTACTTGCACATATTCTATTTTTGCCAATTATTTTACAATATTGCACTAGGAGGCGCCCTCTTCTCTTGTGATTACTTTTCACGTACCCTTAGTACTTAGAAGAGCACCCTTTTGCTGCTATAACCTCCTGCTAATGAGATGCATAGCCAGACACCAGCTTCTGGCAGCGTTCCTCATGAGCAATGGCCTCCAGTTCAGTAATATTATTGGTTTTGCGTGCTACAACCACCTTCTTCAAGTCCCACCAGAGATTTTCTTTGGGATTCAAGTCAGGTGACTGTGATGACAACTGTATAATCTTCCAGGACTTCTTTTGCAACCAAGTCTTGCTGGAATTTGAAGTATGCTTTGGATCATTGTCCTGTTGGAAGGTCCAATGATGCTCAAGCTTCAGCTTCCTCACAGACGGCATGACGTTTTCTTTTAGGATTTTCCTGATTTTTAAATGAATCCATCTTGTTTTCCACACAGTGCAGGTTTCCAGTGCTAGAGGATGCAAAGAAGCCCCAGCCTCTGATACGATCTGGATGATTGACACGTCTTGCTAGCGGGCCAATTGGACGCAAATGTGCAGGGGACAGCATTGCACAAGCTTTTCACAAGAAATGCTTATGCAATGTTAAATGCCGACAGAGGCTACAGCGACATATGATAAATTGACCCCATTGTGTTGACCTATTTCAATTGCTTTTGTTTCACTTGTTCATTACAAACAACTGAAAGTCTATAAAGCTTGGCAAGAAACCTGATTTGCAATGGGGGGGGTTAAATAATATATATATATATATATATATATATATATATATATATACAGTATATAACTTAAATTATATGCCTTTTTAATCCTGTTAAAACCTTTTTAGCAATATTAAAATTGTATTTTTGTATTGAAAAGTGTAGAAATCTGTGTAAATATGTAATACTTTATTTTAATATGTTTTTGATGTGTTTTGTAATTTGTTTTTTTAACCCTTAGGGTAGATTTACCAAGCAGCAGATGCTGCAATTTACCCCTGATGTTTCCGAATCGCCGGAAACAAGAGTTAAAAAGCTGATTGGCCACGAATGTGCAGGGGGTGGCATTGCAGAAGCATTTCACCAGAAATGCTTGTGCAATGTTAAATGCCGACAGCGTATGCTGTCTGCATTTAGCTATGCCGTCGGACATGATTTGATGCAGCGAACTATGTCCGTCCGGCATTTGATAAATTGGCTCCTTACACTTTACTTCAGGTCTCAAGTTGACACAGTTTCGTCTTTCTCTCAAGCTCAACCTATAACTTTCAACTTGTAATATGATCTCTATTTAGCACGGTTGCAATCTCCTATGAAAGTATAGGTTACACTAGAGTCATGTCGGTTGTGCTAACCATTCTCTAATAAATCAGTTTTACCATCGATTAGTAATATCAAGTCACGTGCTAATGTTTATGCAGTCCAACAATATTGCATCCCTTGCTATCATTAGCGTGCCAGTTGAAAAATTGCCCATTAACTGCACATCATTTTATGGTAGAGACTCATTATCAAATAAAAAATACTTATGTGGGGGCTTATGCTGAAATTAAGTATTCAATAATCAAGTCCCTCCACCTCCTGGATGTTCATGGCTAAGTATTTACAGACATATATAAACATAAACACATACTGTACATACATATGTATACATATATAGAAGTGCATTGGAGCCTTTTGCAGTTAAAGGGACACTGAACCCAAATTTTTTCTTCCATGATTCAGATAGAGCATGACATTTTAAGCAACTTTCTAATTTACTCCTATTATCAAATTTTCTTCATTCTCTTGGTATCTTTATTTTAAATGCAAGAATGTAAGTTTAGATGCCGGTCCATTTTTGGTGAACAACCTGGGTTGTCCTTGCTGATTGGTTGATAAATTCATCTCACAGGAGGAAGAGGAGGAAATCACCTGACAGACTGCCTGTAAGCACAGAGACACAGAGGGAGAAAAAGCAGAGTGAACTTTACACAGTTTGAAAGGGGATCCAGGAGAGACTGACAAGGTGATTTGAGTGATCAGGAAGATAAGTGTGACAAATCCATCTTCTGGCACCGGTCTTAAAGGGGCAGTAAGCTGTATATTGGACATCAACTTTCACATCTATCTCAGGCCATGTCATATCAACCTGCCATAATTTGCTGCACTAGGATCTGGTTTTTCTGTGCACCCCCCCCCCCTCTTCCACCCATATATATATAAGTATAGATATATATTCTACCAAAATACCATCAGATATATGTAGAAATATTTATTTATGAATAAATAGAACATATTCCTCTATGTGAAGAGCATTGGAATGTGAAATATTCATATGAGAATATGCAATAGGGTTTACGTGTGATTAGGGTGTTAGTTTATTTATTTATTTTTGTTCCATTGACTTCTAGGGGGACTACGTGAACTATATTCTAACTTCTGCTTTTTGCATTCGCCTGGTAAGAGCAAGAGCAAAAACAGTTTGCTTTCAACTCATAATACAACCCCAATTCCGAAAAAAATTGTCATTTGAAAATTTAATTCACCCTGAACTATATTGAAAACAAATTATTAACAAATTATTTGATGTTTTTCTTTATGAATTTAATATATTTTAGAAAATATACACTAATTTCAAATCTGATGACTACAACACGTTCCAAAAAAGTTGGGACAAGGGCAATTTAGGATTAATACCAATGGGACAAGTTGAAATAATAAGGTGACGTGAAACAGGTGAGGCAATCGTGTAATCATAGTACATAAGGAGCCTTCAAAAAAGGCCTAGTCCTTGAAGAGCAAGGATGGGTTGAGGTGAGAGGGTTAAATAGTGCTCCACTTGTAATCTGGCCTGTATGTTATCACTGAAACCTTTTTTTAAATGTATAATATTTTAGAAAATTTGTTTTGATTATAAACCTAGAGTTGTATTTATTGATAAAAAAAATAAAAAAAACTATAGAAATAAATGGATTAGGCCTTTATAATCAGATGTAAAGAAAAATAATACATTTATAGAACTCTCAAATTTAGTGCCTCTTGTCTACATTACAAGCAAAAAATTATAACAGTATTTTATGCTCTGCTCTGACATTTTTAATTGGAATCACAGCTTGTATTTCATTCCATAAACTCTTCTCACATCCTTCTCCAAGTCTTGTATTAAATGACTTCTCCTGTCTGGACCTCTCTTCTATATTCAATCATATTCCATCTGAAAATAAAACTAATGAAACAAAATCTTAATTAGTATCTTTTCAGCATATGGCTAATCTTAGCATGGGTCATTAGTTCATTAAACCCTAATACTATTACTTATGTATCTCTCCCTCATTAAAATCAGAAATCCTCCTGTTTTATCCCCAGGTAAGTATTTAGATTTCTACTGTAAGCCCTTTTGTAGTCTCATCTTTACATTGAATACAAATTGTATAATAAAGTGACAATATAAATAACTACACTTTCACTTTTCAGCGCTATGAAAACTATTGTTGATTTATAAATAAATAAATTATACTATAAATATAATTCACAAATGAATAACCTATTTTTTATATGAGATACATCTGTTAATATTAATATAAAATGTTGCGCTTCTATCCCATTTTATATCCTTGTCACTCGAAATGTAAACACAGAGCACTTCATTCCTATTTTGTTATGTTTTATATATATATATATATATATATATATATATATATATATATATATATATATATATATATATATATATATATATATATATATATATATACAGTTTTCTGTGCAAATGAAAGCTCCCTTAATTTGTTTAATATTCAATAGTACTGTAGTATTTTCAAAGCCTTTGTAACATTTTTAACATCCAAATTTACATTTCCTTGGCCTGAGTTCCTATATTCATATAAAAATTTGATTAGCTTGGCATAAACAATCCCTCATAAAACCATGCAGATACCCACTTATAATTATAACCTTATTATCTTAAATATATTCTTGAATATCATTTATTATTAATTCATCTAGCAGGTTTTTTTTTTTTTTTTTGCTACTGATGTCAAGGTTACAAGTCTATCATTTATTTTACTTTTTCTGTATTTCAATATTTAAATAATGGTTTAGTGCTGCCTAAATACCAATCCTGCTCACAATAAATTAATATAAATGTTTACTGCTTATCTAAGATAATTTTTTTATATAAACAGTATTTGTTTTTCTTTGCACTACTTTCTCATATAATCTAGGGTTATATTTTATGAACAGTGCATAGCAGCAACACGTTATATGCTTTCAAATCATGCTATAAATGCCTTTCAATTAAAACTTGGTAGATTTGGAGGGAGCCATTTTGGTTCTACTTAAATCCTTCTTACTGGTGAGTGGGGTGCATGATTCTTTCGTGATCTCTGTTCCAGGGATGTAAATGTGTGCACCAAGTTGAGTTGAAAGGGCACAACATTATGGGTATTCTTGCATGTGACATTCATTACCACCAATTAACAAAGACATTGGTGAAAGGAAGTAGAATCAATAGGAAAGGATACTTCCACACTATGCCCCAAGGAGAGATTACCATATGATGGAGGACTGTATATGTTTTTTCCAAGTCGTAACAGGATAAATCACTGTATTGTGTAGGCTTTAATGAGATTAAATCACAGAACTACATGTTTTACTTCCTATTTGAGGCTTATATCTCTACAACAATTTGAGTACTGGCTACATGGGGGATACATTTATGTACTATGTGAAACACTGTCTAATACTGTGTGGTCGCTAAAGCAGTACTAGGGAAATTAGCTAAATGGGGTTATATCAAAATGCACAATTTGGAGACTGGGTAAGAAGGGTGTTGTTATGACTCCAATGGAGTATTAGTAATATTGCAGGTTAAAGGGACAGTCTAGTCAAAACTAAACATTCATAATTCAGATAGGGCATATCATTTGAAACAACTTTCCAATTTACTTTTATCATCAAATTTGCTTTGTTCTCCTGGTATTCTTAGTTGAAAGCTAATCTTAGGTAGGCTCATGTGCTAATTTCTAAGCCCTTGAAGGCCGCATCTTATCTAAATGCATTTGACAGTTTTTCACAGTTAGAGGGTGTTAGTTCATGTTTACCATATAGATAGTATTGTGCTCACACCCGTGGAGTTACTTATGAGAGGGCACTGATTGGCTAAAATGCAAGTCTGTCAAAATAACTGAAATAAGGTGGAAGTCTACAGAAGCTTAGATGCAAGGTAATCACAAAGGTAAAAAGTGTATTAATATAACCGTGTTGGTCATGCAATTTATGCAATACTGGGGAATGGGGAATAAAGGGATTATCTATCTTTTAAACAATACAAATTCTGGAGTAGTTTGTCTCTTTAAATTACTTATCTGTTGGGCTAATTGACAATAAAGGAGTTAAATCACTATACTGTTTTACTTGTAAAAATAGAATTAAATCGTTATACCCTTGTGTGGTATTGTCAATTAGGATGTAACACTGCAATTATGTGGCTATATGGTAGAAAGAAGGTTAAATACTACATTAAGTGTGTAATATTGGTTGTAAGTAGATATGAAAAACCTCTATGATCTCTCCTATTTAGATGGTGATTACTTCTATAGGGCCGTATGGTGTATTGCAGCTGGAATCCAGTCTTAACATCATAGCTGGGTCACTGGTGACCCCAATCTTGTGGCCAAGATGTTACCACCAATGACATCGCAGAGTTTAATCAAAGGTAAATCTGAGATTATTGATAGGAGTTAGGATAATTAGGTTTACGATCTGGGTTTTGAAGTTGTGTTATTTTTGGAACATTTTAGAATGGTATTCAGGATCATGTTTCACTTCATAAAGCATCAGTTTAGCAGAGGTGCCAACCATCCTACATTTTACAAGACTGACACAGATTAGGAGCTCATATTTAGGTTGCTGTTCCTGTAAATGACCACCCAAACGTCAATACACAACATCTCTATACATCTGTAAAAATGTAAATGAGAGAGTTGAAGGGTATGGAATATACTAGCAGGTAATAGCACACCATTACCTACACATCTTCCAGTAAAACTGAAGTGAAACAGGTGCACTTGAAAGGAGGTAGGCATGGGGCAGAAGAGTAATGTGCCAAGGGAGATCCAGAGCCAAGGTCAGGAGCAGAGCTAAGAACAAAGACTGATTATCAGTCCAGGCCAGCAGATTTATAAAAAAAGGCAGAACAGAAAATAGAACTATGTTCCAATCAGCCAATAGAATGCAAGCTCAATCTGATTGGCTGATTGGATCAGCCAATCGGATTGAACTTGAATCTGATTGGCTGATTCCATCAGCCAATCAGAATTTTCCTACCTTAATTCCGATTGGCTGATAGAATCCTATCAGCCAATCAGAATTCGAGGGACGCCATCTTGGATGATGTCATTTAAAGGAACCGTCATTCGGCGAGTAGGCGTTGGTAGAAGAGGATGGATCCGCGTTGGCTGGAAGAAGATGGCTCCGCTCCACTCCGGATGGATGAAGATTGAAGATGCCACTTGATAGAAGACTTCAGCCCGATGATGGACCTCTTCAGCGCCCGCTTGGATCGACTTCAGCCCGATGATGGACCTCTTCAGCCCGATGATGGACTTCTTCAGCACCTGCTTGAATCAAGACTTCAGCCCAATGATGGACTTCTTCAGCCCCCACTTGGGCTTGGATGAAGACTTCGGAGGCTCCTCTGGATGGATCGGTGATACCCGGCGTGGTGAAGATAAGGTAGGGAGATCTTCAGGGGCTTAGTGTTAGCTTTATTTAAGGGGGGGTTTGGGTTAGATTAGGGGTATGTGGGTGGTGGGTTGTAATGTTGGGGGGGTATTGTATGGTTTTTTTTTACAGGCAAAAGAGCTGAATTCTTTGGGGCATGCCCCGCAAAAGGCCCTTTTAAGGGCTGGTAAGGTAAAAGAGCTTTTCTATTTGTATTTTAGAATAGGGTAGGGCATTTTTTTATTTTGGGGGGCTTTGTTATTTTATTAGGGGGTTTAGAGTAGGTGTAATTAGCTTAAAATTGTTGTAATCTTTTTCTAATGTTTGTAAATTATTTTTTAATTTTTTGTAACTTAGTTCTTTTTTTATTTTTTGTACTTCAGTTAGTTTATTTAATTGTATTTATTTGTAGGTATTTTATTTAATTAATTTATTGATAGTGTAGTGTTAGGTTTAATTGTAACTTAGGTTAGGATTTATTTTACAGGTAATTTTGTAATTATTTTAACTAGGTAGCTATTAAATAGTTATTAACTATTTAATAGCTATTGTACCTGGTTAAAATAAATACAAAGTTGCCTGTAAAATAAATATTAATCCTAAAATAGCTACAATATAATTATAATTTATATTGTAGCTATATTAGGGTTTATTTTACAGGTAAGTATTTAGCTTTAAATAGGAATAATTTATTTAATGAGTTAATTAATTTCATTAGATAAAAATTATATTTAACTTGTTAGTGTTAGGGTTAGACTTAGCTTTAGGGGTTAATAAATTTAATAGAGTAGTGGTGAGGTCCAGTCGGCAGATTAGGGGTTAATACTTGAAGTTAGGTGTCGGCGATGTTAGGGAGGGCAGATTAGGGGTTAATACTATTTATTATAGGGTTATTGAGGCGGGAGTGAGGCGGATTAGGGGTTAATAACTTTATTATTTTAGCGGTGAGCTCCGGTTGGCAGATTAGGGGTTAATAAGTGTAGGTAGGTGGCGGCGACGTTGGGGGCGGCAGATTAGAGGTTAATAAACATAATATAGGGGTCGGCGGTGTTAGGGGCAGCAGATTAGGGGTACATAGGGATAACGTAGGTTGCGGCGGTGTGCGGTCGGCAGATTAGGGGTTAAAAAAAATTATTAGAGTGGCGGCGATGTGGGGGGACCTCGGTTTAGGGGTACATAGGTAGTTTATGGGCGTTAGTGGTGTACTTTAGAGCACAGTAGTTAAGAGCTTTATGAACCAGCGTTAGCCCAGAAAGCTCTTAACTCCTGGCTTTTTGCTGCGGCTGGAGTCTTGTCATTAGATTTCTAATGCTCACTTCAGCCAAGACTCTAAATACCGGCATTAGAAAGATCCCATTGAAAAGATAGGATAAATGGCGTAGGGGGATCTGCGGTATGGAAAAATCGCGGCTGCAAAGTGAGCATTAGACCCTTTCCTGACTGACTCTAAATACCAGCGGTAGCCCAAAACCAGCGTTAGGAGCCCCTA
The DNA here is from genome assembly GCF_027579735.1 of Bombina bombina. NCBI lineage: Eukaryota > Metazoa > Chordata > Amphibia > Anura > Bombinatoridae > Bombina > Bombina bombina. Next base: position 675,538,066 of record NC_069501.1, on the reverse strand, counting down.
ACGCTGGTTTTGACGGCTAACGCCAAACTCTAAATCTAGGCGCAAGTTATTTACATATACATTCAAAATTATAGAAAATACACGTTAGTTAAAAAAAAATTTTTTATAATAATCATGCTGTTTTTTTAAGGCTCATTTATAAATATTGTTAAACTTTCATGTGTCCAAAAAGCTTTATTCAACATAGAAAAAATAAAGTCCTTAAATAATGTTTTTGTTTATTTTTTGTGGTCGTATTAAAAAATTATTATGTAGACACATTCACCTAGATTACAAGTTTTACGCTATAGAGGGTGCAAAACGAACGCAACAAAAGTTGCGTTAATTTACCGTCCATAGCGCTGCCATTACAAGTTTTAGAAAAGCCGCCTTGTGCGTGCGATATAGTGGCGATGAGCTCCATACCGCACAAAAAACAAGCGCTGCTTTGACATGCTTGTGCACGATTTCCCCATAGACATCAATGGGGAGAGAGTAATAGAAAAAAACTAACACCTGCGATTGTGGAATGAAAAGCTCCGTAACGCAACCCCATTGATGTCTATGGGGAAAAAAAAGTTACGTTTAAACCTAACACCCTAACATAAATTCCAAGTCTAAACACCCTTAATCCGATGCCACCAACATCGCTGACACCTACATAATGTTATTAACCCCTAATCTGCCGCTCCTGATATCACTGCCACCTAAATAAATGTATTAACCCCTAATCTGCCGCTCCCAAAATAGCTGCAACCGAAATAAATGTATTAACCCCTAATTGGCCGGTCCCAATATCGCCGCCACTATAATAAGGTTATTAACCCCTATTCCCCCAAACCCCAACATCGCCCACACTATAATAAAGATATTAACCCCTATTCCGCTGCTCCCCAACATAGCTGCCACTAAATAAAGTTATTAACCCCTAAACCTCTGGCCTCCCACATCACTGCCACTAAATAAACCTTTTAACCCCTAAACCGACAGCCCCCCCACATCGCAAAAAAATTAATTAAACTATTAACAACAAAACCTAACAACCCCCTAACTTTAAATTAAAATTACAAGATCCCTATCTTAAAATAAATAAAAACCTACCTGGGAAATTAAAAAAAACCTTGTTTAAACTATAAATTAAACTAACATTACTATTATACTAAAATTAAAATAATTATCAATTAAATAAATTACATTACACATTAAAAAAACCTAACACTACTAAAAAAAATTAAATCTACTATTACAAAAAATAAAAAATACTAAATTACAAAAAATAAAAAAATACTTAAGTACAAAAAATAAACACTAAATTACGAAATCATCCAAAATAAAAACAATTACACCTAATCTAATAACCCAATAAAAATAAAAAAGACCCCCCAAAAATAAAAAACCCTAGCCTACAATAAACTACCAATAGCCCTTAAAAATGGCCTTTTGGAGGGCATTGTCCTAAAGAAATCAGCTATTTTACCTGAAAAAAATACAAAGACCCCCCAACAGTTAAACCCACCACCCAACCAACCCCCCAAAATAAAAATCCTAACTAACAAAAACCTAAGCTACCCATTGCCCTGAAACGGGGCATTCAGCTCTTTTAAGAAAAGCCCAAACCCTAATCTAAAAAAAAACCTACCCAAAAAAGTTTAAAAACCTAACACTAACCCCAGAAGATCCACTTCTTTTCAAAATGACAAGAAAAAGAGCTTAATGCACATTTAAATGCCCTTTTCAGGGCAATGGGTAGCTTAGGTTTTTGTTAGTTAGGTTTTTTTTTTTATTTTGGGGTTGGTTGGGTGATGGGTTTTATTGTTGGGGGGTCTTTGTATTTTTTTCAGGTAAAAGAGCTGATTTCTTTAGGTCAATGCACTACAAAAGGCCCTTTTAAGGGCTATTGGTAGTTTATTGTAGGCTAGGTTTTTTTTTTATTTTGGGGGGGAACTTTTTTATTGGGCTATTAGATTAGGTGTAATTGTTTTTATTTTGGATCATTTTGTTTGTTATTTTTCATAATTTAGTGTTTATTTTTTGTAATTTAGTATTTTTATCTTTTGTAATTGAAGATTTTTTTTTTAGTAGTGTTAGGTTTTTTAATGTGTAATTTATTTATTTAATTGACTAGTCCTAAAGCCCGTTCACACAGGCCATTTTTTGCAGTACAGTGGTCCCACCCCTTGCATTCTCTCCCTCCCACTCTCTTTTGATTTCTCTCTCTCCCCCCTCTCTTTTGCGCTCTCTCTCCCCCTCTCTTTTAAGCTCTCTCCCCCTCTCTTTTGCGCTCTCTCTTTCCCCCCTCTCTTTTGTACTCTCTCTCTCCCCCCTCTTTTGCACTCTCTCTCTCCCTCTCTATCTCCCCTCTCTTTCTATCTCCCCTCTCTCTTTTTCTCTCTCCCCTCTCTCTCTCTCCATCTCCCCTCTCTCTCCATCTCCCCTCTCTCTCCATCTCCCCTCTCTCTCCATCTCCTCTCTCTCTCTCTCTCTCTCTCTCTCTCTCTCTCTCTCTCCCCTCTCTCTTTACCTCCCCTCTTTCTCTCTCCCCCTCTCTCTCTCCCCTCTCTCTCTCTCACCCCCTCTCTCTCCCCCCCTCTCTCTCTCTCTCTCTCCCCCCCTCTCTCTCTCCCCCCTCTCTCTCTCTCTCCCCCCCCCTCTATCTCTCTCTCCCCCCTCTCTCTCTCCCCCCCTCTCTCTCTCTATCTCCCCTCTATCTCTCCCCTCTCTCTCTCCCCTCTCTCTCACTCCCCTCTCTCTCTCCCCTCTCTCTCGCTCCCCTCTCCCTTGCTCCCCTCTCTCTTTCTCTGTCCCCTCTCTCTCTCTCTCCCCTCTCTCTCTATCTCCCCTCTCTCCCCTCTCTCTCTCTTCCCTCTCTCAATCTCTCTATCTCTCTCTCCCCCCTCTCTCTCTCCCCCCCTCTCTCTCTCTCCCCCTCTCTCTCTCTCCCCTCTCTCTCTCCTCTCTCTCTCTCTCTCTCTCTCTCTCCTGTCTCTCTCCTCTCTCTCTCCCCTCTATCTCTCTCTATCTCCCCTCTCTCTCCCCTCTCTCTCTCCCCCTCTCTCTCCCCTCTCTCAACCTTTCTCTCTCTCCCCCCCTCTCTCTCTCCCCTCTTTCTATCTCCCCCCTCTCTCTCTCTCTGTCTCTCTCTCTCTCTCTCTCTCTCTCATGTGTCTCTCTCTCTCCCCTCTCTCTCTCATGTCTCTCTCTCTCCCCTCTCTCTCTCTCCCCTCTTTCTATCTCCCCTCTCTCTCCTCTCTCTCTCTCCCTCTCTTTATCTCCCCCCTCTGTCTCTCTCTCTCCCCCTCTCTCTCCCATCTCTCTCTCTCTCCCATCTCTCTCTCTCCCATCTGTCTCTATCTCCCCCCTCTCTCTTTCTCTCTCCCCTCTCTCTTTCACCCTCTTTCTCTCTCCCCTCTCTCTCTCCATCCACATCTCCCCTCTTTCTCTCTCCTCTCTCTCCCCTCTCTCTCTCCTCTCTCTCTCTCTCCCCTCTTTCTCTCTCCTCTCTCTCTCCCCTCTCTCTCTCCTCTCTCTCTCTATTTCTTTCTCTCTATCTCCCCCTCTGTCTCTCTCTCCCCCCTCTCTACCCTCTCTCTCCCTCTCTCCCTTCTCTCTCTTCCCCTTCTCTCTCTCCCCTCTCTCTCTCTCTCCTCTCCCCCCTCTCTTTCTCTCTCCCCTCTTTCTCTCCCTTCTCTCTCTCTCTCCACATCTCCCCTCTCTCTCTCCCCTCTCTCTCTCTCTCCCCTCTCTCTCCTCTCTCTCTCTCTCTCTCTCTCTCTCTCTCTCTCTCTCTCTCTCCCCTCTCTCTCTATCTCCCCCCTTTCTCTTTCTCTCTCCCCTCTTTCTCTCCCCTCTCTCTCTCCACATCTCCCCTCTTTCTCTCTCCCCCTCTCTCTCTCCCCCTCTCTCTCTTTCTCCCCTCTTGATCTCTCTCTCCCCTCTTGATCTCTCTCTCCTCTCTCTCCCCTCTCTTGAGCTGTTTGAGCTCTCTCCATGGTCTTTCACGGCCCCGCCCCCTTTGCACACCTTCACGCTAGGCTCCGCCCTTCAGGGCCTTCATGCTAGGCTCCGCCCCCTTCACGGTCAGCCACGCCCACTTCTGCTTGTGGCAGTTGGCAGATCAGGTAGGGATTTAAGGCCAGGTGTGTTTGTCCTCGTGCTGTCTCTACTGCGCATGACAGCTTCGGACAAACACACGGCCTTTTATAGTATAAGATAGTTATTTTCATTTTAGTATAATAGTAATGTTAGTTTAATATACAGTTTAAACAGTTTTCTTTTATTTCACAGGTAGGTTTTATTTATTTTAAGATAGGGATCTTGTAATTTTAATTTAAAGTTAGAAGGTTGTTAGGTTTAGGGGTTAATAGTTTCATTTAGGGTTTTGCGATGTGGGGGGCTGGCGGTTTAGGGGTTAATAGGTTTATTTAGTGGCAGTGATGTGGGAGGCCAGAGGTTTAGGGGTTAATAACTTTATTATAGTGGCAGCGATGTCGGGGAGTGGCAGAATAGGGGTTAATACATTTTATTAGGGCGGCAATGTCGGGAGTGGCAGATTAGGGTTAATAACTTTAATATAGTGTGTGCGATACAAGAGGGCCTTGGTTTAGGGGTTAATAGGTAGTTTTTGGGTGTTAGTGTACTTTGTAACAGTTTAGTTATGAGTTTTGTGTAACAGTTTTGTTGCGTAAAACTCAAAACTACTGCTCTCAAATAGCGGAACGGATCGTATCGGTATAGGGTGTAACGCAAGCTTTTTAGCCTCACCGAAAACTTGTAATGGCAGCACTTTGGAAAGCCCACACAAAAACTTTATTAACACTGAAATGGCCATTTTTTCATCGTTAAAACACGAATGCAGAACTTGTAATCTAGGTGTTAGTAATTAATAATAATATATGATTTACTTGATAAATGGGGGGACATATAAAAGAGTGGCTTCCAATATTTCTGTTAAATAGTCACATCCTTTTCTATGCAATGAGGGGAGCAAAGTAATGTCTGCCTATACTTTTACACTTACAGTGTCTCCATATCTTTATTTTTCTAATTAGTCATTTCTTATAAAAGCAAGATCTCCGTTCTTTGATCAAAAATTTTCAAGTGATTCTCAACCCACTAAAAACTCAATAACAACACTTGACACCAGCTTCTTGGGAATTAAAAGGCGGCAGCTTCTCTATTAACATAACAACCAAATTTTACAACTAATAAAAACGTAACTTGTATCACCTAACCCCAGTGCTTTCCTTTTCTCCACTCACAAGTCCCGCCCCCACTCTAACCACCATCAACCATAGCTAAAATGAAGGGAGGGAAGGTGGTAACTTCTCCTTGTGATGGAGGTTCAAGATATAGAGGTCCTATACTTCTGTGTTGGGGCTTATAGACCAACTCCTAACAGCCCACCCCTTGCCCTTATCCTGATCACACATATTCCTTCCTAGTAGGGTCAAATAACCCCTTCTTCCACTCTGTCATATGGAATCTCCCTCTCTGAATCTATATTCTAAAACACAAGCTTATAGTCACAGTTAAAATATATTCTTTGTGCTTTATATTTTATATTACTGTCCACTTCAGACTGGGTCCTTTAAGTTTTATTACATTTAAAGGGACATGAAACCCATTTTTTTCTTTAAGGATTTAGAAACAACAAATTTAAACAAATTTCGAATTTACTTCTATTATCAAATCTGCTTCATTCCCTTGATATCCTTTGCTAAAAGGAGCAACAACGTACTACTGAGAGCTATCTGAACAAATCTAGTCAATCAATCACAAGAGACAAATGTGTGCAGGCATCAATCACCAGCTAGTTCCAACTAGCGTAGGATATAAACACATTCATTTTCCACAATGGACACCAAGAGAAAAAAGTACATTTGAAAATAAAAGTGAATGTAAAAGGGTTTTAACATAATCTGCTCTATCTGAATCATGCAAAATTAAATTTTGACTTTCCTATCCTTTTAAACTTTTCACTTTCTATTTTTCATTTTAATGCATTTAGATTATATAAATATAGCAGTGATTTTACACACTCTGATTCCATTTTGAAAGATCTGTGCTACTTTAACCAATTAGGATCATACTTTGTATATTCAAATTTGCTTAATTCTCTTTGACCTAGATTACAAGTGTTGTGATACGTCTATACCGCTGAAAAATTGGTCTTTGCAAGCAGAATATTCAGCTCGAACGTATTACAAGTCGCGGTGGTACCGATATACCGCTAGCGTTTTAGCCTATACCGCAACTATCCATTCCGTACTCAAAATATGGCTTTTGAGTGTGGACTTTTCAGGCCACCTGTATTACAGGTTCTGTGGTTTGGCTATTATGCTAGCGTTATAGCTTATACCGCCACGATCCATTCCACTATAAAAGACCAGTAGTTATTTTGTGGATTTTGCAAAACAAAAATGTTTAATAAAACTCATAACAAAAATGTTACAAAGTACACTAACACCCATAAACTACATACACTATTAACCCCTAAACCGCCATCCCCCATATCACAAATACTATAATAAATTTCTTAACCCCTAATCTGCCACCCACCCACATCACCAACACTAAATTAAACTATAAATAAACCTACCATTAATATTTTAAAAAACTAAAATAAATAAATATTAAAAAATTTTACAAAATTAAAAAATCCTAACACTACGAAAAAAACAACAACTAAAATTACAAAAAAATAATAAAATCTAAAATTATGTAAAATTAAAAAAATCTAAGATTACAAAAAATAATAAACCAAATTATCCAAAATAATAAAAATTAAAAAAATGAAACCTAATCTAATACTCCTAAAAAAACAAAAAAGCCACCCTAAAATAAAAACACCCCCTAATCTAACAATAAACTACCAGGGCCTTTTGTATGGCATTGCCCTAAAGCAATAAGCTCTTTTACATTAAAAAATACAAAGTACCCCCTAACAGTAAAAACTACCCACCCACCCAACCTAACTCTAAAAAAACCTAAGCTACCCATTGCCCCTAAAGAGGGCTTTGTATGGGCATTGCTCTAAAAAGGGCAATCAGTTCTTTAGTGCCCTTTAACCCCTTAACGACTGAGGACGTGCAGGGTACGTCCTCAGAAAAAAGGCAGTTAATGCCTGAGAACGTACCCTGCACGTCCTCAGTGTGGAAAGCAGCTGGAAGCGATCCTGCTCGCTTCCAGCTGCTTTCCGGTTATTGCAGTGATGCCTCGATATGGAGGCATCCTGCAATAACGTTTGTAAGCCATCCGGTGCAGAGAGAGCCACTCTGTGGCCCTCTCTGCACCGGAGATCGGTGGCTACCGGCGTTGGTGGGTGGGAGCCGGACCGGGAGGCGGGTGGCGGCCATCGATGGCCATGTGGATCTGAAGGGGGGCGGGATCGTGGGCGGGGGTGGCTGGGGGCGCGCACGGGGCGCGCGCGCGTGCACGGGAGGGTGGGGGCGGGCGCGTGCACGGGGAGGGAGCGGGTGGGGAACCGCTACACTGCAGAAAATGGGGAAATAAAAAATATATTCAAAATAAAATATATACAATGAGCAAGGTGGTGGGGGTTTGTTTGTGGGGGGGGGGGGGGTTGGGGGAAGCTACACTACAGAAAAAAACAAAAAAAACCAAAAAAAAAGCACTTTTTATTGTAAACTGGGTACTGGCAGACAGCTGCCAGTACCCAAGATGGCCCCCAATAAGGCAGAGGGGAGGGTTAGAGAGCGGTTTTGGGGGGGATCAGGGAGGTTGGGGGCTAAGGGGGGGATCCTACACAGTAGCATATGTAAATATGCTAAAAAAAAAATTCATTTTTTTTTAAAAACTCTTTTATTTTAGTACTGGCAGACTTTCTGCCAGTACTTAAGATGGCGGGGACAATTGTGGGGTGGGGGAGGGAAGGGAGCTGTTTGGGAGGGATCAGGGGGTGGGATGTGTCAGATGGGAGGCTGATCTCTACACTAAAGCTAAAATTAACCCTGCAAGCTCACTACAAACTCCCTAATTAACCCTTTCACTGCTAGCCATAATACACGTGTGAGGCGCAACAGGATTTAGTGGCCTTCTAATTACCAGAAAGCAACGCCAAAGTCATATATGTCTGCTATTTCTGAACAAAGGGGATCCCAGACAAGCATTTACAACCATTTGTGCCATAATTGCACAAGCTGTTTGTAAATGATTTCAGTGAGAAACCTAAAATTGTGAAAAATTTTACGTTTTTTTTAATTTGATCGCATTTGGCGGTGAAATGGTGGCATGAAATATACCAAAATGTGCCTAGATCAATACTTGGGGTTGTCTACTACACTACACTAAAGCTAAAATTAACCCTACAAGCTCCCTAAAAGCTCCCTAATTAACCCCTTAACTGCTGGGCATGATACACTTGTGGTGCGCAGTGGCATTTAGCGGCCTTCTAATTACCAAAAAGCAACGCCAAAGCCATATATGTGTGCTATTTCTGAACAAAGGGGATCCCAGAGAAGAATTTACAACCATTTATGCCATAATTGCACAAGCTGTTTGTAAATGATTTCAGTGAGAAACCTAAAGTTTGTGAAAAAATTCGTGAAAAAGTGAACAATTTTTTGTATTTGATCGCATTTGGCGGTGAAATGGTGGTATGAAATATACCAAAATTGGCCTAGATCAATACTTTGGGATGTCTACTAAAAAAAAATATATACATGTCAAGGGATATTCAGGGATTCCTGAAAGATATCAGTGTTCTAATGTAACTAGCGCTAATTTTGGAAAAAAATGGTTTGGAAATAGCAAAGTGCTACTTGTATTTATGGCCCTATAACTTGCAAAAAAAGCAAAGAACATGTAAACATTGGGTATTTCTAAACTCAGGACAAAATTTAGAAACTATTTAGCATGGGTGTTTTTTGGTGGTTTTAGATATGTAACAGATTTTGGGGGTCAAAGTTAGAAAAAGTGTGTTTTTTTCCATTTTTTCCTCATATTTTATAATTTTTTTTATAGTAAATTATAAGATATGATGAAAATAATGGTATCTTTAGAAAGTCCATTTAATGGCGAGAAAAACGGTATATAATATGTGTGGGTACAGTAAATGAGTAAGAAGAAAATTACAGCTAAACACAAACACTGCAAAAATGTAAAAATAGCCTTGGTCCCAAACGGACAGAAAATGGAAAAGTGCTCTGGTCACTAAGGGGTTAAAAAATAAAAAAGACCTAATCTAAAAAAATAAAAAACACCAAAAAAACAACAACCTAACTCCAAAAAATGTACTCACCATTCCTGAAGTCTGGAAATCCATCTTCTTCAAGGCGGAGTAAAGTCTTCATCCAGGAGGGCGACATCTTCATCCAGCACGGGGACACCTTATTTCTTTATCCTGGTGGCGCAGAGCTGTGGCGGCGTGGAGCAGATTCGCCGGCGGTGCGGACATCCAACACAGAGCCTCCTCTTCATGCGGACTCCACAATACACTGAAGATTGAAAGCAAGGTATCCCTTTTATAATGGGGTACCTTGCATTCCTATTAGCTGAAATTTTGAAATCAGCCAATAGGATGAGAGCTGTTTTAATCCTATTGGCTGATTTGAACAGCCAATAGGATTTCAGTACATTTTTGTGGTTAGTGTTAGTTTTTTGTTTTTTTCGGGTGGGCTTTATTTTTTGATTAGGGCATTTTTTATTTTTTAATGGGCACTAAAGAGTTGATTGCCCTTTTATGTAAAAGAGCTTATTGCTTCAGGGCAATGCCCTACAAAAGGCCCTTTTAAGGGCTATCGGTAGTTAATTGTTAGATTAGGGGGTGTTTTTATTTTGGGGTGGCTTTTTTGTTTTTATAGGGATTAGGTTTAATTTTATTATTTTGGAATATTTAATTTATTATTTTTGTAATCTTAGATTTATTTTTTTATTGTGATTTTACAATTCAAACAAATAAGCAATAAACAAACAATAGGTCAATACATAATGTAGTCTCTATTAATATTGTTTCCGGTATTTTAATAAACAAGTCCTCAACTTGGGTTACTTGGATTAGGACAGTCTAAAAAGTTCTTGTATCTACTAACTCCGCTATTCAATGTTCTGGAAAGGTGGTTCAGTTGTTAAATTGTTAATTTCTTATCTCAACCATAGATATCAAGCATCTAGTTCTAAACATTTGTGTTCTGTTGTCAAGTCTGGCGGGGATCTCTAGGGGTTTAGATAATCATGCAAGGTGGTCTCCCAGTAAAACTTGATGTCTGCGAAGGTATCGAGTTTCTGGGTTCTGAAGTACCCATATTCTTAGAGTATTAGGGAATTTTCCATATAGGAAATCCATTCCGTTATAGTGGGGGTACGTTTTTTTTTCTTTCAGTTTCTAGCGATTAGAATCTTTGCAGAGTTTAGCAAGAACTGCAAGAGGTAAGTGCGTAATTTGCACGTTTTCTGAGAGAGGGAGTTTAATAATGCTAAGCCTGGCGTTAAAGAGACAGTCAAAACCAGAAATGTTGTTGTTTTAAAAGATAGATAATCCCTTAATTACCCATTCCCCAGTTTTTCATAACCAACACAGTTATAATAATACACATTTTACCTCTGTAATTACCTTTTATCTAAACCTCTACAGACTATCCCCTTATTTCAGTTATTTTGACAGACTTGCATTTTAGCCAATCAGTGCTCACTCCTTGTTAAATTCACGTGTATGAGCTTAATGTTATCTATATGAAACACATGAACTAACACCCTCTAGTGGTAAAAAATCTCCCAAATTGCATTTAGATTAGAGGTGACCTTCAAGGTCTAAGAAACTAGCATATGAACCTCCTAGGTTTAGCTTTCAACTAAGAATACCAAGAGAACAAAGAAAAATTGGTGATAATAGTAAATTGGAAAGTTGTTTAAAATTGCATGCCCTATGTGAATCAAGACATTTTTTTTTACTTGACTGTCCCTTTAAAGAGAATAGAGGATCTATCAGGATTTTACAAAAAATTTCTAAGGCTTTCCAGAAGGGACTTAGCTACCACATGTGGATCATGGTTCCCTTAAGGCCTCACCCCCTCCAGCATCTATCTGATGAGGCTGGATATATACTTTTTAAGCGTGCGGGTGTCCGGTACCACCTTGATAGGACTTTATAATTTAATTCTAGAAATTTAGTAGATGTGAAGGACTTTTTGGTAAGTTGAAATATTCTTTTCCATGTCTGGTTGTCAAAGGTGGTATCTAATTCTAGGTGCCATTTATGGGTAAAGGGTGGAAGCTGTAGGTTTTGGTCTGTTTGTACTGCTTTTGCTATGGATAAGGAATGTCTAAGTCTCCCTTTCAAAGGGTGTGAGTTGCCTGGTCCAGTCTTGTTTATATATACAGATGTACTGAGTAGGTGTTGCAATAGTCTATATTTAAGCCATTTTGCAAAGGCTCCATTAAGGAGGTCTTTCAGGTTGGTCATTGGTTTTAAGTTTGGGCCAGTTAATAGTCTACAAATAGGGATTGTATAACCTATTTCTCGATTCGGCTGTGTTTGGTTGTCGTAGTCAAGGCCTCCCAAGAGCTCTGCGTTTGGAGATATTGGAGATATTGGGGACAGAGGAGACCTAGGTATTGTAACTCGAGGGAGTGTTTTTTTTGTATTTTGTCCCAAACTGCGAATACACTTAGATAAAGAGGGTAGTGGTCGGTTGCATCAGGTCTGCGTGTTTTGGGAGTCCAACAAAGGGCTCCCAGATTGGGTGTTCGGAGGATGTGTGAATCAATAGTTATCCAGGCTTTTGTGTGGGAGTTTCTATGCCAGTCTATTCTTTGTAGAGAGATTGCTCTATAGTAAGTCTCAAGGCAGGGAAGACCTAGTCCTCCCTCTGTTTGGGGTCTATAAAATGTATTCAATCTGGGTTTTGTTGGTCCCCAAACATATGTATTTAAAAGATTTTGCCATTTTTTCAGGGGTATTAGCAGGGGGATTGCTTGTAGTATTTAAAGGATTCTCTGTAGCATGGTCATTTTTATGGTTTGGATCCTTACCCACCAGGAGAAAGGGTGAGTCCCCCACGAAGATAGGTCAGATCGAATAGTAGAGAATAGTGTGTTGTAGTTTAGGTCAAACAGTTGCTTGTGGTTCGGGGTAATATTAATTCCCAAGTATTTTAAAGCCTTGGGTTGTAGCTTAAATGGGCATGTGGTTAGCAAAGTTGCCAATTGTGTCTTTGAGAGATTTATGTTTAGTATTTCTGACTTGGAGTAGTTAATCGAAAAGTAGGAGAGGTTGCCGAATAGACTGAACTCCTCTATGACTGCTGGGAGAGAGGTGTTTGGAGAGGCAAGGAACAACAAGATGTTGTCAGCATAAAGTTACATTTTTAGATTATTATTTCCCAAAGGGATTCCTTTAATTTCTGCATTCTGTCTTATTCGGGCTGCTATGGTTTCTACCTACCTATTTCCTATCTGAAAGTTATCTGATAAGACTCCATTTTTTATTATTATTTATAATAATACAATGCTTTTAGTTATTTATTATCTTTTTGGGGTATAATACAATGCTTTTAGTTTATTTAATATTGTTTCACCAAAATCAAATTTCTGAAGCGTTGAGAAAAGGCCTTCTCTGCATCTATGGATAAGAAGACAGTTTCAATTTTGTTATTTTTGGCGTATTCCATTAATTGGTGGGCCCTAATCATGTTATCCGTTGCCTCTCTACCAGGTACAAAGCCAAACTGGTCAATATGTACTAGGGATGGGAGTATTTGATTGACACGGGTGACAATAATTTTTGCGAATATTTTAAGGTCAGTGTTAAGGAGTGATATGGGCTTATAATTGCTTGGAGATGCGAGTGATTTACCTGCTTTGGGAATGACTGATATGTGTGCTTCTTTGGTCGATACTGGGAATTGTTTGGATTTATCTATGGACTGGTAAAAGGTGAGCAGTTGTGGGGCTAACATATCACTGAACGTCTTGTAATATTTGTTAGTGAGACCATAAGGTCCAGGGCTTTTACCAAAAGGTAATTCTTTGATGGCTGTTAAAATTTCTTGGATGGAGAAAGGTTCATCAAGGGAATTTCTTTGTTGTTCAGTTAGCTCTGGTAGGTCGATTATTTCGAGGTATGTAGTGATGTCTGTTTTGTTTGGGATTGGTCGTGAGTTAGAAAGGTTATATATATGTGTTTGTAGTATTTCCCAAATACCTTTGCTATTTTTGGGGTCTCATGGACCTGTTCCCCTGACTCATCTTCTATGTTGTAAATGTGATGTAATGAAGCTTTTTTTGTGTAAAGCTTTTGCAAGTAGGGGGCCAGCTCTGTTACCTCTGTGAAATTAGAGTTTCTTAAGATAGAGAGCTTTTTTATGGGCTTCTCTTTGGAGGTGGGCATTTAGGGCAGTTCTAGCTTCAGTGAGTTTGGTAAGAGTGTCTTTGTTGCTTGGGTTTGATTTGTGAAGGTCTTTAGCTACTTTGAGACTCTGGTAAAGTGTATTATATTCCTGAATGAATGTTCGGTTGGTTTTGCTCTGTGTTGAATAAAGCTTCCTCGGATTACAGCTTTGTGAGCTTCCCAAAGGGTGCCTACTTTATTGACCGTATTAATGTTGAGACGGAAATACTCTAGTAGAGTAGATTCATCGATTTTCCAGAAGCCTTTTCTATGTGGTATATTGGGCCAATCTAACTCCATAACGGCCAATGTGTGATCTGACCAAGCTGTAGGCTTATGTTCAGTGTGTGTTACAAGTGATATGTGGTTGTGATCGATTAGGAGGTAGTCAATTCGTTAGTATGAATTTTGGGTGTGTGAGTAGAAATTATAGTCACAGGTTTTGGGGTGTTGTAATCTCCACATGTGTTACTGTTAAACCTGTCTAGGACTGCCCTACTATTATAGTTATTTTGGGATCTTTTGCTGGAGGAGCTATCTAATTGGGGGTTAAAGGTGGTGTTTAGGTCCCCGCCTAAAATCAATATTCCTTTTCGGGTTTCGAGAATTTTGTCATTGGCTCTTTTGAGGAACCTACTTTGGTTCAGGTTTGGGAGGTAGATACATGTTAATCTCACTTGGGTGTTAAATAAGAGGCCTGATAAGATTAAAATTCTTCCAACTGGGTCGTCATATCTATTCTTTAGGTGGAACTGGATTTGTTTGTGGAAAAGTATACCTGCTCCAAGGGTTTTCTGAGTTTGGTGTGAGTTGAAAAGCCTGTGGGGTAGTCAGGGGAGGAACATTTAGGTGGGCTTACTCTTGAGAAGTGGGTTTCTTTGTATAAATATATCTCCCTTTAATTTTTTTTAAATGGTTTAGTGCGATAGATCTTTTGTTAGCAAATTAAGCCCCTTGCAGTTTTGTGTTATTAATTTAATTTGATTCAGTGCTATGGCATTCAAGCTTTAAAGGAATTTTGTCGGAAATGAGTGAGAATGGATGGGAAAGAAGCTTGGAGTAAGGCAAAAAGTCCCTGCCAGCCCGACAGTACGGTGAGTATACAATCATATAGAGTAGCATTGCATCTTTAAAAGTAAACGTACAGAGTCTATGAACATTTTTGGTATGAATCTCCATGAAAAGCAGGGTTTTAGAGTACCTATAAAACAAATAAACTTTGAATAATAGAAAATTAACATAAATACATGTAAACAAAAACAACAACATAGTCTAACAAGTGTTAGGTATCACTTTTTCAGCTAGGCTAAGGATCGTATTAATAAGGGTTAGTGTGTGCAGTAGGTGGTAAGGTAATGTGTGTGATTATTTAGTGTAAGTGTTGAAGGGATGGTGATTGAAAGTAATGAGAGGAATGCTTGAGGTATGGGATGTGTGAGTATCTGTGAATGTGAGCATTACAATATTTAGCTAATCTCATCTAGAAATTTATGAAAAACTGAAAAAGAGCAGTTCAATTAGACATTTGCAGAATAGGAGTATATAAAGTAATACTCTATGGCAAACATCTCAGAAAGGATACAGCCTACTTTTAGGCGTTTGGTAATTAAAGTCTTTACTGGACTTTATTGGGTTCTATCAATAAAGGGAAAGTTCAGGTTGCGTCAAAAGGATCCGATATCCCTGAGATTGAAGCAGGCAGAATTCTTTGGTGTTTTCTGTTAACTTTATTCCATGTAGCTCTTTGTGGTTGAGGTAGGTGTTCAGATTGGTTATTTTGTGAGGTGGTGTTTCCTTGAAGTTTAGGTAAGGATGGGAGTGGAATGTCCAGAAGTCTGCAGAACTCTTCTAAGTCTTCAGTTGATTTATAGATGACAATTTTATTGTCCTTGTTTACTCTTATACTAAATGGGAAGCCCCATCTATATGGAATCTTGTGTGAGGAACCTGGCTTCTATCCTGTTGCTGAGGGTCATAGGACTTAAATCGGCATAGATTTGTAGAGGGTGTCCTTCAAAGTGAAGAGACAAGCTCTTTCTTGCTGCTTGGGATATCTGCCCTTTGTCTTGAGACTTGTGGAATTTGAGAATTGCATCTCTTGGAGGCTCTGTCTCTCACGGTTTGGGTCGCAGCACTCTGTCTATTTGTATCAGAGGTAAGGAGTCTATATTTGGGGTCTACAGTGTCCATGATGTCATTGGTCTGTTCTTCTGCATATTCAATTCGTTTTCCTAGGTCTGATATTTCCTTTTTAACTTTGGCTATGCCTTCTTTAAAAATCTTGCCCACCTGCTGTAGGAAGGTGTTGAAGTCAGCCTTAGTAGGTAATGATTTGATATCCACTTTGGTTAAGGGGGTCTTATCCTCTGCTATGGTGTCCGTAACCATTTGGGTGTTGGCTGATTCATAGTTTTCTGGTTCTACAATCTTGTGAGGAGCTTAATGCCCTGAAATAGAAGTTTATTTTGATCGCAGCTGCTGTAGAAGTTTTGGGTGTTTTGTACACTTTTGTTGCTTTCTTTGAGGCCATTTTGATTGTGCTTGACTAAAGCGATGTGAAAGTCAGGTCCCCTTATATTGGGGTAAGCTAAAGGCTTGAGGTAGTTCCTCTTACAGAGATGAGAAAAGCTGTGTAGGGTCTTTACTGTAGTTGAACAGTGAGGTAGATCAGTGTTGCAATGGTTTATAAATGCTGTGCACTGTTTAATAACTATAGGAAAAGTCAGCGTAGTAAGGTTTGCGCAACTTCTGAGTAGCATAATAAAAAAAGGATTCCCTATTTGGGGCAGCATACAGGAATTCCTTATCTTATACTTTGTTATGGGGTCTTATGGCAGGGCCGGACTGGGAGCACAAAAAGGCCCGGGCATTTTAGGGCAAAGAGGCCTACCCGACCACCCACCCCTCTTTCACCATTTATTTTTTAAATGTATACCAAACATGGCATGTGTAATACTTGTTTAAGTGACAAACATTAAGAATATAAAAGGTGATCTCCTCTTATAAAAGTATTGGCAGTAATTAGCAGGCAGTCTTGGTTGCTACTTGCTATAAAATATCTGATTTAATAATGCTAGTTTGTTTTAGAGGAAGTGTATTTTAATAAATTGCTGTTCAAGGGAACAATGTGAATACATATGACCATTGGTTTGTTTAAGGAATTGAGGTAGGCATAAAACTGAGTAGGGATATAGCTGTACAAATAGGGTGTAGGTACAATGAGTAGGTGTGATGATATAGGCCAGTGATGTAAGCACAACTACATACAGGTGGGTATGTATGTATTGTCTGGTGCTAGGGAGTACACACCTGTAGAAACTATATGGGTGTAGGTAGGTGTATCAGGTACTATGTCAGTACGCACAGGTATTTTCCTATAGGTGGTGTTATGTAAATACACACAGGTGTTGATAATAACTTGCACGGCAGTTATTCTTTCCAGGCCTTTGGTTGGGGCCAGGGATAGTACGCTGCACAGTTGGTAGACTGTCCCCAGATTGCCTTCAGCCTAGCACCAGAATAACAACCCATGCCATGTCCCATTGCTGGGCTGGCTCAAGACACTGTGATGCTAACTTAGCTAAATTAGTTTACATAGAAATCAATCATCAATAACTAATCTGAGTGTGACAGTCACCCCTAGCTAAGTCTAAGGATGATGTCTGCACTTGTGGATTTCATGGATGTGGATTTCATGGATGTGCAGTGATCACTGTTGCAGGGATCTCACACAGTATTAGTAACACAAATTAAATCCTATCCAGACACAGACATGGTTCAATGACATAGCAGACAGTCTATCATTTATGAAATACTGGTCAGAAGAAATAAACAACAACATTCACTTGCCTGTAGGGGAGTACTTAATGGCCAAAGTACTGCAACTCAACCCTTATGAAATGTCTCATAGTTAAATAAATTTAATTAAAAAAAATAATTTTACATATATTATAAAGGTAATAAATATTGGAATAAAAGACACATGATTTAAAAAAAAAATGCAGTGTATTAAAAAAACTTTGTAATTTATTGTAAGGCTGCAAAATAATTTAATGTGAATGGCTGAATTACTTTATATTATATTTTTAGTAAAATAGTGCTAGCACAATTTCAATTGTACATACACAACACACACACACACACATATATTATAGACACATACACATTATATATATAATATATATATATAATATATATATATATATATATATATATATATTTGCACGCAAGAGAGGCACAGGAGGTTTAGAAAAAAGTGCCGGTCTCTTAACTGTATCTGCAAATTAATAGCTGAATTCAGTGCAGGCTAGATGAGGGAAACGTTAACTTATTTTAAACTACAGTTCCTCCCGCCGCTGCACTGTGACAGAGCAGCAGCCAGCCCAGCAGGCACAAATTTCCATGCTCTAGTCTGTATAGTGCTCATTGTTGTAGCGCACCTGCACCCACGACCTGCAGTTGGTTTCCAACATGCGCTCTGTAATAGCGCATAGCACACAGCACCACTAAAAAAAATGTGGGCGGGGCTAAGATAACCAGCGGCCCACCGGGCTTTTGCCCGGTATGCCCTATGGTCAGTCCGGGCCTGTCTTATGGTATGTAGATTGTCCCTTATTAACGTTATGAACCATAGGCCTCTGTTGCTTGCACAGTTTCACACCGTTTTGGTTTGGGCCTATCCATTTCCCAACTTCTACCTCTGTTGTTTGTCGCTGTAGGCTCAGGGTGTTCACCTGAGTTTGGTGATCGTGGTCCGATTGCGCTGATGATAGCAGCCATTTCCAGTGGTTGCCCTGAGAGCCTTTTGTGTCTCTGCGTGTGTTGCAGTGATGTGATGCCACTAGCGAGGTGTTGTGGGTTGAGGACAGGTAAGTGCTAGTTAGAGGCTGGTTTGGCACTGTATTTTGCAGTCTACATGTGTAAATAGCTCTTTTAAGCCTGCTGTTCGCGGACCTCCTATTGTCTGCAACCTTGCATGTTGGCAGTCAGCTCTGCCCCTCTGAATATTAATTTTATGAGTTGGGGGGGCTGACGGTGAGTTTATAGAACCAAAGGGGCAGTGACCTGAAAAAGTTTGGGAACCACTGAATCAAACAGCAAGAATATCGTCATAAAAGCAATCTTAGATTTTTTTTTTTTAATTTTTTTTCTTAATTTTAGACATTTTGTAGTATTTTGTAGTATTAGTGTAGTGTTAATTTTGTAATTTAGGTTTTAATTTTTAGTTTATTTTAGGTTTTAAAATAGTAATGTTAGGTTTATTTGTAGTTTAAGCTTAGGTTGTTTTATTTTTCACAGGTAAGTTTTTATTTATTTTAAAGTAGTTATATTGTATCTTTATTTTAAAGTTAGGATTTGTTAGGTTTAGGGGTTAATAGTTTTATTTAGTGGGTCGTGATGTGGGGGGGCTGGCGGTTTAGGGGTTAATAGGTTTAATTTAGTATTTGCAATGCGGGGTGGATTAGGGGTTAATAGGTTTATTGTAGTGTTGGCGATGTGGGGGATCAGCGGTTTGAGAGGTTAATAGGTTTCTTTAGTGTTGGCGATGTTGGGCGCGGCTGATTAGGCGTTAATATCTTTATTTAGTGTCGGCGATGTGAGGGGCGGTGGTTTAGGGGTTAATAACTTTATTTAGGTGTTAGCGATGTGGGTGGGTGGAGGATTAGGGGTTAATAACTTTATTTAGTGTCGGCGATGTTGGGGGTGGCGGATTAGGGGTATTTAGACTAGGGGTTTATGTTAGGGTGTTAGGTTTTTACATAACTTTCTTGTCACCATAGACATCAATTGGGAATGTGTTATAGCAATCATCATTCTGCAATGGCAGGTTTTAGTTTTTTTCTAACACTTTTTTTCCATTGATGTGTATGGGAAAACGTGCACAAGCACATCAAGTCAGGACACAAGAAGGTTTTTTTGTAACTTGTTGCCGCCCCACACGCTTGACACCAACTGAACCAAATAAGTTTATCTTGTCTCATCGGACCACAGGACATGGTTCCAGTAATCCATGTCCTTAGTCTGCTTGTCTTCAGCAAACTGTTTGCAGGCTTTCTTGTGCATCACCTTTAGAAGGGGCTTCCTTTTGGTACAAAAGTAGGCTGACCATATTGCCGCTTTAAAAAGGGACACATATGAAAAATACATATGTCAGGGTTCTTATACAACACATTTCTTTAAACAGACCTAAAAATAGCCCTGACATATGTATTTTTCATATGTGTCCCTTTTTAAAGCGGCGATATGGTCACCCTATACAAAAGCCATGCAGACCAATTTGATGCAGTGTGCGGGGTATGGTCTAAGTACTGACAGGCTGACCCCCACCCCTTCAACCTCTGCAGCAATGCTGGCAGCACTCATACATCTATTTCCCAAAGACAACCTCTGGATATGATGCTGAGCATGTGCACTAAACTTCTTTGGTCGACCATGGCGAGGTCTGTCCTGAGTGGAACCTGTCCTGTGAAACCACTGTATGGTCTTGCCAACCACTCAGTTTCAGAGTCTTGGCAATCTTCTTTTAGCCCAGGCCATCTTTATGTATATCAACAATTCTTTTTTTCAGATCCTCAGATATTTCTTTGACATGAGGTGCCATGTTGAACTTCCAGTGACCAGTATGAGAGAGTGTGAGAGCGATAACACCAAATTTAACACACCTGCTCTCCATTCACACATGACACCGGGGAGGGAAAATGGCTAATTGGGCCCAATTTGGACATTTCCACTAAGGGGTGTACTCACTTTTGTTACCAAGGGTTTAGATATTAATGGCTGTGTGTTGAGATATTTTGAGGCAGTAGGCTGTACACTTACTACTTACATTGTAGCAAAGTGTCATTTCTTCAGTGTTGTTGTCACATGGAAAGATATAACAAAATATTTACAAAAATGTGAGGGGTGTACATACTTTTGTGAGATACTGTATATGCCTATATATTTACAGTATATATATGTACCTACTGTATATATACAGTATCTATCTATCTATCTATCTATCTATCTATCTATCTATCTATCTCTCTATCTCTATGTGTGTGTGCTAATTTCCTATGCAAATATTTACATTGATTTTATCTTTTTTTATATTTATATGAATAATTGTATTCAGATAGTGTATATATGAGTGTAACACTTTATTTTAATGTGCTTATGTTGTGCTTGGTGCAACCTTTTTTTATTCCTTACAATTTATGCTATGTCTTTGTTTGCTCTCAAACACACCCCTTTAGAAGGACAATCTTGCCAAAATTAAATTTCATACCACTAGTCAACCTAATGGATACTATTTTTGATATAGTAATTTATAAAAAATGTATTATCCTGTTGAATGCTCCATTTGTAGTATAAATAGATTCAGGAGTGCATTTTAGCTTAGGCCAACTATACCTGTGCCTAGGGTAGCAGACTTTAGGGTTGCCAGCACATTTTAAGTGATAATTCAAATTCATGATGCATTACCAATTCAGGGCTAAATTTCAAGTGGAGCGCTAAATTATCATGCACCAAAGTGTTTGTTTTAAGCTACGTTGACACTGCTGGTTGTTACGGTGGAGAGGCGTAGCTTGGCGGAGGGCATGTCAGAGGTTTGCACCATAAGCCGAGAGCCGGAGATGCCGGAGGAAAGCAGCCTAGGCCTTGGAGACCCTAAAGCCAGTTAAGGAAACCAGGAAGCCAGCTCGGTGGAGAAAATAAGGGCATTCAGTATCAGCCCCCTACCGTACACACTATCAGAGACTTTGTGTGAGTTATTGCACTAATTCCACAAGTGCAAAGTGACCTGGCACAAACAGAGTAGCACAGTACATTCCCGGCTGAGTCCGAAGTGCAAATACGCTAAGCACTTGGAGGGATGTTTTTGCACCAGCTCAACACAGGAGAGTCTTAAATTGCCAGTGCATAAAATTATTTCTTCATAAAATACCTTCAGAGTTAAAGAAACTTATAAGGTAGGTCACAAGAGTATAAAACCTGCAATAAGAGGGGTTGATTTTCCCTCCCTGCATTTGGGACATTATCGCATGACGTAGGATGGCATGCTCACAAATGATTAATATGGACCAATTGGTCTATAAAGCTATCATTTTTAGGGATCCTAATTTTATTGGCTACAAGGGATATTTTGTCAGTAATGATGTACGGGCCTTTCCATGAAGGAAGGAATTTTCTCTCCTTGAACTGATCTCTTCCAAAATTTTAAAGGTAAACTCTATCATTAATTTCATACTCCTTTTTGGAAATGTAATGGTCATAATAAGTTTTAGGAGCAATTGTGGCCTTCTCTAGGTTCTTTTAGGTGAAGGAAAAAGCATATTATAGATGCTTCCTTAAAGGGACACTGAACCCAAATTTTTTCTTTCGCGATTCAGATAGAGCATGACATTTTAAGCACCTTTCTAATTTACCTTAAGCAACTTTCTAATTTACTTCTATTATCACATTTTCTTCATTCTCTTGGTATCTTTATTTGAAATGCAAGAATGTAAGTTTAGATGCCAGCCCATTTTTGGTGAACAACCTGGGTTGTCCTTGCTGATTGGTGGATAAATTCATCCACCAATAAAAAAGTGCTGTCCAGAGTCTGAACCTAAAAAAAAGCTGAGATGCCTTCTTTTTCAAATAAAGAGAGCAAGAGAACAAAAAAATTGATAATAGGAGTAAATTAGAAAGTTGCTTCAAATTGCATTCTCTATCTGAATCACGAAAGAAAAAAAAATTGAGTTCAGTGTCCCTTTAAGTTTTTTATATATTGATGTGTAGTGGCAGCATTTATTACATTCTGATCTAAGGTGCGATAAATTAAGTATTGAGGTAAAACTACTCTCATAACCAGTCATTAATTTGAAGGGTGAAATATTGGTAGTACTACTAGGTATTGCTCTTAAAGCCATTAGGACTATTGGTAATTTGACATCCCTGTCCTTACCTGATTCATTTACAAACTTTTTGAGAATTTTTACAATGGATTGATTGTAGCGCTCTACACCACCAGTAGAGACAGCTATGTATGCTATATGGAGCTTCCTTTTAACCCCTAGTCTTTTCCACATTTTGGTCATTACTTCACTAGTGAACTGAGTCCCACAATCAGATTCAATTCTCTGGGGTAAAGCAAATCTTTAAAACACATGGTTAATGAGCAGTGTTGCACATTTTTCAGCACTATTATTGGGTGCACTGGTGCACTCTACCCATTTGTTGAACAGACATGTTACAGTTAACATGTACCTGTTGCCTTTAGATGATCTAGTTACTGGACCAATAAAATCAATTTGTATGTCTGACCATGGTATTAGCATCCTCTTTTCTGCAATGGCGCTCTATGAGTCGGCGCAGTGGGACAGACTAAACATCCTTGACAATAAGTTTGAACATCCTTCAACATATGTGGCCAAAAAGCATAAATACACAATATTTCATAGGTTAATTTGGCACCATGATGACCATGATGACCAGATGTGGGAGCATCATGGGCATGTTGAAGCATGAGACCCTTGAACATGGTATGTACAACTCATTGTTGGATCCCTATTTTGGTGGTTCTAATTAACATACAAACCATCCTGTAATTGGAATTGGGATGTGGACTTCATTAATATTCTAAGATCTTCCTTTCCAATACATTCCTCTTTTGAGATGGGGTTGTTTTCAGGATCTTCTATATGTTAATAGAAAATACCTATAGGGTCAGATTACATGTGGAGCGCTAAATATCGCTAATGTGCACTGGTATTACAAATTGAGAGCAATGCAAATGTGAGCTTGTGTTAGCATTGTTTGGAAGCATTGCGTTGATGAGAGCATTCTTCCATAGGCTTCAATGGGAGCCTCGTGTCTCACGGCATGAGAACTAGTGCAGAAAAGGGGGTGGACAAACGTAGGAATGATCTCAATTCCTTTAGGTTAGTGGGGGTTTTAGAATTTATTATAGCTTTAACCTTTTTCTTTGACCTCATGTCCCAGAAAGTTGACATGAACACAGTACCATTGAGCTTTTTGTAGGGATAATTTGAAGCCTGCTATTTAATGTTGGCCAAGGACATATTTAAGCTCTGTGATATGTTTTTCAAAGTCTGAGCTCTTGATCAGCACATCAGCAACATAAGACAATGTTCCCCTTTTCAGTACATGGCATCTGTTGGTTTGCTTTCATTCTGAAATATCTCATTTTGAAATAACTCAGGATCCCCTTTTGAACTGCTACAGAGGCAAAAGTTAATCAAATCTACTTGTATGTCATACCGATGCAAGATATCATAACCAATATATTTTTGATTTCAGGGATTATTCAAAACCAAAAAAAGTGTTTTCCTGACTTATTACCTATATAAATAGATAATAAACATTTAGCTATAATGTAATAGTTTTCAGAGTTATCATCCAGGTCATGAACCCAGTGATTTTGGTGAGAAAGATATGTTATAATTTTAGGATCAGCTATATGTGCTAATAAGCTTTGGCTGATATTGCTAGCTTCCTGTTTTAAATTTAATTTAGCATATTTGGCTTTTCCAATGTCATTCATTTGTATGGGGAAAAACATCCTTAACTTCCTCAATTCTTGTAAGGAACGTTTGCTATTTTCCCAGGCAGAATTTTGATTGTATGATCCTCAGTGCCCTTGATGGGAGCTTGACCATCTATTTGTAGAACAGTTATATCGACAGCATCTGGCTCCTCCACTACATGACAGCTAAGTTCTGTGTGAGGTATGCTGGACTGGTCAGAATTGATAGGTCTTTTGACCTGTGACCAAATTATCTGGTTTATGCAATCAATTCTGTATTTAACCATTTAAGAAGGTCAATACTGATTATTATACGATCTTTTGGCAGATCCACTATAATGACTAGGTGTCTTATTACCCTATTCCCCAGCTTAAGGTTTAACCATACAGTGCCCAAGACTTTGAGAGAGTCACCCCAACACCCAGTAATGAACCATATACGTCCATGAGTTTAGGCTTTTGGGGTGTTAGTTCCATTAGAGTTGGTGACTGAATCTTGGAGCTCAACTGACACATAATACCTCCCCTCAGATTGTACCAGTTCACAAATAAAATTTTCATGTCTTAACATTTTTCCACGATTTACTTAAATCAACCACATTACCTGTCGCAGATGAGTTATTATTCATACCCACTGCCTCCTCTCTAATAGGGATGATGGGTTTCCTGCGTACTGTGTTGCAGTCAGGGGTTATATCCTCATCTAAGAATTGTTCTGCATGCCCAGCTGTGGGAATAAGGCTTAGACAACTGCAAAAATAGGAGAATCATTAATACTTCTAGACTGAGTTGACCTGCTATTTCTTTCAGGTTTTCCATTGCTGGGCTAGAGGGAGAGATTTTGATTAGTATAATTAACTTTGATTATCCTATTTGTTTCTTCCCTCCCTTCAGGTAATACCTGATTATTTATGACTGTCCCTGTGGTGCATTGTTGGCCAATGGTTGACAGTTCACTGAGCTGCAAAAGCTTGGCTCATATTAGTGAACTATTCCATTAATTGAGCTAGTTAGGTACTAAGCTGGCCCTGGGGCTGATTTCTATATGACCTGAGATGACAAAGCCTGGACTATTGGCCGGCATCAGATTTAGAGCTGCTGTGCATATTCTGATGTGGTGCTGTATGCCTTTTGAGTTCACCCTGCCTTGCATAACGACCCTGGGGTGCCCCATTTATTTAGCATGTTTAAGTATTTTGAGTGTACCTGGGACTTTCAGGGAAACCATTTCCACAGGGAGACTGATTACCTTGTGGGTATCTGTACCTTTGGGGATACCTATTTTCTTGTGGAGACCTATTTATATGGATATGCCCCCCCCCCATAGTGGGTATGTTTCCTTCTATCTGTCTGTAGCCCTTGGTGGGGGAGGGACAGGATTAACCCTTTGTGGCCTGGGAGGCATATTTGCTCTGGCAACTTCAGCATATGACTTTCTCTGGGATTCTAAATTTAGTGGGTTAAGTGATACCCTACTTTCTGCCACTATTTTACGGTTAGGCTTTGGTTCTCTTTTAACCTCATGTTCACTGGTTTGTTGCATAGAGTATAATTTTGTACTCTCTCTAACTAACCAATCCAGTGATCGCTTTTCATCAAAGTCTCTAGCCAGATTAACTTTGATTTGTGAGGGCAATGCTTCTTAGAGCAGATTAACAACTTCTGGGCCTTCATATTGTGGTTTACTCTCTGCAATGTTGTAAGCTCCCTTTAGTATAGGCAGGAATTTAATATGACTCTGGTTGGGCCACAATTCAAACTGTAGATAACAGCTTTAGCTGAGGTGGCCGTGCGGTATGACCAGAATTCCATTTTACATAGGTGTTTTATTTCACTCCAAAAATGGATATTCATATCTTTTAGTTAATCGAAGAATTTGCAGTGCTTACTCTCAAACACTCTTGGCAGGAATTAATTTTAGACTGTTCATCTTTAATGTTTAAAGCAGACACCACTTGTTCATAGGCCTCTAAATTAAACATTATGCTAGAATGCCCCCTTTTGGACAATATGGGTACTGCTTATTTTAAGAATTTAATTATTTTAGGTTTATATTCATTTTACTAGATACATTTTGAGTTCTTTTCGGACCTTAGTATTTGTGTTAGAGTGCATTCTATCTGTTCTAGTTTTATTATAGGGAGTCCCTACATGTACATTCTTTTGATACAGACTATATGAGTAGCTAGCCCCACCCTCTGACTCACTATAATACCTTTCTCGTTCCTCCTATGAAGTGTAGCAATTATCTTGCCTCTCAGCATTAGGCAATTGTCTAACTGGAAAGCATATTTCTGAGTCTGAATTATGACTTGAATTTTGGGATCTCTGTTTAATTTCTTCTTGTATACCACACAAAAGCTCACTTCTGACATACTCCTTAAATTAGTTAATAAGTCCGGCATTATTATTATTATTTTTGGCCTTAGATGTAAGCATTTAAAAATAAGCATTTATATTACCCTTCATAATTAACCTATTTTTGATGTGTCTTATAGCTTTAATTTTAAGGGTTTCTGTCTGGGTTAATTTTTGAATTGGGCAATTTTGGGGAAAATGTTTTATCACTGTTTACAGATGTATTATAATCACTTCTGGTAACAGACATGGTGATTTAACTATCTAACCAAAATGGTCTTATATACGTTCAGTTCACCAACCATATAACATTTATCAGCAAATACAATGTAGCCCAATTAAGTATAATCTTAGAACACTTTATAATAATTAAAATATTTTAGCAATATAAATAACAGACCTTTAGTTTTAACGGATACAATTCCTAGAACAGTCATGTGTAAAATATCAAGCTGTTATATAAAATATACTAGCAAGAAGTTTCAAATCTCTTTTAGTATTATTCTATGAGATTAATAACCAATAAAGTCAACAGCATTGAATACAATAAGGCTAAACTTTAAATACAATTTTTAAAATATCTTAAAGTAACTTACAATTAATTTATAAGTATTTAATACAGAACACCTTTTTCTTCAATAGTAATTTTCTCAATGCAAATATAATTATCTAGAATATCATGATCTATGAGATATTAAATTATAAATAATAAAATACACTTTTAATCAAAATAATACTTCATATATTTCAATACTACTATAAATAAATTTTAGCTAAAGTGACTATTACAATATTTAATTGCTATTATACATTACCAGGTAGCCAGATAGCAAGATCTGAGATTGTCTTCACCCCAAAAGTTTTACTTACCACAACCACAAAGATCAGCTAGAAGAGTTAGCTCCAAGACTTTCTCCGAAAGAGTGTCCCCAAAAGAGTGTCTTAAAAGAGATTTTCAAAAGAGTCATCCAAGAGAGCGGTGGGGGGATGGTGGTTGAGAGGTAGATTTTGCGCATGCGTTAGGTGTTTGCTTTTATTATAACAGCGAGCGATGGGTAAAATATATGCATGGTACTTGTATGCGGCACCATATATATGATTGTGTGTAAGTGTAGTGTCGGGTTACCATAGTAACCTAATTATTTTCCAGAAATCTGGCATTGTGTGGAAGTGTTAACACAACGCTAACTTACATCTACATGAAAAGGGCGACTGCACGAAATGCGCTATATTTTTCAATAGAAACCTGGTACTGAAATGGAGCCATAAATTACTTTTAGCTGCCGGCAACTTCAGTAGCTTACGGCTCGATTTTTAACGGCTCAATGGAAACGAGCCCAGAGACGGCATCAGAACTAAAGTGCAGTGAAGGGGGTAAATCATGCAGCGATTGCAACATTTGTAAATATATAGGTATATGCTTACAGTATATACATATCTATTTATGTGTCAATATGTATATATACACATATTAACTCATAAATATATATGTATATAAGCATATAGATGTATTTTCTCGAACACACAGTTATTATAGACCACAATGTAAAGGCACTTTTCAGTGCCGCTTTTTTTCTAACACTCCACTCCCACTAACTTTAGTCCCCAAATATTGCCTAGTTCAGTTATTTTTTATTTAAAAAAATCTAAAATGCACTCTATTTTGAGGGCATTTGGGGCCCCTATAGAAAATTAACCAGAGATCGGATCTCTGGCTAATTTTCTGAGGGATAATTGCTACTGTGAGCTTGCAGTAGCAATACCAGACACTTGTAATGGCTGGTTAATTATCGCACACCCGCAAATGGGCCAATTTGCCCATTTGAGGGTACGCAATAATTATAATTTCTTAACTATAGTTTCCAAATACATCCCTGGAGAAATAACATAAATAGGACCTTGTATGTGAATATACACACACACACATATATATATATATATATATATATATATATATATATATATATATATATATATTTAAATAGCCCATATAACTGTTGACCCAATGCTTTATTATAATGTGTGTTAAATAATCACTTTATAAAAATATTTTAAAAATCAACTCAGGTATAGAGAAATAAAGAGTTTATTTTATCTAAAATAAACTCCTCACTCAGGGCTGCACCACCCAATTGCTGAATTTGAATAATGAAGCCAAATGTATTTAACCTTAAAGGGACCTTAAACACTAAGGGCTAGATTACAAGTGGAGTGTTAGATTAATATTGGCAGCAGTTATATTGTTTAAAAGTTGTTAATCAGGAAATTTTAATGGTATTATTTGGTTTTATCTTTTGCTATACTTTATAGTTATATTTATAATATATACATATTGATCCACGTAAGTATAAGTGGAGATCTGTGGTACCTAATTATTATATTTTGTATATAATTAGTGAGTTACCTGATAAAGATATATTGTGTTATTTGTTTACATTCCTTAATGATATTTAATTGTAAAAAGTATTATTCTTTTTCCATGGGTATGTATTAGTAATTTCAGAATCAATAGCTCCTGTGTAGTGTTATGTTTATACATTTGTGCATCAGATACATGTAATAAACATGTAATTTATTCTAAGCAACCATCTTAAATTCAGCATTTTGGCTCAGCAAACATATAAATACAGTTATTATACATAGAAGTAATTTCATACTTGGTATAATGTACTGAACATCAGATGGTTATCTTTGACCTATATATTGGTAAATTTATACAGCACTGATGTATATTAACTATCAGCTAGATTACGGGTTCGGCATTATGAGTGAAAAGCGGCATTATGCTTCATAACGCTGCTTTTTCCCTAACTCTGTTATTACAAGTCTTGCAGGTATAGGTGAACCAGACACCATTTTGGCCGTCACGCAACGTCAGTACCGCACTTTTTAAAAAGTCCTTTTTCAATGGGACTCCCATAGCACCGGTATTAACAAGTTTGCCTGGGAGGCCAAAAAGTGAGCAGTACATCATATACTGACAAGATCTGTACCGCCATTTAAAGTCAGTAGTTATGAGTTTTACGTTACAAAGCTGTAGCATAAAACTCATAACTAAAGTGTTAAAAAGTACACTAACACCCATAAACTACCTATTAATCCCTTAACCGAGGCCATATCGATTGGATTAGCCAATGGGATTTTTTCCCCTTTAATTCCTATTGGCTGATAGAAATCTTTCAGCCAATAGGAATGTAAGGGACACCATCTTGGATGAAGTCACTTAAAGGGAACCTTCAGTTGACACCAACGACCGTAAGAAGAGGATGCTCCGCACTGGATGTCTTGAAGTTGGACCCACTCCGCGCCGGCTGGATGAAGATCAAAGAGGCCGCATGGATGAAGACTTCTTGCCGCCTGGATGAGGACTTCGCCAGCTGTAGGAGGATGGATGTAGAGACTTCGATAACTGTAAGTGGATCGTCGGGGGTTAGTGTTAGTTTTTTTTAAGGTTTTTTTGGGTGGTTTTTTTTTTTTAGGTTTGGGTTTTGGGCAATTTATAAAAGAGATAAATGCCCTTTTAAGGGCAATGCCCATCCAAATGCCCTTTTCATGGCAATGGTTAGCTTAGATTTATTTAGATAGGTTTTTATTTGGGGGGGTTGATTGGGTGGGTGGTAAGTTTTACTGTTGGGGGGTTGTTTGTAATTTTTTTTTTTGCAATGTTAAAGAGCTGATTTCTTTGGGGCAATCCCCTGCAAACGGCCCTTTTAAGGACTATTAGCAGTTTAGTGTAGGCTAGGGGTTTTTTATTTGGGGGGGGGGCTTTTCCGAACTAATTCAGATTTATTCGGTAGATTCGGCACTATTTCAGTTCGGAAATTCAAATCGATCCGAATCTCCGAATTTAAGAAATTCGGCCGAATTTCCAAATTGATCCGAAACTAATCGCACATGTCTTGTAGCCATCCGTAGTCTAAGTTCCCTTTTTTTTTGTCTTGTGTTTGTGTTTAATAGCTATTTGGCATTCGGGTCTTATCTTTCTTCATATTAAGTTTATTTTATTTGTCCAGCTTTGCTCTTGGGAGATTTAGGATTTAGGACTCCCCACCTATCTAAACGTAGAGGTTTAAATGCAGTTGTTATGTCCTCATAAATAGACTCAGAGTTAGAGGTGGGGGGGATTATCTCATAAGGTAAATGAACTGCAGGATCTATTTTTGACAGTTTAAAGTCTTTTGTTTTATTTTATCTTTTTTTCTTTTCTTTTTGGGTCATTTTCCAAGTGATATGCAGATTAGTAATATAGGCTAGTATAGCTCTAGAGAAAAAACGTTGGTCTGCTGGAAAGACCTGGAAAGACTCCAACGATGCGGAATAGAAGTTAAGACATCCAAAGTACATATGGGTGACTTATATGATATATGTAGGAAAGTAGAAATGGAACATGCATTAGATTATGTAATGTGATATTTATGCATACTGTGAAACTGTGTTTTCTTTTTTTCTGTTATTGAAAAGAATAAAAATTAAATTAAAAAAAAAATTGCATGCAATATCTGGATCATTAAAGAAAAATTTTGGTTTAGTGTCCCTTTAATATGTGGGTTCTTAAACTTACATTAGTCACTTTGATATCCAAAGCTGAATTTCATATATAAAATAAATAATCTTATGTAGTACAAAGGGGGTTAGGACCACACAATTGATGATGCATAGACATTGGGCTCCATGTACTAAGAGGCGGGCGGACAGCTTCTTAACTCGCAAAGCTGTCCGCCCGCCTCCGCTACACACGGGCAGCGGATCTATTGATCCGCTTGCCCGTATGTATCATTACACACTCAGCGGAGTGTGTAATGCCCGCCCCTTCAGTCGCGCGACCAATCACGCGACTGAAGGGGCTGTCAATCACCGAGAGCGAGCGAGCTCTCGGTGATTCTGCTTCGCCACCTAAGAGGTGGCGTAGGGTGTAGGAAGCAGCGGTCTAATGACCGCTGCTTCTTACATTGCGGGAAGCATGCTCGCATATGCGAACCTGCCCCGCAAAGGCTCCGGAGCAGCTTTCGCTGCTTCGTACATGGAGCCCTTAGTATTGTAGTTTAAACAGAGAGAGTCATAAAGCCATATAAAGGGTACAGACCTTAAGTAGTTCTCACACTCAACCTCAAGTTCCTTCTGTGACCGTCAAGTTTCTTGTGGATAAACACACGGCTTTGAGACTTACTGGGGACTTATCAGCTGGGGAGGTACATTCAAAATACCTCAACCCTTTCTTTGCTTGCCGTGGTCTTGATGGATACTTTTTTGGGACTAACTCCGGTGCTCCATGGATCAACTTCTCCCACTCCTTGCAGCGCAATACAGCCAGGATCCATATGAAGGTCTATGATTAAGGCTCACGCTGAAATGTTTCTTAGCCTTTGTCTCACTAAGGTGGATACAGTGCTTTTAAAGGATGGAATAAAGATATGCTTTTTTAAAGGAGTATCCGTGACACCACTTTTTTTGTCCACTAAATTATTTTATGTATTGACATATAGTTTTCAGTTTTCCTCATAATTTATCTAACACTCTAGTTTACTAAGTATACAATACTTTTCTGCCAGTTAAAAATGTGTATTGTGAATGTTAAACAAACTTCACCTGTATACAGTTAAGGGGATAAATCAGTGAGATCTACAGGTGTAACATGCTTAGAAAATATCATGAGACTTGTAAGAGAGATTAAGACAGACAGTGAGAACTCCCCCTGTCTCTCCCACTTTCTGAAACTATCAGTTTTATTTTACACTTAACAAAAACAAAGTAAAATGTAATTTGTAAAAGAACAAACAGAAATATATAAAGTGCAAAAAATTTAGCAAAATATGCCGTTCTAGAATCCTATAAGGTATCTGGCATTGATAATCTAAAGCTCTCCGACATTTGCACAGAAAGCTTTAGACCATAAGTCCCCAAATGATTTTATTATTCAATTAAAACTAATGATTCCTTGCACTCCTGGCATCCAATTATGAGAAATACTTACAAATATAAAATACTAAAAAATGTTTAGATTGCTCAATTTATGTAATGAGCAGATAAAAACAATATTGTTATCCACATGAGAGGCCCATTAGCAGATATCTGTGATAACAATATAAATACTTATAATCTAATGTGGAATTACTTTTTCTTACATTTTCTTAGTGCTTATCCATCTCATACACCTTAAATACAGCAAAATAGTACAGGAGATTCTGGTTTCTTTGCAGAATTTAGTTGGTTATGTTTAAAAGCCAATCAAAAGACAAGAGGGCAGATGTCAAAGGATTTTATAGCCTGTTCTTAGGAGAACAGTAGTTGCAGCTGATTTCTTCATGGTCTCTGTTACAGAAGCTGCTTTACCACTCAGAAATCCTGTGTATCTTAATGATTTTATTGATTTGAGTAATTGCTAGTCAGTAAATGTTCCTCTTAGCTGCTTTATTGCTATAACTGCATATCTGTGGGTACAGGTTGTAAAACAATCCTTTGCTTCTTGTTTTGTCACATTCTAAACCTTTATATAAGTAGTTATTTCATTGAACCAGTACATTCTCTTTATATGTTTCTAAGTAGTTTATTTTACTTGTAAGATTTTCAGCAGTGTCTTTGAAATGCATATTATCTGCTGAACAACATATCTAGGTCTTCTTTTCCCAGTGGTTTAAAGATAACTTTCTAGTTGTTCAGCTTCCAAAAATCACCTACCAGGGCTTGCAAATTTAATATACACGCTGTTGCTTGAATTACTGACCTAAAAATAGAATGTTGAAGTGTAATGTTCATATTAATAATGTATGCATTCCTTAGCTAGCATTAGAAATAAAGCATAATGTGATGATTTGTTTTATACATACACACACACACACATATATATATATATATATATATATATATATATATATATATATATATATATATATATATATATATATATATATATATATATATATACATACATATATATATATGCACACACACAGATATATACTATGGCTTTGATAACAATCTAATGGCAGTGGCTTTTTCTGCTGCTATTCAGTCCAAAAAAGGCTACTTTCATTACAGTGCAATGAGAATAGTATGTTTTCAGCTGATTCTAGCACTCACAAAAAGATTTTTGGATTACTGATAAAAGGACTCAGCAATCACAATACATTTTTGGGTCACTATTCAACCACTTTTCAAGCCCATTTTTGGCTTTTCTAAATTAACATTTCTAGGGACTTCAAAATTCTTGGACTGGCATTTTGGACAACTCTAACACTATTTCCCAGCTATTTGCAAACCATCTGAATAATGAAAAACAACTGAATCCAGCCTCTTGTCAAAAATAATAAAACTTCTTTATTGCTTCCACATAATGGGAAAAAGGACAACGTTTCAAGCCCTATATTGGGCTCTTAGTCTAATGACTAGACGTGACTAACAGCCCAATATAGGGCTTGAAACATTATGCTTTTTTACATGATGTGGAACCAATAAAGAAGTTTTATTATTTTTGACAAGTAGCTGGATTCCATTGATTTTCATTCTGAACACTGGGATTGTCAGTCCCTGATGAATCTGTGCCCCAGGTGTATGTTTGCTGTCTCCATTGATAGCATTTGAATACATTTGCCAACAGTCTGTTATCTTTCATATATGTAAAATAGGAGACATTCTAGAGTTTTATTAACATACATGGGGGGATATCTATCAAGCAGTCAACCGCAATTAGGCTGGAATTCCGCAGCGTAATTGTTCCGAGCTTAATCCTACCTAGTTATCAAACCCTACAGACCGGCAAAAGTTGAAATTTGTGAAGTAACATGACATTGATGCTTACGTCATTACAGATGTTTCAAATACAAATTCGGGTCTATCTGACACCTTTTGCAAGTTATCAAATTTCTAACAGGTACGCTCGCAACTATTCTGGCCCAGTGTACCTGGTTTTCAATCCGCCACCCTGGAGGCTGTGGATGCCATAGGAATCAATGGGAATCTGAAAGCAGCAAAAGCTTATGTTCGATGCTGCCAGATATCCCATTGATATCTATGGTTGAAAACATTGATCAAGAGTCTAAACACCCCTAATCCGCCACCCCAACATCGCCGTAACATAAATAAAATGTATTAACCCCTATTCTGCCGCACCCCGACACCACCGCCACTAAATAAATGTATTAACCCCTATCCCTCCGCTCCCGGACCCAGCCGCCACTAAATAAAGTTATTAACCCCTATCCCTCTGCTCCCGGACTCCGCCACCACTAAATAAATGTATTAACCCTTAAACCTCTGGCCTTCCACATCACTACCACTAACTAAACCTATTAACCCCTAAACCGCCAGCCCCCCACATCACCATAAACTAAATTAAGCTATTAATCCCTAAACCTAACAAGCCGCTAACTTTAAAGGAACACTGAACCCACATTTTTTCTTTCGTGATTCAGATAGAGCATAACATTTTAAGCAACTTTCTAATTTACTCCTATTATCAAATTTTCTTCATTCTCTTGGTATCTTTATTTGAAATGCAAGAATGTTAGTTTAGATGCCGGCCCATTTTTGGTGATCAACCTGGGTTGTTCTTGCTAATTGGTGGATAAATTCATCCACCAATAAAAAACTGTTGTCCAGAGGTCTGAACCAAAAAAAAAAGCCTAGATGCCTTCTTTTTCAAATAAAGATAGCAAGAGAACGAATGAAAATTGATAATAGGAGTAAATTTGAAAGTTGCTTAAAATTGCATGCTCTATCTGAATCAGGAAAGAAAAAAATTTGGGTTCAGTGTCCATTTAAATTAAAATTACAACATCCCTATCTTATAATAAATTAAAACTTACCTGCAGAATTAACCCTACTCAAATTATTTAAATCTACTATTAAACCTTCTGAAAAATTACTAAATGACCAAAAAAATAAACGCTAAGTTACAAAAATAAAAAACACTAAATTACAAAAAAAAACAAACCACATTATCAAAAATAAAAAAGAATTACACCTAATCTAATAGCCCTATCAAAATAAAAAAGCCCCCATAAAATAAAACCTCCCTAACCTACAATAAACTACCAATGGCCCTTAAAAGGGCCTTTTGTGGGGCATTGCCCCAAAGAAACCAGCTCTTTTACCTGTAAAAAAAATACAAACACCCCCCAACAGTTAAACCCATCACCAACTAACCAACCCCCCCCAAATAAAAGCCCTATCTAAAATAACCTAAGCTCCCCATTGCCCTGAAAAGGGCATTTGGATGGACATATCAGTCTTTTTCCATGCCCTAAAAAGGGCAATCAGTTCTTTTACAAACCCAAACCCTAAGCTAAAATAAAAACCCACCCAAAAAAAAACCTTAAAAAAAAACCTAACACTAACCCCAAGACGATCCACTTACAGTTCTTGAAGTCCAGCTTGAAGGATTCATCCAGCCGGCGTAAACTGGAACTTGAATGCAAGTGACGTCATCCAAGATGGCGCCCCTTGCATTCCTATTGGCTGAAAGGTTCCAATCAGCCAATACGATTAGGACTGCTAAAATCCTATTGGCTGATCCAATCAGCTAATAGGATGAAAGCTTAGTCCTATTGACTGATTGGAATAGAAAGGATGAGAGCTGCTAAAATCCTATTGGCTGATTGGATCAGCCAATAGGATTTTAGCAGCTCTAATCCTTATGGCTGATTGGAGCATTTCAGCCAATAAGAATGCAAGGGACGCCATCTTGGATGACGTCACTTGCATTCAAGTTGCAGTTTATGGCGGTGACCATATTGAAGAGGAGCTCTGCGCAGCATGTCTTCAGATGTCTTCAGGATGGACACGCTCCACGCCGGATGGATGAAGATAGAAGATGCCGTATGGATGAAGACTTCGCCGGATGGATGAAGATGGAAGAGGGTGTCCGGATGAAGACTTCTTGCCACCTGGATGAGGACTTCGCTGGCTGGATGGATCCTTCAAGCGGGACTTCAAGAACTGTAAGTGGATCACCTTGGGGTTAGTGTTAGGTTTTTTTAAGGGTTTTTGGATGGGTTTTTATTTTAGCTTAGGGTTTGGGCTTGTAAAAGAGCTGATTGCCTTTTTCAGGGCATGTCAAAAGATTAATATGCCCATCCAAATGCCCTTTTCATGGCAATGGGGAGCTTAGGTTATTTTAGATAGGGCTTTTATTTGGGGGGGTTGGTTGGTTTAACTGTTGGGGGGGTGTTTGTGTTTTTTTTACAGGTAAAAGAGCTAATTTCTTTGGAGCAATGCCCCACAAAAGGCCCTTTTAAGGGCCATTGGTAGTTTATTGTAGGCTAGTTTTTTTTTTTTTGGGGGGGGGGGCTTTTTTATTTTGGGGGCTATTAGATTAGGTGTAATTCTTTTTTATTTTTGATAATGTGGTTTGTTCGTATTTTAGTGTTTTTTATTTTTAGTAACTTAGCGTTTATTTATTTTGGTAAGTTAGTAATTTTTCACAAGGTTTAATAGTAGATTTAAACAATTTGAGTAGGGTTAGGGTTTTTTAATATGTAATTTAGTTAATTTAATTGCTAGTTTAATTTAACTGTAGTATAATAGTTAGGGTAGGTTAATTAATAGTTTAAAAATAGTTTCTTTTAATTCTACAGGCAAGTTTTAATTTATTATAAGATAGGGATGTTGTAATTTTAATTTAAAGTTAGCAGCTTGTTAGGTGTAGGGATTAATATCTTAATTTAGTTTATGGCGATGTGGGGGGGGGCTGGTGGTTTAGGGGTTAATAGGTTTAATTAGTGGTAGTGATGTGGGAGGCCAGAGGTTTAGGGGTTAATACATTTATTTAGTGGTGGCGGGGTCCGGGAGCGGCAGGATAGGGATTTATAACTTTATTTAGGTTGCGGCCAGGTCTGGGAGCGGCGGAATAGCGGTTCATAACTTTATTTAGGTGGCTGCGGGGTTCCGGGAGTGGTTGGATAGGGGTTAATAACTTTATTTAGGTTGCGGCGGGGTCCGGGAGCGGCAGGATAGAGGTTAAACATTTTAGAATAGTGGCAGCATTTATTGACAGGGTATAAATAAAGTTGGTAAAAAGCCGAATAGACGCAAGATCGATGACTATTAGTTAACAACAGTCCGATGCTCATCGCCCTGTACTTTGTGCGCGTCTTTTGCTGGCTTTTTCTAATAAATATGGAGATCATATTCAGGTCTGCGGCCGCGATGTTAGGCGAGTGTATTGGTACCGGTGAATGCAGCATTGTTGAGGCTTTGATAAATATCCCCCATTGTATCAATTTATTAAAGATCCATTCATCCCTATTGGAGAGACTTGCTGATTGGTGGCTACATTTAGCCACCAATCACCAAGCTCTACTCAGGTGCTGAACCTAAAATGGGCAGGCTCCTAAGCTTTCTTTCCAGCTTTGCAAAACAAAGATACCAAGAGAATGAAGAAAAATTTACTAGGAGTAAATTATAAAGTCACTTAAAATTGTATGCTCTATCTGAATAATGAAATAAAAATGTGGGTTTAGTATCCATTTAATAATCTCTAAACATAGACGTTTCTTTTACACAAGCATTGAGATATTACACACTGTTTTCATAGCAATGAGATTTTTATTTTTTACCAAGAGCTGGGTAGTAAGTTTTATAGATGAGTTTTGTACATCTGTGAGTATTAAGTTTTTCTTTTTGATTTAGATGATTAAAGGTCAATTAGATTTTTAATTAAATAGAGTTCCCTATGTGCATTTGTTTTTTATTTAGTTGGTTTTTGGGGAATTCCTATATTCTTAAGGAACTATAAAGAGGTAACGCTGCTTATTTGATGTTCAACTTATTTTATTTGCCAAGCACACTTAAATCACCATTTATTATGTTGTAAAAAAAATCTAATTAAGAAATTGTTGATCAGCTATGCCTTGTTCTGTGAATACTGATATTAAAACTAAAACATTCTCTCTTCTTGAGGAAGTTTGACAGAAAGACAGAACTGTGAGAGACTTTATCGAGTGAAAGAACTTTTAACCTATTGTAATCACCAAGCCCTAGTCTGTGAGCATTTAATTAATTCCATAATATTCTGGCTGAATTATCAATGCTATGAATTATCACTGCAAGGTCCTTAGGTGGGGCTAGAAAAATCTAAAATAGTGAATATTGAAATGATGTTTTGATGTTAATATTTTTCACTTGGCAATCATGGTAGTGATTGTATTGATCTGCCATACTTATTTTACATTTGTAGTGTTACATTGAGACTCCAGGGTCCATTTCTCTCTAGCCTGCTTTAAGATCAAAGCTAAGTGGCAAGTGTTAATCCAGGAAGGGACCCAGAAGCTTATCAGCAATATTGATAAACACAGGCCCAACACTTTGGACCCAGATCTCAAACCTCTTAAAAAGCTTGTATTTCCCTCATAGACTTGAGATAAAGCTGGCAGAGAAGAATACATAGGCAATAAGGTATCCAGTGGGGTCTACAACACCAGACAGAATAAGGTACAATGAATAATCCAGAAAAATAAACAGGCCAGGCAGATTCAGCATATCACAGGCTATAACAGGTACAACATTAATACAGAAGAGAAGTTGAGGGCTAGACAAGAGTCAAAACAGTAAATTCAATCAGTACAGAAATTTGTAGGCAGAAGAAAGGTAAAAAAAAATCAATATCAAACATAATATCAAACACAGAGACTGCAGGAAAAACTACACCCAGTAGCTTGTACAACAAAAGGCAACTGACCACGTGAACTCTACAATAAATAGATGCAAGATGGAAGAGTTGGCTGCTGAAAAATGACAAGAAATAAATCCTAATCAAAAAAGATGTGGGTAAACTCAGACAGAGTCAAACCAGACCATGTTACCAGGCAAAAACCCACAACACATCTGCAGTTTCTGTAAAGAATGTGGTCACTGAGGCCCAGAACAATCAGGAGCATTAAAAAAGAAAATGTATTGAATAATGAGACATTTCATGACATAAGTACAGGGGCATCAAGAATGGGACCAGTGAGTTTCTTTACTAATAGAAAAAATTCTAACAACGCTTAACTAAGTAGCGGGTAATCACAATCCTTTAGAAGAAAAAAATAAAATTATTAATGTAAAAAAATACCTTATAGACTTTTATGGTACTTTTCTGTTGAAAAACATTATATACATTTTTTTTTCTAAATGATTGTGCTCAACCCCTGGGTGTGTGCAACAGTGTGATGTATGTGTCATGTATTGTCATATAATATTGTAGTTGACACTTTTTTTAATTTTGTTTATTCACTTTTTTAACATAAAGGTGTGCTCAAGTTATGTTGGCATTGGTTATTATAATTGCTCAATATTTTTTCCCTTTTTAAATTACTGTAAATTTTCTAACCAGCGTTTATAATGAAACTCTAGAGGGAAAGGCCTTTGCATATCACAATAGTCCCACTCCCAATAGTAATTACTTCTGACCCTGCACTAGAAGAAAGGAGATTATACTGATATTAAGAACTGGTATCTCATAACTATTCTTAGGGGTTGATTTATTAAAGTGTCAACTGAAAATACGTTGTAATTCCGCATCGTATTTGTCAAGAGATTGATCCGCTGTAGTTATCGAAGCGTCAAGATTGGCAAATGTTGAAATTTGTGACGTAAAATACGATCCCGCAATCTCAATCTGATGCAGATCGATGTGAGTTGAAAACCGTAGTCTTCAAGCAGAATAGTGTTCATTCGCCCTCCTAATCAACACTATTTGAAGCTCTCACAAAGTTATAAAAAATTCTAGATTTATGCTTGCGTCTTTTCCGACGCAGCGTACCTAGTTTTCAATCCCCCACCCTTGAGGTCGCGGATGCCATAGAACTCAATTGGAGTCTGAAAACACAGAAAGCTTATGTTCGATACTGCTAGAGAATGGAGTATATTACATAATAGAAGTAAATTAGAAACTTTATTACATTTGTATACCCTTTCTAAATCAAACAATATTACTGATACACATTTGGTGCCCTAGTAGATATAGGGATTAAAAATGAAAAATACATTACTACTTATGGATTATGTTACAATTTTGTCTCTTATTACAAAGCAAGGGGACAATATTATTTCTACAAATTTGGTGAAAAGTTTTGCCCCAAACTTGTTGCACTAATAGATATAGAGATAAAAATGAAATACACAACATAATATAGCTAACTTCCTTTTTATTTTTTGTGAATAATCTATATGCACCATGTTTAAGCCATGTAATACGCAACAACCTAAGCAACCCACACACTAGTGAATTTTTTAGCTACTTTTGATTGGAATATGCATAATCACATGACTTATGACATCAGCCAATCTGATTCAAATATACATTTTAAACTATCACCAATGAATCATATTGATCGATACTTCTGTTATTGATCACTCATAAGAACTTGTAAGTTCCATTTGTTACATTGTGTATTATATTTTGAAAGTGTGTACAGTATATGTGAAATTAGTATTAAAGTTAAATATTGATGCTGACATTAGGACACACAGTGTAATATTTTAGACAAGGATTTTAAAATTTGAATTGATGTTTGATTCAATGTAATCTTAAACTGATAGCTCAAAGGGATAGCCCACTTAACATTAAACTATCATGATTCAGATACAGCAGAAATTAAAATCACCTCTTTACTGTCATGCTATTTTCAGTGTATTTCTTCCTTCTCTTGAATTTCTTTTTCAGTAAGAAATGGAATGTTATATGCCAGCCCATTTTATAACACCTATTATATCATCTGTTATATCATTGGTACAGTATTCAGTAGGACCGCCTCTATTCAATCACATATGCCACAATCACATAGACACATAGGTTTTGACAGCAGATAAGAACCATAGCTTGAATAAGACTTGTAAAATAGCCTTATGCTTATGCAAGTCATTCTTGAAGACCTCCACAGCACTTTTCTTTACCACTTCTAATATATATATATTTCATTAATCAACCACCCTTTGTGTAAAGAAGTATCTCCACAAATTTCTCTTAACCCTTTTACTCTTCATCTTGAGACCATAACCCTTAGTTGTGGTGTTGCTCTATTTGTGAAAATTATTCCCAGCCTTAGCATTATTGTGTCCTGCTTTTAGATCACATACAGTATCTAACAAAAGTGAGTACACCCCTCACATTTTTGTAAATATTTTATTATATCTTTTCATGTGACAACACTGAAGAAATGGCACTTTGCTACAATGTAAAGTAGTGAGTGTACAGCCTGTATAAGAGTGTACATTTGCTGTCCCCTCAAAATAACTAAAAACACACCCATTGATGTCTAAACCGTTGGCAACAAAAGTGAGTACACCCTAAGTGGAAATGTCCAAATTGGGCCGAATTAGCCATTTTCCCTCCCTGGTGTCATGTGACTCGTTAGTGTTACAAGGCCTCAGGCTTTAATGGGAAGCAGGTGTGTTAAATTTGGTGTTATCGCTTTAACACTCTCTCATACTGGTCACTGGAAGTTCAACATGGCACCTCATGGCAAAGAACTCTCTGGGGATCTGAAAAAAAGAATTGTTGCTCTACATAAAGATGGCCTAAGCTATACCACGATTGCCAAGACTCTGAAACTGAGCTGCAGCACAGTGGGCAAGACCATACAGTGGTTTCACAGGACAGTTTCCACTCAGAACATGCCTCGCCATGGTTAAACAAAGAAGTTGAGTGCATGTGCTCCGTGTCATATCCAGAGGTTTTCTTTAGGAAATAGATGTATGAATGCTGCCAGCATTGCTGCAGAGGTTGGAGGGGCAGGCGGGGCAGTCTGTAAGCGCTCAGACCATATACCGCACACTACATCAAATTGGTCTGCATGGCTGTCATCCCAGAAGGAAGCCTTCTAAAGATGATGCACAAGAAAGCCTGCAAACAGTTTGCTGAAGACAAGCAGACTAAGGACATGGATTACTGGAACCATGTCCTGTGGTCCAATATGACCAAGATAAACTTATTTGGTCAGATAGTGTCAAGTGTGTGTGGCGGCAACCAGGTGAGGAGTACAAAGACAAGTGTGTCTTGCCTACAGTCACGCATGGTGGTGTGAGTGTCATGGTCTGGGCCTGGATGAGTGCTACCGGCACTGGGTTGCTACAGCTCATTGAGGAAACCATGAATGCCCACATGTACTGTAACATACTGAAGCAGAGCATGATCCTCTCCCTTCAGAGACTGGGCCGCAGGGCAGTATTCCTACATGATAACAACCCCAAACACACCTCCAAGACGAGCACTGCCTTGCTAAAGAAGCTGAGGGTAAAGGTGATGGACTGGCCAAGCATGTCTCCAGATCTAAACCCTATTGAGAATCTGTGGGGCATCCTCAAATGGAAGGTGGGGAAGCGCTCCGTGATGTCGTCATGGAGGAGTGGAAAAGGACTCCAGTGGCAACCTGTGAAGCTCTGGTGAACTCCTTGCCAAAGAGTGTTAAGTCAGTGCTGCAAAATAATGGTGGCCACACAAAATATTGACACTTTGGGCCCAATTTGGACATTTTCACTTAGGGGTGTACTCACTTTTGTTGCCAACGGTTTAGCCATTAATGGCTATGTATTGAGTTATTTTGAGGGGACAGCAAATTTGCACAGTTATACAGGCTGTACATTCACTGCTTTACATTGTAGTAAAGTGTCATTTCTTCAGTGTTGTCATATGAAAAGATATAATAAAATATTTACAAAATGTGAGGGGTGTACTCACTTTTGTGAGATATTGTAAGTAATAACTCCAAAGGTGTCAATATGCATGCACAGATTTATTTTAACTTGGTTTATGCAGAACCATCCCTGTAAAGTAATATTGGAATTTAAATTATTACATATTTCAAACATATATCAACTTCTATCATTTTTTTAAATATGAGGATAATTTTGAATAAGTACACACACAGAAACATCTTTTGTGACTGCATTTTACCTGGATACATTGCAAATATCAAGAAAGGGAAAATTTATGACACTTTTCATGCCTTATTTATATATTTTAGTATAAAATGTACATTAAGCATTACACAACCAGATACATGACCCCATGTAAGCTGCCAGCTGACATCTCACAACTAGCATACTCGCCACTCTCACACAGTGATACAGTATACTAGTATTCAATTTACTTCACGTTGCACCAAGCATTACATGAATAAGATATGAGAGGAGCTGTGCCCAGACTCATTTGCCTCTGCTGGAAGATGTGACACCAAGAACTAAAAGCTTCTGGAATTTCAGGAAATCTGAGTAATAAAAAGGCAATTTAAATTTTTTTATGATCTTGCAAGATTTTGCCTTATTAAACACAGAAATTCAAAACATACATTATGTTATACTTTTTTAATATCTGGCCTTATTTACTATATTTTACCCATAATCTGTCCCAGAAGAAATGATGATGTGGACTGGAACAAAGAAGAAAATATAGGCATGTGTGTAGACATGTGAAGAGGGAAGGTTATTGTTTCTAAAAATAATATGTAAATGATAATAATATTATTAAAAGAGGTTTCAGCTTTCTGTGGTTAAAATGAACCTTTATTATATTATCATGCCAATGAGGTTTAAAGAAAAAAAACAGATAACATTTCATGCCTGCTATACGGCTAGATTACGAGTTTTGCGGTATGAGCGAAAAAGCAGCATTAAGGCTCTTTTTCACTACCGCTGGTATTACGAGTTTTGCAGGTATTTCTGTACCGCACACTTTTTTGGCTGTAACACAACGTAATTACAGCAGCTTTCAAAAAGTCCTTTTTCAATGGGACTTCCATATCGCCGGTATTACGAGTCTGCCTGGGAGGCCAAAAAGTGAGCGGTACAGCCAATACCGCCAAGATCCATACCGTAAACTGAAAGTCAGTAGTTACAAAGCTGTAGCATAAAA
This sequence comes from Bombina bombina, assembly GCF_027579735.1. Classification (NCBI taxonomy): domain Eukaryota; kingdom Metazoa; phylum Chordata; class Amphibia; order Anura; family Bombinatoridae; genus Bombina; species Bombina bombina. The sequence continues at coordinate 675,494,047 of NC_069501.1, read as the reverse complement.
CTCATAACTAAAGTGCTAAAAAGTACACCATAAACTACCTATTAACCCCAAAACCGAGGCCCTCCCGCATCGCAAACGAAAAAAATAAAATAATTAACCCCTAATCTGCTGCCCCTGGACATCGCCGCCACTATAATAAACATATTAACCCCTAAACTGCCGCACTCCCGCATCACAAACACTAGTTAAATATTATTAACCCCTAATCTGCCACCCCTAACATCGCCACCATAAAATCGCCGCCACCTACCTACATTTATTAACCCATAATCTGTGGCCCCCACGTCGCCGCCACTATACTAAATTTATTTATCCCTAAGCCTAAATCTAACGCCCCCTAACTTAAATATAATTAAAATAAATCTAAATAAAACCTACTATCATTACCTAAATTATTCCTATTTAAAACTAAATACTTAAATGTAAAATAAACCCTAAGCTAGCTACAATATAACTAATAGTTACATTGTAGCTATCTTACGGCTAGATTTGGAGTTTGGCGTTAGCCGTGAAAACCAGCGTTAGAGGCTCCGGTATTTGGAGTCACTCAAAAAAGGGTCTAACGCTCACTTTTCAGCCGCGACTTTTCCATACCGCAGATCCCCTTACGTCAATTGCGTATCCTATCTTTTCAATGGGATCTTTCTAACTCCGGTATTTAGAGTCGTGTCTGAAGTGAGCGTTAGAAATCTAACGGCAAAACTCCAGCCGCAGAAAAAAGTCAGTAGTTAAGAGCTTTTTGGGCTAACGCCGGTTCATAAAACTCTTAACTACTGTACCCTAAAGTACACTAACACCCATAAACTACCTATGTACCCCTAAACCGAGGCCCCCCCACATCGCCGCCACTCGATTAAATTTTTTTAACCCCTAATCTGCCGACCGCCACCTACGTTATACTTATGTACCCCTAATCTGCTGCCCCTAACACCGCCGACCCCTGTATTATATTTATTAACCCCTAATCTGCCCCCCACAATGTCGCCGCCAGCTACCTACAATAATTAACCCCTAATCTGCCGACCACAAAGCGCCGCCACCTACATTATAGCTATGTACCCCTAATCTGCTGCCCCTAACACCGCCGACCCCTATATTATATTTATTAACCCCTAATCTGCCCCCCTCAACGTCGCCTCCACCTGCCTACACTTATTAACCCCTAACCTGCCGAGCGGACTGCACGGCTACTATAATAAAGTTATTAACCCCTAATCCGCCTCACTAACCCTATAATAAATAGTATTAACCCCTAATCTGCCCTCCCTAACATCGCCGACACCTAACTTCAATTATTAACCCCTAATCTGCCGACCGGAGCTCACCGCTATTCTAATAAATGTATTAACCCCTAAAGCTAAGTCTAACCCTAACACTAACACCCCCCTAAATTAAATATAATTTTAATCTAACGAAATACTCTTATTAAATAAATTATTCCTATTTAAAGCTAAATACTTACCTGTAAAATAAATCCTAATATAGCTACAATATAAATTATAATTACATTGTAGCTATTTTAGGATTAATATTTATTTTACAGGCAACTTTGTAATTATTTTAACCAGGTACAATAGCTATTAAATAGTTAAGAACTATTTAATAGCTACCTAGTTAAAATAATTACAAAATTACCTGTAAAATAAATCCTAACCTAAGTTACAATTAAACCTAACACTATACTATCATTAAATTAATTAAATAAAATACCTATAATTACCTACAATTAAACCTAACACTACACTATCAATATATTAATTAAATACAATATCTAAAAATAACTACAATGATATAAACTAACTAAAGTACAAAAAATAAAAAGAACTAAGTTACAAAAAATAAAAAAATATTTACAAACATAAGAAAAATATTACAACAATTTTAAACTAATTACACCTACTCTAAGCCCCCTAATAAAATACCAGCCAATAGAATGCGAGCTCAATCTGATTGGCTTATTGGATCAGCCAATCGGATTGAACTTAATTCTGATTGGCTGATTCCATCAGCCAATCAGAATATTCCTACCTTAATTCCGATTGGCTGATAGAATCCTATCAGCCAATCGGAATTCGAGGGACGCCATCTTGGATGACGTCCCTTAAAGGAACCGTCATTCTTCAGTTGGACGTCGCCGGAAGAAGATGGGTCCGCGGTGGAGGTCTTCAGGATGGAGCCGGTCGTCATCGGATGAAGATAGAAGATGCCGCTTGGATCAAGATGGTTGCCGGTCCGGATCGCCTCTTCTTCCCGGATAGGATGAAGACTTTGGAGCCTCTTCTGGACCTCTTCAGCCACCGGATGATGGATCGCCAGCCCCCGCTTGGGTTGGATGAAGATTTTGGAGCCAGGACGGATCAGTGATACCTGGTGAGGTGAAGACAAGGTAGGATGATCTTCAGGGGCTTAGTGTTAGGTTTATTTAAGGGGGGTTTGGGTTAGATTAGGGGTATGTGGGTGGTGGGTTGTAATGTTGGGGGGGTATTGTATGTTTTTTTTTACAGGCAAAAGAGCTGAACTTCTTGGGGCATGCCCCGCAAAGGGCCCTGTTCAGGGCTGGTATGGTAAAAGAGCTTTGAACTTTAGTAATTTAGAATATGGTAGGGCATTTTTTATTTTGGGGGTCTTTTTTATTTTATTAGGGGGCTTAGAGTAGGTGTAATTAGTTTAAAATTGTTGTAATATTTTTCTTATGTTTGTAAATATTTTTTTATTTTTTGTAACTTAGTTCTTTTTTATTTTTTGTACTTTAGTTAGTTTATTTCATTGTAGTTATTTGTAGAAATTGTATTTAATTTATTTATTGATAGTGTAGTGTTAGGTTTAATTGTAGGTAATTGTAGGTATTTTATTTAATTAATTTAATTATAGTATAGTGTTAGGTTTAATTCTAACTTAGGTTAGGATTTATTTTACAGGTAATTTTGTAATTATTTTAACTAGGTAACTATTAAATAGTTCTTAACTGTTTAATAGCTATTGTATATGGTTAAAATAATTACAAAGTTGCCTGTAAAATAAATATTAATCCTAAAATAGCTACAATGTAATTATAATTTATATTGTAGCTATATTAGGATTTATTTTACAGGTAAGTATTTAGCTTTAAATAGGAATCATTTATTTAATAAGAGATAATTAATTTTGTTAGATGTAAATTATATTTAACTTAGGGGGGTGTTAGGGTTAGACTTAGCTTTAGGGGTTAATACATTTATTAGAATAGCAGTGAGCTCCAGTCGGCAGATTAGGGGTTAATAATTGAAGTTAGGTGTCGGCGATGTTAGGGAGGGCAGATTAGGGGTTAATACTATTTATTATAGGGTTGTGAGGCGGATTAGGGGTTAATAACTTTATTATAGTAGCGCTCAGGTCCGCTCGGCAGATTAGGGGTTAATAAGTGTAGGCAGGTGGAGGCGACGTTGTGGGGGGCAGATTAGGGGTTAATAAATATAATATAGGGGTCGGCGATGTTAGGGCAGCAGATTAGGGGTACATAGGGATAATGTAAGTAGCGGCGGTTTACGGAGCGGCAGATTAGGGGTTAATAATAATATGCAGGGGTCAGCGATAGCGGGGGCGGCAGATTAGGGGTTAATAAGTGTAAGGTTAGGGGTGTTTAGACTCGGGGTACATGTTAGAGTGTTAGGTGCAGACGTAGGAAGTATTTCCGCATAGCAAACAATGGGGCTGCGTTAGGAGCTGAACGCGGCTTTTTTGCAGGTGTTAGGTTTTTTTTCAGCTCAAACAGCCCCATTGTTTCCTATGGGGGAATCGTGCACGAGCATGTTTTTGAGGCTGGCCGCTTGCGTAAGCAACTCTGGTATCGAGAGTTGAAGCTGCGTTAAATATGCCCTACGCTCCTTTTTTGGAGCCTAACGCAGCCTTTATGTGGACTCTCAATACCAGAGTTATTTTTATGGTGCGGCCAGAAAAAAGCCGGCGTTAGCTTTTCGGGTCGTTACAGACAAAACTCCAAATCTAGCCGTTAGGTTTTATTTTTATTTTACAGGCAAGGGTTGTTTGTATTTTTTTTTACAGGTAAAATGCCCCGCAAAAGGCCCTTTTAAGGGCTATTGGTAGTTTAATTTAGGCTAGGGTTTTTTTTTTATTTTGGGAGGGCTTTTTAATTTTGATAGGGCTATTAGATTAGGTGTAATTAGTTTAAATATCTGATCATTTCTTTTTTTATTTTGTGTAATTTAGTGGGGGTTTTTTGTTTTTTTTTGTAATTTTGGTAATTGTATTTCATTTATGTAATTTATTTAATTGTAGTATAATGTTAGGTTTAGTGTAAGACAGGTAAGGTTTTATTTTACAGGTAACTTTGTATTTATTTTAGCTAGGTAGATAGTAAATAGTTAGTAACTATTTACCAACTAGTCTACCTAGTTAAAATAAATACAAACTTGCCTGTGAAATAAAAATAAAACCTAAGCTAGATACAACGTAACTATTAGTTATATTGTAGCTAGCTTTGGGTTTATTTTACAGGTAAGTATTTAGCTTTAAATAGGAATTATTTAGTTATTAATAGTAGGTTTTATTTAGCTTTATTTTAATTACATTAAAGTTAGTGGGTGTTAGGGTTAGACTTAGGGTTAGGGGCTAATAACTTTAGTATAGTGGCGGCGACATTGAGGGCGGCAGATTAGGGGTTAATAAATGTAGGTAGGTAGCGGCGATGTTGGGGGCAGAAGATTAGGGGTTAATAAGTATAATGTAGGTATCAGCGATGTCAGGGGCGGAAGATTAGGGGTTAATAAGTGTAAGATTAGGGGTGTTTAGACTCGGGGTTCATGTTAGGGTGTTAGGTGTAAACATAAATTTAGTTTCCCCATAGGAATCAATGGGGCTGCGTTACGGAGCTTTACGCTCCTTTATTGCAGGTGTTAGACTTTTTTTTTGGCCGGCTCTCCCCATTGATGTCTATGGGGAAATCGTGCACAAGCACGTAAAACCAGCTTACCGCCGCTCACTGCAGCGCTGGTATTGGAGCCCATTTTTGCTCTACTCTCACTTTTTGCCTGCTAGATGTAAAGATCTCCTGTTATAGAATGCACAGAACTCATTAAGGCACCATTGTTCAACTTCAAGAACTTTTTATTAACTGAAGATTACACACCCATTTCACTGTTATACCTCATGCTTGTCCCTAGTGTTAGAATATATGAACTGCAACAAATATAAACAACAACAACTGGAACAAACCATTATGATATATTCATTACATCTCCCTTCTTAAAAATAAATAATAAATAAAACAATATATATTAGATATAAAGGAATATACATTTAAAAAAAAAAACAAGCACAAAAACAAACAAACAAAACACAAAGTTATGTAGTGTCATAATCTTCCCAATACTTTGGCTTGATTCTCCGTCCATATCTTGAGAATCTACTGGGTGGCTCAACTTGTGCTGTTTCTGTTGTGCTAGGAAGAATCACATTGGAGCTGTGATCAGAGAGTTGTGCGGTTGGTGTTGTACTCAGTAATTGTCCCTCCTGTTTGTCCACATTTGAAGCATCAGTTGAGCTTAGAGTCTCATTTATATCACTATGTGACATCCTTGGTTGTACATGAAGCACTGCATCTGGAATATTTGTAACTCCTGTATTTGTACCTCTGTTATGACGCAGATGTACTCTGTTGCGCCGGTAATCTTTGCCATTCTCGGTGCAGACAATGTATGAGCGTGGTGCGCAAAGCTCACAAGGTTTTAGAAATTTAGACCCACGATCATAGTACTGTTTCTGCCTGTTTTTTAATGTTTCCACTCGCTGTTTAACCATTTCAGGATTCTGTACTTTGGAGGCAAGTTGTGTAGATGTTGAAGGCAAAACTGATTTCAAACGTCTACTCATTAGTAATTGTGAAGGTAATGCAATTCCATCTATTGGGGTGTTACGGTAGTTTAGAATACACAGGTATGAATCTTGATTAGTTTGGGCTGCTTTTTCCAAAATGTTCTTTGCAATTTGTACATATTTTTCAGCTAAGCCATTTGACTGTGGGTAATGTGGGCTGGACAATGTGTGTTTGAAACCCCATTCTATTGCAAAGTTTGCGAATTCCATTGAGGAGTACTGAGGACCATTATCTGATATTAACTCATCACATATGCCATATCTTACCAAGACAAATTTAATGACATTTATCACTGCACTAGACTAGCAGGTCCATTTATCAAAGGGCTTGCGGACCTGATCTGACACTGCGGATCAGGTCCGCAAGATCTCGCTAAATGCGGAGAGCAATACGCTCTCCGCATTTAACATTGCACCAGCAGCTCACAAGAGCTGCTGGTGCAACGCCGCCCCCTGCTGACTCGCGGCCAATCGGCTGCCAGCAGGGGGTGTCAATCAACACGATCGTATTCGATCGGGTTGATTTCCGCTGATTCCTGTCCGCCTGCTCTGAGCAGGCGGGCAGGGTTATGGAGCAGTTGTCTTTAGACCGCTGCTTCATAAGTTGTGTTTTTGTCGAGTCTGAAGACTTTCCAGAAGCACGGCCCTTCAAGCTCCATACGGAGCTTGAAAAATGGGCCTGTTAGTGTCTCTTAGTTGAGCTATTTCAAAGTAACGACTGTAGTAGTCTACCATTATAAGATAGTTGTTATGGTTCCATGTAAATAGGTCTGATGCAATTATTTGCCAAGCTCTCTCTGGTTGTACTCTTGTTACCATTGGCTCCTTTTGCTTTGCTCTTTGATTTTCTTGACATGTTGCACAATTATTGACCATGTCTTCAATCTGTGAATTCATTCCAGGCCAATATAAGAGATCCCTAGCACGTCTTTTACACAAGGCTATTCCAAAATGCCCTATATGCAGTTTTCTAATTATTTCTTTCCTGAGCTTCGGAGGAACCACAATTCTCTTCCCTTTAAAAACAATCCCATCAATTATTGACAGTTCTTTTCTTACATTCTAGTAAGGTTTTAAGTCAACATTCACTTTGGCTTTTGAGTTTGGCCATCCTTGCCTTATTATTGTAATCAAATTGGCCTTTCTGTTGCTAGCTGTATTTCTTTAAGTTTCTCATCAGTAGCAGGTAATTGTGAAAGTACAGAGTGCACATGCGCTTCCAAGTCCCTTTCCTCTCTTTCGTCTTGTCCAGGCTTAAATGTACTTGAAAGCATATCAGCTACTGGAATTCTATTGCCAGGTACATATACTACATGCATATCATATTTTTGTATTCTTAGGATCATTCTTTGCAGCCTTGGTGGAGCGGACACAAGTGGTTTTTCCATGATGCTCATAAGTGGTTTATGATCGGTCTCAACTGTGACTTTCTGTACATAGATGTATTGATGAAACTTTTCACAACCAATTACAATGGCCAACATTTCTTTTTCTATTTGGGCATAGTTGCGTTGCGTAAGAGTCATTGATCTGGAAGCATATGCAACAGGCCTGCCTTCCTGCATTAGGACTGCTCCTAAACCGAACTGAGAGGCATCAACCTGTATTGTTACCTCCTTCTTGGGGTCAAAATATTGTAATCCAGTTTCCGATGAATGCACAATAACACCTTTGACATCTTCAAAAACATTATTTATTGAGACATTCCAGCTCCATAGTGCATCCTTTTGGAGTATTTCTCTTAGTGGAGCTGTAGCTTCTGCTAGTCCAGGAACAAACCTTGACAGATAATTTAACATACCCAGAATGGTTTCTAATTCCTTCTTAGAGGTAGGAGGATCCAGATTTTGTATTGTTGCTATTTTCTCTGGGTCTGCTTTTAGCCCATCTTATGACAGAATATGACCAAAATATTTAACTTGGGTAACACTGATTTGCATTTTACCTGGGTTTAACTTCATATTTCTCTCTCGACACCATTGCAATAGTGCACACAGATTTTGATCATGTTCTTTCCGTGTAGATCCATATACCAGAAGATCATCTATGATTACATCTACACCATGTAGGCCTTCAATGGTTTCATGTGCTTTTTTCTGAAATATTTCTTGTGCTGAGGCAATACCAAAGGGAACTCTAGTAAAGCACCATCTTCCAAATGGTGAATTAAAAGTGGTGAGCCTGCTGCTCTGTTCATCTAATTTGAGCTGCCAATATCCTGACTGAGCATCTAATACACTGAAGAATTTTGCATGTGCTAACTTGTGTGTGATGTCATCTAGAGTTGGTAAATTGTAGTGTTCTTGCATTATTTCTCTGTTTAAATCTCTTGGATCAATGCATATTCTTAAAGCACCTGAGTGTTTCTTTTCTACTGCAACCATTGAACTCACCCACTCAGTGGGCTCATCTACTTTTTTCAGCACTCCTAAATTTACCATGTGATCCAGTTCCTCTTTGAGTTTGTCTTTTATGGCAATTGGAATCCTTCTTGGTGAATGAATTACTGGATGTGCATCTGGTTTTAGTTTAATTCTGCATTCACCAGGTAAACAACCTAGCCCTTGAAACACATCTGAAAATAGTTCATCAACTTGTTGCTTAGATAAATCTTTGTTATACTGATCAACAGTCATGACTACTTTTATAAGATTTAGCTGTTTGCAGGCACTTAACCCTAAAACAGGCTTTGCTGTGGTGTCTATAATTTTTTTTCTCCAAATTAAGTTTTTTGTTTTGTAACATGCATTGATACGAGCACTTTACCAGTAGATGTAGCCGGTGTCCTCCATAACCAATAAGTTTTGACAGACGAGACTTTTCAAGCTCACATTTGTTTGCCAGTTTTTCATAATATGTGCTAGCAGGAATGCAATTTACTTGTGCACCTGTATCAATCTTGAATTTAATTGGTATGTTTTGTGTGCTCACAAGAATCTCAACATACACTTCATCTTCTTCTACATTTGTTTTATCCACCATAGCTTGAAATATTGTACTTTGATCAATGTCACTGTCAGTTTCATTTTCATCTTGCTCCACTTGATTCACTGGCTTCCTATACTTTATAGTGTTGTTTCTGCACACCCTGGCAAAATGGTTGTTTTTCTGACATTTGTAGCATATGTTTCCCTGTGCTGGACACTGTGTATTCTTAGTGTGTTTTGTACCACATTTAGTACAGCTTCTGTAAAGAGTTTGCTCTGCACAATACTGCAGGTTATTTGCTTTTCTGCTATGAATCAGATTACTTTCACTTTTCCGTTGCACCATGTGTAAGACTTCTGTGTCACTATGAATTAACTGCATGTGAGTTCTAGATGTTTCATATGCTGTAGCTATTTTTATTGCAGACTTTGTGGTTAGATCCTCTTCTAGCAGTAATTTTTCCTGTACTTCTCTAGAATTTGATCCCATCACAATTCTATCTTTTATCATATCATCGCAGTCCTGAAAGGCACAGTCTTTAGCTATGAGATGTAGCTGTGTGACCCACTCATCTATAGATTCTGTTTTACCCTGATGTCTTTCATAAAACACTTTTCTCTGTACAGTTATGTTTTTCTTAGGATTACAGTATGCCTCAAATTTCTCAAATAACACATTGGGATCATTTTTACCTTCAGCAGATATAGCTCCACTTGCACTCCATGATCTGCAATTTTTTCTCTCCAATGCAAATGAGAAACTGTGCAGCCTTCTGCTCCTGTGTCCACTTGTCAGCATCAGGGCCAGCAAATAATAATTCCATGAGCTCTCTCCATCTTGTCACATACATTGCCTTTATCAAAGTCCATAGGAGGCACTTGCTGTCTGCTTGCAGCCATGACAATCAAACTGAAATAAATCTGTTTACTTCTGACACCATGTAAAGATCTCCTGTTATAGAATGCACAGAACTCATGAAGGCACCATTGTTTAACTTCAAGAACTTTTTATTAACTGAAGATAACACACCCATTTCACTGTTATACCTCATGCTTATCCCTAGTGTTAGAATATATGAACTGCAACAAATATAAACAGCAACAACTGGAACAAACCATTATGATATATTCATTACACTAACGCTGTTTTTTTTGTAAACCTGTAATACCAGCACTGTAGGTAAGGGAGCAGTGACAATAACTTGTAAGTTAGCACCGCGCCACTCATAACGCAAAACTCGTAATATAGCCGATTGGCTTTTAGTCATGTCTTTCAGAGTAATTAGTGTCTTGTGTTTTTTAATATAAGCTTGCCACCTTTTAATATGCGTGAAAGAACAGTGAGATCTGTAGGGCGGAAATCTTTAGATAATTATGCTGGGATTTGAGAGGCAATTTCATATATGCCATGAAACACCTATGTTCAGCCCATTTTATGATAAAAAAAAACAATTGCGCTTTGTATACTGTACTTGTAAGTATGATTTTTTTGCAAATCCAGTGTATTTAAATTGCAATTTATTCAATTTTAATTTGCATGCAAATTTTAAGTTTTGATAAAATTTGATTTTTGGTGAACAATTTTGTTACAATTTTTGAGGCACTTTAGAAATACAATTTGTCCTGTGAATTTTTGTGTGAATGATTCAAATATTCGTTTTATATGATTTTTAAAATTTATATGAGCCCCATATGTTCTCCAGGTACATTTCCTGTTGCCTGTGAAACTCTGTATCCCAGAGAGAGCTTCATTACTGGAAGGCATCTCTCATCTCTCTGGGAATTCCAGGTTCCACCCTTTATCTTATAGAATTCAGTAAGTTCTGCCCCTTTTAAGTCTGCTTTATAATTTCTCTCCAGACTAGAAAATATTTGCTTATCCCTGGCCCATAAAAAGTAATGAAGCTCTAAAGGAAACTAAACCTGTCCTTTTTAAGATTTATTTTAAATACAAGAAATATAAAGTACAATGTAATTTGTAAAAGATACACATACATTTACAAAGTATGATCCTACTTGTTAAAGTTACAAAGAAACTGTGAAAGTATAATCAGAGTTTGTAAAATTACAAAATAGAAAGTGCAAAGTTTATATGCAAATAAGTGTAAAGTAATATAAAATACAAAGCACAAAGTAAAAATGCAGCAGAACTGTAATGTCATGTAGTGCTATGTTGTACTGGGCTTGTCCCTCCTTCATATACAGAAATGTTGGGAACACCCCTTGGAGAAGTATAGTAAAATCTGACATTTTAGAATTTCACTAGGGATCTTGCAGTGGTGGAGGATCATTTTATATAATCTCACCTGAGCAGAGATGTTAAGATCATCAGGCTCTGAGAGTCTGTACCAGACTTGAAGCATTGAATGTTTTTTTTTTTCCTTGTACCCTGTTGGCATGATAATAGAATAATGGAAAATGAATTGTTACCACAGAAGGCTGGATCTCCTATTGATTTTGTGATAAATTACAGAGATCAAAGCCCCAGTGTTCTGGTGAGTGCTGTTCAATATTTCCTATTGGAAGATGATGACATGTACATTATGGAAAATAAGACACAATGTGGAACTATGGGCATCTGCAACAATGTTTATGTTTTACATATGTAAAGGAAATATGGATGTTGATACTGAAGACATTAATTGTAAATAGGGGTTTCGAGTTTACAAACTTGTATGTGAAATTGAAACACTATTTGCTAGTTTACGAGTGGAGCACAAATTAACGCTCCACTTGAAAGTGAATTATTTTAATTGTGCTAGTAATATTAAGAGTAATTTTTAATTTTTGTTTTTACTTTATTGCTGGACCATTAAGACATGATGAATTATAGAAATAGATGATCATTTTCTATTTCTTTAATGTGATCCAATTTAAGGAAATTGTCTGTTTTTTGCATATATGTTAAATAAAGTGTTACATTTTTAAAAATGTATTCTAATACCAATAGTGTGTAATTCAGCACTTTGCTTTAATGCCACAAACCCTTGGAATTCCCCTAATCTTATATTAATATTAAGAGTAAGTTTTTTATACTCGTTGGGTTGTGATCATATTACAAGTTGAGAGTTAACTGTTTTCACTTTTGTGGTAACCCAACTAGCTAAAAAATCTGAAGTTAGAATATCACCTGCACATTCACGTATTCCCCCCCATAGAAGTCAATGTAGAAAAAAAGTGGAAAAAAAGTTAACATCCCACTCTTGAGCAAACACAATCATATATTCTCATTTGCACTAACCCGACATGAAAATATGAATATTTCACATTACAATGTTCTGCAAATAGCAGAATATGTTCTAATTATTCATGAATTAATATTTCTACATATACCAGATGGTATTTTTGTACAATATAGAAATATCTATTTAGAAATACATAGAACATATTCTGCTTTACCTTTATATTGCCATTTAAAATAGTTCATTTAGCCTGTTGAATCTCTGCCTATTCTGAAAGTTTCTTGCCTATGTAAATGCAACCAGCAGAAGAAATTACACTCCTAGTGGGGTATAGAAGAGATAAGGTAATACAATGTAAATTTTCTGTTCTCTCCAAGTATTGGTCCTTAGTTTACAGACAGATATAAAGAAGCATGTATGTGTACACAATGTGATAAAGTATTGCGATCTGATTATACCTACAAGGTCAACCCATTTTATTAGGATGTGGCTTCAAAACACAAAATCAGCATTTTTATACAAACAAATAAACCGTAAAAAGCAAATGATCATACATTTTATGAGTTATGAGTGTAGTAGATATGTGAGAATATGAAAACACTGAAAAAAGACAATGCTGCCCCCTGCTCGTGTGCACAGCCAATCGCATGCAAACAGGGTCTGAGAGTCATTCTGATCAGGATGATTAGAATCCGCCACACAAAAATGCTTCTAGTAAAGGTTATTACTGTTTTTCTGCTGAATACGCAAATATCTGGTGAGGACCCATGCATCAGTATTCAAACACCATGCTTGCTCAGAGAGCCGGCGGTGGTGTGTATTGCTTCTGAAGACTTAATTTGTGTCAAAAAAAGCTACTGCTGAGTGCTGACCCTCTGAGAAGGTGTGGTGATGGAATATTGGTCCACGGGCACACACAGGATATGTGCGTATGCTGCAGAAAAGCAGTATTAACTTTTACTAGAAGCATTTTTGCTAATGGAAGTAAATTCCAAAAATGCTTCTATTTCAAATTGAAATGCACATATACAAATGTCATTTTTTACCTTTCTATCCCTTTAAATTGCAGTGAACAAGTGTGCATGCGCACGAAACGCGTCTGCATGGGGATCAATTCAACTACCTGATTGACGTACTCATTGCTGGCTCTCAGTTTTTGGATGACACTTTGATGTTTGTCCTTTTTAACAAATAAAAGTGACTGTTTTTCATTTAAGATCTGCCTGGAGTTTCACTTCTGTTTGCTTCAATATCCCTCACTTTCATTTGGCACCTTTGTGGATCGAGCGCTACTCCTCTGTGTACATACTTCTATGCATTCAGCAGGTCCACCCGGAGTAGCAGCCAATCCGCTTTCTGCAACATGGGGGTGTGTCCCTGCCCACTCTCCATTGTGCCGTATCTCCGCCCCTGCTCTGGATTCACAGGCGAGTGCGAACATCAGTGATCCTGTAACTCTATAAATATAAACACACACACACACATGCACACAAACACTCAAGCACACACACATACACACACACACCTTCACACCCATACACACACACACACACACACACACACACACACACACATATATACTGTACATACACACACCCATACACACACCCATACACACACATACACACACATGCACACAAACACTCAAGCACACACATACACACACACACCCTCACACCCATACACACACACACACATATACTGTACATACACACACACATACACACACCCATACACACACACACATACACACACATGCACACAAACACTCAAGCACACACATACACACACACACCCTCACACCCATACACACACACACATATACTGTACATACACATGCACACACACCCATACACACACCCATACACACACACATACACATACACACACATGCACACACACATACACATACACACACATACACACACACATACACATACCCACGCACACATATACATACACACACACATACACAAACACACACACACACACACACATACACATACACACACATACATACACACACACCCTCACACCCATACACACACCCCCACACACATAGACACATACACACACACTTCACATCCTCCCTTCCTCCACTTAACACATTGAGCTACTTGCATTAAGTCTCTGCAGATCTTTTCTGTTAGCTGTATAGTTTTAATGGTATTTATCTTCATTGAATTGCATTTCCCAGCTATTAGGCACAGTTAGATACACGCTAAGTGCTTCTACCAGCCACCCCTTCCTTATCTGCTGTTGCATCCAATTTAGTATTTTCCTCCCATTTAGGCTCATTCCTTTCATCGCTCCCCGTTGTTCATCCATCAAAATATCCAACAGGGAAACACAATATCTCCACGGACACAAAGCCAGACAAATTGATACTTGCCTGCCATAATATTTTTGATAGTTTATTGTTATTTTGGATGTAACCTTTTTCTGCCAGCCAGAAAATAAATGGAAATCCTGTACTCTTCACACATGAATTTATATTAATAGCATGTGCCTTAAAGGGATACTGTATTGTAAATGAATCTCCCCTTCCAATCATCAATTTTACTCACTGGTAAATATGGTGTATATATTGTTTACAATTCTTTACCTTTATTTTGCCATTTTAAATAGCTGCCTTTTTCTGTTGAAACCACCACTTCTACAGAAATGTTAAATTCTGCAGTACTGGCTATGGAAAAGTTATGTAAACAAGTTGCAGCAGCAGATTTCAACCTCCCAGGGGATGGGAGAGATATCCCAGCTCACTTGAAAGTGTGCAACCTTTCTAAATACAATTAACTCTTATTGGCTGTAATGCTTGTTCCATCTCCATTGCCGCTGTATCATGTGACAGTCATCAGCCAATCACAAAAGGTATTTGCCTGTATACTGTGAGCACTTGATTATGTTCAGTAGGAGCTGGTGCCTCAGAAAGTGTGCATATAAAATGACTGTGTAAATTTGGCTAATAGATATCAATTTGAAAATTATTTTTTTATTAATTGTCAGAGCTACCTGAATCATGAATGTTTAACTTCAGTGTCCCTTTAAATGTGTACATTTTCACGTGAGAATTTTTCAAGAAAGCTATAAAAAATACCCTTTAGGAAAATAAAATGGAGATAGCTGGCAATAGGTAGATTTCTCACCTCTTTCTGTTGTACTGGTTGAATCTCTTCCTGGCTCATCCCTTGTCGTTGGCTCGTCTCCTGTTACTCCTTTCTATCTCACTAACATTCTCAACAATAATGCAAAGTTATCAGTCATAGCAGGATCCACTTGAAATGTACTGGCTTGTCTATTTAATTGATTAGTTTTATTGTTTCCTAGCTAGCACAATAAGTCATATTAAACGTGTATTTATCACTCTGAATCAATAGTTTACATTGATTAAATAAATACATGTAATTAATGTGCAGCTTCTATTTTTAACAAAAATTTTAATGTTAAATTTGAAACTGTTTAAACATTAAAGTAATAGTAAAGTCAAAATTAACTATTTAAAATTCAGATAAAACAGTTTTCAACAACTTTCCAATTTACTTATATAATAAAATCAGCATTGTTCTCTTGACATTCTTTGTTTAGGAATATACCTTGATAGGCTGATAGGAGCTTTGTAACATTGCTATAAACATTGTTGCAAATACTGCTGCAATAGGGCTAAAGACACATGTATGCTCCTGATCTTATCTAGGATTATACTAACAACGGATATCAAAAGAACTAAACAAAATTGATCCTTGGAGTAAATTGGAAAATTGCTTATAGTTGCATGCTGTCCAATCCATTTAAGTTTAATCTTGATTTTCCTGTCCATTTAACTGAACATGCACAGATACTTTAAATCATTAGAGGGGCAAGAAAAGTATGCTAAAAAACAATAGCTTTATTCCTTTCTAAATAGAACTGAGTATGTTTTAAAACATCATGGGCTAGATTATAGGTGAAGCGCTAATTTATCACACACCAGTAAATGGGCAAATTCGCCAGTTTTCGGGCATGTGATAAATAACCAGCCATTACAAGTGGCTGGTTATTGCTACCGCGAGCTTGCGGTAGCAATTAGAACTCAGGAAATTAGATCTAGAGATCGGATCTCTGGTTCATTTTCTAAAAGTGCCCCAAATGCCCTCAAAAGGCATTGTAGTTTTTTATTTATTTAAAAAAATGTAGCATTTTTATTTTTTATAAACAACTGCTCTAGGCAATTATTGTAGTCTAAATTTGGTGGGAGTGGTCACTTAAAATTGCATTTACATTGCAGTCTTTGGTAACTGTGTGTTCCCAGTAAATATATATGTATGTGCTTATATATATATATATATATATATATATATATATATATATATATATATATATATATATATATATATATATATATATTTATATATTTATTTATGTGTTAATATGTGTATATACACATATTAACACATAAATAAATATGTATATCAGCAAATACATATATATTTATATTTGCTGCCCATGGCTGCGTGATTTACCCCATTTGCTGCGTGTGGCATCTGACGGCATCAGAACGAGGCTCCCATGAGTGCAATGCTTCCCAGCAATGCAAACACTATTTTTGGTTAATTTTCTAAATGTCCCCCAATTGCACCCAAAATAAAGTGGTGTGTTTTGGTTTAATAAAATAAAAAAATAACCATCTTTATTTTTTTTTATTCAAAATAACTGCTGCGCTTCTGTGCAATGACAACACAAGGTTGCGTTCGCATTGCACCTCATTTGTAATACCAGTGCTTATTTGCGTGAGCTGGTATTACTCAGTTGAGCTCAAATATCGCTTTTGCAGAAGAGTTATTTTGCGATCCACTTGTAATCTGGCCCCATGTGAATAAAAAGCAAAGATTGAAAAAAAAAAAAACACCCAATTGAGTTTGTTAATACATGGACTGGGCACTCACTTTAAAATATAAACTGTAGCTGCCAGAACCACCCTTAGCATTTTTGGTCCATAAAAAGACACATTTGTGGGACCCCTCAGCCCAACCTTCATATTCCCCTCCATAAGTATGCCCTGCCCCCTGTGTACACACAAATCCAATGTGTCCTATATAGAGAATAACACTATTGCACCTCCTGAAACCATAAACACTTCCTAAACTAAATACAAGAGATACATGTACTTTGCACCCTCTTATACCTTCACCCCTGATGATAGTGTGGGGCCCCCGAAATGCGTGGGGCCCAGGGCATGTGCCCCTCTTGTGCCCCCCAAAGGGCAGGTCTTAATGCTGCACATTAACTACATTAAAGGGATAGTAAACACCAAAAATTTTATTGTTTAAAAAGATAGATAATCCCTTTATTTACCATTCCCCAGTTTTGCATAACCAACACTGCTATAGAAATATACTTTTTACCTCTGTAATTACCTTGTATCTAAGCTTCTGCTGACTGCCTCTTTATTTCAGATCTTTTGACAGACTTGCATTTCAGGCAATTAGTGCTGACTCTTAAATAACTTCACGTGCATGAGCACAGTGTTATCTATATGAAACACATGAATTAACACCCTCTAGTGGTGAAAAACTGTCAAATGCAGAGGCGGCCTTCAAGGGCTTATAAATTAGCATATGAGCCTACCTATGTTTAGCTTTCAACTAAGAATAACAAGAGAACACAGCAAATTTGATGATAAAAGTAAATTAGAAAGTTGTTTAAAATTACATCTCCTAGCTGAATCATGAAAGTTTAATTTGGACTTTACTATCCCTTTAAATAAAATAGCTAAACTTTGCATAATTTTTTTTGACATATAAATATCTATTTTTGATATAGAATGATACAGAGTGAGTTAAGTGCACATGTCACTAATTGTGCTGGGAAGACATTATAACAAAAAGAATCACTGAAATAAAAAAAGTCAGTCAGTTCTAAGTTTATGTAAGTGTCTTACACAGGGAAATATCTTAGTTAGAATACCTTTAACTGGAAATGAAATGTCAAACATCTAATGTTAATGCTAGCGTTCAAGTGGACACAGACGTAGATCTTTATGGCACCTGAAAAAGGGCTTTTAAAAATGCTATTTTATTCGTAAAATGGATGATGTTTTGTCCCAGAAAAGGAAAGTTTGGAGAAGGGGTTGGAGTTGTGCTGCCCATCGACCAGTGAGCATTCAGTTCTTAAAGGGGCGTAATTATTTTTTCCTACTGTTTTGCAATAAATGAACTTACTATGTGATTGAAAACATGTTTGGTATACAGTCATTGTCTTTGTTTGCTACAGTTGTTTTCAACAGTCAAATTCTCCTCACCACTTGCCTTATTTGGAGAAGCCAATTCAAACTTATTAATAATGTAGAACTGCTTGCCACTTGTCATTTTGTTTGCAAAATCTCTGTTGCTTTGCAGTTTCTTATTGAGCCTTTCTGAGACCAATTAGTTACAAATATGTGTCAAGGTTATGCTTATGAAGCCTGGCAAGTGAACATCCAGTTCTCAAATTTGGAAAATCGACACTTTTCAGACTACAATTACAGGAAAAGGAGGCAAAATAAATAAAGAAGGTGTGATGAGAGTGGGAAGTGATGTCACCGGATGGGGGCGTGGCTTATAGCCGTTATTGTCTATGTCACAGTTACCAAGTTAGATGTGTTGTACAAGCTGTATACTTCTATGCTCTGCAATAAAATAGCGTTGTACCTTCTATGCTGTGTCCTGCATCTTATTACATTGTGTCAGAAGTATTTGCCTGCAGCTTGGCCCACATAGTGTCAGCAGTTTCAATGCTTCAGGATTGCTTACAAGCTGGAAAAAGAGAGTGGTGAAGTACAAGTTAATTCTCTTTTATACTCAAAGGGAAAGATGTGGAGCCAGTGTTCAAGGCATTTGCTTTCCAAGAAGGGGAATAATTTGACTTTAAAATAGTTATGAACAAACTCAGTGCTCACTTTGTGCCCAAAAGAAATGTGATTCATGAGAGAGCTTGTTTTTACAAACGTGCTCGGCATGTAAGAGAAACTGTGGAGTCATTTGTGTGCAGCCTGTGTGAACTATCCGAATTCTGTGAGTTTGGTGTTGCTAAAGAGGAGCAAATCAGAGGCAGAATAGTCATAGGAATTGCAGATGCAGAGGTCTCACTGAAAATACAGTTGGAGGCTGAATTAACTTTAGATGGGGCTATTAGGATGGTCTGCCAGAGTGTACTGGTGAAAAAGCAAAGTGCTGATCTAAGGTCTGAGAGTATTGTGGATGAAGTGCAGCAGTTCAGGAGATCTGCAGGTGAAAGGCACAGTGTGAGTGGTAGACCAAGGGCAACAGATAGGCCCAGAAATGGATGGGCGCAGCAGGCTTGCTGCACGCGGTGTAACCGTACCCATGATCAGAATGTCGTATGCCCCGCTTAAGATAAAAGATGTAGAAAGTGTAACCGAATCAGTCATTTTGGAGAGGCATGTAAAACTGAATACAATATGGAGATGCAGGTATATAGTGACCAGGAGGGTAAAGAAGTGTCCTTTGTAGGGTCTGTTGTTGAACATTCTGGTTCAGACGAAGATTGGCGGGTTACCCTTACTGTAATGGGAGTCAAGGTTGCCTTCAAGATTGACACTGGAGCAGACATCACTGTTTTGTCCCTTGCAGCATTCACAAAACTGCCTCGACAGCCTCAGCTGGCGAAAGTTACAAAAGGTGGCCGCATCAATTGTGCAGGGAAATTTCTTGCCAGCTGTGAGTACAAGCAGAAGAAATTCACTATGTGAGTACATGTAATTAGAGGTCAGTGTGTTAACAAACTATTAAGCAGGAAAGCAGCATGTGGTTTGGGCCTTGTCACCAGAGTGAATGAGATTTCGGAAGACATGTTTGGTGAATTGGGCTTACTGAAATGCAACCCAGTCCATATATCACTTAAAAGTGATGCAGTCCCATACAGCATTACCACTCCTTGTAGCGTTCCATTCCTGCTCATGCCTCAAGTGGAGAAGGAACTTCTGTGTATGAAGAATATGGGAGTTATTGAAGAGGTTGTTTGAAGCAAAGAAAAATGGGAAGGTACACATCTGAGTAGACTTGAAAGGCTGATTGAGGCAGTGAAGAGAGAGATATATGTGCTGCCAACGCTTGAAGACATAGCTCTGAAACTGGCTGGGATGAAGTTCTTCTCTACACTGGATGCTCCCAGAGGCTTCTGGCAGATACCTCTAGATCCACAGTGCCGCAAATTGACTACCTTCATTACACCGGTAGGTCAGTTTTGCTTCTGCAGGCAACCCTTTGTAATATCCTCTGCTCCTGAAATCTTTCAAAGAGAGATGAGTTCCCTCCTAAGGGACCACAAGGGCCCGGCAGTCATCATGGATGACATTCTAGTGTATGGGTCTACATTGGAAGAACATGATCAGCGATTTAGCTGTGTGATGCAGACCATTAGAGAGTCTGCATCATATTCACTATTTAAACCTTGCGGTTTATGGGTTTTTAATGTTAGTATCTAGTAAACTTATTTCCTAGTAAATAGCTGATCTCTATTTCCTCCCGCTGTGGGGCGGGTATGTTATCCACTATAGTCCATCTCAAGCTATCTGTATTTTTACTGTGGTGGATATTGAAATGCATAATAAAGGGGTGGTTAAAATGTCAGCTTTGATATTATATACATGCTCACAAATGTGAGACCTAGAGGTCATGCCTACGTACTGTAGGTCACACAGGGAACAGGTTAATAAATATATCACATATGTGGCTTTACAATTGTAGCATCTCCTGTGTTGAAACATCTCTTTTGTGGTCATACTCTGAAAACCATTACCCAATTGTACATATTCACAGGCCTTACAGTTTGTATTGTGACACTTGTACACTCCTTTCACTGTTAGTCATGAACTTTGTTTATTGCTGCATTTGTTTTTTAAGCAAGTAGGGGTGACCCTATTACCAATAGTGAGACCTCTTTTATACTCTTTTATAAGCAAATCTACACCCTCTCCAAAATACATCCACTAGGTCATCATCTGCTTTTAGCAATGAGTAATGTTTCAGAATTATCTCACAAATTTGTCCAAACTGTTCACTATATGTAGTTAGAAATGTCATTCTGTCACACCCTTCCTTATTTCTTTTAGAGGGTTTCCTTGTGTTTAACAGTAGCTCATCCCTTTCTCTGTTCTCCACTTCTTCCCTAATACCTAAACATTTAATTCCTTAATGTTCCAACAAATTGTCCCTTTGTTATGGCCTTAAAGACCCTATTAGGGTGGCTGCTTTTAGAATGCAGCATCATATTTTTAGCTGTAGGTTTTCAAAAGATTCTCGTATCAATGTATATCAATGACATCCAGATTTATTTTTCTTTCTCCCAATTCATAAGTGAAGGAGAGACCTATATCATTGGTGTTAATGGCCTTAATGAACCTTTCTACTCCCCATTTTTTCACCATTTCAAATTAAGATCAAGTCATCAATAAACCTTTTATAAAAGACAATAAAGGTTTAAAATGAGTTTCTATCACCATAGATGTGGGACTGCTCCCACCACCCCATGAAGAGGTTGGCATAGGAGGGGGCAAATTAATTATAAGTAAGCAAAAATTCTGTTACCCCTAAAATAAATTCACAATGGTTATCATTAAACTGGCCCGACCTATAGAGGAAAAATTCTAGCACTCTAAGGCCCTTCCTAAGGTATTTAAGAGTATAGGTCTTTTACATCAACAGTTAGCCACATCATTTTGTCTGGCCATTCTTGCTCCCTATGTAAGCCTAAAAGGTGTTTGGTGTCAGTTAAATGGCTGGTCAATCCTTCCACATAGGGTTGAAGGATAGCATCCAGCCACTGGGAGAGATGTTCCGTTAGAGATCCAATGCCATTAATTACCGGACGTCCTTGAATTTGGGGATCGGGCTTATGGATTTTAGGCAAATGATTAAAGACCGGAACTACCAGATCTTTTACTAGTAAATATTTATAGGTATTTTCATCCAAAATTCCTAAATATCTGCCTTCATCTAGTAAGTGTCTCATTTCTCTTTCATACATAGTTGTGGGATCTCTCTTTAGTCGCGTGAATTGATCTGTATCATTAAGCTGTCTAAATGGTTCAGCTAAAAATAAATCTCTATTCATCACGACAATAGACCCACCCTTATCAGCTGCCCTGATAGTGAGATTGTCTCTATCTTGTAACTGTTTTAGAGTTGTTGTTTTTTTGGTTAAATTTTGCTTGTTTGCCTTTTCATGTACATTTTCAGCCAAGGAGGTAAAGTCTTTTCCCACTCTCTTTTGAAATGTCTCCAAATATGACCTCTGTTCTGTATAGGGTAAAAGTTTGATTTGTTCTTAAATTTAGGGAGTTTTGCTATTTCAGAACCCCCTACCGCCCCTTCTGAATAAAGATTATCCAATACTCCTACATCACAGTCCTTAATAAATGTTAAATGGAGACCACTTTCTGGTGTGGGATTTGCTATTTCCCCTGTCCTTGTATCCTTATCTCTGTGTTAAATTTCAAATTAATTTGTACACATCGATTAAAGTGTTGAATAAACTGAAGTTGGAAGAGTGAACAAAATTGAGCCCTTTGTTAAGCACTTTCCTCTCCACGTCACTTAAATTATAGTCAGAGATGTTTATAAAATTGTCTAATCATACTTTGTGTATTGTCCCCACCTCTGTGGATATCGAGTTTGTTTGACTTGTTCTTGTGTCTGCAACTGTGACTCTTGTCTTTGCACCTGTGGGTTTTGATTTGAACTAATATTTGTACCCCCCCTTTGGGTACTTTTGGGCGCAGCTGAAAAACCTTATCCAAACACACCATCCGCCGCTGCAGATCCAAAGTGAGGCTGTATAACGGCACTGAGCAGAAGTAGGACTAAACCATCCGATTTTGGCTACAGGGGTGCTAGCTGTAAAAACGGCCAGGAGGACCGAAAACAAGTAGGCAAAAAGCAGTGTAACAGCAGCACTGCAAAGACTTCTGAGAAAAACTCCAGAGAGAAGGGCTGTTATAAAAAAAGAAAAATTATTATAACAGGTTAAAATCAGGTACATGGCAGGCAAACATCCTGACTAGTTTTGTGCTCTCAAGAGCACTTAATGATAGGATACGTTTGCATGTGCAAACCCCCTATTTAAAGGGAAAGCAACAAACAATCAATTAAGTTCTTAAAAAACTAAATACAATAGTACATTAAAATAAATGAATAATACATGTAAATCATATACATAACCACTAAGGAGGAGGAAAACATTTGATAAACATATGTAGTAGAATGATAAGGATATATTGTTTGGCTCATCAAAAATTAGTTTAATATATTGTAACTCATATTTTTTATATTTATGTATTTTGTTCATCTTATTTTATGTTCTATTTATGAGTAATCTCATGATAAAAAACCCTATACATAAAGAGAGAACAAGACTATAGATTAAGTATATTCTAGGAAAAGATATGTATATATAAACTAAACTAAACCAAACCTTAACATTGTGCTCATGCCTGGGGAGTTACTTAAGAGAGGGCACTGATTGGCTAAATAGCAAGTCTGTCAAAAGAATTGAAATAAGGGTGTTGTCTGCAGAGGCTTAGATTCAAGGTAATTATAGAGGTAGAAAGTATATTAATATAATTGTGTTGTTTATGCAAATCTGGGGAATGGTTAAAAAAAGTGATTATCTTTTTAAACAATAAAAATTCGGGAGTAGATTTTCCCTTTAAAGCAATAATTCACTTTCTCACATATGTTCAAAAATTCACTGTCAAGGAGAGAAATGATGGAAAATATTTGGGGTTCTTGTCTGAGCATTATTTTGTAATAATGGTGTCTCTGCTTCACACCCAGAACCCTGCATCTCAAGGCAAAATTAACCTTTATAAAAAAGTTTAAAGGACTTCACAGTACTGATGAGACTTTGTAGATAATCTTTGCCAGATGTTTGAGCTTTACGTCATCCGACCCTTAAACTAAGAATAGCAGGAGCAAAATAAAAAATAAAGGTTCACAGTTTAAGTTTTATATATTTATTTTAGCATGTACTAAAACCAACAATTTCTCTCTTTTTTTACACTTTAGAGAGCAATTTAACAATGACATTAAGATTAGTTGGGTTTTTGTAGACTTCCAGTAGAGGCGGAGCTCCCGTTGCATGCTGAGGTTTCTCCGACAGTGAGCTCGAGAGCTGGATGATTCCTCGCCCTAAGCTACCAGCCTGTTGGCTCTGCTTAGGCAAGGGCTGTTCAGGGCAATCCCTGGACCTGTTTCCAGAGCGGAGGAAGTCACAAGTAGCGGACAAAGCAGCGGTTGTTACCGCACCCCCATCACCTGTGGCTTGACAACAACCGGCATTAAAGGAGAAGATAGCCCTATGGGGCATCGGGAAGTTGAGTAGTCAAGTGGAAGATTTGGGCTATAACGGAGGCTAGAAGGAAAATGATAATCTACCAAAGACCCAAAGACAAAGCATCCCACTGGTAGACTGGAGTATAACAGGCGCGGAGGAATCCGGGCTTGTCGCTTCCGCCTCGCGGTTGAAAGCTGAAGGTATCACTGGCAGGTAACCCACTATGAAGGCTGACCTCCCACTGAATATCAGGTCCTGCAAAGTACCAGTGGCATGAAGCAGGAATTCTTTCCTCATTAAGATAGGTTTGAAATCTTTTTCTGATATTATTATTTAACCTGTTACAAGGTCTCTCTTACGACTATATATTAAAGGCTCTTTCTTGATATGGGCCTAATTGGACATAAATTTTATCTATCCAAGCTAGCTGTCAAATTCCCTGTATGGTCTTAATAATAGCATCCTGGGTCAGAATAAATGACAGAGTGACTTTGTAGGGTGTAGAAAATCATCCAGTTGTGGAATATGAATGAAACATAAAAGAGGCATTAGCTCTATACGACTCTCTGATAAATAGAGGAACTTTACTAGAAAAAGGGAAAAGAAAAGAGTACCCTCTATATAACTAGTGCCTTACTGTTCATTTCATCAGCCCAATTAAATCTTATAGGACACTGTTGTTCTATAATTTAAGTTGCTGGATAAAATTATTTATTTTTCCTCTGCAGTATAATTGGGACTCTTTGGCAATCGAAATCTGTGGAGTCCTTGCTTTGATAGCTACATATTAACATTGCCTGGTGTGAAAACACTAAAGTAAAAGGGATAAAGTAGATATCAATAGTATAACTACTGTTAAACTGACCCGTATGTTAATCTGTATAACCAGACGATATTGATTGCAAGCTTTGTAATATACTGGAAACATTTTAATTCATTATCCTGGAAAGGGGAAGATGATCGAGGGGTGAATGGGAGAAGGTGTTGAAAAAATTGTTCATAGGCTATATATTTAAACTTCATCGAACAGGGAGGGAATGTGAAGCAAAATATTGTGCCCTGACATTAGGAATCAAGTAGTATATGAATACAGGCTCAATTAACATTTAGTGACTCTTCACACTTATATAATCCCCTAGGGGACTTCAATAGGTACCCACACTTAAAAAAAAAAAAAAAAAAAAATCACTCACACACACATGACTGATATTCACCAGTTTTTATTTTTTCTTTGTTTTTGTTTTCTTTGTAGTTCACAAGCAGACTCTTGTTTTGGATTGTTTTATTATTGTATATGCACTTCCTTAAATGGAAAAAATTGTTACACATGTAAAGCAGCATTCTCCTATAATGCCTGTCAAATCAAAAGATAAGAAAACCAGGGTCACTGATATTAGTTAGATATAGTAGATATCAGCATTAGATTCACTATCATTATAAGCACTCACTATATACTTATGACATGGTTAGTCTCACCATAATACCACCTTAATATATTTTTTGGTTATATGCTTCCTCATTTCCCATTACAATTATTTTTACATCCACCATTTGATGACATAGACATTTATAGTGTTTAACATACACAGACATCACCTCCTAGATCGAGTTATTTGGGTATTATATACACATTACATTAATACATGCAATGTGCTTAGTGCATTTATGAATACATCAATCATTTATAGATTGCCATAAGTATTGCATTGTGTATCATCCACATAGAAACAATATAACGCTCAAGGGTGTATTCACGAGTTGGATTCACAAAAATACACACATAGTTACTATTATTATTATCCGATTATATGTCAGTTTTTATTTGACATTTTTTTGCTAATTTATCTTTATCATAAGCATTGTATTATTTATCCCTCACATAGAAATAACATACCGCTTAAGGATGAGTTTACATATTAGATTCACAATCTATACACTTGGTTATTGTTATTTACTATTACTGTCTGGGTATTTGTCAGTTTAACATGGTTTGGCAAATTTTTAGTGTTGGCCAATCAGATGGCGGACCACATACACTGCACTGACCAATCGTCTTTGTGGGTGTGTTTTGCATAGACTGGGGAATTGCCATTTCTACATGCTAACGCTCACATCACATCCGCCTGAGCAGACGGCAAATAATGCCATTACAATGCTTATCACACCCACGAACTTAATATTCAGGAATGATGGGATATGTAGTCCATATACCATTAGAACTCTAACCAATTGTATTCAGCATGTGACACAAGCCTCCCAGTTTTTGGTTAAGATTGGCTAGTAAGATTTGAGTGACGTAGTTTGTTTATATAGGCACAGGTGCTAACTTTTACACGATCGGAAAAAGGTTACATTTAGAAAATTGCACGATCACCTATTTATGGAATATTGTCCTTAGGGAAATAGGAACATAGTCACAATTGTATACTTAATCGATAACACCAATTAATTATTGCAACAAGTGGGTGTGGGGGGAAAGGAAGGGTCTTATTGGTTTATGTGAAGGAAGGGGAATGTTCATTGTGAACATGTGGTTACTAAGCCCTATTTAAGGGGAACTAAGACACAGTTAGAGTATACAAGCCTGAGGAAACGGGGTTACCCCCGAGAAACGCGTCACTTTCTATCGCTATATGTTATAGGAGATTTGATTTTAACACACCCAGCTGAAATGTGTTACATTGCTGGCAATTTTATTTTGTATAATAAATGCTAGTTTTACTATTTACTAAGACTGGTGTGTGTATCAATCTCCCCTCAAGTAACCCAAGGGCTGTTTAGCCTTTCTCCCCCGCTCCAATTCGCAGGAAGCCATCCAGGCAAGGGTTGCCGTTCAGGAGATCCACTGTTACAAGACATCACGACGGGGATTGCTTCACACAGCCAGCTGGTTTGCTGATTGAATACCAGCCCGCTTCTAATAGGCATAAGAGAGTGCCTTCACGTTTGTGAGTACCCTGCATCTTGTTTAGTTTGGTTTCTGTGGTATCTGTTGACCTACACATGTGGCGCCTCTGTTTATGTTTTGATTACAGTTTTCCATCTCAGAAGTTGCATCACTTGTGAAGTGAAGACCGAGAGCTGCCTTTTCCTCATACGGACTTTTGTGGGACTATCTCCATATACCTTTCACATTGGCCACTACTCAGTGCCACGTGTGTATATATATATATATATATATATATATATATCCATTTGTACATAATCTTTTTTTAATTATTTTTGTATTTTATATTTTGTTCTTCTATATACCTTTTTATGCATTTGGTGTTTTGAAATGCACATTTAACACTTGGGTAACTTTTACCACTGTTGCGTAGCGCCTCCTATAGGTGATCTGTGATATTACCAGTACAGATTTTCAGTTTTTGTTTCAAGACTTTTCTATTGAGACCACACAAAAAAAGGAAGTTCATGGCCCCATTATGTACATTAATGATTGAAAAGGGTTTTAAAGCTTGTATGCTGCATCCAGCAAAGATTGTAGTCGAGGAGAATGGTAATAGACACACGTTTAATGAAGCAGGTGAAGCAAAATAATTCATAAGCTCTAAATAAATGTTAATAGGTGCATGGTTAGATAGGCTATATTCACGACTTAGGTTATTCAGAGTATGATATATGGATAGTGAAAGTTAACTTTGAGGAAAGACCCTCTAGTAAGCTCGTAAGCAGAACACAAGTTTGTATGCATATATTTATTTTTAACCCTTTTTTTCTCTCCTCTCCCTCTGCCGCTCCGGAGTAGGTGTCTCATTGTCCTGTATTGCTCTCTGGCAGAAGCTGTGTTTTTAAAAAGTGTGAACTTTTATTATGATAAATGGAAATAGAAAAGTGAACGTCCTTTCCTAGAACATAGGTGGCATCACCTCACTGATCAAATGTAAATTTATAATAAAAAGTTAGGTAAACAAAATCCGAGTATTGTTTTCCTACAGGAATCTCATTTAAAAGAGCTAGAAATTCCTAAATTAAAATCAAGATGGGTTGGTGAGGTGATAGCAACTCCCTGCACAAGAAGAAAATCAGGGGTGGCTATGCTCTTAAATAGAAATGTAACATATGAGATCATTAAAACTGAGTTAGATAAAGATGCAAGATATATGATTTTAGTCAATTAAGTCAATTAAGTTAAGTTTGTACTCTGTAATATTTACGCCCCAAATACATTCTCTAAGGAGTTTAGGGAAAAAATTAAGGTTAAATTATTTCCATTTGTATCGGATAATTTAGTTTTAGGGGGGACTTCAACATGTCTCTTCTGCAAGAATTAGAAAGATTCTCCAAAAAAAATATGAAAGAGTATAACAAATATGCTAAATATTTTTAAAAAAATTGTTATAAGCTTAAGATAGTGGATATATGGAGGATTAAAAATCCAAACCTACACACTTTTACATGTGAATCAAAAGCACATAAATCTTTCTCTAGAATAGACTTTTTATTAGTGACTGAATCTCTCTCCATAATGAGGATTGAACCACAGATAAGCGATATCTCTATATCAGATCATGCGATCATTTCATTATCTTTTCACATGGGGATTAGATCTAAAAGTGAAACTCAAACTATTTCTTTTCCGCATTATCTCTATTATAATACTAGATTCTCTCATTGGCTGAAACAGAAATGGAGAGACTTTTGTACCCATAATATTTCATACTTTAATAAAACGGAAAAATTCTGGGAAGCATCGAAAGCAGTGTTACGGGGAGACATTAAATCATATGTGTATAGTAGGAAAAAGAAAGCATTAGCCAGTGAAGTTCAATTGGCAAATCAAGTAAAAAATGCTTATAGGAAGTTCTATAATGACTCATCGGATATAAACTGGGGAAATTATATTAAAGCAAGACAGGAAAGGGATATAGATCTAAAAAATTGCAGGAAGAAGAACTGAAGGTAAATATAAAGTTCAAAGGATTTTATGGGTGCTCTGCTAAATATCTGGCTAATCTAGTTAAGAATAGAAGGAAGAAAAATTATATTTTAGCTATCAAAAATGTAGAACAGCGGCACACAGACTCCAAAGATATTAGTGAAACTTTTTTTACATACTATAAGCAGCTATATACAAATATTAAGTATAATAACTTGAATCAAGCAAATTTCTGGTCACAAGTTAGAACACCTAAGACAACAGAGGAACAGCTTGCAATACTCAATGCCCCAATCACAAATTAGGAGATTGTGAAATAAATGCTATAAAGGAGGCCAAATTAAATAAGGCAGCAGGCCCGGATTGCTTGCCTGCAGAATACCTTAAAATACTGGTGGAAGAAATTAGCCCTGTCTTAGAAAAACATTTTAATAATTATTTTGTACATAATAACCCAACATCAGTTTATTTCTCTGCAGCATATATCACCCTAATACCAAAGAAAGGTAAAAATCCAGAAGAACCAGCTTCATATAGACTGATATCAGTACTGAAAGTGGATTATAAAATTTTAACATCAATTGTTGCATCTAGATTAATGGGTTGTCTCAATAAAATCATTCACCAGGATCAAACAAGCTTCATGGCATCAAGAAAGTCGTCCAAAAATATCTGTAAAGTTACAACCTACTTAGATTATATGTGGAACATAGAGAATACTAGAGGGAAACAATTAAAATACGATACAGCTTTATTGACGCTTAATGCCGAAAAAGCCTTTGATTCGATTGAATGGGAGCATCTGTTCAAAGCACTTGAAAAATTTGGATTAAAAAATCATTTTGTACAATTTATCCATAATATATATAGAAACCCGATATCCTTTCTATTGATTAATGGTTCATTAACCACAGGACAATCATTAAAAATGGTACTAGGCAGGGTTGTCTGCTTTCCCCCTTACTTTTTAATATTGCTGTTGAAACCCTGGCTATTGGTTAAGAGAGGTGTGTGAAGGGATCCTGATGGCTAAACAAACATTAAAAATCCTCCTATATGCAGATGACCTGCTAATCTTTCTTCATAACACATCTTAAGCAATACCTTTAATTTTAACATATTTAAATCTGTTTAGTACTTTTTCAGGATACAAAATAAATTAAAACAAAAGTGAACTTATGTGGGTACAAAAGACTAGATCTAGTATACAGGAACCCCCATTTAAAGTTGTAGACTTGCTTACATACCTAAGTATACACTTGCATAAAAATCCACAGAATTGGTACAATTTAAATGATCAAGTACTCTTTCAAAAGATTAAAAAAGATTTAGAAATATGGACATCTTTCCCGTTGTCAATGTAGGCCAGAGTTAGTCTTATCAAAACAATCATTTTCCCACGATTATTGTACACACTGCAGAATCTTCCATTATTTCTAAAAAAAATCTGATATATATAAAATACATGCTATGTTTACAAAATGTATCTGGAAAGGGAGGAAGGTAGGTATCTCTATAAAGAAATTAATGCAAAAACATAGTATAGCTGTTTTTTACAACTTGGCAGCTTTGGTCAAAATTGCAATTGACTTGTAAGCAGAAACTAATTGGCTCTCCTCAACTGAAATTGAAAATGAAATTATATTATTTATCCTTTCTCACTGAAAGCCGTTCTACTTAACCCACCTAGAGAAGTCCCTGGTAATTTAGGTAGTCTAATCACTATTAACAATGTAGTTATAGCTTGGTGCAAATTTTGCGCCCTGATTGGGACAGACTATTCTCTATCTGAATATCTACCAATAATAGGCAATGTAGAATGTATCCTTGGAATCATTCAGAAAGTATTTAAGAGTTGGGAGGAGAAGTATTTAAAATATATCTATCAAATCTTACTAGACACTGGACATATATCATCATTCGAATTCCTTTTGTTGCAATATGATCTTTCCAGAAACAACTTTTTCGCTTACCTACAAATACAACATTTTTTAATAATAAGGGCTGGGTTGGTGACAGAAATCGTGCATTGCCTGATATTAGAATGTGTGTTCAAAAATATGCTGGTGGAACTTCATCAATATCCCTAATCTATAATATTATGCTGGCCAAACAGAGCCAAATTGTTTTAGATAAAATATGTAATATTTCGATACCCTACTTTTCAGATACAAACCATGAAAAAAATAAAAGCAGGTTTAAATGCACTAGAAACATTTAGGATTTCGGTGAATTGGAAAGAGTCACACATGAAGCTGATGAATAATTATTTTCTTACTCCCTTTAGATTGGAAATAATGTATCCAGCACAAATATGCTCTTGTCCACGATGTTCATACTTAAAAGCAGATACCCTGCACATGTTTGAACTATGCCCAAAGATTTATCAGTTCTGGAAAAAGGTTATTTTTTGGTTTAACAAAACTTATAGGGTTGAAATTTCCATAGAGCCAGAAGAGATTGTATTTCTTAAAACTCAAAAAGATAATCACTGCTTACATAAAAACATATTTAATACAATAATCTTCCTGTCTAGACATTTAATATTGAAGTCCTAGAGAGGAAGAATAGCTCCTAGTTTTTCACTCTGTATCAGAGAAGTACAGAATCAAATCATATTTGAATCCTTTCATACATAATTAACAGGGGGAAAAATAAATAAAACGTTTTTTAGTTGGATGGTTCCCCGTAATTAAAACCTACTCCCATCAAATTCAAAAACGCATATTAAACCCTTTTTTGAGCTCTAATAGTTTTGCAGAACTGGTATTATTAGATGAATTTCCAGCATCATGGATCTCATTATATAGATAATTATATTAAAGGGCCATAATACCCAAATGTTTAAACACTTGAAAGTGATGCAGCATAGCTGTAAAAAGCTGACTAGAAAATATCATCTGAACATCTCTATGTAAAAAAGAAAGATGTTTTACCTCAAAAGTTTCTCAGTAGCCACATCCCATTGTAAAGGATTTCTATCAACAAATCAGTATGTCTGTCCCAGGACAGCGGAAGGAGCGAGCATTCGTGCACACTCATCTTATTTCCCTATTCAGTGTAAGGAAGTTTACAATGAAATCTCATTTCTTCATTTATTTATTTTTTTACCTGCAGCTGAGCAGCAGCTGAGTATAACTTTTTACACAGAACTTACTCTGCTGGGCTGAGGAGATTGTGAGGTAAAATATCTTCCTTTTTTACATAGAGATGCTCAGGTGATATTTTTCTGTCAGCTTTTTACAGTTATACTGCATCAGTTTCAAGTGATTTAGCATATGAGTATTATTCCCTTTAAGCTGAATAGGGAAATAAGATGAGAGTGCACGTAAGCTCGCTCCTTCGGCTGTCCCGGGACAGACATACTATTTTGCTGCTTAGAAGTCCTTTACAATGGGATGTGGCTAATGAGAAATTTTTGAGGTAAAATATCTTTCTTTTTTACATAGAGATGTTCAGATGATATTTTCTAGTCAGCTTTTTACAGCTATGCTACATCACTTTCAAGTATTTAAACATTTGGGTATTATGGCCCTTTAATAGGCTGAAGGACTAATAGCCAATTGTTATGACCTACTGATCACAAGTCATGTTGCATGACTTTAGCAGATGAGGTGATCGGGAAGGGGGACACAACTCCTGGGGTGGCGGGGAGGGGGGGGGGGGGGCGTTCTGTCCAGATTTAGTTTTTTTTGTTTTGTTATTTCTGTATTTTGTTTTATTATATTTGTTGCTTTAGAAAACTGTCAATCCAAGTTATATCTATGAATAATAAGGCAGAATATGTTTAATGACAAACTGAACTTCTATTGTTAAAGATTTTCAGTTAAAATTTATCAATGTATGCTCATTCTTTGTTTTCAAACCTTGTTCCTGTCTTGTAATTGAAAATGGATTACAAATAAATATATATATATATAAAAAAGAGATTAGGTTTTTAATTTTTAATTAAATTATTTAAAAGTATTCTAATCAAGTACCTTTCCCGTATTAGCCACTTACATAATAACTTAAGCTACATGATATTTTTAGGTTTATAATTTTTCAGAATAAGCTCTGCTGCAATACTAAAAATGAATATATATATATATATATATATATATATATATATATTTATATATATACACATACATATCAAATTTGCTTTAGATGTGATCTGAACTCATGACACTCATCAAAGGAAGCAGGTGTTTATTTGCTAACCCAGTGTTTTTCAACCAGTGTGCCGTGGCACACTAGTGTGCCGTGAGAGATCCTCAGGTGTGCCACGGCAGACTGACAACAGTGTGACATATTTTTTAAACTTTGCTTGTTCTTTACTCCCAGTGCAGGGGTAGTTTGTAGTAGGCATGGCATAACAGCACAATACATACAGTATGTGTGTGTTTGTGTGTATGTGTATATATATATGCTGTATTAGGCTACAATGTGTGATTTTTTTTTTAATTTTGGGATGGTGGTGTGCCACAGGATTTTTTAATGTAAAAAAGTGTGCCACGGCAAAAAAAAGGTTAAAAATCACTGTGCTAACCTATCCTGAATCTTGAGAATGGCCATATCATAATGACGTCACACAAGTATAATGTGTTAATAAATAATGCAATATATTTTTCTAGACATCTGTGCATGTTAGTTAACCATTAAACTATGAGTGCAATATCATGAAGCTACAGCTGAGCATGAGGGTACTCTTGAAAAACTTTTTTTTCTTTGACAAACATTTCAAACAATGCAGATAATATGCTGCTTTCTTATACTCTTATACTTCCATTTCTACCTGAATCTGGAAATTCAATTCTGCATATCAAAGAGAAAATTTAAATTAGTATATGTTGGAGGTCCCAAAACTGTGGCAATCAGTCAAATTGACTTTTAAAATTGTTTTCATTTTGCCCTTGTAGTACTTCTACATTAATAATAAAAATGTTAATTGTACAGCAGGGCTTCTTAAAAGCCTTTAATAATTTATTGGTGTCAACATTAGATCACAAGATGTGACCTTATGCCAGATGTCTATAAAAGGTTACATCTGGTGATTGAAGCTTTAACACAAATAATTGACTACAATTAAGACATCTTGTAAAAAAGCTGCTTACTTTTTACAAAGTGTATATATCCTGATCTGGGAGCAAGGCAGGAATCTACATATTTAACATTATAGATATTGGTCAATGAAACTGTATAGATATTTTCATTCTTGCCATTGTGACATAGCAATTATATAGACTTTTTTAATTGCATTTGTGATTTATTAATTCTACTTTGTTATTGTAAACTACACTGATTTTTCACTGTGGAAGAAACGGATTGTTGTTTTAATTATCAGCCATATGACTAATCAGTCTGCAAAGCCTTTACATTTTTCATAGGTGACTATAATTTGGCTTAGGAAAGTACACCATTGATGAACAATACTTAAAAAATGTAACCTCTTAAAACATGCTGTTGTTTATATTTTAATTAAATTATACCCCTATGGCAATCAAGGCATTAAAGGGACAATATAGTGCAAAAATGACATGCTCTAATTCATTGTAGTATGTCTATGAATGGTGGGGTTATGCAACTGCCGATGCTACCAATTGGCTTGCTGGTTGTTTAAGTTCTCTTCAGCTCCAAAGTAGGACTTTATATATGTGTTTAACCCCTTTCGAGGGTGTTAAGCCTATCGGTCTAAATTACTAAAAGAGTAAAAAATGGTATGGTACGTCAGCCCAGTTGATACGCATGAATGGCTGCATGAGAAGTGATATGGTGCAGGCTACAGTACTTATGTCAAAGATCATGGATGAGTAATTTCCCTCAAGTAATAGATTTCTATGAGGGATTGCACTAAACTTATTCATGGTTGATAATGAGAATGCGTAAAGCCAATCAAGTTCAAAGGTATTGATATTTGTCATTGATTTCTATACCATTTGAATGTGTATTAGAATGCACAGTAGCAAGCAATAAAAGTTAATACAAGGTTTCCAAAGCATTAAATCAGAACCAGCTTGTAATATTAGTGCAATATTGTAATATATGATATCAATTAAAAATATAGGGGTATATTTATCAAGCTCCAAATGGAGCTTGATGCCCTTTTTTTCTTGCGAGCCTGCAGGCTCGCCAGAAACAGCAGTTATGAAGCAGAAGTCACAAAGACCGCTGCTCCATATCCAGTCCGTCTGCTCATAGCAGGCGGACAGACATTGCCGGAAATCAACCTGATCGAGTACGATTGGGTTGATTGACACCCCCTGCTGGCAGCCTATTGGCCACGAGTCTGCAGGGGGCGGCGCTGTACCAGCAGCTCTTGTGAGCTGCTTGTGCAATGCTGAATACGGCGAGCGTATTGCCCGCCGTATTCAGCGAGGTCTGTCGGACCTGATCCGCACTGTCGGATCAGGTCCGACAGACCTTGATAAATAGAGGCCATAGAGTGCGCTAAACATTTTAACCAAAAACTTTTAATATAAAGCACTATTGATTGCACAGGTCAGAGTGCGAAATAACAAGCTGCACATTATTAGTTGTGCTCCAATCATAATCTAGGCCAGAAATAAGAGCCTACACGTTTTGCTCTACAATGTCACTTTAAAGTTATGATGTATTGTCTATGATATGTTTATAGACTTATATGTGTAATATGTTAATAAAAACAATGGCAATAACTGAAATGTATTAGCTTTGTAAAGTGATTTTGTGCATGTTACTTATAATAGCATTTTAAGCCTGGGAAAATATTTAACATAAAAAAAAAAAAAA
The DNA here is from genome assembly GCF_027579735.1 of Bombina bombina. NCBI lineage: Eukaryota > Metazoa > Chordata > Amphibia > Anura > Bombinatoridae > Bombina > Bombina bombina. Next base: position 675,458,129 of record NC_069501.1, on the reverse strand, counting down.
TTGAAAGCACTCAACAAGTGGCACATTTCAAGTAATTTCTAAAATCGGATTTCTAATTAAGATAAATGTAATGGGTGTTCCCATTAAGGGCAAAAAAAAAAAAGCTTTTCTCATCTGTAAAGATGATATCAGCCAATATGCAACTTAAGCAAAAGGCTGTATTCCCATCTTCACATGTTCTGCAATTTTCTGTGATTCAAATGACACAAGAGAGGGAAGCACGGTTTATAAATCATATATAAAACTATTTCAATATTGGTCATCTTTACTGAGCCCTGGAACTTTTATATTACCACATTTTTCTCTCCAAAATAGATAACTAAGCAACTATTTCTTATTAAAGTGCATACTTAAGATGAAAAATGACAAGAAAGGGTCATTTTGTATCAAGTAATTGGTCCTGTGTTTTCATGTTCAGATGTTGTTAGCTATGAATTATTTATTGTCTGATCAATCAAGCTAATTTGGTAAGAAACAGAAATATTTAAAAAAAGATAAGTTCATTTTTTCATCTCAGAAATTTTAGCAACATTAATTGTTTGACTAAACCATAAATGTTATATAACGTAATGTTATCATGTTTAATTTATGAAGTACTCACATATTATGCATAGCTTATTGTTTAAATTAAATGGGAATGGAACTCAACTAGAATAAAATTCAAAGACACCCTTCTTAATATATCTCACCGTAAGGAATTTAGAATGACAGTTCTCTGTCCTGGGAGCATTCATTTTATTTTACTTAGTAATTTTAAAGGGAGATTTAAGATGAACCATATTTGTGATTGTGCCCCTATTTTAATGCCCATCCATCTACTAAAAAAACATATGGTGCACACATTTAATGGACAGTAAACACCTAGGGCCATATTATGAGTGGAGCACTTAGAGTTGCACGCAAGCAAAAAGAGGTTTATCGCAGGTTTATCACTCCTATTAACAGTTGAAAGTAAATGTGATCTCTTGAGCACAAAAGAAGTTAACGCACTTCAAGATAGAACATCCTCAGAGCTCTGGTTAACTGTTTTGAAAAACAAAAAAGTGTCACAAAACATAAAAAATACATTTAAAAGTACAGTTACACTCATAATAATACTATGCAATAAAAATAATAATAATAAAAAAATTGCACAAAAAGTTTATGAGCTCAAAGATATTAGTTCTCAGGTGTTAGAAAAAAAAGGCAGCCAAAGGACTTTAACATTGAGATACATACATACAAATGTCTAATTATGTATAGGTATGTATGTATGTGTATATATATATATATATATATATATATATATATGTTTATATAGTATGTGTGTACAGATGTATTTATGTGTGTATATATGTATTTACAGACGTATATACACATATAAGCACATACATACATATATTTACATATTTAGGCATAAATAGAAGTGCTTCTGAGCCCTTCACAGTTAATTAGATGAAAACATGTAAAAGCATATTTATGTTACATTCATCCTATATAATAAAAGGCCGGGTATGTTTGTCAGATGCAGTCATGCGCAGTAGAGACTGCAGAGGACAAACATACCTGGTCTTGAGCAGCAGAGTAGTGCGCACTGCGGAAGCTGCCTGTTAGGGGCATGGCTGGGCGTGCCATAATGGGGGCGTGGTTGTACGTGTTGTGATGTGGGCGTGGCCGACGGCATGGCGAGGGGCGTGGCCGCGCTGTAGCGCGTGGGAGGGGCGGGAGAGAGGTGGGAGAGATCAAAAGAGAGGAGGGAAAGAGAGAAAGTGAGCAAAAGAGGGGGGGGGAGAGAGAGAGAGAGCAAAAAAGAGGGGAGAAAGAGCACAAAAGAAGGGGAGAGAGAGAGCACAAACGAAGAGGGAGAGAGAGAGCACAAAGAGGGGGAGAGAGAGCTCAAAAGAGAGGGGGAGCGAGAGCTCAAAAGAGAGGGGGGAGAGAGAGCTCAAAAGACAGGGGAGAGAGAGTGCAAAGAGAGGGAGAGAGAGGGCGAGTTTAAAAGAGAGGGGCGCGAGAGAGAGCGCAAAAGAGAAGGGGGATAGAGGGTGCAAAATAAGGAGATAGATAGTGCAAAAGAGGGAGAGAGAGAGAGCACAAAAGAGAGGGGGAGAGAGCACAAAAGAGAGGGGGAGAGAGTGCAAAAGAGAGGGGGAGAGAGAGCAAAAGAGAGGGGGAGAGAGAGCAAAAGAGAGAGAGAGCAAAAGAGAGGTGAAGAGAGAGCAAAAGAGAGGTGGAAAGAGAGAGCAAAAGAGGGGAGAGAGTAAAAAGGGGGGGAGAGAGAGCAAAATAGGCAAGAGTGAGCGCAAAATAGGGGGGAGAGAGCAGAAAAGGGGGGAACAGATAGAGAGAGCGAACAAAAGAGGGGAGAGACAGCAAAATAGGGGAGAGAGAGAGAGCAAAAGAGGGGGAGAGAGAGAGCACAAGAGGGGAGAGAGCGCAAAATAAGGTGGAGAGAGAGAGAGCTCAAAAGAGAGGGGGAGAGAGAGCACAAAAGAGAGGGGGGAGAGAGGGAGCAAGGGTTGGAACCGCGGTACTTAAAAAATTGGCTTTAGGATTAGTATTTAATAAAGTGTTATACTGTGCATTTACTGTAAATATTTCACATCCAATGTTATGCATATAGCAGAATATGTTCCATGTATTTATAAATATATATTTCTATATATATCTGTATGTATATATATATATATATATATACCTATATATAATTACCTATACATATATAAATATAGATACTGTATATGTTAAACCTATATATATATATATACAGGGTTTAGGTCTGGAGACATGCTTGGCCATCCATGACCTTTACCCTCAGCTTCTTTAGCAAGGCAGTGGTCGTCTTGGAAGTGTGTTTGGGGTTGTTATCATGTTGGAATACTGCCCTGTGGCCCAGTCTCCAAAGGGAGGGGATCATGCTCTGCTTCAGTATGTCACAGTACATGTTGGCATTCATGGTTACCTCAATGAACTGTAGCTACTCAGTGCTGGCAGCACTCATGCAGGTCCAGACCATGACAATCCCACCACCATGCTTGACTGTAGGCAAAACACACTTGTCTTTGTACTCCTCACCTGGTTGCCACCACCACGCTTGACACCATCTGAACCAAATAAGTTTATCTTGGTCTCATCGGACCACAGGACATGGTTCCAGTAATCCATGTCCTTAGTCTGCTTGTCTACAGCAAACTGTTTGCGGGCTTTCTTGTTCATCATCTTTAGAAGAGGCTTCCTTCTGGGATGACAGCAATGCAGACCAATTTGATGCAGGGTGCGGCATATGGTCTGAGAACTGACAGGCTGATCCCCACCCCTTCAACTTCTGCAGCAATGCTGGCAGCACTCATACATCTATTTCCCTAAGACAACCTCTGGATATGAGGCTGAGCATGTTAACTCAACTTTTTTGGTCGACCATGGCGAGGCCTGTTCTGAGTGGAACATATCCTGTGAAACCACTGTATGGTCTTGCCTGCCATGCTGTAGCACAGTTTCAGGGTCTTGAAAATCTTCTTATAGCCTAGGCCATCTTTATGTAGAACAACAATTCTTTTTTTCAGATCCTCAGAGAGTTCTTTGCCATGAGGTGCCATGTTGAACTTCCAGTGACCAGTATGAGAGAGTGTGAGAGTGATAACACCAAATTTAACATACCTGCTCCCCATTCACATCTGAGACCTTGTAACACTAATAAGTCACATGACACCGGGGAGGGAAAATGGCTAATTGGGCCCAATTTGGACATTTCCACTTAGGGGTGTACTCACTTTTGTTGCCAATGGTTTAGACATTAATGGCTGTGTGTTGAGTTATTTTGAGGGGACAGCAAATTTACACTGTTATACAGGCTGTACACTCACTACTTTACATTGTAGCAAAGTGTCATTTCTTCAGTGTTGTCACATAAAAAGATATAATAAAAAATTTACAAAAATGTGAGGGGTGTACTCACTTTTGTGAGATACTGTATATATATATATATATATATATATATAAAACATTTTGTATTTATTAATAAATTAAACATATTCTGCTAAGTGAAGAGCATTTGAATGCGATATATTCATATTGTCATGTTGGGTTATTGCACTTGAGAATATGCGATCGGGCTTGTGTGCAAGTAAGGTTTTTTTCCCACTTTTTTTGCTCCATTGACTTCTATGAGTGAATACAATAAGGCACGAGTGATATCTTAAGTTTGGCTTTTTGTGTTCATTGGGTTAGCACTTGTGTGAAAACAGTTTACATTTAACTTGTTATTTGAGTACTACCCAACGCGCTCAAAATATTTCTATAGGAGTTATCGCAGCAGCGTTAAATATACATTGTTTTTTATATATATATATATATATATATATATATATATATGATGTTTTTTGGTAAAATATATTGGTATACCTAAAAATATATATGATAATGATGATGTAACAAATAAAAAGGATACAAATGTTGCAAGACACTTTGCCTCTTTCCATAACAGTGAAGCAACAAGCCTAAAATTTGTGGCTATCGATAAAGGTGACCCCCATGGTAGGGGAGGCAATGTTGATAAAATTGTGTTACAGAAAGAGGCAAGGTGGATATACAGATTAAGGGCAAGAAGCCCATTGGGCCTGAATGATAAAATGGACTATGCTAGCTTTGTATAATGATTTAGAAAGAAATGTCTATGTTAAAAATAAAAAATTATATACATACAACAGTAAGTAAGAATGTTGGATTATCAGTAATAAATTGAGTTATATTATTGAGATAAAATATTGGATATGTACATATGACTTTCAGAAACAAGTAGGATTAGACTATCACTTGTCACTTAATATAAAAATGTGTAAATATATTGTTAGTAAATGTCCCTTTAAGAGAGAGAAAATATGATAAGTTGCCTGAGGGTTGGTCTTAAGATGTATAAAGGAAGGTACACAGGTGTCTAGCAATACAGCCCTGATGAGGCCCCACTTGGTGATTTCAAAGGGGTGAAACGTACATGGTGTTGGCTTGCTGAAACCTTATATGCTATTTTTATGGCATTTCAATACATAGCATTATCCTGTTTGTGAGCCGAGGAAGGTAGCCTCTACATGCTAAGAACGAAACTGGGCTTTGATTTGCTGTTAAAACTCTCCCGGATTGCATCACACACCTGTTTGAAAACACTACACTTGGTTGCAGTAAGCAGAGAGCAGTGATGTCAGACCCAAGAGCATGCTGGGAAAACCTGCATGTGTGTGGAGCAGGAAGACTGTTCACCATGAGAGCGGTGCATCTTGGAGGTCTATACTTCTGATGATCCAAATAACTTCCTTCGATTTTCACGGATCCGGTAAGAGGAGGAGGTTAGCGGGTGCAGTTTGACCTAAAGAGCGGTTATGTACTGTGGTTGCTGATTGCTCTTTGTAAGTCTGCAAGCAAGATCTGTAAACAGGCCTTTTGAAGCAAAATGCTAAAGTGTGTTAAACAGCTCTGATTCCTAATAGAGCATTTAAGGGAGCTGTGAAGTTGGCTCAATACAGTTTGAATATAATTGCTTTGTTTTGCAAAAAATACAGGATGGACAATCCCAATGGATTTTGTATTTAGTTCTTTGTTTGGATGATGAACTAATCTTGCCTGGAAAATTTGAGGTTAACAATCCAATACGAGCAATGGACGATATGTGCCTATTCAAATATGCTATAAGGTCTTAAATTGACATATTAAGTGTTGCATTTATATGTAATGTGTTGAAGTAAATGGTTTAATAAGCACTTAGATGCAGTTATATGTATAGATATATGCATTTATATGGATAATAAAAGAACTTATGGTTTTATGCAAAAAGAGTGCTGATTTCCCTTACTTTTTGGAAAGAGGTTTAATTATACCCCTTTCACTTATCTCTCTTTTTAAAAGTTGAAAACATTAATTTGAGGGTCTGCACCAACAATCCATTAAATAAGGTGAATCATTTTATAAATAACCATTTGCGTAGAGATTAAAAAATAGGACTACACCCTCTCCCAGCCCCATTAATTAAAGGGACACTGTATCCAAATTTTATCTTTTGTGATTCAGATAGAGCATGCAATTTTAATCAACTTTCAAATGTACTCCTATTATCAAATTTTCTTCATTCTCTTGGTATGTTTATTTGAAAAGCAAGAATTTAAGATTAGATGCCGGCCCATTTTTGTTGAACAACCTGGGTTGTCCTTGCTGATTGGGCAGCACCAATAAACAATTGCTGTCCATGGTTCTGAACCACACATTTGCTGGCTCCTCAGCTTAGATGCCTTCTTTTTAAAATAAAGATATCAAGAGAACGACGAAAAATTGATAATAGAAGTAAATTAGAAAGTTGCTTAAAATTGCATGCTCTATCTGAATCACAAAAGAAAAAATTTGAGTACAGTGTCCCTTTAAATTTATATATATATATATACAAATATAAATAAATACATATGTGCATATAGATATATATATACAGTATCTCACAAAATTGAGTACACCCCTCATATTTTTGTAAATATTTTATTATATCTTTTCATGTGACAGCACTGAAGAAATTACACTTTGCTACAATTTAAAGTAGTGAGTGTACAGCCTGTATAACAGTGTAAATTTGCTGTCCCCTCAAAATAACTCAACACAAAGCCAATAATGTCTAAACCGTTGGCAACAAAAGTGAGTACACCCCTAAGTAGAAATGTCCAAATTGGGCCCATAATGTGTCAATATTTTGTGTGGCCACTATTATTTTCAAGCACTGCCTTAACCCTCTTGGGCATGGAGTTCACCAGAGCTTCACAGGTTGCCACTGGAGTCCTCTTCCATTTCTCCATGATGACATCACCTTGCGCTCCCACACCTTCCACTTGAGGATGCCCCACAGATGCTCAATAGGGTTTAGGTCTGGAGCCATGCTTGGCCAGTCCATCACCTTACCCTTAGCTTCTTTAGCAAGGCAGTGGTCATCTTGCAGGTGTGTTTGGGGTCATTTTTATGTTGGAATACTGCCCTGAGGCCCAGTCTCTGAAGGGAGGGGATCATGCTCTGCCTCAGTATGTCACAGTACATGTTGGCATTCATGATTCCCTCAATGAATTGTAGCTCCCCAGTGCCGGCAGCACTCATGCAGGTCCAGAACATGACATTCCCACCACCATACTTGACTGTAGGCAAGACACACTTGTCTTTGTACTTATCACCTGGTTGCCGCCACATACGCTTGACACCATCTGAACCAAATAACTATCTTAGTCTCATCAGACCATAGGACATGGTTCCAGTAATCCATGTCCTTAGTCTGCTTGTCTTCAGCAAACTGTTTGTGGGCTTTCTTGTGCATCATATTTAGAAGAGGCTTCCTTCTTGGACGACAGACATGCAGACCAATTTGATGCAGTGTGCGGCGTATGGACTGAGCAATGCTGGCAGCAATCATACGTCTATTTCCCAAAGACAACCTCTGGATATGACGCTGAGAACGTGCATTCAACTTCTTTGATCGACCATGGCGAGGCCTGTTCTGAGTGGAACCTGTCCTGTAAAACTGCTGTATGGTCTTGCCCAATGTGCTGCAGCTTAGTTTCAGGGTCTTGGCAATCTTCTTATAGCCTAGGCCATCTTTATGTAGAACAACAATTCTTTTTTTCAGATCCTCATAGAGTTCTTTGCCATGAGGTGCCACGTTGAACCTCCAGGGACCAGTATGAGAGAGTGTGAGACGATAACACCAAATTTAACACACCTACTCCCCATTCACACCTGAGATCTTGTAACACTAACAAGTCACATGACACCGTGGATGGAAAATGGCTAATTGGGCCCAATTTGGACATTTCCACTTAGGGGTGTACTCACTTTTGTTGCCAAAGGTGAGTACACCCCTAAGGTTCAATCGGATTGAACTTGAATCTGATTGGCTGATTCAATCAGCCAATCAGATTTTTCTACCTTAATTCCGATTGGCTGATAGAATCCTATTAGCCAATCGGAATTCGACGGACGCCATCTTGGATGACGTCATTTAAAGGAACCTCATTCATTGGGAAGTCGTCGTGCCGGAAGGATGCTCCGCGGCGGAGGAGCGAAGAAAGAAGATTGAAGATGCCGATTTGCTTGAAGACATCGCCGATGGAAGAAGACTCTCTGCCGCTTGCTGGAACACATCGCCCGGATGGAAGAAGACTTCACTGCCGCTTGCTGGAACACATCGCCCGGATCGGATGAGGAGTTCGGCCCAGCTGGGTGAATACAAGGTAGGGAGATCTTCAGGGGGGTAGTGTTAGGTTTATTTAAGGGGGGTTTGGGTTAGATTAGGGGTATGTGGGTGGTGGGTTGTAATGTTGGGGGGTGGTATTGTGGTTTTTTTTGCAGGCAAAAGAGCAGTTTTCTTTGGGGCATGCCCCCACAAAAGGCCCTTTTAAGGGCTGGTAAGGTAAAAGAGCTTTGAACTTTTTTTAATTTAGAATAGGGTAGGGAATTTTTTTATTTTGGGGGGCTTTATTATTTTATTAGGGGGCTTAGAATAGGTGTAATTAGCTTAAAAATCTTGTAATCTTTTTTTTATTTTTTGTAATTTAGTTTAGTTTATTTAATTGTATTTTTAGATAGATATTTGTAGTTTCTTTAATTTATTGATAGTGTAGGTGTATTTGTAACTTAGGTTAGGATTTATTTTACAGGTAATTTGGTAATTATTTTAACTAGGTAGCTATTAAATAGTTAATAACTATTTAATAGCTATTATACCTAGTTAAAATAATTAACAATTTACCTGTAAAATAAATATAAACCCTAACATAGCTATAATGTAATTATTAATTACATTGTAGCTATCTTAGAGTTTATTTTATAGGTAAGTATTTAGATTTAAATAGGAATATTTTAGTTTATAATATGAATTAGATTTATTTAATAAGAATTTAGTTAGGGGTGTTAGGGTTAGATAGAGTTAATATAGTTAATATAAATACTATAGTAACTATATTAACTATATTAACCCTAATATAATTAGGGTTAATATAGTTAATATATATATAATGTAATAACTATATTAACTATAATATACTTAGGGTTAATATAGATAATATAGCTGGCGGCGGGGTAGGTAGATTAAATTAGGGGTTAATAATTTTAATATAGATGGTGGCGGTGTAAGGGGTTCACATTAGGGGATAGATCAGTTAGATGGTGGCGGTTTTAGGGGTTCACATTAGGGGATAGATCAGTTAGATGGTGGCGGTTTTAGGGGCTCACAGTAGGGGGTTAGTTTATGTAGATGGCGGCGGTTTAGGGGTTAAATACTTTATTAGGGATTGCGGCGGGGGATCGCGGTTGACAGGGAGATAGACATTGCGCATGCGTTAGGTGTTAGGTTTTATTTAGCAGATCGCGGTTAACAGGGAGATTGACATTGCCCATGCGTTAGGTGTTAGGTTTATTTAGCAGCCAGTTTAGGGAGTTACGGGGCTCCAATAGTCAGCATAAGGCTTCTTACGGCTGCTTTTTGTGGCGAGGTGAAAATGGAGTAAGATTTCTCCATTTTCGCCACGTAAGTCCTTACGCTGTATATTGGATACCAAATTGCGCGGGTTTGGTATACCTGCCTTTGGCCCAAAAAACTACGGGCGACGGCAGAAATATACGCGCGTAACTTCTAGGTTACGCCGTATATAGGATACAAAACCCGCGCAAATATTGGCGTCGCCGACTTTTGCGGGCGACGATTTTTATCGGATTGACCCCACTGTATATATATATATGTATGCCTTTTTTTCCTAACACCTGAGACCTCATATAAAGGTTATATTGTGGCTTCAAACTATTACAAATATACAAATAAACCTTAAAAAACCAATATCATAGTATACTGTCCCTTTAACATTGAGATGCTGCTTAAATGTATGCGTTTGTTAAGGCTTCCAGGGAGTTACGTTGCTTTTTTAGTCAGTACAAGGGTTCCTGCGCCTGCAATTTGTGGCGAGATAAGAATGGAGTAGATTCTCTGAATTCTGCGCGCGTAAGTCCTTACGCTGTATATTGGATACCAAATTGCGCTTCTGTTCTATGTTAGTCTATGGTTAAAAAAAATACGTCCGAAGGGTGAAATATACGCGCGTAACTTGTATGCTACACCGTATATGTAATACCAAAATCGCGTAAAATCTGGCGTCGCCGGATTTTGTGGGCGACGCTGCATATGTAATGGAGCCCCATGTTAGCAAAATCGTCATTGTTTTGCATTTGTTTTGCAGAATTGAAAAATATACTTTTCTGACTTAAAAAGGGGTCAAAATGTAAGTATGTTGCAAGGCTTTTACTACACATGGTTCATTTTTTTGCTTGCAAGTACTGCTTTAAACACAGCAATCCCCTTTAATTTGCATATCTTACCCAGAGTTCCCTGGTGCTCATTATTTCTGAGGTTAAGAAGGCAGTGATACTTGCCTAGATTTGCTATTTTTCTATTCAATAATTCTATATCTCCTTATTTTATGTAATGAATGATTTTAATCTCATGTCTCTATCTCCATCATAACTCAAATGAGCATTGCTTTTTATCTGGAAAGAAGCTTCACCAAACAGCAAGTTAAACCTGCTATCCTCTGATGTGAGTAAAAAAACTCAAAATGACTGTCCAGAAATGGTTTCTCTTGCTGAATCTTACCCCATAAAGAGGATTGCTGTACTTAAAGCGGTACTTGGAAGCAAAAACCATGAGATATTGAATATGTAATTTGCATATCATATTAAAAAAAAAAAATATATATATATATATATATATATATTCACACTGGCGTTCTAAAGTTTGGGTCACCAGCACGTAGAGATCCACCTGTATAAAAGGAATAGACTAGGTCAGAAATCTGGACTAAATTTATGAAACCACTACGTATATGCCTATTCCTGGACTATAAGAGTAATTATTGAGCATTCAACTAACATGTAATAGATTACACATGACGATGTATATGATGTTTTTTCTTTTTTACTTTGGTATGCTCTAATTTTATACTACACCTGTCAGAATGTAAGGGTAACCTAATAAAGAGATTTATTAAAAGTTTGGGGTCACTTAGACATGCAAAGAAAAGTATTTTTGTGTCCATTAAAATAACATAAAATTGATCATAAATACAGTGTAGACATTGTTAATGTTGTAAATGACTATTGTAGTTGGAAACAGATAATGTTTTTAATGGAGTGTCTACATAGGCATACAGAGGCCCATTATCAGCAACCATCTGTCCTGTGTTCCAGTGGCACTTTGTGTTTGCTAATCTAAGTTTATCATTTAAAAAGGCTAATTGATCATTAAAAACTTTTGCAATTATGTTAGCACAGCTGAAAATTGTTGTGTTGATTAAATAAGCAATAAAACTGTCCTTCATTAGATTAGTTGAGTATCTGGAGCATCAGCAATTGTGGAGTCAATTACAGGTTCAAGATGGCCAGATACACTGAAACTAGTCTATTCTTGTTCTGAAAAATAAAGGCTATTCCTTGTGAGAAATTGCCAAGAAAGTGAAGATCTTGTACAACGCTGTGTACAACTCCCTTCACAATCTGTCTCTAACTAGAATAGAAAGAGGAGTGGGAGGCCCCAGTGCACAACTGAGCAAGAGGGCAAAAACCTTAGAGCATTTAGTATGAGAAACAGATGCCCTACAGGTCTTGAACTGGCAGCTCCATTAAATAGTACCCGCAAAACACCAGTCTCAATGTCAACAGTGAAGAAGCGACTACAGGATGCAGCCTTCTAGACAGGGTTGCAAAGAAAAAGCTATATTTCAGACTGGCCAATAAAAAGAGATGATTAAGATGGGCAAACGAACACACTGGCCAGAAGAAGATTGGAAAAAACTGTTATTGACATACGAATCAAAGTTTGAGGTGTTCTGATCGCAAAGAAGAAGATTCTTTAGATGCAGACAGAATGAAAATATGTTGGAGCAGTGGTCGACGCCATCTTTCAAGCATGGTGCAGGCAATGTGATGGTCTGGGGGTGCTTTGGTGCTTGTAAAGTGGGAAATTTATACAGGGTAAAAGGGACCTTGAAGAAGGAAGGCTATCACTCTTTTGCAACACTATACCATTCCCCGTGGGTGGTGCATGATTCTGGCTAATTTCCTCTTACAACAGAACAATAACCCAAAGCACAGCTCCAAACTATGCAACAACTATTTAGGGAAGAAATAGTCAGCTGGTATTCTGTCTTTAATTGAGTGGCCAGCACAGTCATCAGGTCTCAATCCTATTGAGCTGTTATGGGAGCAGCTTGACCATTTGGTACGTAAGAAGTGCTCATTAAGTCAATCCAACTTGTGGGAGGTGCTTCAGGAAGCATGGGTTGAAATCTGTTCAGATTACCTCAACAAATTGACAACTAGAATCACAAAGTTCTTCAAGGCTGTAATTGCTGCACATGGGGGATTCTTTGATGAAAGCAAAGTTTGAAGGACACAATTATTATTTTACTTAAATTTCATTATTTCTAACCTTGTCAATGACTATATATCCTATTTAAACTCATTTAATGTATGTTTTCATGGAAAAAAAGGAAATGTGTAAGTGACCCCAAATTTTAATGCCAGTGTGTGTGTGTGTGTGTGTATATAGTATACCACAAGATTATCATACGAAAATAAAATGGAAACCGTTGTCCTTGGTAAATCCCTGGAGACACCATCATGGATGCATAAAAATAGATAAATATTTAATAAGATGATATGAGATTGCAAAATCAGATGGGGGTAGTCTGTCTATGGTTTAGTAGTGTGTATATTACATTTACTACTCCTTATTTAGGGCTAGATTACAAGAGAAGCGCTAATGTATTATGTGATAAGCAACCAGTGGCATTAAATAAATGGTCAGCCATTACAAGAGGCTGGTTATTGCTACCACAAGCTCGCAGTAGCAATTATCACTTAAAAAATTAACCAGAGATCAGATCTTTTTGTTAATTTTATAAATATGCTCCAAATGCCTAAAAAAAACAGTGTTCTGTATTTTATTAAAAAATAAAGATTGTACCCTTTTTATTTTTTAATAAAATAACTGCACTAGGCAGTATTTTGGGGGTGAAGTTGGCGGGAGTGGGATAATAGATAAAAATTAGCACTGAAAAGTGCCTTTACTTTGCGGTCTATTGGAACTGTGTGTTCCCTGTAAATATATATATATGCTTATATACATCTAAATTTATGTGTTCATATGTGTATATACACATATTAACATATATATATATATAAATACGTATATAGGTATATAATCATATACTTATATATTTATATTTGCTGTCATCGCGACGCTACTTACCCACTTTGCTGCACTTAGGTTCCGTTGCCATCTCTCACGGCATCAGAACGAGGCTTGCATTGTGCTTTACTTGTAATACCAGTGCACATTAGCGTACACTGGTATTACTCAGTGGAGCGCTAATATCACTTCCAAGCAATCAATATTTAGCACTCCGCTTGTAATCTGGCTATTAATACGTTTTTAAGAGTAATTAGGATTGTTAAAGGTTTTTGGTTTTAGTTCATTTTCGTTTATGTTAGCATTTGTTTCAAATGGTTTTTGTTAGAAATGTTTTTATAAACTAACATTTTCATATTGAGCTACAATAAAGATTTTATCAATTTTTAAGCTGTAATCAGCTATATTATCTTTTTTTTTTTTTTAAAAAAAAACGTATTCTTTTATTTATACAACTAATTTTTGTATACTGCATTTTTGGTAAAATTAAAAAAAATTACTTAAAGGTACCTAAGCAAGCAGCAAAGACTGTGGACAAGGACAGAGGATAAGCTTCAATGTTGTGTGATTCTTCTTTTCCACCCGAACCTATGATGAAAAAGAAAATATGGATGTTATTGTATATTGTTTGTGAAGTGCACATGCCTTTGATGATGTCTTGATGAAAAGCTAAAGTTCGGTGGAGATGGCTGCCTGGTACAGCTGAAATATAACATTTATTTTCATCATACCTTTGAAGGGGTGGATTGGGTTATACTTATTTATTCTTATTTCCAAAAAAACATGGATTCATTACAGAGTGCAGTGGTCACTCCAGACACACCCTAACATAGACTCCCCTTCACTGAGAGATATTTTATTTTTTGGATTGTGCCTGCATGGCACCTTCTTTAAAGAGATTTGAATAAATTATACCAACTGCTGATAATGTTTTGGCAATATAAGTTATCAGGATCTAAGTGAATTTGCATTGTGCCACCTGGTTCCAGTGTTTTTTTTTAATAAAATAAATTAGTACAGGTTATTACAAATGATAACAAGTACAACAAAGCACACAGTCACATACATACACAGTTGTCCATACCATATATATGTGTCGGTTGATTTAGTGCAATGTGGTGTTACTCATGTAGTGTCAGTACACAACATGTTATTGCATCAACCATTTTATCATGTCCACACAATCCCATACCACACAAACTTGTCATTGGTTGAATGAGCGCAATGTTTTACTCTTGTAGTGTCAGTAACACCATGGTATTGCGTTAACCAACAACCACTGAACATTTGCCCAATCAACATTCTCTCCTCCACACACACCACACTTTTGCACATAGTTAGTATTAGTAATAGTAAGTAAATTAATAAGTTAATAATAAGTAAGTAATGCCTTAGTGCGATTAGGCAGGGCAAGGTACTGGTAGTAGCACTAGTAGGTTTAGTAGGTTATTTAATGTTTATTATGAGTTTGTAAGAGTAGAAAGATGATGAAATGAAGAAGTTGTAGAAATTAGTAACGGTTTGTTATTGGTTATGGTTTAACGTTAAGGTGATTGAATGAATGATCAAGTAAGTACACTAGAAAGAAATTAAATTAATGTAAAGATAGGAATAGGAAGGTTAGGTTAATTTGGAAAATTAAGATGAAAAAAGATTAGTAGTAAAACTTACCTGGGTTTAGGGTACATCATGATACGTTACCTTCTGGTGAAGTTGGCTTGATGCTATCAGTTACCTTCATCCTGGTGAAGTTGGCTTGATGCTGTGATTCTTGGTTAGGTAGGTTACACGTCTTTCTGAATTTGGAAATGATTTAAAGACAGATTGATAATAGCAGGAAAGTATATTTGATATAGACAAGAGATATGCAATGCGCATGGGGAAAATTTTTGTACTATCTATCCAAATGCCTCATCATCTGGTGAATGTTGATTTTTCTTATCCACAAGATCACCATACGACGGTGTAACTGAAAATGTTGGATTGGTAAATCCCTGGTGACACATCTGTGGATGCATACAAATATATAGTTAATGATATTTAATTAGATGATATTAGATTGCAAGATCAGACATTGGGAGTAGTCTTTCTATGTTTTAGTAGTTAGCGTATTACATTTATTTAAATTTACTACAAGTCATTGGTTAGTTAGTACTAGTAATACTACTAGTTATTTGCTATTGGTTGGTTAAGGTAATTTTTAGGTTGTTTAGAGTTTATTTAATTACTTACTAGTATAGTCTGTAACTGTTGTTTGGGTAAGGTTAATAATTGGCGGTTGGCTAGGTTATGGTTATGCTTTTGTTAATACTCACACTTGGTAAGAGAAGATGAAGGGTTAGTACTAGCAGTAGAGACAAGAGAGAGTAGAGAATGAGATGAGTTAGAGTAATACTAGTGTGTTAGAGAGGTTAGTTAGAAAGGTAGGTTATAATTTGGTTTTTGAAAGATGATAAAGTCTTAGAGTCTCATTAATTACTAGCACTAAGACTTTGTATCACTGACCTCGGCAGTGGGAGAATGATAATTTGTATGTATCATCATTTGGAGGTGTCCTGTGGACACAGCCATGCTCTGTTTCCTAAGGATCCACACCGTTGAATTAAAAGCAGCATGCTGTTTTTGATGTTGAATGTTGAACACCAGCAGGAAGATAAAGTCATTTGCATTGAGACTTTAGGTCCATCAACCTGTGCGATGGGTGAAGGATTGCATATGTGTTGTTTTGTATTTTAGCATCTAAAGTGTAGTGTGGCCTTGTAGAACTCAAGGTGAGGAGGAAGACATGCAGCATTTTTAGAGAGTGTAGGGCTAATTATAACATCCAGAGTGTAGCATGTAGATCTCAGGGTTTGGAGGAAGTAAGGTAGCATTTTTAGAGCGTGTAGGGTGGCAGCAGCAGCAGAAAGACAGTCTAAGTAATTGGCACTGATACTATCTGGTCCCTCATCCTGGCGGTTTGGTGAATGAAAAGATATGTGTTATAGCACCCAGAGTGTAGCTTGTGGAACTCAATGTGAGGAGAAAGTCAGGCATTTTTAGAGGGTAGGATGGCAGCAACAGCATCAGGAAGAAATTCTCAGTAATTGTCACTCAGACTCTCTGGTCCCTCATTCTGGCGGTGGGTTTAGCACCCAGAGTGTAGCATGTAGAACTCAGGTTGAGATGGAAGTCAGGCAGCATTTTTAGAGTGTAGGGTGGCAGCAGCATAAGGAAGACAATCTCAGTAATTGGACAGGAAGACAATCTCAATAATTGGACAGGAAGACAATCTCAGTAATTGGAAACTTTCTGGCCCCTCATCCTGGCAGTGGGTGAAGGATAGGATATGTGTTATAGCACCCAGGATGTAGTGTGTAGAACTCAAGGTGAGGAGGAAGTCAAGTAGCATTTTTAGAGAGTGTAGGGTGGAAGCAGCAGTAGAAGGAAAGTCTCAGTAATTGGTGCTGAGACTCTCTGGTCCCTCACCTTGAGGTGGGTGAAGGATAGGATATTTATTTATTTTAGCACACAGAGTGTAGCATGTAAAACTTAAGATGAGGAGGAAGTCAGACAGCATTTTTAGAGAGTGTAGGGTGCAGCAGCAGCAGCAGTAGTAAGATAGTCTCAGTAATTGGTACTGAAAGCTGGTCCCTCATGCTGTGGTAGGTAAAGAATTGCATTAAATATGTTTGGTAAACAACAGACATCAGACCATCACAACAAAAGTGTAGTATCTTTAACAAACTCATGGTGTGGAAAGCAGGCAAATTGTGGACACAGGAGCATAACAGTACTATCATCAAAGTCTCAGCAAATGGCGGTGAGACTTTGGTTCTTTCACCCTAGAGGTGGGCAATAGATTGAATAAAATATTTGTTTGTTAAACAGACACAGACGGTCACAACAAGAGTGTAGTAGCTTCAACAAACTCATGGTGTGAAAGCAAGGCAGCTTGTGGACACAGGAGCATAACAGTACTATCATCAAATCTCAGTAATTGGCTCTGAGACATTGGTTCCTTCATCCTAGTGGTGGGCAAAGAATTGAATTGAAAATATGTTTGTTAAACAGACAGTCACAACAAGAGTGTAATAGCTTCTAAAAACTCTTTGTGTGGAAGGCAGACAGCTGTTGTGGACACAGGAGCAGGCCAGTACTATAATCAAAGTCTCAGAAATTGGCACTGAGACCTTTGTTCCTTTAACCTAGCAATGGGCAAAGGATTAAATTAAATATATGTTTGTTAAACAGACACAGACAGTCACAATAAACTGTAGGTTACTCTAGTAGATTAAACAAACTCATGGTGTGGATGGAGGCAACTTGTGGACACAGAAGCAGAAAAGCACTATCAAAATCTTTGTAATTGGTGCTGAGACATTGAATCCTTATCTCTAGTGGTGGGCAAAGGGTTGAATTGAATATATGTTTATTAAACAGACAAAGATAGTCACAATAAGAGTGTAGGCTACTCTAGTAGCTTCAACACACAAAACAAATTGGACCTTGGTTCCCTTACCCTGGCAGTGGGCAAAGGATATTGTACTACATAACACACAACTGAAGTATAACCAAGCAAGCAATCTGAAAACATTGTCACATTTAAGGCAAGATTACAAGTGGAGCATTAAATTATTGCCCATAAACAATAAATAACCAGCCATTACAAGAGATTAGATATCTGGTTAATTTTCTAAAAGTGCCCCCAAATGCCCTCAAAATAGAGGGCATTATAGTTTTTTTATTTTAAAAAATAAAGCTTTTTTTTAATAAAAAAAGAACTGCACTAGGCAGTTTTGGGACTTTAAAGTTGGCGGGTGTAGGGTGTTAGAAAAAGGCACTGAAAAGTGCCTTTACATTTTAGTCTATGGGAACTGTGTGTTTCCAGTAAATATATATATAGTGATGTGCAGTCACTAGAGGCAGGTGAGGCAGGGCTTCACCTCTCATATGGGCAAAAATATATTTTTATATTGGCTCCTTTGGGCTGAACCAATCCAGTGAGATGCATCAGTCAGGGGAACTTAGGGTTGGGGCTGGATGTTAAAGCATATAAAACAAAACAAAAACAAAATATTTTCATTTATTTTGTTGCTTTGCTTCAGTGAAAAAGAGAGTTCTGTACCTCCCCTCCAAGTGCAGTGGAATGCGCCACTGTCACTTCCTTACAGAGCAGGAAGAGATGCAGTGAGCAGTGTTTTAGACACATTTTATTGCAGTAAGTTCTGCAACCTTAGATTTTTCTTAAAGGGATTCTGTTAGTGACAATTATAATTTAATCAATGTGGTTTAGTGTTTTTTATTTTTTAATCTTTTACAGCAGTTTAAGGATCGTTTTTGTATTTTGTTTACTCAAACTTTACACCCACTAACTAAGCAGCTTGCCTCGTACACCACACTAGTTTATAACCTCTGTACTGCACACTAGTATATAACCTCTGTACTGCACACTAGTATGCATCCTCTGTACTGCACACTAGTATACAGCCTCTATACTGCACACTAGTATATAACCTCTGTACTGCACACTAGTATATAAACTCTGTACTGCACACTAGTATATAACCTTTGTACTGCACACTAGTATATAGTCTCACTCTCTTACTGGCTTATTAATGTTACCTTAGCAGCTTACCTTTGTACTGCACACTAGTATATAACCTCTGTACTGCACACTAGTATACAACCTCTGTACTGCACACTAGTATATAACCTCTGTACTGCACACTAGTATATAACCTCTGTACTGCACACTAGTATATAAACTCTGTACTGCACACTAGTATATAACCTTTGTACTGCACACTAGTATATAGTCTCACTCTCTTACTGGCTTATTAATGTTACCTTAGAAGCTTGCCTCTGTACTGCACACTAGTATATTGTCTCACTCTCTTACTAAACTTATGAACTCCTTGTAGCTCTGCAACTGTGTTTTCTCGCAACATTATCTTACTATTATGCTGTTTGTATGGATGAATTGTTATTTGACCAGAGTAAGCTAGACCAAAAGCATGGTAATGTAAAATGAAACCAAGCAATTTAGAATGAGTTATAGCAAATATTCTCCATGACTCCTGTAGCTATAGTATTTAATTTAAACCAGTGATTCCTTAGGTGTATGTTGGACAACCCTGATGTAGACAACAAATAATAATTTATTAATGCTCCCATTCATATATTCATATGTGCTGTTCAGTTTCAGATATTTAAAATAGATTGTATATTATTAGTATTTGATAGTCACTTAAAATATTACTTAAAAATTCAGTGTTGTCTCCCACTTTCAGTGCCCCCCCCCCTTGTTTATCTCTCTCCCTCTCTCTCTTTCTATCCATCTCTCTTTCTCTATCCATCTGTCTCTATCCATCTCTATCTCTATCCATCTCTCCCTGTCTCTCCCACTCCCTCTGTCTCTCTCCTTGTGTGTCATTCTCCCCCATGGTCTCTTTCTCTCTCTGTCTCTCTTTCTCCCCCTCTGACTCTCTCATCCCTTATGTGTCTCTCTAACCCTCTGTGTGTGATTGTGTCTCTCTCTCTTTCTCACCCTCTAACCCTCTGTGTCTCTATCACTCCCCCTATCTCCCTCTCCCCCCCGTCTCTCTCTCCTTGTCCCCCTGAGTGCTTTTCTGTGTTTCTGTCTACTTTTTATTTATTTAATTAATGAATTGATGGTGTCATCTGAGGATGTGGTTTTATTTAAAGGGGTGGGGTCAAGCACCCCACCATCTTTAAATTTCACCAGCCACCACTGGATCAAGACATTTTTATATTTACTGAATAATGAAGGAATCTATAAGCATAATTTTGCAGCATTAAAGTAAAAAGTATGTTTTAAACATATTTTAATGGGCCTGGATTTCTAGATCTCATAATCAGAGCAAGCATTTTGTTATCTGGCAAGAGTTTCTGTTACACTCCTTTAGACTAAAATCAGATGTTTACTAAGTTGACCAGTTTTCCAAGACACCATTTAAAGGGACATGAAACCCATATGTTTTCTTTCATGATTTAGAAAGAGCATGCAATTTTAAATATTTTTCCAATTTACATCTAATATCTAATTTTCTTCATTCTTTTGATATCCGTTGTTGGAAATCATATCTAAATATGCTCAGTAGCTGTATATGTATATGCTTATGTGTATATGCTTATATATACATATATATTTATGTGTTAATATGTGTATGTACACATATATATATATATATATATATATATATATATATATATATATATATGTGTGTATATAAGCATATACACATATTTTTAAAAATGCTAAAATCGATGCGCTGCTTACCCCCTTCACTGCGCTTAGGTTCTGATGCCATCTCTGATGGAATCAGAACAAGGCTACCATTAGAGCCTATGGAAGCAGGCTCTCGTATTCACAATGCTTCCTAGCAGTGTGAATGCAAGCCCATATTTGCATTGTGTTTTACTTGTATTATCTAGCCCTTAATGTGTTAATTGATTATATTGTTTAATTACAGTGGGTATTGAAAAGATTCACTCCCCTTGAAAATAATCCATTTTTGTTGCCTTGCAGCCTGAAATAAAGACAGACACAGTTTTTGTTTATAAAGTTGTAATTACTCAGTGCAACTTATAACATCCAAGTGAAAGATAGAACACCAACATGTCAAGCAAAAACAAAGACAATTCAAAAACAGGATCACTGATTTGGAAAAAGGATTACCCGCTTTTGTCAGTATTCTGTTGAACCACCTTTTACTTTAATTACAGTCTTTAGTCTGTTGGGATACGAACGTCTCTACTAACTTTGCACATCCAGACTGTGCAATATTTGCCCACTCTTCTTTGCAGAACTGCTCCAGTTCCGTTACATCTGATGGTGACTGTTTGTGGACTGCAGTCTTCAAGTTATGCAAACAATATTCAAAGGAGTTTAAGTATGGGCTCTGACTAGGCCATGCAAGGACATTCACATTTTTCTTCTTCAACCACTGGTCTTTTTTGCTTTGTGCTTTGGGCCATTGTCATGTTGGAAGGTAAACCTTCTTCCCATTGACAACTTCCTGGCAGAGGGCCGCAGATTTTCCTCAAGCATTTGACAGTATTTTGCCCCATCCATTATTCCTTCTATCATGAAAGGTGCTCCAGTGCCTGCGGCAGAGAATCACCCCATAACAGGATGTTACCACCAAAATGCTTTACTGTAGATATGGTGTTATTTGGATGGTGAGCTGCAGTGGCGTATTTAAGTTTGTGCTGCCCTAGGCACTGAAAAATGTGCTGCCCCCCCCCAGCTTTTTAGCCAAATTATTTTTCTAGCCACGGACCCTACTCAAGTAGTTATTTTTTTATGATGTATTTGGAATATTAGTTATTCAGATGGAACCAATCACTGAGCTAGCACATTCAACATCGCATATATATATATATATATATATATATATATATATATATATATATATATATATATATACACACACATACACACACTCCTATACACATTCTGTAATAGTAGCAATTTGAACAAGCCTTTAATTTTGTTTTGTAACTCAAAAACAGCAATTGCCTCAAAAGTAGATTTGTAACATAAAAGAAGCTTGATGAATTCGTTGTTAGTGCTTCATATAATGTATTAATATTTGCCCAATAAGTGTCAGTTTATTAACTTCATAAACTGAAATTCTTTCAGGGCAATTGTAAATGCAAACAGTTCAAATTAAGCAATAACGTAAATTATTGTATTCCTTGATTAGGCAGGTACAGTTCATCAAACTATGTAAAAATAACGAATAATAATGGATTAAATAGTTCTGACCTGAGAACCCAGGAGTTTGTTACTTGTGTCCGTTTGCTATGAACAGCAGCGTGGTACTCACAGGGAGAGCGGTTGTTGGCTGCAGCTGATGACGTCACCGCTACTTGCTGTGCTGTGTCTGAAGCGGCTTGCAAATCCTGTTACCTTGTAACTGCTTCAGGATGAGATGTCGAGTCAGTTTGATTTCCTTGCAATAGGTAAAATCTTCCAGTATTGAATTAAGTAGTAGAGCTGCTAAATGTAGGAATGAAAATAAGAGATGTTATCAGTAACTTTTAGGAACTCTTCAAATAGGAAATAGAGAGGCTGTTGGAGAGTGTGGAAAACTCTCAGAGACACGCTTGAGCTGTGAATCCTTTCTCAATTAACCAGCAATGAGTGCTGGGGGGAAGTGCTTGATATAGGAAGCACTTAAAGGGACAGATCATTAGTAAGCAGTAACCCTGACAGAGCCCCCCACAAAAAGAACCACAGCGAGGTTCAAGGCCTGGGACGATCAGGGTTACGTCTATGGAAGAGAGAGATCAGACGTGGAGCAGATATGTTCGAGGCAGGCTCCCAGGAATCATCTTCATGTCCAAATCCTTTCCAATGAACCAAATAGAAAAGATTCCCATGACGGAGTCTAGAATCCAGAATGCTATGAACCTCATACTGCCTATCAAGGGTAGCAGAAGGTATTGGGTCTGCTGATGTAACATTTGATATGGGTAGGTTACAAGGTTTGATAAGAGACACATGGAAAGTCGGATATATCTTAAAAGTTGATGGCAGTTGGAGTGTAACTTTTGTTGGACCATTTACCCTGATGATAGGGTAAGGACCCAAAAAGAGTTTACCTAGTTTCCTACAAGGATAGGGTATCTTGAGGTTCTTAGTGGAGAGCCATACTTGTTGTCCTACGGAATATTGAGGACTAGGTCTGTGGCGAAGATCGTAGTACCTGCGTTGTGATGCCTGTGCCTGAAGAATATGTTCACGAATTGAAGAAAAGTTGGCAGAAATGTCGTTAACCAGATCATTCACCTGAGGACATGGGGTATCAATCTTCGGAAGTAGAGTGAAATTTGGATGTAAACCATAATTTACAAAAAATGGTGATGTGCCAGTTGTGGAACTCTTATTATTATTATAGGCAAATTCTGCTAGGGGCAAGTAGGAGGCCCATGAATCTTGTTGGTGAGAGCAGAAGCAACGTAGGTATTGTTCGAGCCACTGGTTCACCCTCTCCGTCTGCCCATTCGTTTGAGGATGGTAGGCAGTGGTGAGTTTTTGTTCTATATGCAGAGCAGCACACAAATTTCTCCAGAACTTAGATGTGAATTGGGTTCCACGGTAACTAAGGATGGTTTTAGGTATTCCATGCAGTCTTACAATGTTTTGAATGAACAATTCACTTGTGATCTTGGAAGTGGGTAGGGAGGCAATCGGTGTGAAATGTGCCATCTTTGAGAATAAATCGGTGACAACCATTATAGTGGTGTATTTGTTAGAGACAGGTAAGTCCACGATAAAGTCCAGAGATACCGCCTCCCAGGGTACTTGTGGTACAGGTAGAGGCTGTAAAAGACCCGCAGGAAGTTGTTTAGAAGGTTTGGAGGTTGCACATATAACGCATTTAGATATATATTCTTTGAGATCGAGGTTAAGAGTAGGCCACCAAAAAGATCTCTTTAGTAAATCCAAA
Source organism: Bombina bombina (assembly GCF_027579735.1). Lineage (NCBI taxonomy): Eukaryota > Metazoa > Chordata > Amphibia > Anura > Bombinatoridae > Bombina > Bombina bombina. The sequence goes on along the minus strand of NC_069501.1, from coordinate 675,434,441 downwards.
GTTTTATCCCTTCCCATGTGTCCGGCAAGGGGGGACTCATGAACTGTTTTCAAGATTGAAGATCTAAGATTTGGAGGTATGTATAGCTTCCCGTCCTTATAGGGTAAGCCGTCAGAATTGTAGGTAAGATCTGTATGAGGTACTGATGGGTCAATAGCAATAGCATCTTTTAACACTGTAGTTAGACTTGTTATAACACCAATGATAGAATCCTTAGGGACAACAGTAGTAGGAATGCATGGTATTATAGGTTTAGGACCTTGTCTAGAGAGGGCGTCAGCCTTGCCATTTTTAGTACCAGGCCTGTAGGTAATGATGTAATGGAAACGAGAAAAGTAAAGACTCCAGCGTAATTGTCTGGAGGATAGGGTTCGATTGGACTGAAGATATTGCAGATTTTTGTGGTCAGTATATATGACAGTTGGTTGTGTTGCGCCCTCAAGCAAGTGCCTCCAGTGATCGAAGGAACACTTTATTGCAAGTAATTCTTTCTCGCCAACTGGATAATTTAACTCTGCTGGTTGCATCAATCTAGAGAAAAATGCGACCGGGTGTAAGGGATCTTTGAACGATTTCCGTTGAGAGAGGATTGCCCCTATTGCGAACTCAGAAGCGTCAACCTCCAGGATGCATTGCTTTTCTAAATCCGGGTATTGGAGAATGGGTGCTGTAGTGAATTTATTTTTTAAAAGGTCAAATACCTGTTGAGTATGGGTTGTCCACCTGAAAGGATGATTCAATTTGGTGAGCTCAGTAAGAGGTTTGGTAATAGCAGCAAATCCAGGAATGAATTTCCTATAATAATTTGAGAAGCCAAGGAAACGTTGAACATCTTTCTTACATTGAGGAGTTGGCCAGTTATGAATAGCCTGAACCTTGTCATCTTGCATCTTGATTCCTTCAGGGGAGATGTTATAACCCAGGAAAGAGATATTATTTGATTCAAATATACATTTTTCTAGTTTAGCGTATAGGTTATTTTTTCGTAACCTAGTGAGAACCTCTCTAACATGTATTCTATGTTGATCTAGATTTTGTGAGTAAACTAGAATATCGTCCAAATAGACAACAACATATACATCCAAAATATCTCTGAAAAGATCATTGATTAAGCATTGGAATGTTGCTGAGGCATTGCACAAACCGAATGGCATCACTGTATATTCGAATAGCCCATATCTAGTCCGAAAAGCAGTGAGCCATTCGTCGCCAGCTCTCATTCGTATAAGATTATAGGCACCTCGAAGATCCAATTTCGTGAAAATTGAGGCCCCCCTTAATCTTTCAATTAATTCAGGGATCAAAGGTAGGGGGTACCTGTTTTTTCTGGTACGCCTGTTCAATTCCCTGTAATCGATAATTGGTCTTAACGTGCCATCTTTATTGGTGACAAAAAATATGCCTGCACCTGCAGGAGAGGTACTAGGTCTTATAAAACCTTTTCTGAGGTTCTCATCAATATAATTTTTAAGGTGTTCTAATTCTGGTTTTGAAAGGGGGTAGATATGTCCATAGGGAATTGAAACTCCTGGGAGTAAATCAATAGGACAATCGTAATCCCTATGAGGGGGCAAACATTCAGCTTCTTTTTTATTAAAAACATCTGAGAAGTCTGCATATTGTTTAGGTAAAATATTATCCTCAACCTGTAGCATAATTAAATCTGATGATGTCTTACTATTTTGAGTGAGATGAGGGAAAGATAAACTGAGGTCATTCCAGTTTATAGTTGGTTTTTTTTTACAAAACCAATTTATACCAAGGATTACATTAAACATTGGTGAAGATATGACATCAAAAGTGAGTGTTTCTGTGATGTGTGTGCAAGATGTTACCTGTAATGGTGTAGTTTGGTGTGTGACAGGACCTGATTTTAAAAAAGAGCCATCGATGACCTTCACAGAGACCGGAGTTCTCTTAGAGACCAGAGGTATTTTATTCTGTTTCACAAAAGAAAAATCAACAAAATTTCTACATGAGCCGGTGTCCAGGATAGCTTCAGTTGTTATCCTGATTTGATCCCACTGTAAAATAATAGGGATAGTTAAATATGAGGGTTTAATGGTTTTCATCAGCAGGGATTCAGAGATGTTAGGCAACCTACCCTTCTTATTCTTAGCGAGAACTGGGCAGTCCTTTACTTCATGTGTGGGGCAGGCACAATACATGCACAGACTATGCAACTTCCTCCTAGTCTTTTCCTGAGAGGAGAGGGGACCCTTCATAAAGCCTATGTCCATAGGTTGCGGCGATTCCTTAGTTTGATAAACAGGAGTGGAGAGAAAGCTTCTTGTACCGCTAGCCTTTTCAGAGCGGCGTTCCCTAAGCCGTCTATCTATGTTAATAGTGAGGGAAAAGAAATCTTCCAATGAATCTGGAATACCTGTGCGCGAGAGTTCATCCTTTATATCCTCAGACAACCCTAAACGATATTGAGTTTTAAGGGAGACCTCATTCCATCCGGAATCGCGGGCAGAAATTTTAAATTGTGTGATGTAAGACTCCACAGGGTTCTTTCTTTGTTTTAAAGATCTAAGTATGTTTTCAGCTGTGACCTGTTTGAAAGGGTCATCATATAATGCTGACATTTGATCAAAGAACTCATCAAGGGATCCCAGTATTGCATCATCATTTTCAAAAAAAGAGTCAGCCCAAGCCCTAGGTTCCCCCCTTAAATATGATATCACAGTGAGCACTCTTGATCTTTCAGTGGGATAAGTGCGTGGCTTTAATTGAAAAAGCAACATGCAGGAGTTTTTAAACTCTCTGAATCTTGAACGGTCACCAGAGAATTTTTCTGGGGGGGGAGACCATAGGTTCAGGGATAGAATCTGCACTTGCAGGTTTAGGTGCCAGAGTCTCTCTTAAGCAGGCCTTCAAAGCCTGATTTTCCACTTGTAATTCATGGAAAGAACCTGATAGAGCTTCTAATCTGTCTGACAGGACTTGAACTTTATCACTTAAAAGATCTTGTTCCATAATTGCTGTTGAGTGTATATGTTTGGTATAGGATAATTCTGTGTACACAAACACTAAATCCTTGCTTCCTTATGGCTGGTTAATTCTGTAATAGTAGCAATTTGAACAAGCCTTTAATTTTGTTTTGTAACTCAAAAACAGCAATTGCCTCAAAAGTAGATTTGTAACATAAAAGAAGCTTGATGAATTCGTTGTTAGTGCTTCATATAATGTATTAATATTTGCCCAATAAGTGTCAGTTTATTAACTTCATAAACTGAAATTCTTTCAGGGCAATTGTAAATGCAAACAGTTCAAATTAAGCAATAACGTAAATTATTGTATTCCTTGATTAGGCAGGTAAAGTTCATCAAACTATGTAAAAATAACGAATAATAATGGATTAAATAGTTCTGACCTGAGAACCCAGGAGTTTGTTACTTGTGTCCGTTTGCTATGAACAGCAGTGTGGTACTCACAGGGAGAGCGGTTGTTGGCTGCAGCTGATGACGTCACCGCTACTTGCTGTGCTGTGTCTGAAGCGGCTTGCAAATCCTGTTACCTTGTAACTGCTTCAGGATGAGATGTCAAGTCAGTTTGATTTCCTTGCAATAGGTAAAATCTTCCAGTATTGAATTAAGTAGTAGAGCTGCTAAATGTAGGAATGAAAATAAGAGATGTTATCAGTAACTTTTAGGAACTCTTCAAATAGGAAATAGAGAGGCTGTTGGAGAGTGTGGAAAACTCTCAGAGACACGCTTGAGCTGTGAATCCTTTCTCAATTAACCAGCAATGAGTGCTGGGGGGAAGTGCTTGATATAGGAAGCACTTAAAGGGACAGATCATTAGTAAGCAGTAACCCTGACACATACATACATTTTGTGTGTGTGTGTGTATATATATACAGTGAGGCCTCGGTTTACGAATTTAATTCGTTCTCCGGGTCGTTTCGTATTGCTAAAAATTCGTAAACCGAAACACGGTTTCCCATAGGAATGCATTGAAAATCAATTAATGCGTTCCGGAGGTCCGAAAAAATTCAAATAAAGTGTCCAAAAAATGCTCCAAAAGGCTCCAAAAGGCTTAACAACTTGCTGCAAATGGCTTCAATGTCTCCAAAAGGCTCCACAACTTGCTGCAAATGGCTCCAAAAGGCTTAACAACTTGCTGCAAATGGCTCCAAAAGGCTCAACAACTTGCTGCAAAATGGCTCCAAAACCTCTCCAACACCTCCACACTGGTACCCAAACTTCATTAATTCAATATTAATTCAATCATACTTGAGTATGCAGGGGGCACAGGGGCCACTGGTTTCGTATTGCGAAAAATATTCGTAAACCGAGGGGGGCAAACCGGCATTTTGTTTCGTATTGCGAAAAAAATTCTTAAACCGAGTCAAATTTTCTTCAAATTTCGATTTCGTAAACCGAAATTTCGTATACCGAGTCGTGCGTAAACCGGGGCCTCACTGTATATATATATATATATATATATATATATATATATATATATATAGATGTGGACTGTGCAAGCTCATCGATTTGTTCCATTGGAAGGACTTTAAGTTTGTCCATTAAACAAATATCTGGCTGATATACCCATAGTGGCATTTTTGGAATATACAAAATAAACAGATTTCACATTCAGTAACTCTGAGGCTTTACCGCAGGGAGCCAGCAGGGAGCATGCTGTTGTACCATCACTAACTATATCAGTTCAAGCAAGAGCATTGCCGCAAACACCCGTACCCAGTTTTACTTGACACGCTACCTCACGGGCCACTACGATCTGCTGCTTCTTTGGTATACAGATCAGAGCTGTACGGTCTGCTGGGACTTTCCCTGCTTGTTGTCTGATCCTGCTAGAACTAATGTCTCCCGCTCGCTTGCACCACCCATCTGCTGTTTCCGGCCATTTGCTTGTAAGCCTCAGTACAGTGACTAAGCAGGGAGGGCTGGGCGAGTGAATAAACACTCTGTGGTACAGCCGCACGGACATATAACAGGCCAAGGATAGCAGGCCCATGTATGGACATTAGAGAATGTGAGGATCACAAAATCTTGGTTCTCAGCTCCTAGGAAAGTCGAGCACTTAATTACACAATGGTCTACCATCCTAGGCAGCCAGAGGATAAATGCGCTCAGATAGAACTATGCATTGCATGAATCATGAATGTTTGATATGGAATTAGTGCCGCCCTCCCAAATCTGCTGCCCTAGGCACCGGCCTTGTTGTCCTATGCCATAATACGCCCCTGGTGAGCTGTATTGGATTTCCTCCAGACATATCTTTGGTGTTGAGGCCAAATAGTTAAATTTCAGTCTCATCTGACCATAACACCTTTTTCCATGTGGCCTCAGAAACTCCTAGTTGTGTTATGGCAAAGCTCAGTCGTGGCTGCATGTAGCCTTTCTTGAGGAGTGGCTTTTTTCTTGCAACCCTCCCATACAAGCCAAATTTGTGGAGTATTTGTGATATTGTTGTCACATGCATACAATGACCATTCTTTGTCATAAATTCCTGCAACTGCTTTAGAGTTCCTGTGGGCCTCTTGGTAGCCTCTCTTACCAGTTTCCTCCTGGCTCTTTCATCCAGTTTGGAGCAATGTCCTAATCCAGAGAGGGTCTGTGTTGTACTAAATACCTTCTTAATAATAGACTTCACTGTGCTTATAGGCATTGATAAATCCTTTGATATTGTCTTGTATCCATCTCCTGACCCATCCTTAACTTTATCCCGGAGATCATTTGAGAGTGCTTTGCCACCCATAGTTGATTGTTTGCTTCAGTTGCACTACCAGGGACAGGAATGCTCCAGGATTGCTCTTTTCATGCTGGGCTAATCAATATGCCTACAGCTAATCACAGTTGAAGGTCAAATGGCTTTGTGTGTGCCATTAAGAAGGTGATTAGCTACACCTGATTGAGTTAACAAGTAATTTTAGGAGGGGGTGTTCCCTTTTCCAACTCAGTGATTCTGTTTTTGAATTGTCTTTATTTTTGCCTGACATGTTGGTGTTATATCTTTCACTTGGGTGTTATAAGTTGCACTGAGTAATTACAACTAGATAAACAAAAACTGTCGCCTAGATTACGAGTTTTGTCAGTAAGGCTGTGGCGGTGCAAACGAGCAGTTTTCCCTCACCGCTCACCTACAGTAAAGCTGGTATTACAGGTTTTTACAAACCCGGCGTTAGCCACAAAAAAGTGAGCGTTGAGCAAAATTTACCTCCACATCTCACCTGAATACCAGCGCTGCTTACATTAGCGGTGAGCTGCTAAAACATGCTCGTGCACGATTTCCCCATAGGAATCAAATGGTGGAGAGCCAGCTGAAAAAAAACTAACACCTGCAAAAAAGCAGCGTAAAGCTCCTAAATAAAATTAAATAAAATAAATATCATTAACTAAATTATTCCTATTTAAAACTAAATACTCACCTATAAAATAAACCCTAAGATAGCTACAATATAACTAATAGTTACATTGTAGCTAGCTTAAGATTTATTTTTAATTTAAAAGCAACTTTGTATTTATTTTAACTAGGTACAATAGTTATTAAATAGTGATTAACTATTTAATAGCTACCTAGTTAAAATAAATTCAAATTTACCTGTAAAATAAATCCTAACCTAAGTTACAATTACACCTAACACTACACTATAATACAATTAATTACCTAAACTAACTACAATTAAATACAATTGAAAAAAAAATTGCATCAGCCAATAGAATTTTTTCTATCAGCCAATCGGAATTCAAGGGATGCCATCTTGGATGACGTAATTTAAAGAAACCTTCATTCTTCAGTTGGACGTTCGATGGAAGGGGATGCTCCGCGCCGGATGTCTTGAAGATGGATGGATGAAGATAGAAGATGCCGCCTGGATGAAGACGTCTGCCCGTCTGGAGGACCTCTTCTGGCCGGCTTGGATGAAGACTTCTGCCCATCTGGAGGACCACTCCGCCCGGCTTTGTTGAGGACTTCGGCCCGGTAGGGTGAAGACTTCTCAAGGTAGGGTCATCTTCAAGGGGTTAGTGTAAGGTTTTATTAAGGGGGTATTGGGTGGTTTTTAGAATAGGCTTGGGTGTGTGGGTGGTGGGTTTTAATGTTGGGGGGGGTATTGTACTTTTTTTTACAGGTAATAGAGCTGATTACTTTGGGGAAAAGCCCCACAAAAGGCCCTTTTAAGGGCTATTTGTAATTTAGTATAGGGTAGGGCTTTTTATTATTTTGGGGGACTTTTTTATTTTATTAGGGGGGTTAGATTAGGTGTAATTAGTTTAAAAAACTTGTAATTATTTTATTATTAGGTGTTAATGTAACTTAGGTTAGGATTTATTTTACAGGTAAATTTGAATTTATTTTAACTAGGTAGCTATTAAATAGTTGACAACTATTTAATAACTATTGTACCTATTTAAAATAAATACAAAGTTGCCTGTAAAATAAAAATAAACCCTAAGCTAGATACAATGTAACTATTAGTTATATTGTAGCTAGCTTAGGGTTTGTTTTATAGGTAAGTATTTAGTTTTAAATAGGAATTATTTAGTGAATTGTAGTAATTTTATTTAGATTTATTTAATTTATATTTAAATTAGGGGGCTGTTAGGGTTAGGCTTAGATTTAGGGGTTAATACATTTAATATAGTTGCGGCGAAGTTGGGGTGGCAGATTAGGGGTTAATAAATGTAGGTATGTCTCAGCAATGTTAGGGACAGCAGATTAGGGGTTAATAAAATTAAACTAGTGTTTGCGATGCGGGATGGTGGCAGTTTAGGGGTTAATATATATTTTATAGTGGTGGCGATGTCCGGTTCGGCAGATTAGGGGTTACATTTTGTTTTTAAAGTGTTTATGATGTGGGGGGGCTCGGTTTAGGGGTTAATAGGTAGTTTATGGGTGTTAGTGTACTTTTAGCACTTTAGTTAAAGGGACACTATAACCAAAAAATTTTCTTTTGTAATTCAGAAAGAACATGTAGTTTTAAGCAACTTTCTAATTTACTCCTATTATCAATTTTTCTTCGTTCTCTTGCTATCTTTATTTGAAAAAGAAGGCATCTAAGCTTGTTTTGGGTTCAGTACTCTGGACAGCACTTTTGTATTGGTGAATTAATTTATCCACCAATCAGCAAGGACAACCCAGGTTGTTCACCAAAAATGGGCCGGCATCTAAACTTACATTTTTGCATTTCAAATAAATATACCAAGAGAATGAAGAAAATTTGATAAAAGGAGTAAATTAGAAAGTTGTTTAAATGTCATGCTCAATCTGAATTATGAAAGAAAAAATTTGGGTACAGTGTCCCTTTAAGCGTTTTATGCTACGGCGTTAGCCCATAAAACTCTTAACTGCTGACTTTTAAATGCGGTACCAGTTTTGACTTTTTTGCAGACTCATAATACCGGCGTTATGCAAGTCCCATTGAAAATATTGGATACGCAATTGATGTAAGTGGATTTGCGGTATTTTCGCATCTGACCAAAAAAGTGAGCGGTGAGCCTGTCATTTCAAGACTCGTAATACCAGCGTTAGGAAAAAAGCAACGTTAGGACCTCTTAATGCTGCTTTTTAACCCTAGCATAAGACTCATAATCTAGGTGTGTGTTTGTCTTTATTTCAGGATGCAAAGCAACAAAATGTGATTATTTTCAAGGGGGGTGATTCTTGTCAATACCCACTGTATTTCCCTTGAAAAGTTTACACTTCACCTGAATTAATTCTGCCTCAAAAAGTAATGCAGGATATTCCATCATTGGAACATTGAATTGTAAAAAAAAAGTAATCTGCCATTCAGGTTGTGTCAAGCCTTGACGAATGAGGCTTGGGAGTATGGCCACTTATGGAGAATATTCTCTAAATTTGGACGCTGCTGGTTGGACATGAAAGCAGCTTCTCTACAGAGAGGGCCTACCAGACAGTAGACTTCTGATCCCAGTATACTAATGGCTCAGAAGTAGAAGGCAATGGAGGTTTCACTGAGGTAGGTTTTCACCATATCTGTAGCACTACTTTCATTTGAAGGTGTATGGATGGGCATTATCCAGGGCTCAGGTCCAAAAATAGGATGATTTTCTTCCCTTTCGGGTCTCAGCAATGGAAGATGTAGGGGACAATTTATCATGTGCTGTCTGCATTTATCATTGCATAAGTATTCCTTGTGAAATGCTTGTGCAATGCCGCCCCCTGCAGATTTGTAGCCAATCTGCTGCTAGCAGGGGGTGTCAATCAACCCGATCGTATGAGATTGGGTGGATTGCTGTCTGCCACCTCAGAGGTCTTAAGACCGCTGATTCTTAACTTAAGTTTCAGTTGCTTCCAGGAGGTGAGGAAGATAAAAAGTGTGTATACTAACTGTTGACTCCAATTGTATATCTAATTTACTTAAGGTGTATCCTAACATACACCAATCAAAGGCTATATGGGAGTGTCCTTCTTAGGCAAAGACTAGGCCAAAGCCTAGTCCATAGTTTACATATGTTTGTATAATCAGAGTATAGTTGAAGAATTAACTACTTGAAAATTCTAGGAATAAATTCTCTGGTTTTATGACACCACACATATTATTTTTGTTAATATGTGTATATACACTTTGTATACACTGTAACTTAGTAAAAAAAATACAAACTTGTTTTTTTTAATTAATAATTAACTAATATATATGATATTCTTCTAATCTAATCACTCTTTAAAGCAGGCAGTGGCACAAGCAGTTGTATATTATATCTTCTACCTGCCTGCAGTGTCTGCGGGTTTAATATATTGTCAGTTTGTCACCACTGTTTGGTTCATTATGCAGAGTCACCTCTTATTTGCTATGTTGTGCAAAACCACCGCTTTGGTACGTTATATCATGCGGAAATTAACCATTATAACTTTTATTGTTATACTAAATTAACAGTCAGGAATTTGATGGGATAATTGAAATATATTTTCTCTATCATAGATAAAATAGTTATCTAAAGCGGCTTAACATGTCTCTAGGATATTTTGTTAAGAAACAGTAATAGTAGGGTATATATTTTCTTTGGGGGGGGGGGGTGACAAAATGTGTCTTCACCTGTGTAGCCAAAAATCCTAGCACCAGCCCTGGCAGGCACACAGAAACTACCACCATGAATAATCATGAGTTATGCACATTGTATGGGCTGTGAAATATGCAGTATATTTATTTTAGCCTGATTCTTATTTTCAACTGTGCTGAGAGGTAGAGCTTCATTTATTTTATTATCTAATTTTCCCATACACTATAACATTTAGTTTTTATGCTTCTCCGAGTTGAATGACCATTTGGCTTTGTTGATTTGTCCTGCTTGTTGTTTAGTAATATTTTACAAATCTCTATAACACTGCTATGGTTTTCAAAACAGCTTTACTTACTCAAAGTTTTACAGCTTCCTGACACTAATAGACTAAATAAATTACAGTGGGTGGACTCTATAAATGTTGAATCTCTCAGCATAAACTGAAACCGGAGATAATATTGTGGTATTTTAAAAAAGATATACAATGAGCCAGGTTAGAGAAGGTTTGTGGCAAACTCATAAACAGCCCTTTTCAAAATCAAGTATATAAGTAAATCTGTTTGAATTTCTTGTGAAATATGGGCACCCACTATTTAAAATCCTCAAAGCATAAAAAGGCAGATATTCATATTGTTATAAAGAGTCTGAATAAATTACAAAGTACAAGCTTTCTTGAGGTTTACAAGCTAAGATACAAGTGTTTGGTTTTCATAAAAACACAGTTTTACTATTAGAGTGCAACACATCTATAGTCACATGAATTACAGTTCACAGTTTCTGTTGCAAAGAATATGTAACAAAATATATTGCAATCATATAAATCAATTCACTTTTTAAGGGAGCAGATTTTTTTTTTTTAATAAAATCTGTATTATTTGTTCACCAAGGCTTTATTTTAGTGTTGGCGATGTGGGTGGGCAACGGATTAGGGGTTAATAGGTTTACTATAGTATTTGAGATGCTGGGGATGGTGGTTTAGGGGTTAATAGTGTAGTTTATGGTTGTTAGTGTACTTTGTAACATTTTGTTATGAGTTTTGTGAAACATTTTTATTTAGCAAAATCCATAACTTACTGGTCTCAGATAGCGGAATAGATCACAGCGGTATAAGCTATAATGCTAGCGTTATAGCCGGACCTGTAATACAAGTGCCAATTTTTGAGTGCAGAATGGAGAGTTGCGTAAAGCCTAAAACGCTAATGGTATAGCCATACCGCCACAACTTGTAATACGGGAGACCTGCATACCTGCATTCCATGCGCAATGGCGAATTTTTCAGCGGTATAGCCGTACCACAAAACGTGTAATCTTGCTGAATATTAATACAAAGTAGCTTTGCCTTTCTTTTTAGGCAAAGGAGATGCTTTCCCAGCAGCTCCTAGTATATATTCAATGGAGTCAATCAGCAAAGACTGACTAAAGGATAAAATCTGAAAGTATACAAAACGTATCTCACACTTTCAAAACTTTTATATTTGCACATACCAATGCACTTCATTAGGATTTTTTTTTTTTTAAAGAAACAGGATTCTGATGAAAATACTGCATGGTTAAACATTGTATAGCTCTGTTGTAGTTAAGAAGTAGGTAATAATAAATTTAAGCAACATAATAGTTTTATTGGTTGCACAGCCAATGTGTGTAAACACAGTTAGAATTATATATATTTCTAAGAACATTATACATTCTTGTTGCTCATTTTCACAGTACTAGCATTTCTTTTTCATATATATATATATATATATATATATATATATATATATATATATATATATATATTGTTATCAATGTACATGTTTGTAATGCCCCCTTAATGTAATGCTAGTGCCCCCTTAATGTAATGCTAGTGCCCCCTTAATTTCACATCAGGACCTGCGTTTATACCTGACAACTTTTAGTGTGCTAACAAAACACTGTCAATGGCTAACTCAAATAAATCCACTGAAACATAATAAATAACTTTCATGTTTAAGAGACTGTTTCAAAATCCAAATTACCTGCTACATAAACTGTGGAAATAAAACAAAAATATGTATAAAATGCAACCAATATAAATCAATCCAATCAAACACAGCACAAGCCCATCCACAGTTCAAGGTAGAATTTAGTTTTACAATAAAAATGGGTTAAAAATTGAACTTACTAGGAAGTCTGTTTTCATCTACCATTACGAGACAATTCAGTCCTGATGACAAACAAATGTCATAATATGACTGATTGCTGCCACCACTCAGAACAAGACTTTTTGTGTCTGGATAAAGAATTTGTAATATAACATCTAGAGTTGCGGCGGAAAGTTATATCGTGGATAGTCTGCGTTCATCAGGACTGAGTTGTCTCCTTATAGGCTTTTATTTTTTACATGGAATTTTAATTCAGAGTTAGAGTAATGTGAGGAATAATTGGTAGTTCAATAATGTTGATATGCTTCATAGAATCAGATTTTGACCTTGAATTTGAAGTATGTTTATCAATCATGTTGTTTGTTATTATTATTCCCAGATATGGCTGAGGACTCTTTAAACAGAACAGGTGAAGAATGAGAAGGATAAATTGTCCTCATTAACAAGGTAAATGCTATACGGAACAGTTTCTATAATAAAATGCTACATATAATAGCAATATTCAAAATAGAAAACTAGCAATTAGCAATTAATCTAACAGACTTATTGTTGGTGCATAACCTCTAGCTAAAATAAGCCTCTTTTTTGCATATATATATGTGTATTCAATATGAAGAATGATAATTGTACATAGTAAGGTAACCAAAACAACATGTAACTTGATAGAATATGCAAAATTGTATATTACTTTATAGACATAGACATGTTCAAAAGTCTGACCTGCAAAATCTAGGGTGCTCTTGAAAAAGAAGCTATATGACCGCAGTGTTGTCAGTTTAGTATATTGCCCTCAACAAGATGATCTCTATAACTGTAAGGGAAGAAACATGAATATGCCGAGAATCCTCCAGATGCAGTAAGAATTGGAAATTGGAAATTGAGAGGAAGGAAATGCCGGAAATGCTAGCAGGTCACATCCAACCATTTATTAACACAATATTCTCAACTAAAAGTTAATAAAGAAAGTACAACACAATATATATGTATACACAATGGGCTAGATTGCACATGGCACGCTAAATTTATTGTGACTGCATTAATTTGTGCACATATTAAAAGTTGAAAGTAAATGTGTTTACTTTACACAAATGTCTGGTTAGTGCAACTGATGAACTTGCATAAAATTTTAGGGCTACATAATAATTCTATAGTAATATTTAATAATCAGCTAGATTACAAGTTTGTGCATTTGTCTTTTAACCATATTTTCAGCGTTAAAACAGCACCACAGCCATTACAAGTCTTGTCGGTATAGCTGTACCCCAAGCCTTTTAGCCTGTAACGCAACGTCAGTACCCTACTCTTAAAAATTACATTTTTTAATGGGATTCCCATAGCGCTGGTATTATGAGTTTTGCGGCCAGGCTAAAAAGCGAGTGTTACAGCCCAAAACGACAAGATCTGTACCGCCATCTAAAGTCAATAGTTATGAGTTTCACGCTACAAAGCTGTAACATAAAACTCATAACTAATGCGTTAAAAAGTACACTAACACCCATAAACTACCTAATAATCCCTAATCCAAGGCCCTCCCTCATCGCAAACACTATATTAAACTTATTAACCGCTAATCTTCCACTCCCAACATCACCACCACTAATAAAATTTATTAACCCCTATTCCGCCGCTCCCCGACATCGTCACGACTATACTAAATGTATTAACCCCTAAACCACCGCCCTCTTGCATGGCAAACACTATTGAAATATTATTAACCCCTAATCTGCCATCCGCTCACATCGCCCCCACTATACTAAAGTTATTAAACCCTACACCGCCGCCACTATAATAAACCTATTAACCCCTAACACGAAAGCCCCCCACAACAAAATATAATAAATTAATCTATTAACCCCTAAACCTTAATCCCCCCAAATTGCAATTAACTTATTTAAACTAGTAATCCCTAAACTTAACGCCCTCCTAACTTTATATTAAAATTACAATTACAAACAGCTCTTTTACCTATAAAAAAATTACAAATACCCCCAACATTAAAATTCACCACCCAACCATCCCCCAAAATAAAAAACCTAAATCTAAAAAACCTAAGCTACCCATTGCCCTGAAAAGGGCATTTGGATGGGCATTGCCCTTAAAAGGGCAATTAGCTCTTTTACTGCCCAAACCCTAATTTAAAAATAAAACCCACCCAAAAAACCCTTCCAGGCGGCGAGAAGTCTCCATCCAGACGGCCTCTTCAATCTTCATCCAGACGGCATCTTCTATCTTGATCCCAGTGGTGTGGAGCTGGTCCAACCTTAAGACATCCGGTGCGGAGCATCCTCTTCATACGGTCACCGCCGTATGCTGAATCTTTGAATCAGCCAATAGGAATTAGAGCTGCTAAAATCCTATTGGCTGTTAAAATCAGCCAATAGGATTTAAGCAGCTCTAATTCTATTGGATGATGAATCCTTTTGGCTGATTCATCATCCAATAGAATTAGAACTGCTTAAATCCTATTGGCTGATTTGAACAGCCAATAGGAGATAAGCAGCTCCAATTATTTTTGGCTGATTCAATTTTTTCAGCCAATAGGATCTTGGATTGCGTACATTGCATTGAAGATTCAGTGTACGGCAGCGACCGTATGAAGATGATGCTCAGTGCCGGATGTCTTCAGGATGGACCCGCTCTGTGCCGCCGGGACCAAGATAGAAGATGCAACCTGGATGAAGATTGAAGAGGCCGTATGGATTAAGACTTCTCACCACTTGGATGAGGATTTTGCCACCGGGATGAAGATTGAAGAGGCCACCTGGATGAAGACTTCTCGCTGCCTGGATGAGGTCTTATCTGCCGGCATTAAGATCGTTCAAGCAGGACTTCAAAAACTGTAAGTGGATCATCTTGGGGTTAGGTTTTTTAAAGTTTTTTTTGGGTGGGTTTTATTTTTAGATTAGAGTTTGGGCAGTAAAAGAGCTAAATGCCCTTTTAAGGGCAATGCCCATCCTAATGTTCTTTACAGGGCAATGGGTAGCTTAGGTTTTTTAGTAGCTTAGGTTTTTTACTTTTTGTAATGGTAGGTTTTTTAATTTTTGCCATTTTAGATTTTAGTGTAAGGTAGCTTAGGTTTTATCTGACAGGTAATTTTGTATTTATTGTAACTAAGTAGTTGTTAAATAGTTAATAACTATTTACTAACTAGTCTACCTAGTTAAAATAAATGCAAACTTACCTGTGAAATAAAAATAAAACCTAAGCTAGCTACAATATAACTATTAGTTATATTGTAGCTAGCTTATGTTTTATTTTACAGGTATGTATTTAGTTTTAAATATGTATTATTTAGTTAATAATTGTAAGTTTAATTTAGCTCTATTTTAATTATGTTAAAGTTAGGGGGTGTTAGAGTTAGGGTTACGTTAGGGTTAGGGTTACATTAGGGTTAGGGGTTAATATAGTTTAATTTTGGTTGTTGCGATGTTTGGGGCTGGTGGTTTAGGGATTAATATGTTTATTTAGTTAATAATTGTAAGTTTAATTTAGCTCTATTTTAATTATGTTAAAGTTAGGGGGTGTTAGGGTTACGCTAGGGTTAGGGTTACGTTAGGGTTAGGGGTTAATAGTTTATTTTAGGTTGTTGCAATGTTGGGGGGTTTGGCGGTTTAGGGGTTAATAGGTTTATTTAGTGGTAGTGATGTTGGAGGCCAGAGGTTTAGGGGTTAATAGCTTTATTTAGTTGAGGCAATGTCGGGGAGCGGCGGAATAGGGGTTAATATATTTATTATAGTGTGTGCAATGTTGGGGTGCAGCGGTATAGGGGTTAATAACTTTAGTATAGTGGCGGTGATATTAGGAGTGGCAGATTAGGGGTTAATACCTTTATTTAGGTGGTGGCGATATCGGGAGCGGCAGATTAGGGGTTAATAACTGTAGGCAGACGTCAGTGATGTCAGGGGCAGCAGATTAGGAGGGTTTAGACATGGGGTTTATGTTAGGGTGTTAGGTTTAATCATCAATGTTGCTGCATCATGGAGCTTTTCTTTCCGCAATCACAGGTGTTAGGTTTTTTTCTGACCTGCTCTCCCCATTGATGTCTATGGGGAAAGCGTGCACAAGCATGTCAAATCAGCACTTGTTTTTGGTGTGGTATGGAGCTTAAATATCCCATATCGCCCGCACAAGCCTGTTTTTTTTAAAACTTGTAATGGCAGCGCTATAGGGGATCAAATAATGCCACTTTTGTTGTGTTCGTTTATTTCCCTATATCGCTCAAAACTCGTAATCTAGGCGAATGTGTTATACTCTGTATTTACTGTAAATATTTCGAATTACAATGTTCTTTATATAGGTGGAAATGTTATTTGTATTTTTAAATACATATTCTTATATATATATTTATGTGTGTGTGTATATACCTATTCCTGTATATATTCATATAGAGAGAGACATGACCAAGGACCTAATGTAGGTCTGAAACGTTGTTGTTTTGTGTACCATGGCACAGTGAAGGTCATTTTACTTTAAACTGCACAGGCTGAAGCACCCTTTCTTTTAGAGTCTCATTTGATGTGGATGAGGTGGCTGCCTCCTGGCTCCTGTGCCTAATTGTTTGGTTGCTGTTCCCTACCTTTTGCCTTTTGCTCATATAGATATATAGGTATAGATAAATATATTTAATACAAAAATAAATATATATATAGTTTGTAGTGTACTGTAAGGAAAGCGCCACAAACAGATTCTCACCTTGATCCACAGCTCTGAACGCTGTTACCTTTGACCTCGACATGACAGCACAATGGAGAGTGAGATCGGAGCAAAAAAGGAAACATGAAGTGCAGTACTTGGAATATGAAGCGCCCACCTCCAAAGAAGCTCCAAACAAACGAGATATAAAAAATCCAAAATTTATTTAGTTATTCAGTTATAAAACCATAACCGTAGTACGGCATAAGTAGAATATGACAAATCACAACACAAAGTGTGTGAACAGTAACACTTGCAAACACGTTTTGTGCATGCGCACTTGATCACTGCATAGGTGTCTACCTGTGCACACCTTCTATTTATTCAAAAATTCTTAAAGCTATAAAGGCCCTTTAATACATTGAGTTTTTTAAAATGGAAGCTATCTCCGAAGATAACTAAACATGTTGATCTCTAGGATTATATATATGAATTATAAATTTATTTTTCAGAAAATGAACTGTTAGTTATTTTAAAGCCTAGAAAACATTATTATAAAGATATTATGGGAGATAGTAACTACAAGAGAGAATTTAAACCCCTATTCATATTTTTATCATGCATGCATAAAATGACAAATAAACCATTGCTTGTGGGTAGTTAATTCTATGTCAAAAACAACATATATAAGTATAACTTGTTGTCATCACATTACATATGAAACATATTACTAAAATAGAAACTTGAGTTTAAAAAGAGGGGAATAAGAGTGAAAATAAAAGAGGGGATATGAGGAATAAATAATTGAAAATTAGAAATAGATATTTTGGGACAAATGAGAAAGATATGTAAACAAGTCTATGGGGCCTAGTTATCAAGCCGTCAACCTCAAATACGCTGGAATTCCGCATCGTATTTTTGGCGATGCTGATACGCCTTAGTTATCAAAGGCTCGAGACCGGCAAAAGTAGAATTTTGTGACGTAAGCATCGATCCGCCGGACTCAGTCCGACACAGATCGATTCTTACGTCACTCCAGATGTTCCGCACACAAGTGCGGCACATTCTCACTACTTTTGCTAGTTATAAAAAAACTAGCAGGTACGCTCGGCACTTTTACGGCCCAGCGTACCTGGTTTTCAATCCGCCACCCCTGGAGGCGGCGGATCCCATAGGAATCAATGGGAGTCTGACCATAGCGAAAGTACAAGTTCGCTGCTGACAGACATCCCATTGATTTCTATGGGAGCTGTCTACACCTAACACCCTAACATGTACCCCGAGTCTAAACACCACTAATCTGTCCCCCCTACACCGCCGCAACTAAATAAAGTTATTACCCCCTAAACCGCCCTGCTCCCGGAGCCCACCGCAAGCTACTCTATACATATTAACCCCTAAACCGCCGCTCCCGGAGCCCACCGCAACTATAATAAATGTATTAACCCCTAAAACCGCGCCGCTCCCTGAACCCGCCGCAACCTATATTAAATGTTTTTAACCCCTATCCTGCCCCCCCTACAACCGTCGCCACCTATAATAAATTTATTAACCCCTATCCTGCCCCCCCACTACGCCGCCGCCACTGTAATAAAATTATTAACCCCTAAACCTAAGTCTAACCCTAACCCTAACGCCCCCCTAACTTAAATATTAATTAAATAAATCTAAATACATTAACTCTTATTAACTAAATGAATCCTATTTAAAACTAAATACTTACCTTTAAAATAAACCCTAATATAGCTACAATATAAATAATAATTATATTCTAGCTATCTTAGGATTTATATTTATTTTACAGGTACCTTTCAATTTATTTTAACTAGGTACAATAGCTATTAAATAGTTATTAACTATTTAATAGCTTACCTAGCTAAAATAAAGAGAAATGTACCTGTTAAATAAATCCTAACCTAAGTTACAATTACACCTAACACTACACTATACTTTAATAAATTATTCCTATTTAAAACTAAATACTTACCTGTAAAATAAACCCTAAGATAGCTACAATGTAATTAATAATTATATTGTAGCTATCTTAGGATTTATATTTATTTTACAGGTAACTTTGTATTTATTTTAGCTAGTTAGAATAGTTATTAAATAGTTATTAACTATTTAATAACTACCTAGCTAAAAGAAATACAAAATTACCTGTAAAATAAATCCTAACTTAAGTTACAATTAAACCTAATACTACACTATCATTAAATTAATTAAATAAACTACCTACAAATAACTACAATTAAATACAATTACATAAACTAACTAAAGTACAAAAAATAAAAAAAGCTAAGTTATAAAAAATAAAAAAATAAGTTACAAACATGTTAAAAATATTACAACAATTTTAAGATACTTACACCTAATCTAAGCCCCCTAATAAAATAACAAACCCCCCCCAAATAAAAAAATGCCCTACCCTATTCTAAATTAAATAAATTTCAAAGCTCTTTTACCTTACCAGCCCTTAAAAGGGCCATTTGTGGGGGCATGCCCCAAAGAAAACAGCTCTTTTGCCTGTAAAAGAAAAATACAACCCCCGCCCAACATTAAAACCCACCACCCACATACCCCTAATCTAACCCAAACCCCCCTTACAAAAACCTAACACTAATCCCCTGAAGATCATCCTACCTTTAGTTGTCTTCACTCAACCGAGCCACCGATGGAACTGAAGAGGACA
Organism: Bombina bombina; assembly: GCF_027579735.1. Lineage (NCBI taxonomy): Eukaryota > Metazoa > Chordata > Amphibia > Anura > Bombinatoridae > Bombina > Bombina bombina. The sequence continues at coordinate 675,415,005 of NC_069501.1, read as the reverse complement.
TCCGGAGCGGCAGAAGTGATCCTCCAAGCGGCGCTGAAGAAATCTTCCATCCGATGAAGTCATCATCCAGGCGGCGCTGAAGAAAAGTCTTCCATCAGCCAATCAGAATTTTCCTACCTTAATTCTGATTGGCTGATAGAATCCTATCAGCCAATCGGAATTGAGGGGACGCCATCTTGGATGACGTCCCTTAAAGGAGCCGTCATTCATCGTAGTCCGTCGGTGAAGAAGGTGGTTCCGCGTCGGCGGAAGGAAGATTCAAGACCCGGCTTGGAAGATGACTTTGCCCGGATAGAAGACCTCTTCAGCGCCTCTTTGAAGATGACATCGGCCGGATCGAAGACTTTTCTTCAGCGCCGCCTGGATGATGACTTCATCGGATGGAAGATTTCTTCAGCGCCGCTTGGAGGATTAACTTCTTCTGCTCCGGATGTCTCTTCAGTTCCATCGGTGGGCTCGGCTGAGTGAAGACAACTAAAGGTAGGAGGATCTTCAGGGGATTAGTGTTAGGTTTTTGTAAGGGGGGTTTGGGTTAGATTAGGGTATGTGGGTGGTGGGTTTTAATGTTGGGGGGGGTTGTATTTTTCTTTTACAGGCAAAAGAGCTGTTTTCTTTGGGGCATGCCCCCTATAAATGGCCCTTTTAAGGGCTGGTAAGGTAAAAGAGCTTTGAAATTTATTTAATTTAGAATAGGGTAGGGCATTTTTTATTTTGGGGGGGTTTGTTATTTTATTAGGGGGCTTAGATTAGGTGTAAGTAGCTTAAAATTGTTGTAATATTTTAACATGTTTGTAACTTATTTTTTTATTTTTTGTAACTTAGCTTTTTTTATTTTTTGTACTTTAGTTAGTTTATGTAATTGTATTTAATTGTAGTTATTTGTAGGTAGTTTATTTAATTAATTTAATGATAGTGTACTATTAGGTTTAATTGTAACTTAAGTTAGGATTTATTTTACAGGTAATTTTGTATTTCTTTTAGCTAGGTAGTTATTAAATAGTTAATAACTATTTAATAACTATTCTAACTAGCTAAAATAAATACAAAGTTACCTGTAAAATAAATATAAATCCTAAGATAGCTACAATATAATTATTAATTATATTGTAGCTATCTTCGGGTTTATTTTACAGGTAAGTATTTATTTTTAAATAGGAATAATTTATTAAAGTATAGTGTAGTGTTAGGTGTAATTGTAACTTAGGTTAGGATTTATTTAACAGGTACATTTCTCTTTATTTTAGCTAGGTAAGCTATTAAATAGTTAATAACTATTTAATAGCTATTGTACCTGGTTAAAATAAATTGAAAGGTACCTGTAAAATAAAAATAAATCCTAAGATATCTAGAATATAATTATTATTTATATTGTAGCTATATTAGGGTTTATTTTAAAGGTAAGTATTTCGTTTTAAATAGGATTCATTTAGTTAATAAGAGTTAATTTATTTAGATTTATTTAATTAATATTTAAATTAGGGGGGCGTTAGGGTTAGGGTTAGACTTAGGTTTAGGGGTTAATAATTTTATTACAGTGGCGGCGGTGTAGTGGGGGGCAGATTAGGGGTTAATAAATTTATTATAGGTGGTGACGGTGTAGGGGGGGCAGATTAGGGGTTATTAAATTTATTATAGGTGGCGACGGTGTAGGGGGGGGCAGGATAGGGGTTAATAGGTTTAATATAGGTTGCGGCGGGTTCAGGGAGCGGCGGTTTAGGGGTTAAACTATTTATTTAGTTGCAGAGAGGTGCGGGATCAGCAGGATAGGGGTTAATAATTTTATAATAGAGGGCGACGGTGTAGGGGGGGCAGGATAGGGGTTACTAGGTATAATGTAGGTGGCGGTGGGCTCCGGGAGCGGCGGTTTAGGGGTTAATACATTTATAAGAGTTGCGGCAGGGTCTAGGAGCGGCGGTTTAGGGGTTAATTACATTTATAAGAGTTGCGGCAGGGTCTAGGAGCGGCGGTTTAGGGGTTAGTAACTTTATTGAGTTGCGGGGGGCTCCGGGGGCGCCGGTATAGGGGGTAGAACAGTGTAGTTTAGTGTGAGTGCTTAGTGACAGGCTAGCAATAAAGCTGGGAAAAAGCCGAAGGGCAGCGAGATCCGATGAGTGATAACTCTCACAGTCTGCTGCTCATCTCCCTGCGGCTTTTTGACAGCTTTATTTGATAACTTAGGCATATTTTTTCAGGTTCCCGGCGGCGATGTGAGGTGAGCTTAGGCGGGCGTATTGGGCCGGCGAAGCCAGAAAAGTAGGCGGCTTGATAACTACCCCCCTATGTCTCTTCTCATATTTAGGCCCTGGGGACTACTAGTTCTTAATGTGAACATCCAATAAATTTCTCGTTTGTTAAGTTTATTTTCCCTGTCTCCTCCTCTCATCCATATTGGAACATGGTCAATGCCCTGAATGGTTAATTTTGAAACATCTGCATCATGTAACTCTTTAAAATGTCTCACAACAGGAGTATCTGACTCAACATCTTCTATTGATCTCAAATGTTAAAGGAATCTATCCTTCAGGGGACATTTAGTTTTTCCTGTATATTCTTTAAAACAAATTTGACAAATAAGCAAACATACCACATGTGTGGTCGAACAATTTATGAAAAAAATAATGTCATGTTCCTGTCCTGTGTTGTTTGACATGAGAACATGTCTTACAAATAGGGTGTCTGCATTTAAAGAAACCATGTTTCCTTTTGAGCCAACTACCTTTTGATTTAGACGGCAAATCTGAAGGACATAGAACATTTGCCAAAGTTTTGCCTCTTCTCGTTACAAAGTCACATCCATTTTCCACTATTTTTTTTAATAATGGGGTCTGTATGTAATATAGGAAGAGATTCCTCTATAATATTAAATATTTTGTGATAGTCATCACTATAATTGGAATGAATTTGAGTTTATGCTACATATTTTTAGCTTTAGATGTTCCTCTATATCTAAGTAAATCTTTCATAGGAATTTGTTCTACCTCTTCCTTTATCTGGTTAAGTAATCCTATCTGATAGCCTCTTTCTTTTAATCTGTCAGTGATAACTGATGCTTGTTGCTGATTATCCTCTTCTCTAGTGCAATTTCTTTTTGCTCTAATGTACTCCCCTTTGGGTATACCTTTGACTACATGTTTTGGGTGGCAGGAATCAAATTGCAGAGTTGTATTACCTGCTGTAGATTTTCTATACAGTGTGGTACTAATTTCACCACTGATATCATCACCCATAATTTGTATGTCCAAAAAATTTATGAACTTTGTGTCAATTTCTCCTATGAATGAGACGCCCCATTCATTATGATTCAAGTAATCACAGAAATCCTTTGCCATCTCATCACTGCCATAAAAAATAAAAAACAGATCGTCAATGTAGCGATAATATTTTATAATTTTATTTTTAAAAGGATTTCTATCTGCAAAGACGTGGGACAGCTCCCACCATCCCATAAAGAGATTGGCATAGGAGGGGGCAAATTTTGCCCCATCTCTGTCCCACATCTCTGCAGATAGAAATCTCGCTGAAACATAAAGAAATTGTGTGTTAACAAATATTCTACAGCTGTAAGTAAGAATTGTTTTGTGGCAGTTTCAAAATTGCCACATAGATCAAACATATTTTCCATGGCAGTCATTCCCTTGTCGTGTAAAATAGAGGTATATAGTGATGACACATCTACTACTAGGAATCTATACGTAGATTTTCATTCTACATCTATCAATTTATTTAGCAAATCTGTTGTATCCTAAATATAACTTGGAAGATGTTTAACTAAGGGCTGTAGCTATGTGTCCACTAGTTCTGACAGTGATTCATTAAGATAATCTATTCCTGCGATGATAGGGCGGCCTGGAGGACAGAGGGGGATTTTGTGAATTTTGGGAAAAAGGTGAAAGACTGGTGTAGCTGGGAATTGTGGTATTAGACTCTCATATGCAGAAGTACCAATGATGTGATTATACTTTGCTATTTGTACTATTTGTACCAATTCCTTTCTATATAACTATGTAGGATTCCCTTTTAACTTAATGTATACATCACTGTCCTTTAATTGTGTTTCAGCTTCAGCTATGTAGTCTGAGGTGTTTAAGACTACGATATTTCCTCCCTTATCAGAAGGTCTTATCGTTATGTTTTCATCCTCTCCCAATTTTTTCAGTGCTAGCCTTTCTCTGTGAGATAATTTGGAATGTGTGAATTTTCTTTTCTTAATGCTTTTTTCATTTAAGACCCTCAACTTATCTTCCACTGTTTTTTTTAAATATATCAATAGCTTTTGTTCTTGTGTGGACTGGGTAAAAGTGACTCTTTCCCTTACTTTTTATGTTTCTCTCACTAATCTTGTTTGTGTTAGTGTCCACCATGTTGTCTCTAGAAATGTATCGTAAATCTGCAACTGTACACCAATCTGAAAAGGTCAATTGTTCAGATTTATCTGGTTGTCTTTGTCTCTCAGTGGTGAAATCTTTTTGTGTCTCCAAATTAACTGTGCCATAGAAATGTTTGCGCAATGTGATTTTACGTACAAACTGATTGAAATCCAGCACTGTCTCAAATAGGTTAAATTGATTTGAAGGCACAAAATTTAGACCCTTAGATAATAACTTAATTTATGAATCATCTAGTACAGCATTGGAAAGATTAATTACGCGTTTGTTATCTTTCATATATATTTTTGATTCCTCTGTCCCTGTGATCTTGTCACATATATTTTCTGAGAGTTCATTTTTGGATTCTTTTTGGCATAATGTTGTTGTTTGTTGCCTCCTTCTCTTTTTTGCCTTTGCCCCTTCCACCTCTATGGGGTTTTTTCTTGTGGATATTTTCGGTACTTCCTCTTTTTTGACTGCTGTAATGATAAATCTGTTGCTTCCATTTGAGGTACTTGTAAAGCTGATGGTATATCGATCTCTCCATAATTTTCAGCATCAGATGAATCTATTTTGTATTCAGTATCAGAGAAAGTCACAGTTTTTCCTGTTTTTATGACTCTCCTTTGCCTTCTTCTGAAATTCTTTGCATGTGAAATGGAATAATCCTCATGTGTCCATTTATTTACTTGGTTGGCATCATAGTCTCTTCTGTCCCTTGTCATTTTACGAGATTTAAATTGCCAAAGTTCCTGTTTATATGTGTTCATATTTATTTTAAATTGCTTATCATAGCCCTTCTTTATCATGTTAAAATGTTTTCAGCTTGTCTTGCACATCTCGGATTTCTTTAAGTAAATCAATCCTTTGTTTTTTCTTATATTCAATTAACCCCTTAACGACCGAGGACGTGCAGGGTACGTCCTCAAAAAAAAGGCAGTTAATGCCTGAGGACGTACCCTGCACGTCCTCGGTGTGGAAAGCAGCTGGAAGCGATCCTGCTCGCTTCCAGCTGCTTTCCGGTTATTGCAGTGATGCCTCGATATGGAGGCATCCTGCAATAACCTTAAATGGCCATCCGATGCAGAGAGAGCCACTCTGTGGCCCTCTCTGCACCGGACATCGATGGCCGGTATCGTTGGTGGGTGGGAGCGGACTTGGGAGGCGGGTGGGCGGCCATCGATGCGCCGTGTAATGTGCAGGGGGGCGGGATCGGGGGCGGGAGCGACGGGGGCGCGCATGTGAGCGCGCGTGTGCATGGGGGGCGGCGGGCGGGCGCGTGCACGGGGCGGGAGCGGGAGGGAACTGCTGCACTACAGAAAAAAAAATCTGAAAATAGCTAATAAATAAGAAAATAATAATGTTTCTAAGTGATTTGCAACTGGTGGGAGGTTGGGGGGGGGGGACAGCTACACTACAGTAAAGGGGATTTTTAAAAAAAAAAAGATTTCTTTTTTTACTAAACTGGGTACTGGCAGACAGCTGCCAGTACCCAAGATGGCGCCCGCTAAGGCAGAGGGGGAGGGTTAGAGAGCTGTTTGGTGTGGGATCAGTGAGGTTGGGGGCTAAGGGGGATACTACAAAGCAGCATATGTAAATATGCTAAAAAAAAACTAAAAAAACCCCACAAATATACCTTTTATTTTAGTACTGGCAGAGTTTCTGCCAGTACTTAAGATGGCGGGGACAATTGTGAGGTGGGGGAGGGAAGAGAGCTGTTTGGGAGGGATCAAGGGGTCTGATGTTTCAGGTGGGAGGCTGAGCTCTACACTAAAGCTAAAATTAACCCTGCAAGCTCCCTACAAGCTACATAATTAACCCCTTCACTGCTAGCCATAATACACGTGTGATGCGCATCGGCATTTAGTGGCCTTCTAATTAACAAAAAGCAACGCCAAAGCCATATATGTCTGCTATTTCTGAACAAAGGGGATCCCAGAGAAGCATTTACAACCATGTGTGCCATAATTGCACAAGCTGTTTGTAAATGATTTCAGTGAGAAACCTAAAATTGTGAAAAATTTAACATTTTTTTTTAATTTGATCGCATCTGGCGGTGAAATGGTGGCATGAAATATACCAAAATGGGCCTAGATCAATACTTTGGGTTGTCTACTACACTACACTAAAGCTAAAATTAACCCTAGAAGCTCCCTACATGCTCCCTAATTAACCCCTTCACTGCGGGGCATAATACAGGTGTGGTGCGCAGTGGCATTTAGCGCCCTTCTAATTACCAAAAAGCAACAACAAAAGCCATACATGTCTGCTATTTCTGAACAAAGGGGATCCCAAAGAAGAATTTACAACCATTTATGCCATAATTGCACAAGTTGTTTGTAAATAATTTCAGTGAGAAACCTAAAGTTTGTGAACAAAATTGTGAAAAAGTGAACAATTTTTTTTATTTGATTGCATTTGGCGGTGAAATGGTGGCATGAAATATACCAAAATGGGCCTAGATCAATACTTTGGGTTGTCTACTACACTACACTAAAGCTAAAATTAACCCTAGAAGCTCCCTACATGCTCCCTAATTAACCCCTTCACTGCGGGGCATAATACACGTGTGGTGCGCAGTGGCATTTAGCGCCCTTCTAATTACCAAAAAGCAACAACAAAAGCCATACATGTCTGCTATTTCTGAACAAAGGGGATCCCAGAGAAGAATTTACAACCATTTATGCCATAATTGCACAAGTTGTTTGTAAATAATTTCAGTGAGAAACCTAAAGTTTGTGAACAAAATTGTGAAAAAGTGAACAATTTTTTTTATTTGATTGCATTTGGCAGTGAAATGGTGGCATGAAATATACCAAAATGGGCCTAGATCAATACTTTGGGGTGTCTTCTAAAAAAAAATATATACATGTCAAGGGATATTCAGGGATTCCTGAAAGATATTAGTGTTCCAATGTAACTAGCGCTAATTTTGAAAAAAAGGGGTTTGGAAATAGCAAAGTGCTACTTGTACTTATGGCCCTATAACTTGCAAAAAAAGCAAAGAACATGTAAACATTGGGTATTTCTTAACTCAGGACAAAATTTAGAAACTATTTAGCATGGGTGTTTTTTTGGTGGTTGTAGATGTGTAACAGATTTTGGGGGTCAAAGTTAGAAAAAGTGGGTTTTTTCCATTTTTTCCTCATATTATATAATTTTTTTATAGTTAATTATAATATATGATGAAAATAATGGTATCTTTAGAAAGTCCACTTAATGGCGAGAAAAATGGTATATAATATGTGTGGGTACAGTAAATGAGTAAGAGGAGAATTACAGCTAAACACAAACACTGCAGAAATGTAAAAATAGCCTTGGTCCCAAACGGACAGAAAATGGAAAAGTGCTGCGGTCATTAAGGGGTTAATAAGTTGATTAATGCAAATGAGCATGTGTCTAAGATGCTATTCCATTTAGGTATAAAGTCCATATCACTAACATTGAACAAGGGACATTTCCTTATACATAGTCCCCTGGGAATACGTTTGTCATGTTGATAAATGGAAAATGATTTAATATCCAATTCAAGTTTAATGTATCTTTTCCTTAATGTATCTATCTAAAAAAAAGACTAACAATATTATGTATCAAATCTTCAAGTGTGTCAAAATCCCCTTCATTAAAGCTACTCAAAACATAAGATCATAAGTGAACAAAGTATAAGCCATACTACGATACAAAAATTCAAAAGAACACTCACCTCCTCTTCAGCCGTTTTTATTTTCGTAGACAATTTTTCTTCTTGCTTTAGTTTGGTTTAATTCAAAACATTTCTGTAATAGACAGGTCAAACAGCCTCCATAGAGATAAGTTTCATTTTTTTTTTCACTGCTTTGTAAGCTTTCATCAGTTTGTCAGAATATACAGAACACTGTATATACTTGTAGCAATATAACAGAGTTTCAATTGTGAGAACAGAAGGCAGCTAACCACAGTAAAGCAGAAAAATAGTAGGTTTGTAGAGTACTGTAAGGAAAGCGCCACAAACAGATTCTAACCTTGATCCACAGCTCTGACCGCTGTAACCTTTGACCTCCATGTGACGGCACAATGGAGAGAGAGATCGGAGCAAAAAAGAAAACATGAAGTGCAGATTCATGGTGTGTCTGCTCCTCACACCTAAAAATAGTAGGATACTTGGAATATGAAGCGCCCACCTCCAAAGAAGCTCCAAACAAACGGGATATGAAAAATCCAAAATGTATTTAATTATTCAGTTATAAAACCATAACCGTAGTACGGCATAAGTAGAATATGACAAATCACAACACAAAGTGTGTAAACAGTAACACTTGCAAACGCATTTCGTGCATGTGTGTGGACCATGGAACAATAAAGGTAATTTTACTTTAAACTGCACAGGCTGGAGCACCCTTTCTTTTGGAGTCTCATTTGATGTGGATGAGGTGGCTGCCTCCTGGCTCCTGTGCCTAATTGTTCGGTTGCTGTTCCCTACCTTTTGCCTTTTGCTCATATAGATATATAGGTATAGATAAATATATTTAATACAAAAAAAAAAAAAAATATATATATATATATATATATATATATACACACAGTACTGTCCAAAATTCTTAGGCCACCATTAGATTTGTTGTTTTAGCATCTATTTATTTTTCGGTCTCCTTATTGAGATACAAACAGAAAATACAGGAAATATGTACACAGAACAAAATGACTTCTTCAGGCAAACATCAGTATTTAGTGTGACCTCCCTTGGCACTATGCGCATGGGGCTACTGTCCTGATGTATTTTAAAGTAATCTTCTGGTATTTTATACCAGGCTTCTTCCAAGAGTTCTTCTTTAAATTAAGGTTGACTTTAAATTTCTTTCTCTGTCCAGGTGATCCCATACTGCCTCTAAAAATAGTAGGATACTTGGAATATGAAGCACCCACCTCCAAAGAAGCTCCAAACAAACGGGATATGAAAAATCGAAAATGTATTTAGTTATTCAGTTATAAAACCATAACCGTAGTACGGCATAAGTAGAATATGACAAATCACAACACAAAGTGTGTAAACAGTAACACTTGCAAACGCATTTTGTGCATGTGTGTGGACCATGGAACAATAAAGGTAATTTTACTTTAAACTGCACAGGCTGGAGCACCCTTTCTTTTGGAGTCTCATTTGATGTGGATGAGGTGGCTGCCTCCTGGCTCGTGTGTCTAATTGTTTGGTTGCTGTTCCCTACCTTTTGCTCATATAGATATATAGGTATAGATAAATATATTTAATACAAAAATAAATATATATATATATATATATATATATATATATATATATATATATATATATATACACAAAGTACTGTCCAAAATTCTTAGGCCACCATTAGATGTGTTGTTTTAGCATCTATTTATTTTTCGGTCTCCTTATTGAGATACAAACAGAAAATACAGGAAATATGTACACAGAACAAAATGACTTCTTCAGGCAAATGTCAGTATTTAGTGAGACCTCCCTTGGCACTATGCACATGGGGCTACTGTCCTGATGTTTTTTAACCCCTTAACGCCCGAGGACATGCAGGGTACGTCCTCTAAAGGATGTCAGTTAACGACCAAGGACGTACCCTGCACGTCCTCGGTGTGGAAAGCAGCTGGAAGCGATCCTGCTCGCTTCCAGCTGCTTTCCGGTTATTGCAGCGATGCCTCGATATCGAGGCATCCTGCAATAACACTGTCTGGCCATCCGATGCAGAGAGAGCCACTCTGTGGCCCTCTCTGCACCGGACATCGATGGCCGGTATCGTTGGTGGGTGGGAGCCGACTTGGGAGGCGGGTGGGCGGCCATCGGTGAGTTGCGTAAGGTGGAGGGGGGCGGGATCGGAAGCGGAGCCGATGGGGGCGTGCACGGGCGCGCGCGCGTGCACGGGGGGGTGGCGGGCGGGCGCGTGCACGGGGCGGGAGCGGGTGGGAACCGCTACACTACAGAAAAGTAAAAAAGTAAAAGTAAAAAAAAAATTAAATAAACGTTTTTTTTTTTTCTAACCATCTAAGGGATCTGGAAGGGGTGGGGGGGTTGGTCTTGGGGGGGGGGGAAAAGCTACACTACAGAAAAGGGACATTTTTTATTTAAAAAAAGCATTTTTTTTCACTAAACTGGGTACTGGCAGACAGCTGCCAGTACCCAAGATGGCGCACATTAAGTCAGAGGGGGAGGGTTAGAGAGCTGTTTAGTGGGGGATCAGTGAGGTTGGGGGCTAAGGGGGATCCCTACACAGAAGCATATGTAAATATGCTAACAAAAAATGCACAAAAAAGCCCAAATATACCTTTTATTTTAGTACTGGCAGAGTTTCTGCCAGTACTTAAGATGGCGGGGACATTTGTGGGGTAGGGGAGGGAAGAGAGATGTTTGGGAGGGATCAGGGGGTCTGATGTTTCAGGTGGGAGGCTGATCTTTACACTAAAGCTAAAATTAACCCTGCAAGCTCCCTACAAGCTACCTAATTAACCCCTTCACTGCTAGCCATAATACACGTGTGATGCGCAGCGCCATTTAGCAGCATTCTAATTACCAAAAAGCAACTCCAAAGTCATATATGTCTGCTATTTCTGAACAAAGGGGATCCCAGAGAAGCATTTACAACCATTTGTGCCATAATTGCACAAGCTGTTTGTAAATTATTTCAGTGAGAAACCTAAAATTGTGAAAAATTTTACGTTTTTTTTAATTTGATCGCATTTGGCGGTGAAATGGTGGCATGAAATATACCAAAATGGGCCTAGATCAATACTTGGGGTTGTCTACTACACTACACTAAAGCTAAAATTACCCCAAAAAGCTCCTTACATGCTCCCTAATTAACCTCTTCACTGCTGGGCATAATACACGTGTGGTGCGCAGTGGCATTTAGCGGCCTTCTAATTACCAAAAAGCAATGCCAAAGCCATATATGTCTGCTATTTCTGAACAAAGGGGATTCCAGAGAAGAATTTACAACCATTTATGCCATAATTGCACAAGCAGTTTGTAAATAATTTCAGTGAGAAACTGAAAGTTTGTGAAAAAATTTGTGAAAAAGTGAACAATTTTTTGTATTTGATCGCATTTGGCGGTGAAATGGTGGCATGAAATATACCAAAATGGGCCTAGATCAATAATTTGGGATGTCTTCTAAAAAAAAATATATACATGTCAATGGATATTCAGGGATTCCTGAAAGATATTAGTGTTCTAATGTAACTAGCGTTAATTTTGAAAAAAAATGGTTTGAAAATAGCAAAGTGCTACTTGTATTTATGGCCCTATAAGTTACAAAAAAAGCAAAGAAGATGTAAACATTGGGTATTTCTAAACTCAGGACAAAATTTAGAAACAATTTAGCATGGGTGTTTTTTGGTGGTTGTAGATATATAACAGATTTTGGGGTTCAAAGTTAGAAAAAGTGTGTTTTTTTTCCATTTTTCCTCATATTTTATAATTTTTTTATAGTAAATGATAAGATATGATGAAAATAATGGTATTTTTAGAAAGTCCATTTAATGGCGAGAAAAACGGTATATAATATGTGTGGGTACAGTAAATGAGTAAGAGGAAAATTTCAGCTAAACACAAACACCGCAGAAAAGTAAAAATAGCCTTGGTCCCAAACGGACAGAAAATGGAAAAGTGCTCTGGTCACTAAGGGGTTAAAGTAATCTTCTGGTATTTTATACCAGGCTTCTTCCAAGAGTTCTTCTTTAAATTAAGTTTGACTTTAAATTTCTTTCTCTGTCCAGGTGATCCCATACTGCCTCTATAATATTAATATTTAGGTCTGGACTCTGTGGAAGCCAGTACATAACTGTCAGTGTTTTATCAGCTGTTTTTCTCTCCAAATATGATTTCACTGCACTTGTTACATGCAGAAAAATAAAACCATTCCCAATCAGGAGCTTTCCAGAAGGATACATGATCCCATCAATTTAGACAATATCAACAACACCACTGACAGAATGCAGCCTCAAACCAGAACAGACCATCCACCATGTTTCACCGAAGGCTGCAAGTACTAATTCTTCCATCTCTCTCCATCTCTTTTTTTTTTTTTTTTAATATCGTCGACGATTGGACTAAAATATTTCAAACTTGGATTTGTCACTCCATAATACTCTTTTTCACTGATCTTCATTTCAATCTTTCATCTAGATTACGAGTTTTGCACTATAGAGGGTGTGAAATGAATGCAACAAAAGTTGAGTTATTTCACCCTCCATAGCGCTGCCATTACGAGTTTCTGAAAAGACTCCTTGTGAGTGCGATATGGTGGCGTTAACATCCATACCGCACAAAAGCCAAGGGCTGCTTTCACATGCTCATGCACACTTTCCCCATAGACATCAATGGGGAGAGAGTGCTAGAAAAAAAACTAACACCTGAAGCGCGAAATGAAAAGCTCCGTAACGCAGCCCCATTGATGACTATGGGGAAAAAAAGTTACGTTTAAACCTAACACCCTAATATAAACCCCAAGTCTAAACACTCTTAATCCGCCTAAATAAAGTTATTAACCCCTAATCTGCCACCCCCGATATCTCCGACACCGAAGTAAAGTTATTAACCCCTATTAACTAATAACATTTATTAACCTCTGGCCTCCCACATCACCGCCACTTATAAAAGCTATTAACCCCTATTCTGTCGCTCCCCGACAATGCTGCCGCTATAATACATTTATTAACCCCTAAATCTGTGGCCACCCACATCGCCGCCACAAATTAAACCTATTTACCCCTAAACCACCAGCCCCCCACATTGCAAAAAACTAAATTTAACTATTAATCCCTAAACCTAACAACCACCTAACTTTATATAAAAATTACAATATCCCTAAAATAAATAAAAACTTACCTGTGAAATTAAAAACTAACAATTAACCTAACATAACTATTATACTAAACTATTATACTAAAGTTAAAAAAGAATTAGAATAGAATTTAATTAGCTCTCACCCTATTGGATGATTTGAATTTCAAGAATCAAATCAGTCAATAGGAATGCAAGGGACGCCATTTTGAAAAGGCTCCCTAGCATTGAAGTTCCAGTGTATGGCAGTGACCGTATGAAGAGGATACTCCGCGCCCCATGTCTTCAAGGATGGATCCGCTCCATGCTACCGGGATGAAGATAGAAGAAACTGCCTGAATGAAGTCTTCTTGCTGTCTGGATGAGGATGGATGTCCGGACTTCAGAAACTCAAATAACAACAAATCACTGTCCAGCACTCAGAGAGGTTTTATCCGTGCAGGCTGCTAGGGTCTATACCAGAGCCCCACACTAATTGAAAAAGTCCAAACTGCAGCAGCACTGTGTAAAAAGGTTTTATTTAAGCCAAAAAGAACTACAACGTTTCGGACAAATGTCCTTAATCATGTATAAAATTACACTGATACAAACAGGCTTAATATACCCATAACCCCTCCCACTTAATTACAGAAAACACCTGTCTTTACCTACCTACTTCCATTTTTACTATTAACTCCCCCTAGTGTGCATAAACCAATTGTTCATTATATTTTGCAGATAAATCAAAGTTTTTTTTCATACAGATACCAAGAATACATTTCTCTTAATTATCATATATACATAGGATATACACCAATACACAGGGGTATCTAGTGATCTTATATCACTGAAAATATTATTTAACCCTTATGTTACCTTTCTCACATAAATTAGAGGGATAGTCATCTAGAAAATACTCCAATCCATCTCCCTGTTCATACCTCCTGGCCACATGGTACCCAATGTATAAATCCAGAATAGTTCTCTCTGTTTAAGATTTTTCTCCCTATTGTCCCCCCCCCCTCCTAGGTTTCTCAACATGATCTATAATTTGAAATCTTATTTGGCTAAGGCTATGCCCAGCTGTCAAAAAATGATGTGCCACAGGTGCATCTAGGACTCCTGTCCTTATACTACTCTTATGCTGATTCAACCTTTCTCGCACCTTACGGGTGGTCTCCCCTACATAGCCCCACCCACATGGGCACTTGATTAGATATACAGCAAATTCTGTATTGCAGGTAAAATACCCCCTAATCCAAAATTTCTTGCCTGTACGTGGGTGGGAAAATGTAGAGCCCCGCAACATATTATTGCAGTTAGTACAGTTTAGGCAGGGAAAACAACCATTATACTTCTTGTATCTCTGCACTTTCATCTTACTAGATCCTATGTCCGCCATCTGGCTAGATTCCTATTGGAGACTGAGGAAATAACACCTGTCCTATATACTTTACCTAAAATTCATAAGGACAAGGTAGCTCCACCGGGACGCCCTATAGTGGCTGGAATCGGGTCAATCCTGTCCTATTCATCCATCTTTTTAGATAAATATCTAAATATATATGATGATTAAGAGAAATGTATTCTTGATATCTGTATGAAAAAATCTTTGATTTATCTGCAAAATATAATGAACAATTGGTTTATGCACACTAGGGGGAGTTAATAGAAAAAATGGAAGTAGATAGGTGAAGACAGTTGTTTTCTGTAATTAAGTGGGAGGGGTTATGGATATATTAAGCCTGTTTGTATCAGTGTAATTTTATACATGATTAAGGACATTTGTCCGAAACGTTGTAGTTCTTTTTGGCTTAAATAAAACCTTTATACACAGTGCTGCTGCAGTTTGGACTTTTTCAGACTTCAGAAACTGTGAGTGGATCTTCGGGGGTTAGTCTTAGGTTTATTTTAATTTTTTTTGGGTGGGGTGTTTTTTAGATTAGGGTTTTGGGCTTTAGGCATAAGAGCTGAATGCCCTTTTCAGGGCAATGTAAAAGAACTGAATTCCCTTTTAAGGGCAATGCCCTTACAAATGCCCTTTTCAGGGCAATGGGTAGCTTAGGTTTTTGATACAGTTAGGTTTTTTATTTTAGGGGTTTGTTGGGTGATGGGTTTTACTGTTGGGGTGTCTTTGTATTTTTTTCCAGGTAAGAGAGCTGATTTTTTTAGGGCAATGCCCTACAAAAGGCTGTATTAAGGGCTATTGGTAGTTTATTGTAGGCTAATGTTTTTTTAATTGGGGGGGGGGGGCTTTTTTATGTTTAAGGGCTATTAGATTAGGTGTAATTTTTTTTATTTTTGATAATTTTGTTTATTTTTCGTAATTTAGCATTCCTGATGAAGCTTCTTCGGACTGTAGGAGGGTCAACTTGGCATCCCGATGAAGATGCCAGATGCTGTGCCAAGTTCTTGCTGGACTTCTTCCAGTCTCTGGAAGAAGAAATTCTGAGATTTTGAAAGTTTTCTTGTCCTTCCAGTTCTTTTTTTTCCTTGACCTCTCCTGATTCTTCTGATTTTTTGTTTGCTGATTTTCCTTTGAGTGTGGCCTTGCTGATGACAAAGTATTATTTTATGTGTGTCTAATTCTTTGATATTTGGCATTTTAAATGGAATGATGTGATTGAAAGTTGTTCTTATTAGCAAGCTTCTAATTAATTAAACTCATACCACATGTGTATGTAATCCTCGTTTCTTGCACAAGCCTAGTGTATTAGATCTTTTTTCACAGCAGTCATTTTAACATGAAATAGTAGAACAAATACAGCTGTTAGCAATGACATTATTTAGCGTTCCATTACATTTAGGTTTATAAGAGCCAGGTTCCTGCTATTGCTCAAGTGTAAGGGGAGGTCACACTATATACTTTCAACTTTAGCCTATAGAATCTGTTGTTACTGATTTATTTTCTGTTTTTTAGTACTCCATACAAATATCCTGTATTTTCTGGTTGTGCTCTAACCTAACGTGAAAATATCAATATTTCCCATTCCAATGTTCTTCACATAGAAGAATATGTTCTATCCTATATAATAAAAGGCCAGGTATGTTTGTCAGATGCAGTCATGCACAGTAGAGACTGCGCAAGAAAAAACATACCTGGCCATTAGGATCAGACAGCAGAGAGGGTGGCGGAAGCAGCCGTGTCGGGCGGGCGTGGTCAGGCAGGAAAGCTGTGATGGGGTGGTGACCGGGCGGAAAAACCGTGATGAGGGCATGATCGGGCAAGGGAGCAGTCATGGCAAGGGGTTGTGACTGTGTGGGAGTGCCGTGATGGGGGCGTGGCCAGATGGGAGTGCAGTGATGGGGGCATGGCCGGGCGGGAGAGGATGTTGTGGGGGAGTGTGGTCAGGTGGGAGTGGCCGGGTGGGAGAGAGAGAGAGCAAAAGAGAGGGGAGAGAGAGCAAAAGAGAGGGGATAGAGAGCAAAAGAAAGGGGGTAGAGAGAGCAAAAGAGAGTCGGGAGAGAGATCAAAAATAGAGGGGGAGAGAGCAAAAGAGAGGGGGAGAGAGAGCAAAAGAAAGGGGTGAGAGAGCAAAAGAGAGGGGGGAGAGAGAGAGCAAAAGAGAGGGGGGAGAGAGAGCAAAATAGAGGGGGAGAGAGAGAGCAAAAAGAGGGGGAGAAAGAGAGAGCAAAAGAGAGGGTGGAGAGAGAGAGCAAAAGAGAGGGGTAGTGAGAGAGAGAAAAAAGAGGGGGAGAGAGAGAGCAAAAGAGAGGGGGAGAGAGCAAAATGGAGGGAGAAAGAGAGCAAAAGAAAAGGGGAACAGAGAGCAAAAGAGAAGGTAAGAGAGATAGAGCAAAAGAGAGGGGAGGAGTAAGCAAAAGAGAGGGTAGAGAGAGCAAAACAGGGGGGAGAGAGAGTAAAAGAGAGGGGGAGGGAGCAAAAGAGAGGGGAGAGAGAGCAAAAGAGAGGAGGGGGAGAGAGCCAAAGAGAGGGCAAAGAGAGAGCAAAAGAGAGCGGGTAGAGAGAGAGCAAAAGAGAGGGGGAGAGAGAGAGTGCAAAAGAGAGGGAGAGAGAGCAAAAGAGAGGGGGAGAGAGAGCAAAAGAGAGGGGGAGAGAGAGCAAAAGCGAGGGGAAGAGAGCAAAAGAGAGGGAGAGAGAGAGAAAAAGGGAGGGGTAGAGAGAGAGCAAAAGAGAGGGGGAGAGAGAGTGTAAAATAGAGAGGGAAAGATAGCAAAAGAGAGGGGGGAGAGAGAGCAAAAGAGAGGGGAGAGCGAGCAAAAGAGGGGGGAGAGAGTAAAAAAGAGGGGAGAGAGAGCAAAAGAGAGGGGAGAGACAGCAAAAGAGAGCGGGGAGAGAGAGCAAAATAGAGGGGGAGGAGAGACAGAGAGCAAAAGTGAGGGGGTAGAGAGAGAGCAAAAGACAGGGGGAAAGAGAACAACAGAGAGGGGGAAAGAGAGAGCAAAAGAGAGGGGGAGAGAGAAAGAAAAACAGAGGGGGAGAGAGAGAGCAAAAAAGAGGGGGAGAGAGAGAGCAAAAGAGAGGGGGTAGAGAGAGAGAGCAAAAGAGATGGGGAGAGAGAGAAAGAGCAAAAGAGAGGGGGTAGAAAGAGAGCAAAAGAGAGGGGGGGAGAGAGAGCAAAAGACAGGGGGAAAGAGAGCAAAAGAGAGGGGGAGAGCAAAAGAGAGGGAGGGGAGAGAGAACAAAAAAGAGGGGGAGAGAGAGCAAAAGACAGGGGGAAGAGAACAAAAGAGAGGTTGAGAGATAGCAAAAGAGACGGGGGAGAGAGAAAGCAAAAAAGAGGGGGAGAGAGAGAGAACAAAATATAGGGAGAGAGAGAGAAAAAAGACAGGGGGGATAGAGCAAAAGAGAGGGAGAGAGAGTTAAAGAGAGGGGGGAGAGAGAGAGCAAAAGAGAGGGGGTGAGAGAAAGCAAAAGAGACATGAGAGAGAGAAAGAGTAAAAGTAAGGGGGAGAGAGAGAGAGATAAAGAGGGGGGTGAGCAAAAGAGAGGGGGGGAGAGCAAAATAGAAGGGGGGAGAGAGAGAGAAAGCAAGAGAGAGGAGAGAGAGCAATAGAGTGGGAGGAGAGAGAGCAAAAGAGAGGGGAGAGAGTGCAAAAGAAAGGGGGAGAGAGAGCCCAAAAGAGAGGAGAGAGAGAAAGAGAGAGAACAAAAGAGAGGGGAGAGAGAGAGCAAAATAGAGGGGAAGAGAGAGAGAGCAAAACACAGTGGGAGAGAGAGAGCAAGGGGTGGGACCGCTTTACTGCAAAAAATGGCCCATGCACCTGGGCTTTAGGACTAGTTTATTCATAAATAAATACTATGTCGCTATATATACAGGGAGTGCAGAATTATTAGTCAAGTTGTATTTTTGAGGATTAATTTTATTATTGAACAACAACCATGTTCTCAATGAACCCAAAAAACTCATTAATATCAAAGCTGAATAGTTTTGGAAGTAGTTTTTAGTTTGTTTTTAGTTATAGCTATTTTAGGGGAATATCTGTGTGTGCAGGTGACTATTACTGTGCATAATTATTAGGCAACTTAACAAAAAACAAATATATACCCATTTCAATTATTTATTTTTACCAGTGAAACCAATATAACATCTCAACATTCACAAATATACATTTCTGACATTCAAAAACAAAACAAAAACAAATCAGTGACCAATATAGCCACCTTTCTTTGCAAGGACACTCAAAAGCCTGCCATCCATGGATTCTGTCAGTGTTTTGATCTGTTCACCATCAACATTGCGTGCAGCAGCAACCACAGCCTCCCAGACACTGTTCAGAGAGGTGTACTGTTTTCCCTCCTTGTAAATCTCACATTTGATGATGGACCACAGGTTCTCAATGGGGTTCAGATCAGGTGAACAAGGAGGCCATGTCATTAGATTTTCTTCTTTTATACCCTTTCTTGCCAGCCACGCTGTGGAGTACTTGGACGCATTGATGGAGCATTGTCCTGCATGAAAATCATGTTTTTCTTGAAGGATGCAGACTTCTTCCTGTACCACTGCTTGAAGAAGGTGTCTTCCAGAAACTGGCAGTAGGACTGGGAGTTGAGCATGACTCCATCCTCAACCCAAAAAGGCCCCACAAGCTCATCTTTGATGATACCAGCCCAAACCAGTACTCCACCTCCACCTTGCTGGCGTCTGAGTCAGACTGGAGCTCTCTGCCCTTTACCAATCCAGCCACGGGCCCATCCATCTGGCCCATCAAGACTCACTCTCATTTCATCAGTCCATAAAACCTTAGAAAAATCAGTCTTGAGATATTTCTTGGCCCAGTCTTGACGTTTCAGCTTGTGTGTCTTGTTCAGTGGTGGTCGTCTTTCAGCCTTTCTTACCTTGGCCATGTCTCTGAGTATTGCACACCTTGTGCTTTTGGGCACTCCAGTGATGTTGCATCTCTGAAATATGGCCAAACTGGTGGCAAGTGGCATCTTGGCAGCTGCACGCTTGACTTTTCTCAGTTCATGGTCAGTTATTTTGCGCCTTGGTTTTTCCACATGCTTCTTGCGACCCTGTTGACTATTTTGAATGAAACGCTTGATTGTTCGATGATCACGCTTCAGAAGCTTTGCAATTTTAAGAGTGCTGCATCCCTCTGCAAGATATCTCACTATTTTTGACTTTTCTGAGCCTGTCAAGTCCTTCTTTTGACCCATTTTGCCAAAGGAAAGGAAGTTGCCTAATAATTATGCACACCTGATATAGAGTGTTGATGTCATTAGACCACACTCCTTCTCATTACAGAGATGGACATCACCTAATATGCTTAATTGGTAGTAGGCTTTCGAGCCTATACAGCTTGGAGTAAGACAACATTCATAAAGAGGATGATGTGGTCAAAATACTCTTTTGCCTAATAATTCTGCACTCCCTGTATATATATATATATATATATATATATATTTATTACAAATATATATACCTATATACAGTATATAGATGATTATATATAGGTATATAAGGGGGGAGAGAGAGAGAGAGAGAGAGAGAGAGAGAGAGAGAGAGAGAGAGAGAGAGAGAGAGCAAAAGAGAGGGGGAGAGAGGGAGAGAGAGAGCAAAAGAGAGGGGGAGAGAGAGAAACAGAGAGGGGGAGAGAGCAAAAGGGAGGGAGAGAGAGAGCAAAAGAAAGGGGGGGAGAGCAAAAAAGATTGGAAGAGAGAGAGAGCAAAAGAGAGGAGGAGAGTGAGCAAAAGAGAGGGGAGAGAGAGCAAAAGAGAGGGGGTGCAAGAGAGCAATAGAGAGGTGGAGAGAGCAAAAGGGAGGGAGAGAGAGAGCAAAAGAGAGGGGGAGAGAGAGCAAAAGAGAGGAGAAGAGAGCAAAATAGAGGAAGAGAGAGCAAATGGGAGGGGGTGAGAGAGAGAGAGCAAAAGAAAGGGGGAAAGAGAGAAAAAGAGAGGGGAAGAGAGAGAGCAAAAGAGAGGGGGAGAGAGAGCAAAAGAGATGGAGAGAGAGCAAAAGAGGGGGGAGAGAGAGTAAAAAAGAAGGGAGAGAGAGCAATAGAGAGGGGAGAGAGAGCAAAAGAGAGGGGGAGAGGGAGCAAAAGAGAGGGGGAGGAGAGAGAGAGCAAAAGAGAGGGGGTAGAGAGCAAAAGAGAGGGGGGGGAGAGAGAGCAAAAGACAGGGGAGAGAGAGCAAAAGGGAGGGGGGAGAGAGAGCATAAGATAGGGGGAGGAGAGAGAGAGCAAAAGAGAGGGGGGTATAGAGAGAGCAAAAGAGAGGGGGAGAGAGAGAGCAAAAGACAGGGGGAGAGAGAACAAAAGAGAGGGGGAGAGAGAGAGCAAAAGAGAGGGGGAGAGAGAGAGCAAAAGAGAGGGGAGAGAGAGAGCAAAAATGAGGGGGAGAGAGAGAGCAAAAAAGTAAGGAGAGGGGGAAAAAAGAGAGGGGGGAGAGAGAAAAAGAAAGGGAGGAGAGAGAGAGAGCAAAAGAGAGGGAGATAGAGAGAGGGGGGTATACAGAGAGCAAAAAAGAGGGGGTAGAGAGAGAGAGAGCAAAAGAGAGTGGGAGAAAGAGAGAGAGAGAGCAAAAGAGAGGGGGGAGGAGAGAGAGCAAAAGACAAGGGGGAGAGAGAGATAAAAAGAGGGGGGATAGAGCAAAAGAGAGGGAGGAGAGAGCAAAATAGAGGGGGAGAGAGAGCAAAAGAGAGGGGAAGAGAGCAAAAGAGAGGGAGAGAGAGAAAAAAAGGGAGGGGTAGAGAGAGAGCAAAAGAGAGGGGGAGAGAGAGAGTGCAAAAGAGAGAGGGAGAGAGAGCAAAAGAGAGGGGGGGAGAGAGAGCAAAAGAGAGGGGAGAGCGAGCAAAAGAGGGGGGAGAGTAAAAAAGAGGGGAGAGAGAGCAAAAGAGAGGGGAGAGATAGCAAAAGAGAGCGGGGAGAGAGAGCAAAAGAGAGGGGGAGGAGAGAGAGAGCAAAAGAGAGGGGTATAGAGAGAGCAAAAGACAGGGGGGAAAGAGAACAACAGAGAGGGGGGAAGAGAGAGCAAAAGAGAGGGGGAGAGAGAAAGAAAAACAGAGTGGGAGAGAGAGAGCAAAAAAGAGGGGGAGAGAGAGAGCAAAAGAGAGGGGGAGAGAGCAAAAGGGAGGGAGAGAGAGAGAGCAAAAGAAAGGGGGGAGAGCAAAAGAGATTGGAAGAGAGAGAGAGCAAAAGAGAGGAGGAGAGTGAGCAAAAGACAGGGGAGAGAGAGCAAAAGAGGGGGGAAAGAGAGTTAAAGAGAGGGGAGTGAGAGCAAAAGAGAGGGGAAGAGAGAGCAAAAGAGAGGGGAGATAAAGAGAGCAAAAAAGAGGGGGTAGAGAGAGAGCAAAAGAGAGGGGGAGAGAGAGAGCAATAGAGAGGGGGTGCAAGAGAGCAATAGAGAGGCGGAGAGAGCAAAAGGGAGGGGTAGAGAGAGAGCAAAGGAGAGGGGGAGAGAGAGCAAAAGAGAGGAGAAAAGAGCAAAATAGAGGAAGAGAGAGCAAATGGGAGGGGGTGAGAGAGAGAGCAAAAGAAAGGGGGGAAAGAGAGAAAAAGAGAGGGGGGGAGAGAGAGCAAAAGAGAGCAAAAGAGGGGGGAGAGAGAGTAAAAAAGAGGGGAGAGAGAGCAAAAGAGAGAGGAGATAGAGCAAAAAGAGGGGGGAGAGAGAGCAAAAGAGAGGGGAAGGAGAGAGAGAGCAAAAGAGAGGGGGTAGAGAGCAAAAGAGAAGGGGGGGATAGAGAGCAAAAGACAGGGGAGAGAGAGCAAAAGGGAGGGGGTAGAGAGAGCAAAAGAGAGGGGGAGGAGAGAGAGCAAAAGAGAAGGGGCTATAGAGAGAGCAAAAGAGAGGGGGGAGAGAGAGCAAAAGACAGGGGGGAGAGAGAACAAAAGAGAGGGGGAGAGAGAGAGCAAAAGAGAGGGGAGAGAGAGCAAAAAATGAGGGGGAGAGAGAGAGCAAAAAAGGAGGGAGAGAGTGAAAAAAAAGAGAGGGGGGAGAGAGAAAAAGAAAGGGAGGAGAGAGTGTTACAAACTGCTGTTTGTAACTGGCCCTTTAAATGAAAAATTGCCCTGCTTCCCTGGATTTTGGAGAAGCCTATTTGCCAGCCTCCTTCCACATGACTATGGCCCCTGGAAGATTGTGCCCCTGAGGACATATTGACTTTTGTTGGGTGTGTGTAGCCCTTTAAGAACCATCTGGGGACATATTGTGACTTTGATGAACAATGCCCCTTTAAGACTATGTCTCCAGACCTGTGAAATGACTTGTCCCTGGCTTTCTCCCACTTGGTTCAGTTTCATTGTGTGCCATTAAGAGTTAAATTTTGTTCAGCTTCAAGAAACCTATTCTAAATACAAGTCTGCTGGGATTAGCTCTAATTAGGTTTAGTGATCAACTTTCCCATTGTCTAATCAGACTAGTATTGATAAGGTGGACTGCATTGTTTTATTGTGTGTAATGTTATCTGCTGAAGTAAATGTTGTGGCCTGTCAAAGGGAGTGTCTCTCTATCTAATATCAAATGTGTGATGGGGGATTTTATGCCTCCCCCTGAGAGTGTCCTGTTTGCATGTAACCTGAATAAAAGCAGGCTGTGTGCTCCAGCACATCAGACCTATGTTGACCCTCTAACTTGAAGCTTTGACTCATGTTTGTAGGATACAGCTTATATCACTACAGGGATTGCTATGTTTTTCATACTCCCTTAGCTACAGGGATTGCTACAGAAGGAAGAGGTTCACCTACTGGAGCCTGGTCGTAGGTCCAGGGCGCAGAGCAGATGGCGAGATACCAGCCCAGCAGCGGTGGTTCATAGAGTCTGCATTACTTATGGTGGCTACGCAGCAGTTAGAGAGTCCACGGTGCTGCTGCTCCTTTGGTGAGCGCTAGGAGCATCCTTTTCTACGGTCCAACTTCCAGCCAGCCTGGAGGCAACCGTAACATTTGGCGGCAGCGGTGGGATTGGCGTCCTAGCGCAAGGAGCAGCACCACAACAGCACTGGTATCGTAGGAGAGTAATTGAGGGCAACGCTAGCCACTGCGCAGCGTCCCTACCTACAGCAGCATGGAGCTGACAAGATACTGGTCAGAACCATGTGAAGAGCACCTCAACCGGATCCGTCGCTATGAGGGCGCGGATTTCGTTCCAGAGGTAAAGAGGCGGCTAGTCCGATATGGTCCAGACCCTGCGCAGGAGGTAGTCAGTCGCATCATCCGGGAATTGGATACGGAGAACAAAGCGGCACGAGCCTTTGAGCGCCAACTGTGGAGTTTGAGGGTATGGACACCTGGTCTCTCTCCCCAGCCGCAGCATGTTCCACAGGGAGAGGGGAGCAGCGACCTCCCTCCCCAGCGGCAGTATACTGTGCAGAGGGAAGAGACAACCGGTCTCCTTCCCCAACCCCAACCAGAGATACCAGAGGCAGCAGGCCTCATAGACTGGTCCTGGGAGGACCCCCAGCAGGCAGGTGGAGATGGGACCGCAGTCTCTCTACCGGCCCTACAGGGATGCTGGGCAGGCGGCCCAGATCCCCAGCGACAGACCCAGCTACAGGGAGGGGAGAGCATCGACCTCCCTCCCCAGCCGGAGTGTGCCTTCCAGGGAGAGGAGACAACCGGTCTCTCTCCCCAGCCGCAGCATGTTCCACAGGAAGCGGAGAGCATCGACCTCCCTTCCCAACAGCCGCCGGAGTATCAGGAGGAGGAGGTAAGCCAATCTCCCCCTCCCCAGCTAACTCCTAACTTGGGCCCAGGGTTAACAGTGGAGATGTTGGCCCCCACTGACCCCCACGTTCCCTTTGCCACCGGGCAGGACTATGCCCCAATTCCCCCAGCAGAAGAGCTGGCATCCGGACAGAGCGCTGCTGGCCTCTGCCCTACAGACCTTGTCCTTGTTACAGAACTGACCTGCAAACCCCTCACCCCAGCAGAAGCGCTGGCACCAGGGCAGAGTGCCGCTGGCCTCTGCCCCCCAAGTACCATCAGCTATTTGCCCAGCTGCGCCAGGAAGGCCGAGGATGCTGCACTTTCATCCTGCAACCTGGAACTTACAGGCCAGTACTACGTATTGTGGGGGGGCTACTTTGCTGCTAGCGATTATTTGTGGGTGGGTTGCGAGACTAACTTGGGCACTGACCGGCAGAAGGTCAGGTGCCTGGTTAGTCTCCCTCCAAAAGGGGAGATATGTTACAAACTGCTGTTTGTAACTGGCCCTTTAAATGAAAAATTGCCCTGCTTCCCTGGATTTTGGAGAAGCCTATTTGCCAGCCTCCTTCCACATGACTATGGCCCCTGGAAGATTGTGCCCCTGAGGACATATTGACTTTTGTTGGGTGTGTGTAGCCCTTTAAGAACCATCTGGGGACATATTGTGACTTTGATGAACAATGCCCCTTTAAGACTATGTCTCCAGACCTGTGAAATGACTTGTCCCTGGCTTTCTCCCACTTGGTTCAGTTTCATTGTGTGCCATTAAGAGTTAAATTTTGTTCAGCTTCAAGAAACCTATTCTAAATACAAGTCTGCTGGGATTAGCTCTAATTAGGTTTAGTGATCAACTTTCCCATTGTCTAATCAGACTAGTATTGATAAGGTGGACTGCATTGTTTTATTGTGTGTAATGTTATCTGCTGAAGTAAATGTTGTGGCCTGTCAAAGGGAGTGTCTCTCTATCTAATATCAAATGTGTGATGGGGGATTTTATGCCTCCCCCTGAGAGTGTCCTGTTTGCATGTAACCTGAATAAAAGCAGGCTGTGTGCTCCAGCACATCAGACCTATGTTGACCCTCTAACTTGAAGCTTTGACTCATGTTTGTAGGATACAGCTTATATCACTACAGGGATTGCTATGTTTTTCATACTCCCTTAGCTACAGGGATTGCTACAGAAGGAAGAGGTTCACCTACTGGAGCCTGGTCGTAGGTCCAGGGCGCAGAGCAGATGGCGAGATACCAGCCCCTCACCGGTGGTTCATAGAGTCTGCATTACTTATGGTGGCTACGCAGCAGTTAGAGAGTCCACGGTGCTGCTGCTCCTTTGGTGAGCGCTAGGAGCATCCTTTTCTACGGTCCAACTTCCAGCCAGCCTGGAGGCAACCGTAACAGAGAGAGAGAGCAAAAGAGAAGGAGAGAGAGAGAGAGAGAGAGAGAGAGAGAGGGGGGGATACAGAGAGCAAAAGAGAGGGGGTAGAGAGAGATAGCAAATAAAAAGAGGGGGGATAGAGCAAAAGAGAGGGAGGAGAGAGCAAAATAGAGGGGGAGAGAGAGAGATTTAAAGAGAGGGGGGAGAGAGAGAGCAAAAGAGAGGGGGAGAGAGAGAGCAAAAGAGAGGGGGATAGAGAGCTAAAGAGGGGGAGAGCAAAAGAGAGGGGAAGAGAGCAAAATAGAGGGGGGGGGAGAGAGAGAGCAAGAGAGGGGGAGAGAGAGAGCAAAAGAGTGGGGGGGGAGAGAGAGCAAAAGAGAGGGGAGAGAGATAGAGTGAAAAATAAAGGGGGAGAGAGAGCCCAAAAGAGAGGGGGAGAGAGAGAGAGCAAAAGAGAGGGTAGGAGAGAGAGCAAAATAGAGGGGGAGAGAGAGCAAAAAATAGGGGGAGAGAGAGAGCAAGGGGTGGGACCGCTGTACAGCAAAAAATGGCCCGTGTACATGGGCTTTAGGACTAGTTTATTCATAAATAAATAATATGTTGCTTTCTCTCTCTATATATAAATATATTTATTACAAATATGTATATATACCTATATACAGTATATAGATGTTTATATATATGTATATATATATATATATATATATATATATATATATATATATATATATATATATATACAAAATATTAGAATATCACACCCACTCTGGTACCTGAGGGGGGATAAGCTGCCGATAGTGTCTGCGCTACCAAGGCTCACTTAAGAAGATGAGTTTAAAATATGCTGCTATAGTCTCAGGTAATATTTCACAAGCTTACATACTAGAAAGTATAGAAGCCTTGGAAAAGAGTAAATGTGAAGAAGGATTGAGATAGCGCTTATTCAGAACCCCAGACAGATATATATATAAATTTATTATGAACACTTGTTAAATGCCTGAAGAAATTGGTACATTTCCCATGTGAATAGCTCTAGTCACATTAGAGATACTGATTTAATGATAATCACACAGACCATCAAAAAATCTTACAGAATAAGGATAAGTCTGTGTAGGTATTCAGTATATCCACACTAATAAACAATGTTCAAAGTGATAGAACACACAAAAATGTCAGTGGTTGTGCACTTACTATGATTACCCCAATCATATGAGGTAAGTTGCCGCATCTATCAGTGCTGATCCTCCGGTGATTTCTTGTATCTGTATCAGAATGATGTATAACTTCTTTTCTCTTTGGAGTATGGTGTGCAAAAGAAAGACTGGATTCTGAATGGACTTCTCTGTGGGTTCAGGAGCATTAAGCCAGATATAAAACAAAAAGAGGGTACATAGCATAATACAGTTTTTATTAAAACAAATATAAAAAAAGCCAAATGACCACTCACATTTAAAAACCTCAAGTGTATGAGGTATGAATCAAGCATATATATACATAAAAACACACTCTTGTATGTATTTAGTAGGATTCCCTGAGGTATATACAGACGATAATGCTCTCAATCAGATGTTAATTGGATCCCAATGAGATTATAGTCCAAGGTACCACCCAACTCTCCACATGCATATGCATATCACAATGTGAAGCCGTTAGTGGTATAAAGACAAAATATAAAGTCCAAATGAAGTCCCTAAGTCCCTTACACATTTCAAAGGATTAATGTCCTTCTTCATCAGAGGGTTGCATAAAGTAAAACTTAAAAACCAGGACTTTTTAAAACTGGGCGGCGGCACGCCCCTTATACACGCCCCTATATCTAATTGGTTAAGGGCTTTTACTGACACATTCATGTTTATTTTAAAAAAGGTTTAGACATAGTAAAATATATATCATTATAGATGCATGTTATACATCTATATTACAAACTAAGGAACAAATGATAGTAACCTGTTCATATTTAAACAAATTTTGGCAAACAGGCTTACAAAAACCTACTTTCGGTGTTACGATTCCATTGTGTTGCCGTTGTGATAATATGTGGAGAAAATGAATAGAAGACGTCCCGCGTGTACTGCACAAGCGCGAGACGTCCTTTTTTGTGTGTCTACGCATTATCAAGGCGGACTCAGCCGTGTATAGGCCCGTACGTTGGGCTCCGTGTATTTAGCAACATAGAAGTTTATTGATCAGCTGTTTTAAGCCTGTCTCCATGTTAACACGGATGGCGATGACATAATATGAGTCATCCAGATACTTATCTGTATCATCACTATGGCAACCCGGATCGTCACCATATGAAAGTGGATACACAGAATGGGTGCAGATTTAGATGAAAATACCCACTCTTAAATTAAAGAAAAGTAAGATAAATAATATGCACATATTCCAAACATTCTGTCACATAGTATGGTCCAAGTGAAAATATATCATATAACCTGCGTATTTATCTTATCCACAGATCTGTATAAATTATGTAATATTGTCTAGTATATTCTTTAGAGTATGCTAATAAATCCAAAGAGAATCTATGCAGAATATATTTAAATCCACATGTCTTGGCCCTTATGAAATGATTTATTTGAATACTATCCAAGGAGTATATGGATATCTATGTATATATACAGATACAACATAATATTAGTTATTATCCTTTCAGGTGTGTTCGTGATGTTTGATCTATATTTCTCATACTACAGGTGATTTCCTAAAGCCAAAAAAGGAAAGAGAAAAGAGATATATCTACACACTCACCAAAAAAGGAAAGAGAAAAGAGATATATCTACAAACTCAATCCTAAAGTGTTAGGGACATTGTCCCAAATAAATTTCAGAGATGAAATATATTTTTTCACAAATGAAATAATTAATGTTCTCCAATTATAACCGCTAAACTATGATTCTAGTGATAATTTTGTATCTGGTATCTCTTGTGTACAGCCCCCGGAATGAATCTACTAGGAAGGCTTCTAGATCTATATCCTTATTGAGACCCTTTGGAATCATAGTACCCAATTGATGGATCCAAAAGGTCTCCCGTCTCCTAAGATATAGTTCTTTGCTCTTTCCCTCTGGGGGTTTCTTTACATGTTCTAAGACCGTACCTTTCAGACATATAGGGTTTTTGTTATAACATATTCTATAATGTGTTGACAGATTATGAGCTTTCTCTCCCTTCTTTGTGTTTTTAATATGCTCAAGTAATCTCTTCTTGTATGGGCATGTTGTTCGCCCTACATACTGCAATTTACAACTACATTCTAAAAGGTAAACTACATGATCCGCCTTTCAGTTTATGAGTGTACTGATATCATAAGATTTATTGGTAACTGGTTTATTATTGTTGTAATGATACGTGCATGCAATCCAGTTTCACCGGTTGCATTTAAAAAAAACAATTGAGTTTGACCCTAGCCAATTTCCCTCTGGTTTGCCTTTTACCTATGTTCCTAGTTTACTCAGGGCTATAATTGATTTCAGATTCCTGTTTTTCTTATATATTACTTGGGGTCCTTTCTTTCCAATATTTTTAAGGAGGGGATCCTTAGATAATATAAGCCAGTGTTTCTTAATGATACTTTCAATTGCTTTAGCCCCTGTATTGTATGTTGTAATGAAAGTGGCTACCCCTTCCCTTTTTTTTTCTTTTGTTTCTTGGTTCCCTTATTTGTTTCTAGAAGGGTAGTTCTATCCATCTTTGAGACACTATTATCTGCTTTTTTTAGAACCTGTTCATTAAATCCCTTCGTTAGTAACTTTCCTTTTAATTGGTTAAATTCTCTCTCAAAATCACTTATTTTGGAACAATTTCTTTTGAGTCTTTGGAATTGGCCATAGGGGATGTTATGGATCCAATTCGGGTGATGGCCACTTCTGTTTCCGGCGAGCCTTCAGAAAACAAGGGGCATCAAGCTCCATACGGAGCTTGATAAATCGGCATCCTAGTCTCAACATACATAATGTGCCTGCCCACTGCCAAAGAAAATCCTGTATAAAGGATTTTAAAAATGTCCTCATCTACTGCATATGACATATTCTTCAGAAGTGCAAGTCTCCAAAACCTAGAAAACAAAAGCAGTTACCTGCAGTCTAGCTGTCTGGCAGGAAGACAGCTCACAAGGTGTGAAAGGACACATACTCCTTACAGAGACCTATAGAAAAAGAAAAAACAGAGTAACCAGCTCTGGCTTTCTGTACCATGGGCAGCAATGTGCTAGGAAACAAAGAAATGACTACCTCACACCGTCCTAACCGCTTACAAGCCACCACTACTCTACTGAAGAGATTGACATGAACTCAGCTAAATCCAAATCCTTGCTTGCAGGGAAAAGTACCCAAAAAAGCAATTACTTTCTTCAGACACCAAACTTTACCTCCTCCATTGACAGAGGCAAAGGGAATGACTGGGGATTATGGGTAGGGGAGTGACACTTAACAGCTTTGCTGTGATGCTCTTTGTTTCCTCCTGCTGGCCAGGAGTGATATTCCCACTAGAAATTGAATGACATTGTGGTCTCTGCATATCTTAGGAAAGAAAAAACACTTATCGCTCACATGGTATTCCAACACTGCATTAGAACTACATCGCTAAACCCGAAGGTAGTTTATTTTACAATTCCTAATTAATGAAAGACAGATACTTAAGGATAGTTATCCTTACTTCGAAAGACAGGGAATCAGCACTCAAAACGCTAGATATATTCACATTTCATATGCATTTATTAAAACATATGTGTAGTTCAGGATATCTATAAGCTAAATCAAACTGAAATCGGACCATGCAAAAATACAGAAAGCACCTGGGATACGTCTCCTACATAGCTACCTAACATACAAGAATGTATTGTCCAACAAACCATAGAAAGCTAGTTTCTTCAAGGAAACCTACACCACCTCTATCAGAGGGGAACCCCAATGTGATTCAAAAGGGAACTGTTGCCATGATACTGTACAAGAACGAGGATAAAGATATATATAAGAATATCTATTTATACATACTTAGAATAAATTCTGCCATGTGCAGAACATAGGAATGTGAAATATTTACAGTAAATACACTTTATTAAATATTAATATTGCATAAATGTTTTTTTCATGTTTTCATCTACTT
Source organism: Bombina bombina (assembly GCF_027579735.1). Classification (NCBI taxonomy): domain Eukaryota; kingdom Metazoa; phylum Chordata; class Amphibia; order Anura; family Bombinatoridae; genus Bombina; species Bombina bombina. The sequence continues at coordinate 675,384,269 of NC_069501.1, read as the reverse complement.
AACTGCAATGGGCTTTCAATGCATTTATATATATATTTAGGTTTTTATATACAGTATGTGTATATATGTCTGTAAATACATATATACACTTATAAATACATAAATACATATGAACACATATATAGGCATATATATATATATATATATATATATATATATATATATATATATATATATATATATATATATATGTATTATAAATATATTTACAGTATACACATTTTAGACATGTCAATGTATGTGGTCAAAGAAAAAGCCGCAACTGGGCAACAACTGAGCATAAAAACAGTAATTTATTTGTAAAAGTTAAATAGATGATATTACCTTCTGGTGCATGTTTTAACTTTTGCTGTTTTTATGCTCAGCTGTTGCCTAGTTGCAGTTTTTTTTAACGCTTTCTTTTCGCGGTTTTCCCGTATACTTCCGGCCCACACCACGTTGTAACAGTACCTGTTGTATCCTGTTTATGACCTCTGTGATTGTACACTGCTGGGGCTTTCTGAGCTGCGTTTCCTCTTTCATGTAAATGTATGTATCTCAATGATAAAGCCCTTTGTCTGCCTTTTTTCTAACTGTACTTATAATATATTTTTATGTGTTTTATGCAACTTTTTAGTTTCTCAAAACAGTTAACCAGAGCTCTGAATTGTGTTTACTCTCCAGTGTTCAACACATAGAAGTTTGTTTTGGTTTTTAAATATATATATTTATACCCCAAGGCAGAACATGCTGTGATCTGAAATGTGAACGCAGAAAAAGCAGCATGTCTGCAGAAAGAATGGGACACAATGCAGGAACTGTTAGCGCTTTCGCTTTACAGCGCTGCTCTGCATCAGGCTGTTCTCCTCAAACAGCACTGTGCTCTGGCTTCACTGTGTAAGTTTTCCTTAACACAGTGGGGCCTATTTATGAAATGTCTGTCCGACATGATCCGATCAGCGGATCAGCCTCCTCAGAGCAGGCGGACAGGTTATGGAGCAGCGATCTTTCAGTGCTTCATAACTGGTGTTTCTGGCGAGTCTGAAGGCTCGCCAGAAACACAGCCCTTCAAGCTCCATATGGAGATTGATAAATGGGCCCCAGTGCATCAAGAACAAAGTGTTGGTTGAAGAGAACAATCAAATATGGAGCATCGCTGCAAAGCAGCACTGAATTTATTATTGTTGACTGGCTCTCAAGGATTTTTTCACAAGACATTTTAAATATTTTAAAAACTTTAAAAATGGCTTTATTCTACAGTTAATCAACACATTGCAATTGAACTGTTGCTTTAGTGTAACTGCTTAATTTAAAATTTAAAAATGATCTGCAGAAAGTTTTTCACTAAAAAAGTTCTGCCTCTGGGTATATATATATATATGTAGGAAGACTGGCTATTGGCTAGCCTGAACTTGTAGGAGGAGTCTTACACTATATATGCTTGCTCATGTCGCCTTCCCCCTGTCTGCATTTCCCTTATGTTTCCTGGTTTCTGTTTCTAGTTTACATTGTGGTTCGAAGTTGGTCGATTCGATTCCTTATGCATCTGTTGTTTGATTTGTCTCAGTCATTACTTGGCAGTTTGTATGTTACTGTTATTTCTTTAATTAAGTTAATGTTTTTCTTTCAACCGTTTTTTTTTTATCTTTACACGCTACCATTTTTATATCTGCTTTCATACATGTTTATTTTTTGTTTTCTATGATTACTTTTCATTTCTGTCCATAGCTGCCATGCTATTGGATCCATTTGTTCTACTTCAAATACATACATTTTCTATAATTATTATATAATTTCATTAAGGTTGTTGTTGCTTCGCATATTTGTAGGTTTTAATGATGTTCTTATATTATCGGATCTGTTCAGTAGCTTCATATTTTTTCGTTGTTTCAATGTAGCTGTATTGTTAATGGTTACCTTAAAGGGACACTGAACCCAAATTTTTTATTTCCTGATTCAGATAGAGCATGCAATTTTAAGCAACTTTTTAAATTTACACCTATTATAAAATTTTCTTCATTTTCTTTATATCTTTATTTGAAATGCAAGAATCTAAGGCCTAGATTTGGAGTTTGGCGGTAGATGGGCTGTTAACGCTCCGCAGGCTTTTTTCTGGCTGCACCATAAAATTAACTCTGGTATCGAGAGTTCAAAAAAATGCTGCGTTAGGCTCCAAAAAAGGAGCGTAGAGCATTTTTACCGCAAATGCAACTCTCGATACCAGAGTTGCTTACGGACGCGGCCAGCCTCAAAAACGTGCTCGTGCACGATTCTCCCATAGGAAACAATGGGGCTGTTTGAGCTGAAAAAAAGCAGCGTTCAGCTCCTAACGCAGCCCCATTGTTTCCTATGGGGAAACACTTCCTACGTCTGCACCTAACACCCTAACATGTACCCCGAGTCTAAACACCCCTAACCTTACACTTATTAACCCCTAATCTGCCGCCCCCCGCTATCGCTGACACCTGCATTATATTATTAACCCCTAATCTGCCGCTCCATAAACCGCCGCAATTTACATTATCCCTATGTACCCCTAATCTGCTGCCCCTAACACCGCCGACCCCTATATTATATTTATTAACCCCTAATCTGCCCCCCTCAACGTCGCCGACACCTGCCTACACTTATTAACCCCTAATCTGCCGAGCGGACCGCACCGCTACTATAATAAAGTTATTAACCCCTAACCCGCCTCACTAACCCTATCATAAATAGTATTAACCCCTAATCTGCCCTCCCTAACATCGCCGACACCTAACTTCAATTATTAACCCCTAATCTGACGACCGGAGCTCATCGCTACTATAATAAATGGATTAACCCCTAAAGCTAAGTCTAACCCTAACACTAACACCCCCCTAACTTAAATATAATTTAAATCTAACGAAATTAATTAACTCTTATTAAATAAATTATTCCTATTTAAAGCTAAATACTTACCTGTAAAATAAATCCTAATATAGCTACAATATAAATTATAATTATATTATAGCTATTTTAGGATTAATATTTATTTTACAGGTAACTTTGTAATTATTTTAACCAGGTACAATAGCTATTAAATAGTTAAGAACTATTTAATAGTTACCTAGTTAAAATAATAACAAATTTACCTGTAAAATAAATCCTAACCTAAGTTATAATTAAACCTAACACTACCCTATCAATAAATTAATTAAATAAACTACCTACAATTACCTACAATTAACCTAACACTACACTATCAATAAATAAATTAAATACAATTGCTACAAATAACTACAATTACATAAACTAACTAAAGTACAAAAAATAAAAAAGAACTAAGTTACAAAAAATAAAAAAATATTTACCAACATTAGAAAAATATTACAACAATTTTAAACTAATTACACCTACTCTAAGCCCCCTAATAAAATAACAAAGACCCCCAAAATAAAAAATTCCCTACCCTATTCAAAATTAATAAATGTAAAAGCTCTTTTACCTTACCAGCCCTGAACAGGGCCCTTTGTGGGGCATGCCCCAAGAAAATCAGCTCTTTTGCCTGTAAAAAAAAACATACAATACCCCCCCCAACATTACAACCCACCACCCACATACCCCTAATCTAACCCAAACCCCCCTTAAATAAACCTAACACTAAGCCCCTGAAGATCTTCCTACCTTCTCTTCACCATCCAGGTATCACCGATCCGTCCTGGCATCCGGTGCTGAAGAGGTCCAGAAGAGGCTCCAAAGTCTTCCTCCTATCCGGTAAGAAGAGGACATCCGGACCGGCAAACATCTTCTCCAAGCGGCATCTTCGATCTTCTTCCATCCGGTGCGGAGCGGGTCCATCTTGAAGCAGCCGACGCGGATCCATCCTCTTCTTCCGTTGTCTCCCGACGAATGATGGTTCCTTTAAGGGAAGTCATCCAAGATGGCGTCCCTCGAATTCCGATTGGCTGATAGGATTCTATCAGCTAATCGGAATTAAGGTAGGAATATTCTGATTGGCTGATGGAATCAGCCAATCAGAATCAAGTTCAATCCGATTGGCTGATCCAATCAGCCAATCAGATTGAGCTCGCATTCTATTGGCTGATCGGAACAGCCAATTAGAATGCGAGCTCAATTCTGATTGGCTGATTGGATCAGCCAATAGGATTGAACTTGATTCTGATTGGCTGATTCCATCAGCCAATCAGAATATTCCTACCTTAATTCCGATTGGCTGATAGAATCCTATCAGCCAATCGGAATTCGAGGGACGCCATCTTGGATGACGTCCCTTAAAGGAACCGTCATTCGTCGGGAGACAACGGAAGAAGAGGATGGATCCGCGTCGGCTGCTTCAAGATGGACCCGCTCCGCACCGATGGGAAGAAGATCGAAGATGCCGCTTGGAGAAGATGTTTGCCGGTCCGGATGTCCTCTTCTTACCGATAGGAGGAAGACTTTGGAGCCTCTTCTGGACCTCTTCAGCACCGGATGCCAGGACGGATCGGTGATACCTGGATGGTGAAGACAAGGTAGGAAGATCTTCAGGGGCTTAGTGTTAGGTTTATTTAAGGGGGGTTTGGGTTAGATTAGGGGTATGTGGGTGGTGGGTTGTAATGTTTGGGGGGGGGTATTGTATGTTTTTTTACAGGCAAAAGAGCTGATTTTCTTGGGGCATGCCCCGCAAAGGGCCCTGTTCAGGGCTGGTAAGTAAAAGAGCTTTTACATTTATAATTTAGAATAGGGTAGGGAATTTTTTATTTTGGGGGGTCTTTGTTATTTTATTAGGGGGCCTTAGAGTAGGTGTAATTAGTTTAAAATTGTTGTAATATTTTTCTAATGTTGGTAAATATTTTTTTATTTTTTTGTAACTTACTTCTTTTTTATTTTTTGTACTTTAGTTAGTTTATGTAATTGTAGTTATTTGTAGCAATTGTATTTAAAGGGACATAATACTCATATGCTAAATCACTTGAAACTGATGCAGTATAACTGTAAAAAGCTGACAGGAAAATATCACCTGAGCATCTCTATGTAAAAAAGGCAGATATTTTACCTCACAATCTCCTCAGCTCAGCAGAGTAAGTTCTGTGTAAAAAGTTCTACTCAGCTGCTCCCAGCTGCAGGTAAACAAATTTAAAAAAATGAAGAAATGAACAGCAGCCAATCAGCATCAGCAGTGCTGAGGTCATGAACTCTTACTGTGATCTCATGAGATTTGACTTAACTCTCATGAGATTTCATAGTAAGCTTCCTTTACCGTGATTGGTGAAATAATATGAGAGTGCACGATGCTAGTCCCCTTCAGATGTCCCAGGACAAACACACTAAAATGCTGCTTAGAAATCCTTTACAATGGGAGGTGGCTACTGGGGAACTTATGAGGTAAAATATCTTTTTTTTTTACATAGAGATGTTCAGGTGATATTTTCCAATCAGCTTTTTACAGCTATGCTGCATCACTTTCAAGTGTTTAAACATTTGGGTATTATGGCCCTTTAATTAATTTATTGATAGTGTAGTGTTAGGTTAAAAGTAGGTAATTGTAGGTAGTTTATTTAATTAATTTATTGATAGGGTAGTGTTAGGTTTAATTATAACTTAGGTTAGGATTTATTTTACAGGTAATTTTGTTATTATTTTAACTAGGTAACTATTAAATAGTTCTTAACTATTTAATAGCTATTGTACCTGGTTAAAATAATTACAAAGTTGCCTGTAAAATAAATATTAATCCTAAAATAGCTATAATATAATTATAATTTATATTGTAGCTATATTAGGATGTATTTTACAGGTAAGTATTTAGCTTTAAATAGGAATAATTTATTTAATAAGAGTTAATTAATTTCGTTAGATTTAAATTATATTTAAGTTAGGGGGGTGTTAGTGTTAGGGTTAGACTTAGCTTTAGGGGTTAATCCATTTATTATAGTAGCGATGAGCTCCGGTCGTCAGATTAGGGGTTAATAATTAAGGTAGGTGTCGGCGATGTTAGGGAGGGCAGATTAGGGGTTAATACTATTTATGATAGGGTTAGTGAGGCGGATTAGGGGTTAATTACTTTATTATAGTAGCGCTCAGGTCCGCTCGGCAGATTAGGGGTTAATAAGGTGTAGGCAGGTGTCGGCGACATTGAGGGGGGCAGATTAGGGGTTAATAAATATAATATAGGGTTCTGCGGTGTTAGGGGCAGCAGATTAGGGGTACATAAGGATAACGTAGGTGGCGGCGCTTCGCGGTCGGGCAGATTAGGGGGTCAATTATTGTAAGTAGCTGGGCAGCGACGTTGAGGGGGGCAGGTTAGGGGTTAATAAATATAATACAGGGATCGGCGGTGTTAGGGGCAGCAGATTAGGGGTACATAAGTATAACGTAGGTGGCGGTCGGCAGATTAGGGGTTAAAAAAATTTAATCGCGTGGCGGCGATGTGGGGGGACCGCGGTTTAGGGGTACATAGGTAGTTTATGGGTGTTAGTGTACTTTAGAGCACAGTAGTTAAGAGCTTTATGAACCGGCGTTAGCCCAGAAAGCTCTTAACTCCTGCTATTTTCCTGCGGCTGGAGTTTTGTCGTTAGAGCTCTAACGCTCACTTCAGAAACGACTCTAAATACCGGCGTTAGGAAGATCCCATTGAAAAGATAGGATACGCAATTGACGTAAGGGGATCTGCGGTATGGAAAAAGTCGCGGCTGAAAAGTGAGCGTTAGACCCTTTAATCACTGACTCCAAATACCGGCGGTAGCCTAAAACCAGCGTTAGGAGCCTCTAACGCTGGTTTTCACGGCTACCGCCGAACTCTAAATCTAGGCCTAAGTTTAGATGCCGACCCATTTTTAGTGAACAACCTGGGTTGTTCTTGCTGATTGGTGGATAAATTCACCCAACAATAAACAAGTGCTGTCCAGTGTCTAAACCAAAAACTAAGTTAGGTACCTTCTTTTTCAACGAAGAGAACAAAGAAAACATGATAATAGGAGTAAATTAGAAAGTTGCTTAAAAATGCATGCTCTATTTGAATCACAAAAGAAAAAATTTGGGTTCAGTGTCCCTTTAACATTAAGGGGCCGAATTATCAAGCTCCGATGATTGACACCCCCTGCTAGCGGCCAATTGGCTGTGAGTCTGCAGGGGGTGGCACTGCACAAGCAGTTCACAAGAACTACTGCTTGTACAATGACAAATGTGGATAGCATATGCTGTCGGCATTTATCGATGTGCGGCGGACATGAAACGCTACATTGTGTCATGTCTGCTCGCACTTTCATAATTTGGCCACTAAGGTTGTACTTTTGATTGCTTTCAATATCTTCACACACTACCATTTTATATCTGCTTTCTTGTACGTTTGTTTTTTTGTTTTCTACTTTTGCTTTTTTATTCAATTCCATAGCTGCCGCGCTATTGGTCCAAAAAAATAAAAATTCATACGTTTGGTACTTTGTGATTTAAATTTGGTTTTATGTTCATTTTCTGTATGATGTGTTTCATTAAAGTCGTTGTTGCTTTGTATATTCATAGTTTTCTCATGATCGTATGCTATCAGATCCGTTCGGTAGTTTCGTGTGCTTTTGTTGTGTAAATTTAGCTGTATTGTTCATATTTGGTTATATATATTTTTGTTGCTTGTTTAGTGGAATGTTAAGGTTGTCCTTTTTTGCTACTGTTCATAGCCACTGCACTATCGGATCCATTTGTTATATTTTGAATTCATACGTTTGGTACTTTGTGTTACTTTCGTTTTCTGTATGCTGTGTTTCATTAAGGTTGTTGTTGCTTTATATATTCATAGGTTTAATCATGTTCAAATGCTTTCGGATTCATTCGGTAGCTTCAAACGCTTTTGTAGTTTCAATTTAGCTATATTTATTCATATTCATATTTATTTGTTGTTTGGTAAGTATATCTCTAGATTTTTATTTGTTTTCTATAATTCTGGATCCGTTCGATAGGTTTGAATGCTTTGTATGACTTTTTAACTTATAGGTTGTTAGTTTGCAGTGTCTATTTCTTTATTTTTGTGTTAAGGATAATTTTAGGCTTGTTTTCAGTTGTTAGGCTGTATTTTTGCTCAGGTTGGTATTCTTGTGGCTTATGTTTATTTGTTATTTTTACACACCATCTTGCATATTTTCTTTCAGTTTTTTTTTTTTTTTTGCTTTTACTTTATGTCATGTCTCATTGCTTTCATTTTGCACACATTAGTATTTCTATAATATCTGGCGTAATGTGTCCACATGTTGTTACACATCACATTTACGGATACCTATGGACTGAGTTATCTTTTAATAAATAACTTGTTTGGTGGCAAGTCTCCTCGTCCCTTGATTCATATGTGCACGTCATATCATAACATCCCTACCTTTTACCTGACACGTTTTCAGGTAATCATAAGGTCTGAGTTTTACCTTTTTTAATTCGCCTGGTACACCCCAGGTAACTTGTGCAAATGTACAAACGATATAGGAGACTGTGCCTGGTTTTAGCATATAAGCTACACTATAAAAGACCCCCTAACCGGATCTTGGATATATAGTACAGATAGATGCAATATAGGAGTGCCAAATTGGCTAATGTATGCTTAACAGGAAACCCAATATGTAAAAAAGTGAACTATCACAATTTAGACATATATGTGTTATTAAAAACAAATTTATTTACAAACAGATTGGGATGATGATCCCAATCCAAATATTAAAAATAAAAGTTAATATTGATAGATAAGAGCAATAACTTGAGGTATACAAGTATCAACACTAAACAGAGATAGATTTTTTGTCCTCTAGCAGGGATATATTGGTATTATATCCTCCAGCAGGGATATAATAGAAGATTAAGCCAATATTGGGGTGAACGTGTACACATGAAAAATATAAAAAAAAAAAATATAAAAAATATATGACTTGCACTACATTCTTCAGTTATAATTATAGGAACATGCCTACCTTTATCCTGACACATTCTTTCAGGTACCGCAAGGCCTCAGTTTCAAGTTTAATTAGCCTGGTACGTTCCAGGTAACTCAACCTCTCTTACAGACAGGGACCATCATGTTTTTCAGTCCCATAAGTCAAGTTTTGTTATTTTTTGTTTCTTGTTTTCATATGCCTTTCACTTATGTTAATTTTGTTATTTCATATAAATCATCACCTCACACATATTTTTTCAGTTATGTCTTGTTACATTTACATTTTGTCATGTCCTTATCACATTCATTTCACATACAGCATTATTTCTGGCGTTATATCGCCACCTGTTGTTACCCGTCATGTTTACAAGCACATATGGACTGAGTTATCGCGTAATAATTAACTTGTTTGGTGGCAAGTCTCCTCATCCAAAGATTCATACATCATACATTTCATGAAACATCGTAACATTCCAACTTCTTACCTGACATTCTCTTCAGGTAATCACAAGGCCTGAGTTTTATGAATTTTCATTTTTAACTGATTTGCTATCACCCTAGTGAGTCCACTTGCTTGTATTACATACTTCAGTTATAATTTCAGGAAACACTTACATTCCTACCTCTTTCCTTACCTCTTACCATCAAGTTTGCTGTTTTTATGATTTATTATCACCATTGTGATTCCGATTGTTTGTACCACATACCTCAGACAAATACTTAAATGTTATATATTTTAAGTTGTTTTAATAATTATTTTCTTTCAGTTACATAGGTTATGTCTCAAACCTTAGACATGGATGAATTTTCCTATGTTCCTGGATGATCCCCTATTTCATGTTTGAGCTACAGCGTAGGGGTATTTCTTACCCAGCTACAGCACGCAGGTCAGGTTAGTAGCTCCCCTGTCATGGTTATCAGGTTCCCATTACTGGGAAGACTTTCCTTAACTTGTCCGATTTGTTAACTTAGTCCCTCTTTGGACTGTTATCTAGTTTGTCCATTTTAACTGCCTTTTTGGCAAATGTGGTTATTAAGGTCTTGTGTTTTCACTTGTACTGGTGGTAAGTTATGTGTGCTCTGTATTAATCTTTTAGTCAGATACCTCTGTTCATTACTGTTGCATATGGATTAATGTAATACGCAACAATTAGGGGCCGGCATTGTTGTTACGTATTTTGAAACCATACCTGCTATTCAAACACTGTCACATTCTCTTAGTGAATCTTGGCCTGATCATTACTGTCTGCATTTGGATTCATGTAAAAGCAATAGATAGGGGCCGGCATCGATGTCAAGTATTTTGAGACTCATAACTTTTGGTGCTTGGTAGCTATCTTGGACCAGCTCATGTTACAGTTGACAGATAGACTTAGGGATGGCTCACTTTACCTTTTTCCTGTACTCCCCCCACTACTACACATTTAGTTAATCATTGACGCATTCTCTTAGTGTATCTAGGCTTTAACCCTAAATCATTCTCTGGTCATTCCTTTAGAATAGGTTTCTGCGTCAGCTGCCTCTCGTCATGGGGTACCCGCTCATATTATCAAGAAATTAGGGAGATGGAACTCATCATACTTTGCTAGGTACATTCCTGATCCTCGTGTTTTTAATGTTTTTGTGTTTCTCACACTTGGCTGAATAACTGTTGTAATTATTTAATTAACTTTTTCCTCATCCAACTCTGTCTCTTTTTGTCCCCTTTTAGGCATACTGACCATGTGATCACAGCACACCTCAGGTCACTTTCCCTTAACCTTATTGTTGTTCCATGTTACATTACAGTAAGACTCTGAGTTCAAATATATATATATATATATATATATATATATATATATATATATATATATATATACTGTATATATAATAGTTTTAATCTAAATATATATCCATACCTATATATCTATATTAATATATATAAAGGTATATATATATATATATTATATATATATATATATATATATATATATATATATAGAATAGAAATAACATTGTCCTGTATGTGAACAAATTGCAATGTGAAATACTAATAACTCCTGTCAGATATAGCAATGTGGGTTTAATATGATGTTGGTTTAGCTCGCAAGCGATAAGTGTTAGGTTTTTTTTCAATAGCACTCATCATTGAAGTCTATAGGGAGAATAAGTTAGTGTGGTCATAATATCCAAACTGCTTTAGTTAGTACACGGTAGGTTTCACACACACACACAAAATGTTACTTTCAACTTGTAATACTCGCATTATCTTTCGAGCCACTTGTAATCTGGCTCACTTGCAATCTGGCCCAATATTGTTATGAAAATCCAAGATAAAGAGACAGATCAACCAAATATATGTAAAATAATGACAACAAACAAAATTTTAATTAGAAAAACAACAAGATAGAATCGTCAAATAAACAAAAAAATTATTCAACTTTGAAAAAAAAAAAAATTCAAAGTAGATAATCTTATTAAAGAGATAGCTACACCACAGATGTTAGGTGGTAAAAATACTAAATCAGTAGGGGAGCAGCAAATGCTATGAACTGTTTATGGGACTTATTCCTCTGTTCCTTAAAACTAACTTTCAGCTATTCTGTTTATTATGATACTGTTGATGCTAGGGATTTTGCAGTAAAGAAAGCAATGTATAATATTAGTCTCCTGTCTTGAAATAAAATTATTTATTCCATGGCTGTCCAGCACCAATTCATCTCTTATTTCAGCTCCCAAAATAGCCATTTTTTTGTTCAGTTCACTGTCACCTAGATTACGAGTTTTGCGCTAAACACGGTGCAAAATTTACGCTAAAAAAGTTGCTTTATTTCACTCTACATATCGCTGCCATTACGAGCTTACTGAAAAGCCTCCTTGTGTGTGCAATATGGTGGTGTTAAGCTCCATACCACACAAAATCCAAGGGGCTGCGGAAAAAAACTAACACCTGAAGTGTGGAATAAAAAATCTCCATAACGCAACCCCATTGATGTCTATGGGGAAAAAAAAGTAACGTTTAAACCTTAAACCTTAAAATAAACCCCAAGTCTAAACATCCCTAATCTGCCACCTCCGACATCACCGACACTAATAAAAGTTATTAACCCCTATTCCGCCGTTCCCCAACATCGCAGACACTATTATAAAGCTAGTCACCCCTAATCCCCCACTCCCCGACATCGCCGACACTTTAAAAGCTATTAACCCCTAAACCTCCGGCCTCCCACATCACCGCCACTAAATAAACCTATTAACCCCTAAACTTCCGGCCTCCCACATCGCTGCTACTAATCAAACCTAATTAACCCCTAAACCGCCAGCCCCCCATATAGCAAAACAATAAATTAAACTATTAACCCCTTAACCTCACACACCCCTAACTTAAAATTAAAATTACAATATAACTATCTTTAAATAAATAAAAACTTACCTTTGAAATAAAAATAAACCTAACAATTTACTATAAATTAACCTAACATTACTATTAAAATAAAAAATAGTACCAATTAAAAAATCTAAATTACAAATTTAAAAAAACCTAACTACGAAAAAAAATATAAAATCTAAAATTACAAAAAATAATAAACACTAAATTACAAAAAATAGAAACACTAAGCTTACAAAAAATAATAAACGATATTTTAAAAAATAAAAACAATTACACCTAATCTAATAGCCCTATAAAAATAAAAACACCCCCTAGCCTACAATAAACTACAAATAGCCCTTAAAAGTTAAACCGCTCTTTTACCTGTAAAAAATACAAAGTCCCCCCAACAGTAAAACCCACCACCCAACCAACCCCCCAAAATAAAAAAAACTACCTCTAAAAAAAACCTAAGCTATCCATTGCCCCTAAAGGGGCATTTGTATGGACATTACCCTTAAAAGAGCATTCAGCTCTTTTACAAAAGCCCAAAGCCCTAATCTAAAAAAAAAAAAAAACACCCAAAAAAATGGAAAAAAAAACTACCACTCACCCCATAAAATCTACTCACGGTTCCTGAAGTCAGGACATCCATGTCCTTCCAGGTGGCGAGAAGTCTTTATCTAGGCAGCGATATCTTCATCCATCCCAGGGGCACCTTCCTTCCTGCGGAGGTTTAGGGGTCAATAACTTTATTATAGTGTTGGCGATGTCGGGGGAGGCGGATTAGGGGTTATTAGGTTTATTTAATAGTGTTTATGATGCAGGAGGGTGGCGGTTTAAGAGTTAATAGGTAGTTTATGGGTATTAGTGTACTTTGTAACACTTTAGTTATGAGTTTTGTGAAACATTTTTGTTTTTTCAAAATCCATAACTACTGCTCTCAGATGGCGGTATGGATTGTGTCGCTATAGGCTATACCGCAATCTTTTTAGAGTGTCTGAGGTGCCTGGAGTGGCTCTCCTGCCTCTCCTGGGTTGTGTGGGTTCAGAGGATTCTGCAGGAGTGCTGGCCACAGATGAGAGGCTGGAGGCAATGTCCTGCTGGTGTGTGAAATGCTCCACCAACACACCCAACAGTTGGTTTTGTTCCCGCCATCTGTTGTCACTCTGCATCTGCATGTCCGAAATAACTCTCAGCATCTGAGATTGGTTCTAGACGATACCACTTAAAGATGCTGCCATGTCCTGTTGCAGCTCAATGGAACGCTGTAGTAAAGTCTGTTGGCTCCTGTAAAACCTGCGTTGGTCTCTCTGCATTCTCTCGCAGGTTGATGTGAGCCTCTCGCAGGTTGATGTTTGCCTCCTCTGGAGAGCAATGTATTCGTCGCCCAGGGCAGAAGTCAGAAGATCTAAAGGCTCTTCACCAGCATTGATTCTAGGCGCAGGTTCACCCCTAGCTGCTGTTGCATCTGGAACAATGCTGGCTGGTGCCTCAGCAGGAACAATGCTGGCTGGTGCTTCAGCAGGAACAATCCTGGCTGGTGCCTCAGCAGGAACAATGCTGGCTGGTGCCTCAGCAGGAACAATGCTGGCTGGTGCCTCAGGAGGAACTACCACAGCTATATGCTCCTCTTCATATGATGGAGCTCTTCCAAGGGAAGCGGATGGTGGAGCTCTCCGGGTGGACTGGTAGTCCCATTGACGACTGGTGTGCGACCACTCAGCCTGACCAGTTTGTATGTCCTGGTGGTAAAAGTCCTGACTGGCCTGATATTGGGAGGGGGGGTAAAGACATCTACCCTTTGGGGATGCCTTGGCTGCCTCTCATAACCAAAAGAATAGTCCTCCGGTCAGGGCTCCTGCCAGGGGCTCCTCTTCAAATCTTGGTGGCATGACATATGGGTCCTCAACAGAGGCAATCTAACCCACCTCATGCCTGGGAGCATACTGTTGAGGGATTCTCTGGCCTGGTGGTCGTGGTGGAGCCATCCTCTGGCCTGCTGGTTGTGCTGGAGCCATCCTCTGACCTGGTGGTTGCGGTGGATGCATGGCCATTTGCACCCTGGTGACAGGAGGTTCTGTGGAGGAGTCAAATGATGAGAGGTATTAGTACAATCATATATATATCCATGTGGGCATACAATGTACATTGATACATGCTAGGGCCTATACTCATTCTCATGTCAAACTATATAACATGCATGTGCACATTGTGATTTGTGATATGAGGGATTTTAATATGCAAAGTATACATGTATGTGTTTCATACAATAGTTATGTGTACATGTCAGTGATGGAGAAAATGTGTTCTTTAAGTGACACTATGGTCACACAATTTCCTTTAGCCTGATGTAGGCACATAACGTGCTTTCTTGAGCTAAAAGTATTTTAATGGCTATAGTGTCCATTTACTGAAAACTCTACATGTGGCTTGTGGCCTGTGTTACTCCGAGACATGTTAGTATTTCACTATTCCACCTCATATCATGAATTTCAATGTGTTAAGTAGCATTAAATGGACATTAAACCCATTTTGATTCTTTCATGATTCAGCTAGAGCATGTAATTTTAAACAACTTTGTAATTTACTTCCATTACCTAATTTGCTTCATTCTCTTGATATTCTTAGCTGAAAAGCATATCTAGATAGGCTCAGAAGCTGCTGATTGGTGGCTGCACATCAATGCCTCATGTGATTGGCTCACCCATGTGCATTGATATTTAATAAACAAAGAATAACAAAATAATGAAGCAAATTACATAATAGAAGTACATTGGGATGTTGTTTAAAACTGTATTCTCTATCTGAATAATGACATAAAAAGCTTTGGTTTGTCCCTTTAATGTGAAATATAATTGTAGATGTTTTTGTTAGTAGGCCAAATACCATGCTCCTCATTGTGTACATGAATGTGTGACATTAAAGGATGTTATATCTCAAATACATATAATACTGGTGTGTGGGATGTTACTCACCAGCATGCTGTGCTGATGTTGCAGTCCCTGAGTCACAAGCCCCTGGAAGTCCATGGACTGCTGTGACACTCAGGGACCTGCAAATGAGCTCCTGACACTCATTATATTCCGCCTCCTGGTGAGGACCACTGCCTGTTCCCCTCTGTTGCATGGCTTCTTGGCCCATTTTCTCCTTGACCCGCCTCTTGCAGTCATTCCACCTTTTCTTGAGCCCATCCACATTCCTCCTCTGCTGGGCCACGCAATTGACTGCCTCCTCGACCCTCAGCCATGCATCTTTACGCCTTCGGGCAACTCCTTTGCCCTTCTCTTGGCCAAAGAGGGCGGTGTGGTTCTCCAGGACGGCCTGGACTAGCGCAAGGTTTTCTGCAAAAGAGAAGTTGGGGCACCTCATGCGCTCCTCGTCCTGGGCCGCCTGGCTCCCTCCCTGGGATGTCCCTGGTGTGGGTTCCTCCCTATCCTCTCCCTCCTCCCCCCTTCTATCCCCATGTGCACCCTCTGTCCCTCTTCTGAGTGTGCCTGACCTTGGGGCAACCCCACTCCCATCCTCCCTTCTAACTCTCCCCCCTCCACTCACTCCCTGACGGGGACCCTGCTGCTCCTCCTGTCCATAATCCCTGCAACTCCCCTTCCCTCCTCCCCCCCGCCCTAGCTATCCCTGTCATCCTCAAACTACACACACTCACACCCACTTCAATCACACACAATCACAACCAAACACTCAGCCTATCACACTGTAAAAGATAAATAAAATGTGTGAGCTGTTAGAAAAAAAAGTGTTGTGTATTTTTTATATGTGTGTATGCAAAATGTGTGCAATATGTTAAAAAAGTGTAAGTAAATGTACAGGCTTACCAATCCAACAATCCAACCTAACTAACTTAATGAAATGCTCCTCTCTCACTACTCTTACCACTAATCTCTCTACTCACTGTAGTGTGCTGTATCTCCAAGAACCAACCAAACACACTAAAGAAAATGGCCGCTGCGCATGGGTTTATGTATGAATTTTGAATGGCGTAATTACGTGGCGCATCTTTTAGAATTACTGTAGTTTTTATGATTCGTAGCCTAATTTGCATAAAACTACACTTTATTGAGACTT
This sequence comes from Bombina bombina, assembly GCF_027579735.1. Lineage (NCBI taxonomy): Eukaryota > Metazoa > Chordata > Amphibia > Anura > Bombinatoridae > Bombina > Bombina bombina. The sequence goes on along the minus strand of NC_069501.1, from coordinate 675,367,986 downwards.
TACGTGAACAAAATACTGGCGTAAGTACTTGCGACAACTAAAATGTGTATTTGCGCACATTTTAGTTGATCGCAGGGTTTTCCTACTTACGCCAGTTTAGCATCTGACGGCGCAGTATATTGGATAGGTCGAGTTGCGAGGTGAAATTACGGGCGGCGCGGGTTCCCTCGATTGTGCCGAAAACTACGCCGTATATCGGATCGCCCTGGATCTTTGGATTTTTATTTGTAGCATTTTTTTATCTTTGAGTATAGGTTATGTTTTGAGCAAAACTTATTTTTTATTAGTTTTATGTCCAAGCATTTATTTTTAAACTAGTTTCAAATGGCATTAATCATTTTGTATATTTATAGTAGCACATACAAAAAATGTGGTTGTTTATATAAAAAAATATCTTACTGAATTTAAAATCACACTTCACTTGTAATCTGGCCCTTAATCAAGATAATAAAAGCTTCTTTTCCACTGTTCCATGCCTCAAAAATAGAGGGGGAAAAAGCTAAAACTTCCCAGCCTCATTTTCGGGGATCACCTTTACAGTGAAAATACCAAGCCTAACGTGTCCTGTATGTCACATATTGCACCCATGTGGCGCTCAGTCTACCTCAAGGGCAAGATGCTATATAGAAGAACTGCAAGCAACTTCACTCTATCAAGTTGTTTGCAACCATTCCATACACATACACAGTATCAGTTCATCATTCCATGGAAGCACTCATGACTCATATATCCTACATCACTCAGCCCTCTTTGACAGGTTTAAGAAAGGAGAATTCAATGATGGATGGTTTGTGGGAAAGTCAACTTATACACTTTTTTCCCACCGCAAATACTCACAGTTCTCTGCATGCTAACACGTTTTACAACCAACCCTCACTACTTGCACACTGTCAGGGTGCCAGGAATCAGACTGAGACGAGAAGTGCAAAAATAATCACACCTTTATTAATAGCAAAAATAATAAAAAGTTCACAAGTCAAATAACTAGCCAGGAATCAAAACCAGAGCTGGTAGTCAGACGAGCTGAGTCAGGAGCCAAAACGAATAGTCAGATGAGTCGGAATCAGGAACAAGGAGAAGAGCAGAGTCAGGAACAAGCCAGGGATCAGGAACCAGGAGACAGCCAGGTTATACACAGGAGCTCTCACAAACAGGTCTGAGACAACGCAAGGGCACAGCATACTGAACAAAGGCCCTTTAAATAATAAGTGATGACATCACAATTCTGAGACTGCATCCTGTCTCACACAGATGATGTACACCAGTCTGGCCATAAAAAGAAGTGCAGGAAATGAGAAGCATCACACAGAATGCACCAAAGTCAGCAAGAGAGGTGAGTAAAATGGCTGCCAGCAGCACATGGCAAGCAAAGCATGAAAAAACCCTGACAGTACCCTCCCCTCAACGACCCCTCCCCGTGGGAGGACAAAAGGTATATTGGGGAAATGGGTATGGAAGGCACGGAGGAGGGCGGAAGCATGAACATCAGAGGAGGAAACCCATGAACGCTCCTCCAGTCCGTAGCCCATCCAGTGAACCAAATACTGTACGCAGCCCCTAGACATACGAGAATCAATAATGCTGCTGACCTCATACTCCTCATGGTTGTCAACAAAGATAGGACGAGGCAACACAGTGGTAAACCGATTACAAACCAATGGTTTCAAGAGGGAGACATGAAAAACATTGGAGATGCGCATTGCAGGAGGAAGGTCAAGAGCGTAGGCCACAGGATTGACCCATCGGAGTATTCGAAAATGACCAACATAACAGGGAGCCAGTTTATTGGAAGGCACACATAGGTTCAAGTTGCGGGAGGGCAGCCAAACTCTCTCATCAAGCTGGTAGGAAGGCACGGGCAGACGCCTACGATCAGCCTGGAACTTTTGGTGCTGCATAGAACAATAAAGGCAATCCTTAATCTGCACCCACGTGGAACGGAGTTGCCAGAGATGCTCCTCCAAAGCCGGAATACCCTGAGACATGAATGAATCGGGCAACAAGGGTGGTTGAAACCCATAATTCGCCATGAACGGGGATAACTTGGAGGAAGCATTGATAGCACTATTACGAGCAAACTTTGCCCAAGGTAACAGTTCAGACCAATTATTGTGGTGATCTAAGACATAGCAATGGAGGAACTGTTCCAGAGCTTGATTAGACCGTTCTACAGCCCCATTGGATTGAGGGGGATATGCCGAGGAGAAGGAGAGCTGGATCCACATTTGAGCACAAAAGGAATGCCAAAATCTGGAGACAAACTGGCTACCCCGGTCCGACACTATCTCCTTGGGTAACCCATGTAAATGGAAGACCTCCCGGGCAAAAATTGAAGCAAACTCCTGAGCGGTAGGCAACTTCTTCAAGGGAATGCAATGTGACATTTTAGAAAAACGATCAACCACCATAAGGAATACAGTTTTGCCATTGCCATTACCCCCAAATAAAGGGTAATCAGCTCTTTTGCTGCCCATTAAAAAAATCCCTAATCTAAAAAACAAAAAATAAAATAAAAAACCTAACACTAACCCCAAAAGGTGTACTCACCGTTCTTGAAGTACCAACATCGATCTTCATCCAGGCAGCGACATCTTCGTCCAGCGACATCTATCTTCTCCCCAGAGATGAGGAACTGTCTTCTGATGAACAGAGCGGTCTTCAGCGGCGGCGCAGTCATCCAACACGGAGGCTCCTCTTAATGCGATCACCCGCCGCACACTGAAGCTTGAACGCAAGGTACCCATTTTATATTGGGGTACCTTGCATTCCTGATAAAACAGAGTGAGCACTAAATATATATTATCCCTTAAAGCCAAGCTATAAATCTGTCCCGCTCAAGCAGATATAAAATGTCATAAACTCCAAAACACTATTTAGCTAGCGTTCCAACTAGGAAGCAAAGGATAAATATATGGAAGAGCACAGATATATAAGAGTGTGAATACACAAATATATAAAAACACACGTATATACAACCATTTTTCAGAAATACATATATTTTAATGAACAAGACTCAAATAAAAAGTGCTGATATATAAGAACGATAAAGAGACGTCTCCCTTGGTGCTGAGTGAAAATAAAATGTCAATTAAAATGGTACCTTAAAATGTGACCCACTTAGATATGGAATCGAATGTTAGTTTGTTTCCATAGGATTAAAAGAAGGGCAATCACATGATCGGAGTTCTCTGATGCCTCATAGGCTAATAAACTCACGTGATAGCTGTAACAATGTACCCAAAATCCTACAGCGGACTTGTAATGTGGCAAACTTTGTTGTCATGGAAACGATGCTGTAGACTTTTTAGCAAATATACATGCTTTTGGTGTAAACAGTGATTCTTCTTGATCTGCTGTATAGGTAGATTAATTCCAGCGATATTGCTCTTTTAAAACAATGTGGATAACTTAAATACACACATATGAGTGTATATGTAGAAACAACTTGGCCTTCTCCACCGTATCAGTAGATATTCCAGAAGCAATGCAGGCAGATGACACTTTTATTAAAAAGGCTGTATTGATTAGAATAAAAGCGATGAAGTTCCTTTGTTGCAGTCAATAAGGTCTAAAGCATTTCACTATATGAAAGGGCTTTATCAAGATACTTTCTGACTGCTAGGTGAGGCTTGATTTATAGCTATACATTGAAATTTATTGGCTGATCACGTTCTTCTCTGATTGGATATCAGATTCCTTTAATTTTAAGTTGGTATATTAAGGTAGTATACATACATTAAATAAAATGTAATTTTAAAATAATAAGAGACATGGACAATCATACAATAAGATAACAGATGTTAAATGGACATCTGTTTCTAAGAAACATATGAATATGAATATGAGACCTTATTGTTAACTCCATATCTATAACCATATATCTAAATTCTATAACATGACATCTTATTGTTGAAATTAGGATGTGCATTTAAACAAAAAAAATTAATACAATAATGTACATTTTCATATAAATAATGATATGTCTAATTCTGAGTTTAAACCCAATGGTTGTAAAGTCTGGAGATTGTATATAAATGCTGCTTTTTTTTTAGAAGTTCCCCCTCAAAATGGCCTCCTCTCCAATTTTTTCTATGTTTATAAATGCCCTAAAATTTAAAGTCAGAGAGGTTACTGTTATGAATTTCTTTGAAGTGTTTATATAGTAAGGTATGTGTCCTTTCATTTTCTATAGCCCATATATGTTCTCTCATTCTCTCTCGGAGACTCCTATTAGTTTCCCCAAAATATTGTTTTTGACAAGAACATTAGATATATAACTCCTTTGTCTTGACAACTAATAGTGTCTGTGATTTTTTTTGTGTTTCTCCTGTGATAGTTAGATTTGAATTCTTTCTTTTTGCTACTAAATTTGCAGGACTTACACGAAAAACATGGGTAAAAACCTTTTTAGTGGATTTCCACTTAGATCTATTTGTTTGTCTGTATTTATATTTTTATTTTTTAACTCGCTTGGGGCTAAATAGCCTTCTATAAATGATTCTGGGATAGGGGTTATTCTATTACCAATTATTGGGTCATTTTGCGACGAAGTGCCAATGTTTCTTCATAATCATTATTCTTTTTAACACCCCTATGTTCATCATTATATTGAGTGATTAATGGGACATCTTATACATTCATTATCCAGTCGGATTTTGATACGTTTTTTTATTATTCTTGTCTTTGTACTCAAGAATATATTTCCATTGTTTTTGTTTAATGATTTTCTTTCGTATTGTGTAGATTTTCTTTCCGGAACCCTCTTTCCATAATTTTATGCTCCAATAGTTTCTGCCTGTTCTAGGTAATCTGTTAGATTCTAACTATTTCATCGTAATCTTAAAGTACTTACTTTTGGGTATGTTGTTTTTCCATCTCTGTAAGTGGCAACTCTTTGAATGTATTAAATTATCGGCGTCCACTTCTTTGAAGTGGGCTTTTGTTTCTAAGTTACTATCTTTGACTTCTATGTCTAAGTCTAAAATTTAAATACTTTCTTTACTGATATTGGGCTCCATGTACGAAGCAGCGAAAGCTGCTCCGAAGCCTTTGCGGGGCAGGTTCGCATATGCGAGCCTGCTTCCCGCAATGTAAGAAGCAGCGGTCATTAGACCGCTGCTTCCTACACCCTACGCTACCTCTTAGGTGGCAAAGCAAAATCACAGAGAGCACGCTCGCTCTCAGTGATTGACAGCCCCTTCAGTCGCGTGATTGGTCGCGCGATTGAAGGGGCGGGCATTACACACTCCGATGAGTGTGTAATGATACATACGGACAAGCGGATCAACAGATCCGCTGCCCGTGTGTAGCGGAGGCGGGCGGACAGCTTTGCAAGTTAAGAAGCTGTCCGCTCCGCTCGTTTAGTACATGGCGCCCATTGTATGTAAAGTGAAGGCCATTTGTGTTGTCATTCATATCCTCAAGAAAGGAGTGAAGAGATGTTTCACTACCATTCCATATGATAATCAGATCGTCAATGTAGCGACAAAATACGCACGAGGTTCGCACTCAGCTCATGCTGGGCCAGGAAGACATCTCTTCCCATAATCCCATAAACAAATTGGCATAGCTGGTGCGAACCTCGTGCCCACGCTGTTTCCTTGGATTTGTTGGGAAAAGGAATTGTTAAAAGAAAAGAAATTCAGCTAGATTACGAGTTGGCGTTATGATTGAAAAAGCATCGTTATGGCCCATAATGCTGATTTTTCCCTAATGCTGCTATTACAAGTCTTGTAGGTATAGGTGTACGCACACCTTTTTGGCCATCACGCAACATCATTACCACACTTTTTAAAAAGTCTTTTTTGTCAATGGGACTCCCATAGCGCTGGTATTACGAGTTTGCCTGGGAGGCCAAAAAGTGAGCAGTACACCTTATAACCACAAGATCCGTACCGCCATCTAAAGTCAGTAATTATGAGTTTTACGTTACAAAGCTGTACCATAAAACTCATAACTAAAGTGTTACAAAGTACACTAACACCCATAAACTACCTATTAACCCCTAAACCGAGGCCCTCTCGCATCGCAAACACTATAATACATTTATTAACCCCTAATCTGCCGCTCCCACTATGAAAATGTATTAACCCCTATTCTGCCGCTCCCAGACATTGATGCCACTATAATAAACCTATTAACCCCTAAACCGCCATCCTCCCGCATCGCAAACACTATTTAAATATTATTAACCCCTAATCTGCCAACCGCTCACACCGCCGCTTTAATAAACCTATTAACCACTAAACCGCAAGTCCCCCACAACGAAATATACTAAAATAAATTATTAACCCCTAAACCTCTGACCTTCCACATCACTAACTCTACATAAATATATTAACCCCTAATCCTAGCCAAACGTAACCCTAACCCTAAGTCTAACCCTAACCCTAACGTAACCCTAAGCCTAACACCCCCTAACTTAATATAAATAAAATAAATCTAAATAAACCTTACAATTATTAACTAAATAATACCTTTTTAAAAACTAAATACAAACTTATCCTGTGAATAAAACCTAAGCTAGCTACAAAATAACTAATAGCTATATTGTAGCTATCTTAGGGGTTTTTTTTAGTTTTTTTTTAAAAACAATCTTTTATTAAGGTTATACGAAAAGAAAAAGAAAACAAAGGACATACAACAAATGTCACGTAAAATACATGTCAACAGTTTTCATGAAGCGCAAATTCAATAACATAAATATAGCAAAAACTGATATATAAACTAAGAGCTCTTGAAACTTCTCCATTTGTTTTAAAAAGCTTCCATGGACGACTAATTTGCTGCCAATAATGGCCCCTATGATATACATAACACTAGTGAGGTAAGTTAGTCGTATATATGAATATAGATAAGTAGCGGCTTTGATCTTAGAGCAGGTCAAAGCAGAACAAACAGCGGGTAAGCACTGCATTAAAATAGGTGAATATAAATACCCCTAACAATCAGAATTCTATGGTGGGTGAAGCCCACCAGAGGCCCACATTAGCATATGGGGGGGGAGGGAATATTTGTATTAAAATATTATCTATGAAGATTAGCAAACAGCATGTAGAAAGTGTACTGCCATGTTAGAGGGATAACAATCCTAGATAAATATTGAAACAAAGGTAATTGTACACATACATTTCAGTTAGAGAGTAGTATTACCAGGGCTGGTTGCTATCAGGCTGGTTGCTGGAGAGATATAGCGTCTATGTGGCTATACAGGTTATCTTGCTGGCATGTCTGTCATCGACAGTAGCGTCACAACAGGTGTCACTGATTTACCATATGGGTGAGGCATTGAAACTATTTATTATAACTTCAGGTTAGAACTGACTCACCCCCACCCTCACCGGTTGAGGGAGGGGAGGAGATCAGGTTTCTATAAGAAAATAGGACATAACAATAGAACCAAGTGTGTATAACAGCTAATACAAGTTCCTCAACATAATATCGCATGAGAACCATATAGTGTTTTCTGTAATACTTCAATATAGACATACTCTTGATAAAAATAATCTTTTCTTACCCCCCCTGAGAGCATCTATATAATCTAAACATATTCCACCTAGATACGAGTTTTTGCATTAGAGGCTGTGCAGTGCTAACGAGCAGTTTTCCTCACCGCTCACTTACCTGCAGCGCTGGTATTATGGGTTTTTACAAACCCGTCGTTAAACGACAGGAAGTGAGCGGTTGAGCAAAATTTTGCTCATTACCGCACTCCAATACCAGCGCTGCTTAAGTCAGTGGTGAGCTGGTGTAATGTGCTCGTGCACCTGTCAAAAAAGAAGTGTAAAACTCCCTAACACAGCCCCATAGATTCCTATGGGGAAATAAAATTTATGTCTACACCTAACACCCTAACATGAACCCGAGTCTAAACACCCCTAATCTTACACTTATTAACCCCTAATCTGCCGCCCCCGACATCGCCGACACCTACATTATATTATTAACCCCTAATCCTGCCGCTCCGGACACCGCCGCAACCTACATTATAGTTTATGAACCCCTAATCTGCTGACCCCAACATCGCCGACACCTACATTATATTTATTAACCCCTAATCTGCACCTCCAACATCGCCGCCACCTACAAACATTTATTAACACCCTAATCTGCCGCCCCCAACGTCGCTGCCACTATACTAAATGTATTAACCACTAAACCTAAGTCTAAACCCTAAATCTAACACCCCCCTAACTTAAATATAATTACAATAAATCTAAATAAAATTACTATAATTAACTACATTATTCCTATTTAAGATTAAACACTTACCTATAAAATAAACCCTAAAATAGCTTACAATATAACTAATAGTTACATTGTAGCTATGTTAGGGTTTATTTTTATTTTACAGGCAAGTTTGTATTTATTTTAACTAGGTAGAAATAGTTTATTAAATAGTTATTAACTATTTATAGCTACCTAGCTAAAATAAATACAAAAGTACCTGTAAAATAAAACCTAACCTAAGTTACCACTAACACCTAACACTACACTACCATTAAATAAATTACCTACATTAAATACAATTAAATAAATTAACTAAATTAAATACAATTACCTAAATTAAATTAAATTAGCTAAAGTACAAAAAAACAAACACTAAATTACAGAAAATAAAAAACAAATTACAGAAATTTAAACTAATTACACCTAATCTAATAGCCCTATTAAAATTAAAAAAAAGCCCCCAAAATAAAAAATAACCTAGCCTAAACTAAACTACCAATAGCCCTTAAAAGGACCTTTTGCGGTGGCATTAAAATCAGCTCTGTTCCGATCAGCCAATAGAATGCGAGCTCAATCTGATTGGCTGATTGGATCAGCCAATCGGATTGAACTTGAATCTGATTGGCTGATTCAATCAGCCAATCAGATTTTTTCTACCTTAATTCCGATTGGCTGATAGAATCCAATCCAATCAGCCAATCGGAATTCGAGGGACGCCATCTTGGATGACGTCCCTTAAAGGAACCATTCATTCGGACTTAGGACGTCGTTAGAAGAGGATGGATCCGCGTTGGCTGCTTCAAGATGGTCCCGCTCCACGCCAGATGGAAGAAGATAGAAGATGCCGTCTGGGATGAAGAAGTCTACCAGTCCGGATGCCCCTCTTCTTGCCGGATAGGATGAAGACTTCGGACCCTCTTCTGGACCTCTTCTTGCCGGATAGGATGAAGACTCTCGGACCCTCTTCTGGACGGATCGTGATACCCGGCGTGGTGAAGATAAGGTAGGAAGGATCTTCAGGGGCTTAGTGTTAGGTTTTTTAAGGGGGTGTTTGGGTTAGATTAGGGTATGTGGTGGTGGGTTGTAATGTTGGGGGGGTATTGTATGTTTATTTAAATGCAAAAAAAGCTGTTTTCTTTGGGGCATGCCCTGCAAAAGGCCCTTTTAAGGGCTGGTAATGTAAAAGAGCTGTAAAATTTTTATTTTAGAATAGGGTAGGGCATTTTTTTACTTTGGGGGCTTTGTTATTTTTTTAAGGGCTTAGAGTAGGTGTAATTAGTTTAAAATTCTTGTAATCTTTTTTTATTTTTTGTAATTTAGTGTTTGTTTTGTTTTTGTAATTAAGTGTTTCTTTTTTTTTGTAATTTAGTTTAGTTGATTTAATTGTAGATAATTGTAGATAGTTTATTTATTAATTTATTGATAGTGTAGTGTTAGGTTTTAATTGTAACTTAGGTTAGGATTTATTTTACAGGTAATTTTGAGTAATATTTTTAACTAGGTAACGATTAAATTAGTTATTAACTATTTAATAGCTATTGTACCTGGTTAAAATAAATACAAAGTTGCCTGAAAAATAAATATAATCCTAAAATAGCTACAATATAATTATTATTTATATTGTAGCTATATTAGGGTTTATTTTACAGGTACGTATTTAGCTTTAAATAGGAATAATTTATTTAATAAGAGAATTTATTTTGCTAGAATAAAATTTATATTTAACTTAGGGGGGTGTTAGTGTTAGGGCTAGACTTAGCTTTAGGGGTTAATTACATTTATTATAGTAGCGGCGAGGTCCGGGTCGGCAGATTAGGGGTTAATAATTGTAGGTAGGTAGCGGCGACGGTTGGGGGGGGCAGGATTAGGGTGTAATAAATATTATGTAGGGGTGGGCGGTTGTTAGGGGGCAGCAGATTAGGGGTAGATAGGGATAATGTAGGTTGCGGCGGGTGTGCGGTCGGCAGATTAGGGGTTAAAAAAATTTAATAGAGTGGCGGCGATGTGGGGGGGGGCCCTCGGTTTAGGGGTACATAGGTAGTTTATGAGTGTTAGTATACTTAGAGCACAGTAGTTAAGAGCTTTATGAACCGGCGTTAGCCCAGAAAGCTCTTAACTCCTGGCTTTTTTCTCTGCGGCTGGAGTCTTGTCGTTAGATTTCTAACGCTCACTTTCAGCCAAGACTCTAAATACCAGCGTTTAGAAAGATCCCATTAAAAAGATAGGATACGCAATTGACATAAGAGGATCTGCGGTATGGGAAAAGTCGCGGCTGGAAAGTGAGCGTTAGACCCTTTCCTGACTGACTCTAAATACCAGCGGGCGGTAAAAACCAGCGTTAGGACCCCCTAACGCTGGTTTGGACGGCTAACGCAGAACTCTAAATCTAGGTGTAAGTATGGTGTTTAGCAACTGGGCCAATATAGTTTTAAGTATAATGTAGTCGCGTTAACCTGATTACCTGCAAACTTGATGTATGTATAAAAATAACTCTTAATAAAGATTCTGTGTATAAAGCTTACTAAAACAATTAGCACTGTAAGTTATATTTATTCCAGACTTAATAAGATGACCCAAAGAGAACTTTGCTATGGAAGCTGCATAACAATGTACACTCCCCAGGAGAGCATTGCTCCAATCATTAGCACTACGTACCCACACGTGGCAGAGAATAATGTTTATAGCTGCATCCAGTATGTAAGCTCATGAGCTGATTTAAGAATAATTATTGTATGGGAATAGGTGTGTATATGATAAGTGTACTCTGTGGAATTAGCTGTAGTGCTGAGGAATAACAGATTGCTAGCTACACTCAATAGCTAAAATAAACATATTGTACTATACAAATTACAATGATTAGCGTTGTTAAACACTTTGCCTCACGGGATGTAGATACGTGAGGCAAAATTAATTACTGAGTCTAGGGGTGTTTAAAAGCCATGACAAGTGGATATGAGAGTACATTAGGGATAAGCTCCTAAAACAAAAGTTCATGGTTGGGAGGAACCATGACAGTTACAAAGAACAGGAAGGAACTCAAATTAATGTTGTAAACAAACTGAAAAGGGGTCATGCTGCTAGTTAGTTAACAGACAACACCGTGAGGCTATTTTACAGGGCTAACTAGCGTCCTGAAAAAGTAAACAGAAATCCTGCAGTAGCCTAACTTGCGGGATTGCTATTGTTCACCCAATACCACATTTTTGCACCTGAGGGAATTAAGATAGGGTATAGGGTGGGGGAAGGGAGGGCGGACTCTTTTCATGGCTTCAGTGGTGGCAAGGGATCCGTAGGTAAATAGTCGCATCATGTGCAGGAATATACAGTCACTGATACAGATATCCAGTTCAGAAAAACATATAAATATGCGGTTGTGTATGTTATTGGGCCTATCTATCAAGCTCTGAACGGAGCTGATGCCCATGTTACTGGCGAGGTCTTCGGGTTGATTGACACCCCCATTGGCCACGAGTCTGCAGGGGAGCGGCGTTGCACCAGCATCTCTTGTGAGCTGCTGGTGCAATGCTGAATACGAAGAGCGTATTGCTCTCCGCATTCAGCGATGTCTTGCGGACCTGATCCACACTGTCGGATTAGGTCCGCAAGACATTTGATAAATAGGCCCCTAAGTCTTAACTACATGCCACAAGTATAACACATAGGCAATGGGACCGTATAGGAATGTTACAGACTGTGACATCTATTTTCCATACTCTGCATACTTAATCAATCCTGATAATACGAAACATGCATGCACTAGACAATCTGTATAAATCTCTGTTAATAGAGTGAAAAATACCCATATGGCACATAAACTGGATAGAAATAATCAAGAGAGAACAAAATGTACCATTGGTCTTTAGCTATGATAGGTAACTTAAGGCACGGTGAGCAAAGTGATTAAGTGGGCATGTATTCACCTACATATTTGTATCTGGGTTATGCAAGTTTATGAAAATATAATATGCTATATCATGACAAACCAACATTTAAAGGCTGTTTGGAAAATACATATATCATAGGAATAAAGGAAAACATTGTGAAACTTGACATATGTATAAAAATAGCCCTCAATAAAGATTCTGTGTCAAAGGCATACTAGAACAATTCACAAAGTGAGTCAAAGACATTCCGGGCTTAATAAGAAGACCCAAAGAAAACTTTGCTGTGACCATTAGATTAGCTAGGTAGCTAGTAAATAGTTAATAACTATTTACTAACTAGTATACCTAGTTAAAATAAATACAAACTTACCTGTGAAATAAAAATAAAACCTAAGCTAGCTACAATATAACTATTTTGTAGCTAGCTTAGGTTTTTTTTTTACAGGTAAGTATTGTATTTAGTTTTAAATAGAAATTATTTAGTTAATAATTGTAAGGTTTATTTAGATTTATTTTAATTATATTTAAGTTAGGGGGGTGCTAGGGTTAGGGTTAGACTTAGGCTTAGGGTTATGTTAGGGTCAGGTTTAGGGGTTAATAACTTTAGTATAGTGGCGGCAACATTGGGGGGTGGCAGATTAGGGGTTAATAAGTTTAGGTAGGGGGCGGCGATGTTGGGGGCGGCAGATTAGGGGTTAATAACTGTAATGTAGGTGGCGGCAATGTTGGGGGCGGCAGATAAGGGGTTAATAACTGTAGGCAGGCGTCAGCGATGTTAGGGGCATCAGATTAGAGGTGTTTAGACTCTGGGTTATGTTCAGGTGTTTAAATGTAACTTTTTCTTTCCCCATAGACATCAATTGGGCTGCGTTACGGAGCTTTTCTTTCTGCGATCGCAGGTGTTAGGCTTTTTTTTTGCCGGCTTTCCTCATTGATAGCTATGGGGAAATTGTGCACGTGCACGTCAAAGCAGTGCTTTTTGTAAACTTTTGTAAACTTGTAATAGCAGCGCTATAGGGAGGTGAAATAATGCCGCTTTTGTGGCGGTCGTTAAAAATCCCTATAGCACTTAAAACCCGTAATGTAGCTGATTGTTATCTAGTATGAAATCTATACTTTGTATTATAAATCCTTTCTGATCCATGTGTATTTCTTTATCTTTTTCCAGTTAGTGTTTCACAGCTTCTTTTCCTAGAGTGTGTTTTATACATGGTGTATAATGAGGTTACATCACATGTAGCCAATAGGTATCCTTCTTTCCAGTCTATAGTTTATAAGATTTGTAAAATATCTGTAAAGTCTTTTGTGTATAAGGAAAGTTTTTTGACATAGGGTTGTAGGAATTTATCTTTGTATTTATAATCCCCTTTTCTTTTGCTCCTTCTAGTAGGGTTATCAATCAGTTTTTACAAGATAGTGTGGGGTCAGAAAATAGTACATTATATGTATTTGTGTTATTGAGTTGTCTATTGGCCTCTTTTAAATATTGGTCTGTGCTCATAATAACTATTCCCCCCACCCTTATCTGCAGATTTTATGACTATATTTTATTTCTTTGTAATTCATTTAGAGCTCCTTTTTCCTTTAGTAAAATTTAGTCTTTTTGAACTAGAGTTTCAAACAGTTACAGACTTTTACCTTTCTCGTTTTTTGGATACAATTTTTATTTCTCTCGTTAGTCTTAGTTTTTAAATTTTGCAGTGGATTCAATATATGTGACACCCATATTCATGATTTGTGTGATTCCCCTTTCTATAGGACTTTTCAAAAAATATTTTTTTAAAGTTAAGTTTCTTACATATTGACTAACATTTATACGTGTCTGAAATTTGTTTATCCTCATTGTGGGAGCAAATGAGAGGCCTATTTTTTCTTCTTTTTTTGTTAATGTAATATTTGCTTAAATTATATATACCTTTGGTAATTATCTTATTCTTTTGTACTGATTTTCTCTTTCATCTCCTCTAATCCCTCTCTATATCTTTTTATGGGGGTATTCTTAGGTTTTCTGTGTTATTCCATCTGTTTAGTGGTCTTTGTTCTAAGGGGCTTCTCCCTAAAAAATGATGTGTGTTTTCGGGTTTGTTGTTGTCTTCTATGTTGTGGCTAAGAATATCAAATCTATTATTGGTGTCTATCCTCCAATCTTCCCTATTTTCCCTTATTTCTATTCATGTATGAGTGGTTGGTCCTTTTTCATTTATCTGGTGTATTGTTATAATCTCTGTTGTGTCTCCAATTAGCCCTATAGTCAACACTTTTTTCATTCTTATTGTATGTATGCTGTCTAACATTTTCCTCATATCTTTAGAATGTGGGTATTCATTGTAATGGTTATGTCTCCAAGTGTGATTTTGATGATTACCACTATTTCCTTGTGGATTATATCTATTCTGTCTAAAATTCCCTTGATTTTGTCAGGTTCTTTTGTTTACATTGGCCTGAGGAATATATGGTATATTATTGGGCTGACTAGTGTTTGTTTTGTTGATGTTTGAAGTTGTTAGCTCATCTTGTCGGTTCTCATAATCCTTTTGATCTCTTTTAAATGTTTTCCATTTTGTGTCTAACTGATCTTTATTTAGATTTTTTAGTTTACATCCAACGTCTTTTTGTCTATCTTTGTAATCAGTGTTTTCATACAATCTACATATCACTTCAACATTGCAACCTTAATATGTACCCTCAAGATCAAAGTCCTCATAATTTTCTCCCCTTTATAAAGTGATACAGATCTCTCTTGGAGCCTTAGTATATGGATATTATGTGACTTGGGGGTAACATTAAACATGTGTAGGAAAATACAAATGAAGAAATTGTATCTGCATGATAGTATATTTAAATCATTTAGTAATAAAGCTGAAGTTGCTTATTTATATCAACAGGAAAATTTAAAATAAGGTGTATTATTAGTGAGGATGGTTGGATTTTGATGATGTATAAGCATGACTGGGGTTATATCCGACAGGACCGCGTAGGGAAATTATCATAGAGGACTATGGGGGGAGTATGCCTGTATTAAAGAGGAAGATTTATATTCTGGGAACAGAAGACAAAGTGATTATATCCTGCATTATCACAACCATATAACCTGTGAGTAAATTCACTGCAGAAAACTGTAAGCAGGATGTAAAGCTGTCTAATGAGGAGAGGAGGACAAGGCTCTAAATATAGCTGGGGGTTTGATGCAAAGACATACAGATTCCCATTGTAACTAATAAGCAGTGGCAGCTCATATATATAATTATATGTAGAAATCCCCACCCGCAGCTGCGGCCCGCCAGCCGCGCACAAGGCTCTGAGATGTGTGATAAACCTGGGCGCCATTAACATAAAGAAGGCATTGTTCAACAGTTATATAATAAAGCTGACCGTCTCCTCTTGCTACTTGTCCGCCAATAACGTCAGAGGGTAATATCAACAATATGATAAGATTGTGTTCCCTTGTATTACAACAGTAACATCTGCATATTATACCTATATGCTACATAAGTGCATATACAAAACCATCACTTAACTTAATAACTTTGCCATATGATAGTGTTAAAACATCAAACAGTAAATAAACAGAGGATCTCGTGAACATATCTTGCATGCAGTGCCACTAGATTATGTAATATAGAAGGTTGGTACTTTTCATCAGCAGTCCTCCTCATCCTGTATCAAAACTCATGTATGCCTGAGTCAGTACCACCAAAGAGCGAGGAAAGTGCCGTGTAACTTTGTAATTGGGAAAGTATCTCCCAGACATATATGTAATTGATCCGGTGGCTATCAGTCTCTCATAAGGTGATTTTATGCCCCCCGCCGGTCGTCTGATATGCAGAGTACAATAGAAGCAATGAGTCTGTGTCCCCAGCGGTCTGCAGTGAGGGGGTGCAAATGTTTTTCCCATATTAATCAGCAGGGCCCACATGGTGCGGTGGTGAATCTGCCAGAGAAGTCAAATTAGTGATTGATGAAACCGGACGATCGGATAGTTGGCATTGTAGTTCAGCCTGATAGTTGCGCGAAGTGCTCTTAGTGTTAGAGAGCGACTCCCGGTCTTTGAGATTAGCTGGGGGAGTATATGTGTAGGGGGAGTACTTTGTTTGGAGTGGGTTGCAGAATTTGATAGTCCTTACCAAACAGGTCGCTGGTTGCTTTCTTTATTATAGACGGAGTGTGGGGGTTTTGACGCTAGCTGCAGCCCCTGGGCTGGAGCGCTGTTTTGTTTCCAGCTCTGCTGATGTAATTGCAGGCTCCTCCATCTGATGCCCTGTGTCCTCCTCTGCCATTTGTAGTCGGTTTATCAGATAGTCGGAAGGTGCAGACTCTATGAGCCTGTACATAAGGGATGCAAGTTTTTGCCGGGATGTCCCTCCAAGAGCATTAGGCAGTTCTCTCCCGCCATGAGTTATTTCTTCTCCCTTCCAGAGGGCCCGTCAGAGTAGAATGTTGCTAAATAACTTGTCAGCTCTCAGTCCAGCTAGTGGTATGGATCATAGAGACTCAGTAAGTCAGGTTGCTCTGACAGCACTGATCACCTGGCTCTACCCGGGGGGGGAGGTGATTGCCTAGGAGTAGTAGGCCGCTACCTTAGGCCTTTAAGCTCCGATCTGGACCTCCAGTGTCATGAAAACAGCCAGAAATAGAAAGATATATATAGCCACAATAGACAATACTGTGGGGTTTTTATATGATATGTTCTTATTCTTGCTGATTAAAGATAATAACCAGCGGATTATTAAAGATTCATCTGGAGCCCACAGAAAATGCGTCATCCAGAACACAGCTCGGACACGCCCCCCCTTTATCACTTAATTTTAAACTCAGTATCTGAAATGTTTTTCTATCTCTTTAAGTGATATTTCTCTAGTTTTTTTTATAATTTCTATAAGTGTAAAAGTTGTTTCTTCTAAAGCTGTATCCCACTCTTCTTGTAAATTCTGTTGGAGTTCAAAATTACAATTTTTCTTTAGTCTAAGACCCCCGTGGTATAATCTTTAAATTAATATACTTATTCATAAATGTAATTTCAGTTTTATGTTTCAATTCTTTTATAAGGGATTTTTCTAATATATTAATTTCCATTTTAACGTGCTATGTCAGAAGAGGAGTTACTATTTGGTATGTCTAAATTTGTCTGATTTTAATAGCTATCATCTTTCATAATTTAAAGCTGCTGCACTAGAAAAAGAGGAGAGTAATATTATAAAACAGAGTACGTGAGCGCAAAAATATATTAAAGCCAAGCTATAAATCTGCCCCGCTCAAGCAGATATGAATTATCATAAACTCCAAAACACAATTTAGCTAGCGCTCCAACTAGGGAGCAAAGGATAAATATATGGAACAACACAGATATATAAGAGTGTGAATACACAAATATATAAAAACACGAGTATATACAAAAAAATTATTCAGAAATACATATATTTTAATGAACAAGACTCAAATAAAGAGCGCTGATATATAAGAATGATAAATTTACGTCTCCCTTGGTGCTGAGTGAAAAATAAAATGTCTATTAAAATGATACCTTAAAAAATGATCCACTTAGATATGGAATCAATGTTAGTTTGTTTCCATAGGATTAAAAGAAGTGCAATCACATGATTGGAGTTCTCCGATGCCTCATAGGCTAATAAACATGATATAGTGTTCCAATCCTGTCGGCCGTAACAATGTATCCAAAAGCCTTCAGCGGACTTGTAATGTGGCAAACTTTGTTGTCATGGAAACGATGCAGTAGACTTTCGAGCACACTGAAGCTTGAACGCAAGGTACCCATTTTATATTGGGGTACTTGCATTCCTATTGGCTGAAAATTTCAAATCAGCCAATAGGATGAGAGCTCTTTAAATCCTATTGGCTGTTCAAATCCGCCATGTGGGGGGATGGCGTTTTATAGATTAATACATTTTATTGTTAGTTGCGATGTGGGGGGATTGCGGTTTAGAGGTTAATAACTTTAATAGATACTTTGCTATATGGGGATTGGCGGATTAGGGGATAATACATTTATTAGTTATTGCAGTGGGGGGATGGCAGTTGAGAGGTAGATATTGCAAATGCGTTAGGTGTTTGCTTTTATCATAACTGCGAGTGACAGGTAAAATATACGCGCCGCACTTGTATGCGGCGCCATAGTGTAAGTGTAGTGTAAGGTTGGGTTATCATAATAACCAATTAATTTTCAAGAAATCCGGCATCGGGTGGAAGCATTAACACAATGCTAACTTACACCTACACGAAAAGGGTGACTGCAACGCAATACGCTAAATATTTTAAAGGAAACCTGGGTACTAAAATGGAGCCGTAAATTACTTTTAGCTGCCAGCAACTTCGGTAGCTTACCGGCTCCATTTTTAAACAGCTCAATGGAAATGACCCCATAGTTGGTGAACAGATCACCAACATTTTCCATTCTCTGTGGCTCACAAGTGTCAATATACCCACACATTGGCAAGGGTTAAAAATATAGATTTTATAATTAAACGTTGACAACATTGCATTCTCAAACAAATGACAGCATGTGAAATAATTCAATATAGTGGCTATTTAAATATAAAAAGAAGGGGGAGGAGCCAAGTGCCGACTGGAATGACCGCTTAACAGAGAGGCTCTGTGTAAGGAGAATCAAAAAAAGAGCCAAAAGCGCACCTTTGTAACATTATACCCCTTTAAGGGGCGGTTTCCTCAGGTGCATATAAATTACACTGGATACATCACACCAATGCTTGGTATTGATGTATCCAGCCTGGATTAACTTCCTGTGAGCTAATCCCTTTTGCACTGTGAAGCTAGTTTCTCTCCTGTGGATTCTGGGGAAATTTGCCTGCTACTCTCTCCTGCTCTGTAGTGGACTTTCAGTTCCAGCTGACTACCGGGTGACGTCACTCCCACGAGCCACATCCACTGTGTCTCTCACCACGCTGCTCTCAACCTCTGCTGCAGCGTCTCTGCCTTGTGCTCTCTCTCCCACAAGCCTCATCAGCTGTGTCTCACACACCCTGCTTCCAGCAGCTGCTGCAGCGTCCTCTGCTTAGTGCTCTCTCTCCCAAGCAAAGGATTGTGCCTCTCTGACTGTGAGCTTTTTCTTCAATATTCCTCTGCTTGTTACTTAAATCTCGGTAAGCTGAGTATTTATTTTTCCAGTTCATATTTTCTAAGCTTTAACTGCTTATTTTGTTTATTCATTGCAATGAAGGTATTTGTTATTTTTAAAGTCATGTCTTATTAAATTTGAACTACCATATGTTGCCAGGGGTAAATAGTTCTACATATTTTCAAGACAACTGACTAGTATATTAAAATCATAATAAAATATATGTAAAACCCTAAGCCATGAGTTATTACATATATTTAAAAATGAAACACTCACTCAAGTTTTTATTTGGTAACCATACGTTTAATATATTGGAAAATCTATTCATGACTTATGCTCACAATAGACTTGTTGAAAGCAGTGTTACTAATGAACTTTCACACACCTGTTACAGAATACCAAGCCAAACTTATCCAGCTGACTTAACTACGATGATGAATCCAGGTGACATAAACGCTCACTTCCAGGAATTATCCAACAAAGTTGACCTTTTAAGTCAGGGACTTAGAGAACTTCAGGTAGAAAAACCTGACACTTAGGAATATTATTAAAGAAGGGTTAAGTGCAGCTAAACCCCCTGACACTAACACTCCTGACCCCCCAATTCCACCTCCTGAAAAATTCTCTGGGGATAGGAAATCATTTAGGCAGTTTCATAATGCCTGTAAATTATTTCTCACACTTAAGCCAAAAACATTTCCTAATGACCGTATAAAAGTACTAACTGTCATTTCTTTCCTAAGAGGTGAGCCCAGACAATGGGCAGATTTATTCTTAGAAAATAACGACCCTATTCTAAATTCAATTGATGATTTCTTCAAGGCCATGTCAGATTTATATGAGGACCCCAACAGGCAACTCACAGCAGATTTTAAGTTGCGTA
The DNA here is from genome assembly GCF_027579735.1 of Bombina bombina. Taxonomy (NCBI): domain Eukaryota; kingdom Metazoa; phylum Chordata; class Amphibia; order Anura; family Bombinatoridae; genus Bombina; species Bombina bombina. Next base: position 675,347,900 of record NC_069501.1, on the reverse strand, counting down.
ACTTAAAGCAACATAAGAGGCCTGTTGAGGAATATATCTCTGAATTTAAGATTTGGCAAAGGGATTCCCAATGGAATCAGGTTTCCCTAAAAAATCAATTTAGAATAGGGTTGTCTGAAAATATTAAGGATGAGCTTGCTAGACTAGATCTCCCAGAAACACTTGACTCACTTATGTCTTTAACTATAAAAATAGATAGAAGAATTAGGGAAAGGAAACAGGAAAGATATTCCCCAGACTCCTATACCAAGGTTACCACCCCTAAAGCTTATACACCCTCCCATAAGAGTCAGGATGAAGCCATGGAGATAGGGTTCATTAGAGGACCCCTGTCCCCTGAGGAAAAGTCACGCAGAAAAGAACTGGGACTTTGCCTCTATTGTGCCGCAAAGGAGCATTCTGTTTCTGACTGTCCTTCTTTAAAGATACAAAGATCAGGTAAGACAAATTTTACCTCAGATCATTTACTATCTTTAACAGCACAAAATCCCTGCATATTTCATTATTACTATCTCTTTACAGTGGGGACAAAACCGACACAGTCTTAAGGCCGTTTTGGATTCGGGAGCCTACGCTAGTTATATAGATATAAAAGTTGTACAAGAAAATAAAATACCCATTATTGCAAAGAAAAAACCTGTTTCTGTACAATTAATTGATGGAAGACAATTAGAGTCAGGACCCATCACACACCAAACAATTCCCTTATTAGTCACTACTCATGACATACACCAAGAGTTCATTTCTTTTGACGTTATTCCTTCACCCATTTTTCCTGTTGTATTAGGTCTACACTGGTTGAATAAACATCAGCCCCTCGTACATTGGTCAGGAAAAAACACTTGAATTTAATTCACAATATTGTACCACCACATGTTACCCTATACAACCTCTTCTATCTGTCTTGGAAACTAACATCCCTCCTGTTTATTCAGATTTAAAACAAGTATTTGACAAACAGGAGGCAGAAACCTTGCCACCCCATCGGGAGTATGATTGCCCCATAGATCTAATCCCTGGGTCAAAAGTTCCATATGGACACATATTCCCACTTTCTAAACCTGAGCTTGATACGTTAAAAGAATATATCAATGAGAATCTCAGGAAGGGATTCATTAGACCCTCCACCTCCCCTGCAGGGGCAGGAATATTTTTCGTAACCAATAAAGATAAAACCATACGGGCCAATCGTTGGACTACCGCGAATTGAATAAAATAACAAAAAAAGGATCGTTATCCTCTTCCACTCATCCCTGAATTAATCGAAAGATTACATGGCTCATCCATTTACACTAAGCTTGATCTAAGAGGAGCTTATAATTTAATAAGAGTGCGTTCTGGGGATGAGTGGTTGACTGCTTTCCGTACTAGGTACGGGTTATATGAATATACCGTAATGCCCTTTGGATTGTGCAATGCACCCGCCACATTCCAGAGGTTCATCAACGATGTGTTCCGTGATCTCCTTGACACTTTTCTAGTTATCTACTTGGATGACATCCTTATATTTTCAGATAATGAAAAAGAACATATAAAACATGTTAGGATAGTCCTCTCAAGACTGTTAGCTCATCACCTGTATGTGAAACCTGAAAAGTGTACCTTTCATTCCCCTGAAATCACTTTCCTTGGGTATCATATATCATCTAAAGGGATATATATGGAGAAAACAAAGATCCAAACCATTCTTGATTGGCCTATACCAAAAACCATAAAACATATACAAAAGTTTTTGGGATTTTCTAACTTCTATAGAAAATTTATTAAAAACTTTTCAGCAATAGTTAAACCCCTAACTAACTTGACAAAAGCCAATGTTCCTTTTGAATGGAACAAAGACGCAAATCACTCCTTCAATGTTCTAAAAAATTCCTTTACTACAGCACCTATTCTAGCATACCCTGATCCACAAAAACAGTACATACTAGAGGTTGATGCCTCATTCTACGCTATAGGAGCTGTATTGTCCCAAAAGAATCCCAAAACAAATAGGACACACCCTGTAGCATATTATTCAAGAGTGTTAACAACCTCTGAAATAAACTACCATATCGGTGAAAAAGAGCTCTTGGCTGTTAAAAGCTCTCTTGAAACTTGGAGACACCTTTTAGAAGGTACAATAGAGCCTATAATTATTTTCACTGATCATCGCAACTTAGAGTACCTAAAAACATCTCGCACATTAACATCTAGACAAGTGAGGTGGAGTTTATTTTTCTCAAGATTTAATTACATCATAACCTATAGATCAGCTTTGAAGAATACCAAGGCCGACATACTTTCTAGGCTTCCTTCTCCTCCTCCTAAGATTCAGATGTGTAAACCCCTAGTTCCATTAGATAACATAGTGGGGACTTTAGCCATCTCAACCACTGAATTAAAAGAGAAGCAACTAACTGATACTTCTAAAGTGCTATACAACTTAACACAAGGAGAGAATGGGTTATACTACCATGACACAAAACTCTATGTACCCCCCTTCACTAAGGGAACAAGTTCTCTCCTCTTGTCATGAATCTCCCCTTTCAGGTCACCCTGGTATGAACAAAACTTATGACTTAGTTACAAGATCCTACTGGTGGCCCCACATAAACACAGAAATAAGAAACTACATTAAATCATGTTCAGTTTGCACAACCTGTAAAACAGATAGGAATAAACCCACAGGGTTTCTTCTCTCCCTACCAGTTCCAGACAGACCGTGGAAAGACATTGCTATAGATTATATTGTTGATCTACCTGTATCTGAAAAGAATAACACAATAATCGTTATCGTTGATCTCTTCACTAAAATGGCACACTTTGTGCCTTATTATAAGTTACCAACTGCCCTGGAAACTGTAAATATCCTTATAAAACATGTCATCTGCCTACACGGCTTACCGAACACTATAACATCTGACAGAGGTTCACAATTTACCTCTAAGGTTTGGAAACAATTATGTTCATCCCTTAACATTGAACAACGGCTTTCTACCGCATTCCATCCCCAAACCAATGGACAAACGGAGCGTACAAACCATTGGTTGGAGGAATATATAAGATGTTACACCAACCAACAACAAAACAACTGGACAAAATTACTTCCTCTAGCAGAATTCGCACATAATAATACTTACCATTCAACGATAAAAGCTACTCCTTTCTTTGCTAATTATGGCTACCATCCGAGCTTTCACCTACACCCCGAAGTCACCACTGACTGCCCAGTCATTGATGATCTTACTAACACTATGCTCGAAACATTCTCTCAACTTTATGACACTATCAAAATTGCCCAACAGAGGCAGAAGAAATACTACGACCTCAGGCATCGTCCTCCTCCTTCATATGTTCTTGGAGATCTTGTTTGGCTCTCTACGAGGAACTTACGGATCTCCGTGCCCAGCAAGAAGTTTCATAAACTTTTTATTGGTCCTTTCCCCATCATTAAAATAGTAAATGAGAATGCTGTTACTCTCCAATTGCCCCCCTCTCTTAAAGTACACCCCACGTTTCACGTCTCACTCCTCAAACCCTACAGTTCACTTCGGAATCCTTTGGACCCTTCTGTTCCTGTGTTGCCTATAGCTCCGGATGTGGAATATGAGGTTGCTGCCATCCTTGACTCCAGGAAGGTTTCTGGTCGTCTTCAGTACCTGGTACATTGGAAGGGGTACCCTTCTGAGGAGGATTCTTGGGAACCTTCTGTTAATCTCTCCGCTCCCAGGTTGGTCTCTCTTTTCCACAGAAGATTCCCGGATCGTCCCAGACCTTGACCCACGGAGTGGTTGCTCTTAAGGGGGGGGTCCTGTAACATTATACCCCTTTAAGGGGCGGTTTCCTCAGGTGCATATAAATTACACTGGATACATCACACCAATGCTTGGTATTGATGTATCCAGCCTGGATTAACTTCCTGTGAGCTAATCCCTTTTGCACCTGTGAAGCTAGTTTCTCTCCTGTGGATTCTGGGGAAATTTGCCTGCTACTCTCTCCTGCTCTGTAGTGGACTTTCAGTTCCAGCTGACTACCGGGTGACGTCACTCCCACGAGCCACATCCACTGTGTCTCTCACACGCTGCTCTCAACCTCTGCTGCAGCGTCTCTGCCTTGTGCTCTCTCTCCCACAAGCCTCATCAGCTGTGTCTCACACACCCTGCTTCCAGCAGCTGCTGCAGCGTCTCTGCTTAGTGCTCTCTCTCCCAAGCAAAGGATTGTGCCTCTCTGACTGTGAGCTTTTCTTCAATATTCCTCTGCTTGTTACTTAAATCTCGGTAAGCTGAGTATTTATTTTTTCCAGTTCATATTTTCTAAGCTTTAACTGCTTATTTTGTTTATTCATTGCAATGAAGGTATTTGTTATTTTTAAAGTCATGTCTTATTAAATTTGAACTACCATATGTTGCCAGGGGTAAATAGTTCTACATATTTTCAAGACAACTGACTAGTATATTAAAATCATAATAATATATGTAAAACCCTAAGCCATGAGTTATTACATATATTTAAAAATGAAACACTCACTCAAGTTTTTATTTGGTAACCATACTTTTAATATATTGGAAAATCTATTCATGACTTATGCTCACAATAGACTTGTTGAAAGCAGTGTTACTAATGAACTTTCACACACCTGTTACACCTTTATAGCACACAATCATGCTAAAAAGTAGAGTGGTAACCTTCTAAACCTACTACCTATGAGGAGACACCACTTTAGCAAACCTATTTGTACAGCAACCTATACATCAACCGAGTGTTGAGAATATTCAACGGCAGCTTGTAACTGCGTCACAACACAGTGTAACATAACCGGCATCAGCCTAGCTCAACTACTCCTATAGGGACCAGAGAGGCCTGCATGGAAATCTAGGCTATATAGATCTGGGGCCTATCTATCAAGCTCCGAATGGAGCTTGAAGGCCCGTGTTTCTGGCGAGTCTTCAGACTCGTCAGAAACACAAGTTATGGAGCAGCGGTCTAAAGACGGCTGCTCCATAACCCTGTCTGCCTGCTCTGATGAGGCGGACAGGAATCGTCACAATTCAACCCGATCGAGTACCATCGGGTTGATTGACACCCCCTTGCTGGCGGCCCATTGGTCGTGAGTCTGCAGGGGGGCGGCGTTGCACCAGCAGTTCTTGTGAGCTGCTGGTGTAATGCTGAATACGGAGAGCATATTGCTCTCCGCATTCAGCGATGTCTGTCGGACCTGATCCGCACTGTCGGATCAGGTCCAACAGATATTGGCCTCCTAGTGTAGCTACACCATATCTCTATAGCCCACCCTGAAAACAGGGGAGCATGGAGGCCATCAACGGATGGGAAGCAGTTATGCAGAAACTTTTACAACAGCACTTCCATAAGCTACAGCAGGAGCTGTAGTGTATATATGTGTCACAATTATCTCAGCGTCATCTGTGACCATGGAGGTTACCAATTAGTGTCTAATCTACCAGTACCACTTGTCTGACAAACTCCCAATCAACACGTGGCCCACCAGAGATCTTTTGGAGTCAGAGAAAATAGAAGAAGCATCATTACAGCTTCGATCCTCTCCTGCCCATGTTAATAACATGAGGGAAAGCAAGTTGTCTATCTTGGGTACTGCAGGCCTGAAAGTAACAAACACTCTCATCACATCAGATTTCAACAATTGCTGCTGCTACTTCCTCGCCGGCATATCTAGCGACTTACCAAGGCACTATACAGGTGTCTACACAATTGCCATTCCTAGAATTTACTGTTTTCCGGCTTAAATTTTGGAGTAACTTTTGGACACCCAGTTTCTTGTCCTAGAGTCTGGCCACTATCATAGGAACCACCTTAACTTGAATCTGGAATTGGCTGAAAGTTAACTGTATTACACAGGCACCAGCTATATAGTTGATATGATGGTTGCGGACTTAGCACAAAAGGCTCATAGAGACACTATCTACCTGGTAATTTGTGTATGCTTCTGCTCCCTGTTGGCCTTAGGGCAGGAACCAACTACGTTTTTACACTATAATGTTTGCTCTTCTAGTCCATTAGGGTTAAGTTTTAATTATCAGTATGGTTCTAATTACGGGCCTTTAGATATATAACTTAATTTATCTAAGATTTAAACTGGTATGCATATATTGAATATTTTTTACAGCACCAAATATTGTCTAAGAAAATGGAAAGAAAGAATAAGGAATTCCGGTTTCTTGCAAATCACGATCCAAAGTTTATTGGGTTAAAATTGTGCAACAACAACAACACTTGTTACAGCCTTCTGAGGTACAGCACTGGGTGGTGGTCACTACTGCTGACGCGTTTCGGCTTTCCCCGCCGTGGTCATAGCATAGTTAGTGACCATCATCCTGTGTTTAAAAAGGCAATAAGCTCTCCCCATTGGTTAAGAAAAAACACACCCTTCCAATGTGCTGCTAATTCATACTAAGACTAAGCTAAACTGTGTTTGTATAATTATTTAGAATAATCACTCTTTCTGACTAAGATTGTGACAGTTGTTATAATTGTATCTTGTAATTAAAGTATACAATGAACTATTTTAAGATTGCTAGCTGTTCTTCAGCTTTTAGTATTTAGAAAGCTTCTTATATTTATGGAAATTAATGTTTATAGCATAGTCCAAAACTGATCTGTTCATGCGTATATAAATATCTTTGGGCATATTAGGATAGACCAAAATATTTTTTATAATTTTACACATGATGACAATGCTAAACAGTTGTAATGACACTGTCTTAGACTTGTGTAATATTTTGAATTTTAAATGTATAATGTGTAAATTTGTTGTTTATGCTTTATATTTGGAGTGTTAATGAGGTTAGGTTATACAATTCTTTATATTAATTTCAAATGATAATTAAATCAGATCTCAAATAAATGTCTATTTTACTTCCATGAAAATCCATTTTCCTATTACCACTATGCATGGACTATTTCCAGAAATTGATTAGGTCAAATTCACTGTTTAGTCCAGAGGGTCATCTCGTACCAAGTCTGAGTATCCAATATACTTCTTCCCTTGCCAACAGTAATGATCTATCTCCTCCCCTCACAGGTTGTAAGATGTGTTTGGCAATGGTTCATTTCAGTGTGCTACTGCTTCTGTCATGAATCTGGCGAAAATGTGTGATAAGTGGTGTGGTGAGTGTCCCCTGCTTAATGTCATTCACATGCTCCCGACCTTACTTCTCGTGTGGTCATACCTACGTATTGTAGGTTACAATCTGAGCATGTCAAAACATAGACCACATAGTTAGCCCTACAGTTGTAGCACCTCTCATGTGAGAAATGCTCACCTGTTGTAGTACTGACAAATTCATTCCCTTGTAAAAGGTGTTTACAGGCGATGCATTCATTATAATGACATCTGTAAACTCCCTTGGTGCTTAGCCATGAGCTAGTTGCTCTATTATCAGTGTTTTTCATTACAGTGGGGGCTACTTTGTTCCCTATAGTGCTACCCCTTCTGAATGCAAAGCGGCAGCCTTTCCTTGCTATGTCAGCCAGACCATCATCAGCTATTAATAGAGGGAAATGTTTAGAAATGATATTACAAATTTCCCCAAATTGGTCGCTGTATGTTGTAAGGAAAGTGGTTTTCTGTGCATTCCCCTTATTAGCAGTCCTGCTTCCCTGCTTCAAGAGGGAGTCCCTGTCCCTTTTGCTCACATCTTTTTTGATGGCATTAACCATTGATTTTGAGTAATCTCTAGAGACTAATCTGTCAGTAAGCTGTTTAGCTTGAATTTCAAATGAAGACTTAGTTGAGCAATTTCTAAGGGTTCTTACAAACTGTCCCTTGGCTATGGCTTTAAATACCCTATTCGGGTGATTGCTTTTTGCATGCAAGATGGTATTTCTGGCTGATGGCTTGCGATAGACACTCGTAGTTATACTACCTTTCTGTCCTCCTTGTGTCCCAACTAGAGTTATATCTAGATAATTAATACTCTCAGTAGTAAACTCAAAAGTGAAGCCAAGACCTATGTTGTTATTATTGAGCTCCTCAACAAAGTGATGGATCCTATTCTCATCACCCTACCATATTATCAAGAGGTTGTCGATGAATCTCTTGTAGAAGGCAATGTTTGCCCTGAACTGGTTCCTATCTCCATAGATGTGGGACTGCTCCCACCACCCCATATAGAGGTTGGCGTAGGAGGGGGCAAACTTTGCCCCCATCGCAGTCCCACATCTCTGGAGGTAAAAAGCACCATCAAAACAAAAATAATTGTGAGTTAATAGATAACTTGTGACCTGTAGTATAAAGCTACATTGTTCCTCTTCAAATCTACCTGATCTAGTCAGAAAAATCTGATGGCCTTCAATCCTTCTTTATGGGGAATTGAGGAATAAAGTGACTTTACGTCTATGGCTACCCAGACATTGTCTTTATTCCAACCCTCATCTTTCAACAGACCTAGTAAATGCTTAGTATCTGTTAAATGGCTTTGTAACCCCTCTACAAAGGGCTGGAGTATTGCGTCCAGCCATTGTGATATTTTTTCAGTCAGTGAACCAATACCACTGATGATGGGTCTGCCATGAATCTCCGGCCCTGGTTTGTGTATTTTAGGCAGGTGATTGAATGTGGGTCTGATCGGAAACTTGACCTGTATGTAATTGTATGTATCATCGTCAAGCATACCAATCTCTCTGCCTTCATCCAATAGATGCTCTAATTAATTTCTGAATTCATCTGTAGGATCTTTCTTTAGTTGGATGTATTGTTTTTCATCCATGAGCTGTCTTTTGGCTTCGGTGATGAACTGATGTTTGTTCCTTACTACTACAGAGTCGCCCTTATCTGAGGCTCTGATGACCAAGTTTTCATTGTTTTGTAGCCCTGCCAGTGCCTCTCTTTCTCTCAGGGACAAATTTGCTTTGTTATTTCGAGAACCGTTTTTATGATCAAGTTCAGTAAGATCATTTTCTACTCTTTTTTGGAAAATTTCCAAAATGTGCCCCCTGCTCTGTATGGGGTAAAATGTGGAACTGCCCTTGAACCTGGGAAAGGTCAGAGCATCAGAGGGTCCCACTGCTCCCTGAGCATGCAGTTCGTCCAAAGCTACCACGTCACAGTCTTCACTGAAAGTAAGGTTGGGCTTAGGGGAAACATCTCTTGCATTAGTTTCACTATCAAGTGTGTCTTGTTTGAAGTATTTTTTTAGTGTTAGAGTTCTAATTAATTTATTTACATCCAGCAGTGTTGTGAACAAATTGAAATTAGAGGTAGGAACAAAATTAAGACCTTTATTTAGAACCTTTACTTCTATGTCTGTTAGTGTGTGATCAGAGATATTAATGACATTATTGCTCATTGGTATTTTGTGTGGTGACCCCTCCTTTGACTTCACTGAGGGTATCTGTTTGATCTTGTTGGGTCTGTTGTGCCCTGATCCAGTGTTGGTATTTGGGGGATCTGTTTGTTTACTATTTGTGCCCCCCCCCCCCTATTTGACCAATTGGGCCCAAACAAAAAACATTTTCAGTATCACTGCTTTCTTTGTATCTAGTGTCTCTTGTTTCATCTAAAGGCACATATTTACTACTATGTCCCACTAACTCATCAACTTGGTATGCTGGAGGTGGTTGAACCAAAATGGATTTTATCTTTGGTTTAACTGCAAGGGTTACCTGTGGTTCCACGGCAGGGGTAGGGGTGGGAGTGGGGGTATGTTGTTGAACTCTTACAGTTAATTGCTCATATTCACCTTCTGAGCTAGAATAACCTCCAGAGGATTCCCCTTCACTGTCACTGAATTTTACTCTTCTATTATCTGATTGATATGTATTTCTACCTCTACCTCTCCTCCCCCTCCCTCTGCCTCTTCTGCCTCTGTAGCCTCTGTCCTGATACTGATAATTCCTAGATAATCACTCTATAGTATCCCAGAAGGGGATACAAAAAGGCGCGCTGTTAGTTTTGAAAAATCGGGGCGGGAATAAAATGGGAGTGACATATAACTCTGCACCCAAATAGAAAAACAAAAGATGCAACAAGACTGAAAACATGCAAATAGAAAAACAAAAGATACAACAAGACTGAAGACAATATGTCTTCTAAAGCAAAGTAATAGTTATCATAGATATAATACCATGTCCCAACGTGTTAATAAAAAGTGTCTTAGTCCATAGAAACAGATTGCTGCCGGACGTTTTTCTGGCGGGGCAGCTCCTCTTGGTCCCAGAGAGCGGGGGGGGGGGTAGTACTGTGGCAGAAAAAAAGAGAGAAGAAAAGAGGGCGCCAATAGTGTGATATTGTTTGTTTCACAGCAGAAATTAAACACAAATATTGCGCTTACCAAAAAAAGTTGCACTGAACTCTGACCAGTGCGATATCGCCTGCTGGCACTTTACTCAGCGGCCAGTACACTGTGTATAGGCATATATCCTCCAGATGACCTTTGTATTTCTGTGGATTCGACTCAAGGATATGTGAACCTTAGAAAATAGAGAGGGGACTCCACATAGTGTAATATGTCTTTTCAAAAGGATGGAGGAAACATGTATTATGCTTACCAAAGGAATAGGCACTGTTCTGTGACCAGTGCAGTCTCGCCTGCTAGCACCTTATACAGAGGCTAGTATGCTGTGTGTTGGTGTGTCCTCTCTGTTTTTTGGAGTATACGACTCTCTGTGGAAAGTCTTCAGTTGTAGCCGTGCACGTTACTTTGTAATGGAATGTCTGTTGTATTGTTACAACCGAGTATATAATGGTTGTAACTATTTAGGTAGTTTGTAACTTAACGGCACTAAATAAAAATTGGAAAAAGTTGGACAACTTCCAGATAAAATTTAAAAGGCTTTAATGACGCGTTTCTCAACCAGCTACGGGTCGTTTCATCAGATATAAAGCATTTATCTCTTTATATCTGATGAAACGACCCGTAGCTGGTTGAGAAACGCGTCATTAAAGCCTTTTAAATTTTATCTGGAAGTTGTCCAACTTTTTCCAATTTTTATTTAGTGCTGTTAAGTTACAAACTACCTAAATAGTTACAACCATTATATACTCGGTTGTAACAATACAACAGACATTCCATTACAAAGTAACGTGCACGGCTACAACTGAAGACTTTCCACAGAGAGTCGTATACTCCAAAAAACAGAGAGGACACACCAACACACAGCATACTAGCCGCTGTATAAGGTGCTAGCAGGCGAGACTGCACTGGTCACAGAACAGTGCCTATTCCTTTGGTAAGCATAATACATGTTTCCTCCATCCTTTTGAAAAGACATATTACACTATGTGGAGTCCCCTCTCTATTTTCTAAGGTTCACATATCCTTGAGTCGAATCCACAGAAATACAAAGGTCATCTGGAGGATATATGCCTATACACAGTGTACTGGCCGCTGAGTAAAGTGCCAGCAGGCGATATCGCACTGGTCAGAGTTCAGTGCAACTTTTTTTGGTAAGCGCAATATTTGTGTTTAATTTCTGCTGTGAAACAAACAATATCACACTATTGGCGCCCTCTTTTCTTCTCTCTTTAATTCCTAGATAATGACTTTTCCCTTCTATTTCAAATATACACTCTATTTGAATCATAATCAGTTTGGTCTCTGATATACTTCTTGTGTTTCATTTCTAACAAGAATTTCTTTGCTTCCATAATACTGTTAGATAAAATACTATCAAATTTTAAGAAATCACTCAAGTCCTTCCTTTTGTTCAGTTCAGATTGTGTAAGACCTATCTGAACTGCTATTTCTTTTAGCAGGACAGATTTGTATTCAACAATTAATAGCATAAGCTTAAGTGAACAGTTTGACAATGTCTCATTCCACCGACTGATAAATTCTTTGTCCTCCGTAATGAAAGTTGGGAACTTGTTCATCCTAAGACCTCTAGGAACTATTTCCATCTCATGATATCTCATTAATATTTGTATATCACATTTAGTTTTCATTTCTTTTTTAAGTAAAACTTCCATATCATCAAACAAAGAACTGAGTGTCAGTTGTGATTTATCTGTTGTGAATACTTTATCCAATTCTATGTCTGTCCCTCTCCCTTCAAGGGAGGTTTTAAGTGAGAAGATTTCATTAATGTCCTCCATATCTGTCATAGTTCTTAGTCTTTATTGCTGTAATGTACGTAACTTGTGTATTTGTAACTCTTTTTGACACAGGTACGTAAGCTAGATTGATCAAAACCTGTGTGTGAAAAGTGTGTTGTTGCTCCCAACTATTATATCATTTGGTGTGAGACATCCATATATTTGTCAAAGGCAAGTGACTGTTACCGAGGATTTAGGTGTTATAACTCCAAACAATGAGTCGCCTCCTCTTGTGGCTGTCTTAATTTACCAGGGAGAGATTGGGTAACCAGGCCCCAAACAAATATATATATAATGCACAAAATATTTCTCCCTTCCGTAAATAAGCAACCTCCCGCTCCTTGTCGTTAATACACACTGCAGCCTTAAAGTCTTAAATCCTTAAAGCCAATAAATCCTTGGATGTTAACACAGTTATATCATACTTGCAGGCTTTTGTGTAATGGCATTCACAATTTTAGGACTCACGTTTCACAGGCGTCCGGTGCTCGGTCCTAGGGGAGACACATCCAAACTGCCTCATGCAGGGTTCCGGCTCTTCCGTCCGCTCCCCTCCTCAAGCTGCTGCCGCCTGTGGTTCCGCCCGTGCAAGCGTGTCTGTGCTTCGTTCCGCTGAGCGTGTGACGTCACGTCCCCGTCACAGCTCCTGCCTATCCGGCTGCAGTGGATCCAAAATGACAGGTGCAATGGGTGAAACAGAAGTACCGGGATTTCCTTGCTGGTTCAAATGCAATGTGGAAAGAAAGAATAAGGAATTCCGGTTTCTTGCAAATCACGATCCAAAGTTTATTGGGTTAAAATTGTGCAACAACAACAACACTCGTTACAGCCTTCTGAGGTACAGCACTGGGTGATGGTCACTACTGATGACTCGTTTCGGCTTTCCCCGCCGTAGTCATAGCATAGTTAGTGACCATCATCCTGTGTTTAAAAAGGCAATAAGCTCTCCCCATTGGTTAAGAAAAAACACACCCTCCCAATGTGCTGCTAATTCATACTAAGACTAAGCTAAACTGTGTTAGTATAATTATTTAGAATAATCACTCTTTCTGACTAAGATTGTGACAGTTGTTATAATTGTATCTTGTAATTAAAGTATACAATGAACTATTTTAAGATTGCTAGCTGTTCTTCAGCTTTTAGTATTTAGAAAGCCTCTTATATTTATGGAAATTAATGTTTATAGCATAGTCCAAAAACGATCTGTTCATGCGTATACAAATATCTTTGGGCATATTAGGATAGACCAAAATATTTTTTATAATTTTACACATGATGACAATGGTAAACAGTTGTAATGACACTGTCTTAGACTTTGTGTAATATTTTGAATTTTGAATGTATAATGTGTAAATTTGTTGTTTATGTTTTATATTTGGAGTGTTAATGAGGTTAGGTTATACAATTCTTTATATTAATTTCAAATGATAATTAAATCAGATCTCAAATAAATGTCTATTTTACTTCCATGAAAATCCATTTTCCTATTACCACTATGCATGGACTATTTCCAGAAATTGATTAGGTCAAATTCACTGTTTAGTCCAGAGGGCCATCTCGTACCAAGTCTGAGTATCCAATATACTTCTTCCCTTGCCAACAGTAATGATCTATCTCCTCCCCTCACAGGTTGTAAGGTGTTTGGCAATGGTCCATTTCAGTGTGCTACTGCTTCTGTCATGAATCTGGCGAAAATGTGTGATAAGTGGTGTGGTGAGTGTCCCCTGCTTAATGTCATTCACATGCTCCCGAATTCTTGACCTTACTTCTCGTGTGGTCATACCTACGTATTGTAGGTTACAATCTGAGCATGTCAAAACATAGACCACATAGTTAGCCCTACAGTTGTAGCACCTCTCATGTGAGAAATGCTCACCTGTTGTAGTACTGACAAATTCATTCCCTTGTAAAAGGTGTTTACAGGCAATGCATTCATTATAATGACATCTGTAAACTCCCTTGGTGCTTAGCCATGAGCTAGTTGCTCTATTATGAGTGTTTTTCATTACAGTGGGGGCTACTTTGTTCCCTATAGTGCTACCCCTTCTGAATGCAAAGCGGCAGCCTTTCCTTGCTATTTCAGCCAGACCATCATCAGCTATTAATAGAGGGAAATGTTTAGAAATGATATTACAAATTTCCCCAAATTGGTCGCTGTATGTTGTAAGGAAAGTGGTTTTCTGTGCATTCCCCTTATTAGCAGTCCTGCTTCCCTGCTTCAAGAGGGAGTCCCTGTCCCTTTTGCTCACATCTTTTTTGATGGCATTAACCATTGATTTTGAGTAATCTCTAGAGACTAATCTCTGGCCCTGGTTTGTGTATTTTGGGCAGGTGATTGAATGTGGGTCTGATTGGAAACTTGACCTGTAGGTAATTGTATGTATCATCATCAAGCATACCAATCTCTCTGCCTTCATCCAATAGATGCTCTAATTCATTTCTGAATTCATCTGTAGGATCTTTCTTTAGTTGGATGTATTGTTTTTCATCCATGAGCTGTCTTTTGGCTTCGGTGATGAACTGATGTTTGTTCATTACTACTACAGAGCCGCCCTTATCTGCGGCTCTGATGACCAAGTTTTCATTGTTTTGTAGCCCTGACAGTGCCTCTCTTTCTCTCAGGGACAAATTTGCTTTGTTCTTTCGATATATAACTTAATTTATCTAAGATTTAAACTGGTATGCATATATTGAATATTTTTTACAGCACCAAATATTGTCTAAGAATATGCTGATAAAATGATTAAGCTTAATATAGTTGCACTGCTTTATACTGATATCTACATTGTGCTGTCTGACTACATTATGTAATCCAGACCAGTATTCCATGTAGGTCAGCTCTACTGCTCTATTAAATCTTTCAGTTTATGTTTACTCATCATGAAGGTTATACAACTAGAAAATAGAGTAAGCATTATGAAAAAGTTCAATAAGGCGTCTAGACAATCTCTACATTATTACTGACTGATCCCTACTGTGACTTTTAAGAATACTCTTTACTATGAGGCTTTGGGGCTTAAAATATATCTGCATGTATAATAGTTGACCATTATTGTTATACTTACTCAGTTGAGAATTTACTAATGTCCTTTCCTAATGTTAAACTTGTAATGTTAAGATACTGCCATTCCCAGCAAACTCTTTAGTGAGCCTTAAAGTAATGGTATAAGGGATATTTTGCTCTTTTATATATATTTCTTCCTTGGCTCTATATGTTTGTACATATCTTATGGAAAGTTAATGTTTTTATGTTTTTATTGTTACACCCCACTGTCTCATGCCACACTATCAGTAAACACATAGACAGAACCTCAAACACTTCATATGGGGACATTCAGTACAGAAGCCAAACCCTCTTCTCAACTCCATATATGTTATCTTTATGAGCCTCTTTTAATACTATTTTATCCCTAAGTACCTCATTTATTATGCATCCATGCAGGCTAGGCCTAAATTGAAGAAGAACTTGTAGTAACCCTTTATGAGGATTGGTCTCTCTATACACTGTTTCCCATCTTGCTCTGGTGTATTGACGAGCAACCTGTTTCTAAGTACTGATGGAAAAACATTTTTTTAGACAGGAATAACCTCTTGATTATAACCTCCCAGAATATATAAACAAGCTTATGTAGAAATCGCTTTAATATATGTATATTTAATGAATAAGGGTTTAAATGGTATCTATTCACATATGCTCCCTAAAAAGTTGGGTATCAGACATACTAAATCAGGTTAAATGACTAACTCCCTTTTAATTTTTCAGAGTATATTATATTCTCCTCCCTTTTAATTGCAGAAACTTGTCCACCCATATGAATCCCTTGCTGTCGGGTATAGGGCCCAAACCCAGAGAGCAGGATATACTCTCTTTCAAGTATCATAGTGTTGATGCAACTGTATGTTTACCCTGAACTAATACAAGCCGCAATATACTTATTCATTCCAAAGAATGTCTTAGCCCCATGACATATATAGAGGTTACTCCCATTTCGGTTATCATTTTTTACTCATTAATATTTCAACAGATGTATTATAACAAGCTCACTAATATCACACTTATTCACAGGCCATATAAAAGCACTTATGTTTTGATAACTGGCCGGACTCCTCCTCCCCCCCCCCCCATATAGTACTCTTGCATCCTTTGACTCTGCCAGAGACTTATTTTGTGTTTTCCCTTGATAATTACCACACTTAATGTTTGATTCATGTTCAAAGGTGCCCTTATATGATTACAACAGTTTTTTACAGCTGCTATATAATAGGATTTCAAACTCACTAGCTTTCTTCTCACGGCATTATTGGGCTACACAAAGCATACTTTTAAAATACAAATAAGATCATTTTTCTATTCCTTCATGATACAATGTTTGTTTTACTTCTATACGAGATTCTATTAATGATCACTATATGTTACTCTTGGTTTGTCAACTATCCCCTCCCAGTCCCTTTATTGTTCAGACTTGTTTTTGACAGTACAGAAGAGGCTACAAATTGCATTTTTTTTTTATTACAAGGGGACATATAGCTTGTTATATAGCTTGTTATGCATATAAAAGAATGAAGTTTGTTTATTTCTCCCAAAGGCTATTACAATTTTCCATTCAGGATGACTGGTATTGAAAACCTAAGTGTTCTAATTCAGACTCTAAATCGTCAATTATGTTTTATGATACAAAAATTGTCTTATTACTCTGTGTTCATGACAATTTACTCTAATACCTTGTAATTTGACTGGTATTGTTCTGTCTTATATTTAACCTCAATAAAAAAATTATTAAAAAAATAATAATATAAAAAACATAATTAAAAAGAAAAATATCTTTTAGACTAGGTCAGTGTATTATATTCTGCATTTGGATGGCATAGGATACATATCTCTGATACCTTTATAATTACATTAATATAATGTAAAGGTAAAAAAAATATTAAAACATAGGACATGTGTGTGTAATATTTTTTAAAAATAATTCAATTAATAAATAAAAGCGGGTGACCAGTGGAGGGGTAAATTAAGCTGTTTGGGAGTGATTAGTTAAGGATCGGGGGTGGGAGGTGTCAAGTGGGAGGGTAAAGCCTAGACTTGAGCGAATATTAAATTTACAAGTTAACTGATTAACCCCTTCACTGCCTGTAATGTCAAAAGTGTGTTGGGCAGCTGTATTTAGCAGCCTTCTTATTTCCAAAAACTAATGGCATAGCCATGTATATCTGCTATGTCTGAACAAATGGGATCCAAGAGAAGCTTTTACGATTTGTCTCATGACTGTAGTTGTTGTGTGTAAATAATTTAATGGAGAAACCCAAAGTTTGTGATAAAGTTAACAATTTTCTTATATGATCGTATTTGGTGGCCAAAATGTCTGACTACATATATGCAATCCAGAAATAGTGAAATCAAGTATACTAAATGGGCCTAGATCAATACCTTGGTTTGTCTACTTTAAAAAATATATACATATCATTTTTATAGGTAAATAAAAAAAAGCAAAGGCTCTCTTTCTATTTTTACAAAGTGATAGCAAAAATACTAAAAACAAAAATTCTTCAGTACTTTGGGCAAGTTTTTCTCTGAAATTCCTGGTAGTGAAGGGGTTAAACTGTATTGTGAATTGGTGATATTCCAAAGGTGGATGACCTTTTTCCAGATGTATAGAGATGCACCTGCTGGACATGTCTTTGGAAAGAAATTTTTAATGTAAGCAAAGTGTTTTTAACAAAAAATTTTGTAGAAGATTCAATAAGTGATGCCTAGACTTTTTTTCTAGAGTGTGTGTACTGTGTCTTTGTAAAATAATTTATCCTTTAATAGCTGCGTTCACCCGGAAAACATAGGAGGTGAAAAGAAAAGTATCAAGTTGTTATGTGAACTCCTGATAGTCGTATCACATAGCATAAATAGGCCTTACCAAAGTTTATTTCATTACAGATACTTAGGTTTTTTTGGCACTGTGTTTTTGTAGAGGTAACCATTTCTATTGAATGGTGATCTAAAATACACATGGATAAAGAGCATGTAAGTCTGGAATGTAGATGTGTATATGCAATAATGTTGAAACATAGAAGCAATGTTTGTTTGTTTTATTTTCATAGTAAACTTCCTTAAACTGAATAGTGAAATAACATGACTGTGCCTGCACATGCCAGATGCACACTCCCTTGCAAGTCCTGTGACTAGCATCCTGATTGGCTGCTTAAAGTCTCTTTACAGTGTGTTGTGAATACTTAAAGGGATACTGAACCCAAAAAATTTCTTTTGTGAGTCAGATAGAGCATGCAATTTTAAGCAACTTTCTAATTTACTCCTATTATCAAATGTTCTTCATTCTCTTGGTATCTTTATTTGAAAAGCAAGAATGTAAGTTTAGATGCCGGCCCATTTTGGTGAACAACCTGGGTTGTTCTTGCTGACTGGTGGATACATTAATCCACCAATAAACAAGTGCTGTCCAAGGTTCTAGACTTTCTTTTTCAAATGAAGATAGCAAGAGAACAAGGAAAAATTGATAATAGGAGTAAATTAGAAAGTTCCTTAAAATTGCATGCTCTATCTGAATCACAAAAGAAAAAAATTGGGTTCAGTGTCCCTTTAATACTGAGGTAAGTATCTTCATTTTTTACATAGAGATGTTTAGGTTGATGTTTAGTCAGCTTTTTACAACTATTCTGCATCACTTACAAGTGCTTCAACATTTGGGTATCACGTTCCTTTAAACATATAACTGGTAAAACTGAAATGCCCTACTGTTGTGTATGTGTATTGTTTTTTTCTTTTTTTGGTTCTTGTGATTATTTTTTACCATTCTGCATGTAGACCTAAAGAATATGTGTTATCCTGAGTTCATATGTAATATGGCTGTGTATGTCTATATTTCAGTTATCTCTAAGGCTAACATGCAATTTTGCTTTTAAGCTCATTAGTGTAGATAGTGGCTTTTTAGCTTGAACCTGCATGCAGATGTTAATGAGAATGTAGTTTCCATTTGCATATTAGTTATGACATGCCATGGCCTTTCTTTCATCAAAACAATTGGTATTTTGTAGATTGATGTTAGTGTGAATGTGTAAACTAGTATATGTGATGCTCCTTTCATGTTTCTGTATTGTTTTGTGCCCATGGGTGACTTGTGTGTCTTAGTTATGTTAATTAGATGCTATATGTTGTCTTTATAATTAATATTAGTAGGGGGATTTCAAAAGAACTCCTTAGGATATCTGGATCATCAGTATCTATGTTTTATATTATTCCTGTGACTGTCTCTGTTGTCATTGCTTTCACAGCATCTGACATTCATTATACTTGATGTTCAAAGAAGAGCCTCCTCCATATTTTTGAGTGATTATGGATTATGCCCATGTTATTCTTCACTAAAACTTTGCTATCATATTATCAATGTCTGTGCTTGTTAATACTATAGCCCATGTTGTTTTTTTTTAGAAGCACTAATTTTATTATCTGCTGTGGCAAATAAAATAAAATGGTGCTGTAAAATAGCCTCAATTAATGCTAGATTTTCTTTGTTTGTGAATTTGTGTCTGATGACTCTTTCAATAACTTCTAGGTGTTTTTTGAAGTATTTCAATTCTGTGTTCTCATCTTCCTTCTCCCCCTACACTGATAAATCCCTACATGATTTATTGGGTACAAATAATATCTTTCATTTTGTTATCTCTAAAGTAAAATATAAGCAAAGTAAATATTTATAGATAGAGGAACATATCACCTCTTGTCTCTTGTAGGCTATATGTCTTACCACAGTTAATAGTAAAATGATATCTGACATATATATCCAATATACCTACTCTACTCAGGCAACAAGGTTTTATGTACTATAATCCTTTTGTATATATTTTTCGAAGGAATAGTTGATAAACATTAATACGAATATACCAATCCTATCCTTACACTAATTTTTATACACAAGTTGGTGCACCTCTCATTATATTTACACTGAAGATATTTTTTCACTTTCCTCTTCACTTGTCCAGAGGTGGACTCTGTAGATGATTATATTTTATAATATAACAAAAGTAGCTATTTCCTTTAGCACATAGCATTTTTGTTTTTTTTCTTAACACTGGTTTCACTTTTTTTTTAAGGACAAATTTCTTGGGATTGGTAAAGGCGACCTCTCCACAATGCCTCCTAAAGTGAAAGATAGGAAAGCCAGAAATAGCATAGGTAGTACAGAGACAAGTTCGGTAGAAGGTACGCCTAGCTCTAATACTATTATTGATACTAATAATCCGATCAAACAAATTACTGACATCTTTATGCCACAGTTTGAGAAAGTAAAGACAGAATTAACTTTCGGCTAGATTACGAGTTCTGCGTTATGAGGGGTGCGGTACTAACTTGCAAGTTATTGTCACTGCTTACTTCCCTACAGCGCTGGTATTACAGGTTTATAAAAACCCGGTGTTATCAAGCAAGAATTGAGCGTAGAGCAAAATTGAGCTCCATACCGCACTCCAATACCAGCGCTGCTGAAAGCTGCAGTGAGCTGGTTTTACCTGCTTGTGCATGATTTTCCCATAGACATTAATTGGGAGAAAAAAGTTTAACACCTGCAATAAAGGATCGTAAAGCTCCGTAACGCAGCCCCATTGATTCCTATGGGGAAACCAAATTTATGTTTACACCTAACACCCTAACATGAACCCCGAGTCTAAACACCCCTAATCTTACACTTATTAACCCCTAATCTGCCACCCCCAACATCACCGACACCTACATTATACTTATTAACCCATTATCTGTCGCTCCAGACATCACCGCCACTATAATAAACATATTAACCACTAAACCACCCCAAAATAATATTAACCCCTAATCTGATTGGAACAGTCAATAGAATGAAAGCTCAATCCTATTGGCTGATTGCATCAGCCAATAGGATTTTTTCACCTTTAATTCCGATTGGCTGATAGAATTCTATCAGCCAATTGGAATTTAAGGGACGCCATCTTGGATGATGTCACTTAAAGGAACCTTTATTCTGGAAGACTTCGATTGAAGAGGATGCTCCGCGACGGATGTCTTGAAGATGTACCCGCTCCTCGCCGGATGGATGAAGATAGAAGATGCCATCTGGATGAAGACTTTTGCCCGTCTGGAGGACCGCTTCTGCGCGGCTTGGATGAAGACTTCTCCCGGCTTCGTTGAGGACTAGTGATGTTGCGAATTGTTTGCCGGCGAATAGTTCCCGGCGAACATAGCATGTTCGCGTTTGCCTCGGCGGGCGAACATATGCGATGTTCGATCCGCCCCCTATTCGTCATCATTGAGTAAACTTTGACCCTGTACCTCACAGTCAGAATACACATTACAGCCAATCAGCAGCAGACCCTCCCTCCCAGACCCTCCCACCTCCTGGACAGCATCCATTTTAGATTCATTTGGAAGCTGCATTCTTAGTGAGAGGAGGGACAGTGTAGCTGCTGCTGATTTAATAGGGAAATCGATAGCTAGGCTAGTGTATTCAGTGTCCACTACAGTCCTGAAGGACTCATCTGATCTCTGCTGTAAGGACAGCACCCCAAAAAGCCCTTTTTAGGGCTAGAACATCAGTCTGCTTTTTTTTTTTCCTGTGTAATCTAATTGCAGTTGCCTGCCTGCCAGCGTTTGTGTCAGGCTCACAGCGTATACTGTGCCCACTTGCCCAGTGCCACCACTCATATCTGGTGTAACAGTAGTGTACATTTAAAAAAAAAAAAAAAACTTTTTTGACTTTGAAATAATAGCAGACAGCTGCCAGTACCCAAGATGGCCACCAATGAGGCAGATGGGGAGGGTTAGAGAGCTGTTTTGGGGGGGATCAGGGAAATTTAAAAAACTTTTATTTTAGTACTGGCAGACTTTCTGCCAGTACTTAAGATGGCAGGGACAATTGTGGGGTGGGGGAGGGAAGGGAGCTGTTTGGGAGGGATCAGGGGGTCTGATGTGTCAGGTGGGAGGCTGATCTCTACACTAAAGCTAAAATTAACCTTGCAAGCTCCCTACAAACTACCTAGTTAACCCCTTCACTGCTAGCCATAATACACGTGTGATGCGCAGCAGCATTTAGCGGCCTTCTAATTACCAGAAAGCAACACCAAAGTCATATATGTCTGCTATTTCTGAACAAAGGGGATCCCAGAGAAGCATTTACAACCATTTGTGCCATAATTGCACAAGCTGTTTGTAAATAATTATAGTGAGAAACCTAAAATTGCGAAAAAATTTACGTTTTTTTTTAAATTTGATCGCATTTGGCGGAGAAATGGTGGCATGAAATATACCAAAATGGGCCTAGATCAATACTTTGGGTTGTCTACTACACTGCACTTAAGCTAAAATTAACTCTACAAGCTCCCTACATGCTCCCTAATTAACCCCTTCACTGCTGGGCATAAAACACGTGTGGTGCGCAGTGCCATTTAGCAGCCTTCTAATTACCAAAAAGCAACGTCAAAGCCATATAAGTCTGCTATTTCTGAACAAAGGGGATCCCAGAGAAGCATTTACAACCATTTATGCCATAATTGCCTTAATTTTTTGTAAATAATTTCTGTGAGAAACCTAAAGTTTGTGAAAAAGTGAGCAATTTTATTTTATTTGATCGCATTTGGCGGTGAAATGGTGGCATGAAATATACCAAAATGGGCCTAGATCAATACTTTGGGTTGTCTACTACACTACACTTAAGCTAAAATTAACTCTACAAGCTCCCTACATGCTCCCTAATTAACCCCTTCACTGCTGGGCATAAAACACGTGTGGTGCGCAGTGGCATTTAGCAGCCTTCTAATTACCAAAAAGCAACACCAAAGCCATATAAGTCTGCTATTTCTGAACAAAGGGGATCCCAGAGAAGCATTTACAACCATTTATGCCATAATTGCATACGTTGTTTGTAAATAATTTCTGTGAGAAATCTAAAGTTTGTGAAAAAGTGAAAAATTTTTTTTATTTTATCGCATTTGGCGGTGAAATGGTGGCATGAAATATACCAAAATGGGCCTAGATCAATACTTTGGGTTGTCTACTACTATACTACACTTAAGCTAAAATTAACTCTACAAGCTGCCTACATGCTCCCTAATTAACCCCTTCACTGCTGGGCATAAAACACGTGTGGTGGGCAGTGGCATTTAGCAGCCTTCTAATTACCAAAAAGCAACGCCAAAGCCATATAAGTCTTCTATAATGGCATGTCTGGCACACAGTGTTGGGGCAAGGGTCTATCTGACCACTGATACCTGGTCTGCAAAGCATGGTCAGGGCAGGTATATCACCTACATTGTGCACTGTGAAGCGGGCGTAACCCTTACACGTAACCCTTACACTACCTGATCGATACAACATCATACCTGATGTTTTAAAGCACGTTATTCCAAACAATTTAGGAATGTTAGGTGATTTATGCCCTTTATGGATTAAAACCAGACTCTGCATCAACTATGTAATTTTCCATGGGAGTTTTGCCATGGATCCCCCTCCGGCATGCCACAGTCCAGGTGTTAGTGCCCTTGAAACAACTTTTCCATCACTATTGTGGCCAGAAAGAGTCCCTGTGGGTTTTAAAATTCGCCTGCCTATTGAAGTCTATGGCGGTTCGCCGGTTCGCAAACTTTTGTGGAAGTTCGAGTTCTCCGTTCGCAAACCCAAATTTTTAGGTTCGCGACATCACTATTGAGGACTTCTTGACGCTTGGATGAAGATTTCTCCCGGGTTCTTTTAGGATGGATGTCTGGTCTTCAAAACTGTAAGTGGATCTTTGGGGGTTAGTGTTAGGTTTTTTAAGGGTTTATTAGGTGGGTTTTATTTTTAGATTAGGGTTTGGGCAATTGAAAAAGATCTAAATGCCCTTTTTAAGGGCAATGCCCATCCAAATGCCCTTTTCAGGGCAATGGGGAGCTTAGTTTTTTTTAGATAGGATTTTATTTGGGGGGTTGGTTGTGTGGGTGGTGGGTTTTACTGTTGGGGGGGGTGTTTGTATTTTTTTTACAGGTAAAAGAGCTGATTTCTTTGGGGCAATGCCCTGCAAAAGGCCCTTTTAAGGGCTTTTGGTAGTTTAGTTTAGGCTAGGTTTTTTTTTTATTTTGGGGGGGGCTTTTTATTTTGACAGGGCTATTAGATTAGGTGTAATTAGTTTAAATATCTGATAATTTCTTTTTTTATTTTGTGTAATTTAGTGGGTTTTTTTTTTGTAATTTAGGTAATTGCATTTAATTTAGGTAATGTATTTAAATTGTAGTGTAAGGTTAGGTGTTAGTGTAAGGCAGGTTAGGTTTTATTTTACAGTTAAATTTGTATTTATTTTAGCTAAGTAGTTAGTAAATAGTTAATAACTATTTAGTAACTATTCTACCTAGTTAAAATAAATACAAACTTGCCTGTGAAATTAAAATAAAACCTAAGCTAGATACAATGTAACTATTAGTTATATTGTAGCTAGCTTAGGGTTTATTTTATAGCTAAGAATTTAGTTTTAAATAGGAATTATTTAGGTAATGATAGTAGGTTTTATTAGGATTTATTTTAATTAGATTTAAGTTAGGGGGTGTTAGGGTTATACTTAGGTTTAGGGGTTAATAAATTTAGTATAGTGGCAGCGACGTTGGGGGCGGCAGATTAGGGGTAAATAAATGTAGGTAGGTTGCGGCAATGTTAGGGGCGGCAGATTAGGGGTTAAAAATGTTTAACTAGTGTTTGCAAGGTAGGAGTGCGGCAGTTTAGGGGTTAATATGTTTATTCTAGTAGGGGCAATGTCCAGAGCGGCAGATTAGGGGTTAATAATTTTATTTTAGTTTTTGCGATGTGGGAGGGCCTCGGTTTAGGGGTTAATAGGTAGTTTATGGGTGTTAGTGAACTTTTTAGCACTTTAGTTATGAGTTTTATGTTACAGCTTTGTAGCGTAAAACTCATAACTACTGACTTTCAGTTTACGGTATTGATCGTGGCAGTATAGGGTGTACCGCTCACTTTTTGGCCTCCCAGGCAGACTCTTAATACCGGCGCTATGGAAGTCCCATTGAAAAAAGATTTTACACAAATCGCGCAAGTTAATTCGCGTTAAGGCCAAAAAAGTGTGCGGTGCCCCTAAACCTGCAAAACTCGTAATACCAGCGGTAGTGAAAAAGCAGCGTTATGAGCCTTAACACTGCTTTTTCACTCATATTACCGCAAAACTCGTAATCTAGCCGTATGTTAACAAATGAACTCAAGCAATTTTCTAAAAGATTACTGGAGATTGAAAGCAGAGTATCAGACTTAGATGACATTCAGTACTCCCAACAAACTACACTTAATACACAAACTAAAACCATACAAACTCTTCAAGCTTGTATAGATGAATTAGAGGACAGGTCCCGTAGAAACAATCTCAAGATAGTGGGCCTCCCGGAGACTCATGAATATTCCGATCTTATGAGCTTTGTTACATGTACATTACTGCAGATTCTTGATATGCCAATAGAGACCCCTGTCATGTCAGTAGAAAGGGTACATAGACTGGGGATCTACAATAATAAGGGGAACACAATAAATCCGAAAAGACCAACATTAGTAAAAAATTTAAATTTCCAAGATAAGCGAAGAGTAATGATCATACTATAGGAAAAAAGAACCGTTAGAAATCAGTAAAGAATCTGTACTATTGTTCCAGAATTTCTCTGCGGAGACTCTAAATAAAAGGAAAGAAATGGCCCCATGGTATACTCAGCTGATAAAGGCAGGCATCCAAGCCACGATGATATATCCCTCCAAAATTAAAATATATCTCGAAAAAAAAAAAACTTTACTGGATAACATAGAAGAAGCCAGGCAGTTTTTGGAAAAATACCACAGCATAGTAGCAAGATGTATAGGATACAATATCCATGTTCAGAAGTAGCCTCTTGGAACTTCTTTTTCCTCCTGTTTGTTTATTCCTCTATTTCACTTTTTTTTTTTTTTTATGCTGTCTCCAAGTATTGGAGATTACCTATAAATGAAAGATACGATTAATTTTCTCTCTTGGAACGTGGGGGGATTTAACTCCCCAGCCAGGGAGAAATATTCTGGGATGCCACAAAGGCATATCTCAGAGGGGAGATAAAAGCGTATATGGTAATCAGGAAAAGGAAGTATAGAAATATGGACATCCAACTGGCCAACCAACTTAAAAATAAATATGTTAGATATATAGAAAATACAGATAGTAGCAATTGGAATAATTACCAAATGGCCAAAATAAAAAGAGAGATTTTTCTTGATCAACGTCGGACTCAAGAGGAGATCAAAAATAAAGCAATTTTTGGCGGGTTTTCTCAAAAATCTGCCAAAATGCTTGCTAATCTGTCTAGGAGCAGGAAAAAGAATAATTATATTGGGACAATTGTCTCTGAGGGAATTAAGTATAATAACCCAAAGGATATTTTAACACAATTCCACAAATATTTTCAAAAAATATTCTCCCCTGTAGAAATTAATAAAGAAGCTAGAGTGTTTTTGGGATGAACTAAGTTTACCCAAAATTCTCCCTGATCATTTATTAATATTAAACAAAGAAATCACTCTAGAAGAAACAATAAAAGCAATTAATGAGTTAGCTATGGGTAAAACACCTGGCCCTGATCAACTACCATCTGAATTCTATAAGATTCTCTCAGTGACAATTGCCCCCACATTAACAAATCTATTTAATTTATACTTTATATATCATAAGGAACCATCCAAATGCTTTACTGCATCTAACATTACACTTATACTTAAGAAGGACAAGGATCCAGCTCTAATGGACTCATATAGACCAATTTCCTTGCTGAACAATGGCTATAAGATTTTAGCTAGTATAATAGCTGGCCACCTTAAAAATGTAATAGGAGAGATAATAAATACAGATCAGATCAGTTTTATCCTTGGCAGAACAGCTCAAAAAAATATAAGGAAAGCAATGACACTTATTGAATACCCCTTAGCATCACATAGAACAGAGCCAAAGCCACAGCAAAATTTTTCCTTAGTAACTGTTGATGCAGAAAAGGCTTTTGACTATGTTTTATGGGATAACTTGTTCACCACCATAAATATTTTTTGCTTTACATGCCATTTTTTAAGTTATATAGGCTTAATATATAAAAATCCTGTCTCCTTCCTGAATGTTAATAGTTTTTCTCTTCGGCTATAACTCTAAATAAGGGAACAAGACAGGGCTGCCCATTATCACTGTTACTTTTTGATATGGCCTTAGAACCTTGAGCAGTAAAATCCTGTAATAGATTAGAAGGTATTACTTACTATAGGTCAACAAAATTCTATCTTATCACTTTATGCGGACGATATCTTATTTTATATTATGAACTCTAAAAAGAATATACCGATACTTTTGAATATTTTTAGATTCTGTGGGTGATCAAAAATAAAAATAGTTTTCTGGACAATCCTTTCTAATTAGCAGAAGGGAGTATTAAATATTTAGGAATAATCTTCTCTAAATATCCGGAAGAATGGTATACTCGAATTATACCCCAATGTGGAAAAAAAAATTCTCTGACTTAAACCGATGGAGTAAATTGCCTTTGACTTTATCAGCAGAAATAGCTTTAATAAAAATGCAATTATTCCAGAAGATTCTATTTCTATTGCAAAATAATTCTTTATTTTTGCGTAAGACAGATATTAAAAAATGTAACTCTAACAGCTCCCGCTTTCTTTGGGCTCCAGCAAAACCACGTATTTCACTAATAAGATTGACACACCCCAAATATATGGGTGGCTTTGCCTTCCCTAACATCCAAAACTACAATCTTGCATGTATGTACAAAATTGCTTTGGACTGGCTTACTGAATCTGATTATATTACAAACTACAAGATAGAAGAAGCTATTATTGCTCCATCTCTTAAAGCATGTTTGCATTCTAATCAGCTTAATTATTTTAAAAACTACACTTTAAAATTTATGATCTATAATGTAGTTTTAGAATGGAGTAGAGTCTGCTCTAACCTCAGGAAAAATTATACACACCTATCTGGGGAAACCCAGATTTTGAAAGCGGTTGCACCTTTTCTGTTTACAAGGCATGGTCCTCTAATAATCTGAAATGTGTGATACAATTGATAGATCCACTTACAAATTGAATCAGAACATTTGATTCATTATCGAGAGAATTTAACTTAGATAAGAGATCTTTTTTTGCTTATTTGCAATTAAGGCATTTTATTCATGGAGGCCCATTTATCAAGCTCTGTATGGAGATTGTTGGCCCATGTTTCTGGCAAGTCTTCAGACTCGCCAGAAACAGCAGTTATGAAGCAGCGGTCTAAAGACCGCTGCTTCATAACCCTGTCCACCTGCTCTAAGCAGGCAGACAGGAATCGCCACAATTCAACACGATCAGGTTGATTGACACCCCCCCTGCTGGCAGCCCATCTGCAGGGGGCGGCATTGCACCAGCAGCTCTTGTGAGCTGCAGGTGCAATGCTGAATATGTATTGCTCTCTGCTTTCTGCAAGGTCTTGCGGACCTGATCCGCACTTTCGGATCAGGTCCGCAAGACCTTTGATAAATAGGCCTCATAGTCGGAGCTCTATGGAAGGAAACTATTGGACGATGGGTTTGTTGGATCCAATTATCAAAAGATATCGTATGGGTAAATACTCTCTGACACCCATTTACACACATGGATATACTGTCTATAAGCTCCGGTTGAAAGGAAAGAACCGGATATTGATCTGGAACTGCCCAAGAATATTACCACAACGTTTGCTCCTAGAACCGTACACCGGAACAAACCCAATATTTGAATATCCTGAGTGAAGATCTAGGTTTTGAGGTGTGAACGGTAGGATAGTTTTTATCAAACATAGTGTGCGCACGAAGCATCTTCCAACCAGCTGACCGACGAAGGTAAAAGTTACTGACAGCCGCTCATACAAGGAGCTACGAGCTGTCTGAGCTTACTGAGAGAGAAAAGGAAAGCCTGCCTTTTGTGAGTAAATAAGTCTGCTATTACGGAGTAAAGGTAAAATCTTTTCTAAACCTTGGAAATACAAGTGGCTAAACCTGAAATACTATGTTTAGTGTATAAAGGATTATGGACCCAAGCGGTTGAAAATTCACAAATATTCCTTTTTTAAGCACTTTATATTTGCAACTTTGTGTGAACTTTTTTTGTATTATCACTGAGCAGCTGTAAAACAGATATCTGATCAAGTACAATTACAATAGAAACAAGTGGAATACTGTTTCGATTCCACAACAACTCACCCAAACTAAAAGGGTTAATTTAGGAGTGCACGTTCTGTTATCTTGTATTGTATTAAGCTAAAGATATATTGCAGTTAATACTGCTAACAATTGTATAGATATATTGTTGCTTTTTAGAATATTACTAGCATCATATTTTTAGGATATTTGTTATATTTTAACAGACACCAGTGTTGAAAAGTTTTAGTTTTAGTTTTATTTTAATTTTAATTTTCAGGATGATGTTTTTTTAAGATTGAGGATTAATTTTGAAGTTGGTAATAAATCACATATTGGTATAATATGAAGACTTGAATCCTCTTCCATAGAAATTCAATTACTTTATATATTAATAAAATATGTTTAATTTTATAATTTGATCATTTTCTTTTGTACATTGACAGTCTGCCTTTTTTTGGCGCCACCCACACCCTTTTTGTTTGTATCTATTGAAATTTCACACTTTGTGAGGAGTGTTACTAGTGGGTCTGGCTAGTACTGCCCTGACTTAGCTCCTTGACCAATCGTATTGTTGTACCCATTTACAGGATCCTGGCTCTCAAGGGGGCAGAAGCTAAAATCAATAGACTCTTCCTTTCATGGAGCTCTGATATTCCAGGTATTAATATGGATTCCTTTCATAAAAGCTTTACTAGAGTTATGAAATTTTGTCTAGAATAGCAATGAGAGAGTCACACTATAAACTCCTGAATAGAGCATATCTTACACCTAAGACAATTGCAAAATGGAACAGACAAGGGGTTAATGCATGCTATAGATGCAATTTTCCAGATGCTGATCTAATGCATGTCTTTTATATTTGTCCAAAAATAAAAAAACTATGAAAACAAATAGAGTATTGGCTAAATAAATTTCTACCAAGTAGAAATGCCTTTGAGGCTACACATATCTTTTTTTTATTTTCAGAAAATAATGTGCAGAATAAGCTGCTGCTTAGCACTGCATTTCTACAAGCCAAGCAAATGATACTTAAATCATGGAAAGTTAACAAGGCTCCTAGTAAAGCCTCATTTATACATAATATAATGTATCAAATGGTGATAGACCAACACGACCCCCTGATTTTTCAGGATAATAAACTAAATGTGTTCATGGCAAAATGAGATAGAGTTATCCTAGACCCACCTAGGGAAGTACAACTACAGTTGAAGACTATTTCCGCTCCTCTCCTCTCTTCCTCCAATTGATACTATCAAAGGATTACCCCATACATTGGAGACAGTATCTTTTTTGAAAATGCCCCCCCTTTCTTTTTTTCTCTGTCAAATAATCCCTAATACACTTATGAATTAAATAATAACTGTGCTGTATAACAATGCTCCTAGTAAAGCCTCATTTATACATAATATAATATATAAAATGGTAGTAGACCAACACGACCCCCTGATTTTTCAAGATAATAAGCTAAATGTGTTCATGGCAAAATGGGATAGAGTTATCCTAGACCAACCTAGGGGAGTACAACTACAGTTGATAGACTATTTCCGCTCCTCTCCTCTCTTCCTCCAATTGATACTATCAAAGTATTACCCCATACATTGGAGACAGCATCTTTTTGGAAAATTTCCCCCATTTCTTTTTTTTTTTTTCTCTGTCAAATAATGCCTGGTACACTTATTAATTAAATAATAACTGTGCTGTAAGATAGAAGCTCAGGATATGAGCATAGGTTTAATGATGAAGGAAATATTATGTTAGAAAGAATTAGACTTTTATAAATTTAGGGAAAATTGAATGGTAGTACAGAAATGCTTAAACTTAACTAGGAAAGAAGCATTATGTCAGAGGGAATTATATTTCATAGAATTTATATATGAATGATTTGACATATATATTTGCTGTTTAATTTGCTTTTTTCTGTAACAATGTAATATATAAATCCCTATACACACATGTACAAGGTTATTTTGACATATTTTTGTTAAAATTGTGTTTGTTTGTTTTTCTTTCCTTTTTTAATATTGTTTGTATAAACTATAACAGCAGATCTTGGCTGTTGTTTGAAAATCAATTTTATATATATATATATATATATATATATATACAGTTCAGATAAAGGACAGCACAATCTTACGCCAATTCAACTGCCAAGGTGCACTGCAAGCCAATTCGTATCCTCTCCAAGAACACAGGCACTCACTGGTCTTTATAAAAGGTAATCCTTTATTCAATCCATTAAAACGATAATAATACCATGACGTTTCGGCACACCATCGTGCCTTTATCAAATGTATCAAAATATTAAAAAGCTTCATATCAAACTTACCCCTAATCACCTCTTAAATACTATTGGAATATAGCACATGCCGCCAGCCCATCGTGTGTAAAATCAGAGTCTGACGTCATCAGGGAGCGCTGATCTGTGCGCCCTGTGAGATCGTAGGGCCGACGTTGCCATGGCAACATGTAAACCATACACAGTTACTCGGCGAATGTGCAATAGACCAATAGATATATTTGCATATCGAGTGTGTCGCCGATTACACATATTGACGGAGTTCCCCATACTTATTATAATGGGGCAAAGTACCGCAAGTCTCCAAAATATTGGACAAAAACGATGTCTATATCAGCGCAACATTCCCAGCAAATAATACTAAAAACAAAGTGCGTAAAAAACATAGTGTATAAAATTCAAAAATGTATCAGAAAGGAGCATCTATATAACATTGTATCCATATCATAATGATTGAAAAGTGTCAAAAAAGCATTTGATGTCATAGTGACAGTAAACTACTTCAATTTACATATAAGGTGAGATACTAGCTCGCATTCATGCCTACTAGTATTATGGTAGAAACATGGGAACAATATGTGAGAGAAGATTATATGTCCATTTTTAAGACCCATACGCTATAACAAGACAAATCTGTGTACTCTGATTATGTTGCAAAAACAGAATTTATCTAGTAGAAAGGGCTGAAGTCCAGTGAGGTATTGAGGCCACATGGAGAGATGGTATTTAGCCTGTAGATCCACTTGGTTTCGCATTGTAGTAACAGGTTACCCCTGTCACCTCCCCTTGGGAGTGGGGGTATATGATCTATAAGCATTGTGCGTAAACTTGAAACCGCATGTTTATGTTGGATGCAATGCCTAGCTACTGGTTGTTCTGATTCACCAGTGCGTAGGGCCTCCCGTATAGCACACCGGTGGTTTGCCATCCGCTCGCGGAAGGTTGTTACAGTTTTACCGATGTATACACTGGAACATGGGCAAATAATCATGTATACTACATATACGCTGGTGCAGGTAAGGCGATGCCTAATGTCGAATCTTTTGTTGCTGTGAGGGTGCTGAAACGAATTGCCCCTAAGCATACCATTGCAGGTTACACATCCAGAACAGGGAAAACAGTCCATCTTCGTGGGTTTAAGCCAAGTATCCTTTTTGTAATTCCTTATTGGATCTGACTTAACCAATATGTCCCTTAGGTTATTTGCTCTTCGGTATGCTATTCTGGGGGCAGCCACCCTCCCAAATGGTAGTGTGGGATCACTGCCTACCACTGGCCAATGCCTCCGGACCGCCTCAGTGAGGTGTCTCGAATCTGATGTATATGTAGTAACCATGTTGATCCGGTCAGGGTCTGACTTGGTTGTCCTTTGCCTTTTTTCCAGATTAGTGGGATCCATAAGATCATCACGTGCCTTCTTAACCATCTCTCTAGTATAGCCTTTCTCCACTAGTTTCGTGTCCATTTCTTCCAGTTGTTGATGTAGCATAGGTATCTCACTATTGTTCCTAATGACACGAGTGAGTTGGGAGGTGACAATCCCTTTCTTTTGGTGCAGAGGGTGAAAACTCCTCGCATCCAACAAGGAATTGCGGTCAGTTGGTTTAGTATAAAGAGAGGTACCAAAACGAGTGATACCCTCTGCATCAACTTTGAAAATATTAAGATCCAAAAAATGTACAGATACTGTACTATATTCCAACTTAAACCTGATTGGACAAGCCATGGTATTCAAATGTGACACCCACTCAAGCAATGCTGGCTCACCACCTCTCCACACCAAGAACACATCATCGATATAGCGTGTGTAGTACATGATGTTGCTATTATCATGTGGCCGCATCAACGTGCGTTCATACCACGCCATGTAGAGGTTTGCATAAGTGGGTGCCACATTCGAACTCATGGCTGTACCTGCGATTTGCAAAAAATAGTCATTTTCAAATTTAAAATAGTTCTTCTCAAGACAATGTGTTAACATTTCGCAAAGGAACTCTATGGGTGGACCATTGTACAAATCATTGCCCGTCACCATGGACCTGACAGCCTCCACACCCTCATGATGAGGTATCACAGTGTAAAGGCTGTCCACGTCCATGGTGACAAGCACATCATCAACACTTAAACCAACATATTCCTTGAGAACACGAATCATATCTGGGGAATCCTTTAAATAAGATTCAGTATGCTTAACAACATGCTGGAGGTGCGAGTCAATGTATATGGCCAAACTGGACAAAATTGAACCCCTGGCAGACACAATCGGTCTGCCAGGTGGATTTTGTAAGGTTTTATGCACCTTTGGCAGTAAGTAGAGTACATGAACCTTTGGATAATCTGTAGTGAGAAATGTCTGCTCCTGTTCACTAAGTATACCTGCCTCAAAGCCCTCCTGTAGAAATCTGTCAATGACCCTTTGATAGGTTGATGTAGGGTTACCAGATAATTTCTTGTACGTTTGGCTATCTTTTAGCTGTCTAAGTGCCTCATTCCTGTACTCTGCATAGTCTAAAATGACAACAGATCCCCCCTTATCTGCAGGGCGGATAATGATGGATGTGTCATTTTTCAGGTCCGTGAGTGCTTGGGCCTCAGCTTTACTCAAGTTAGAATATGTCTTGTGTTGGGGTATTTGTTTGATATCATGGCTAAGAGCCCATGTGTATCCTCTGATGGAGTTATGTGTATTTGCAGGTTCAAAGGTGGATTTTTTCTTGAATGGAGTGGGGACATAAGTATCATTTCTAAAATGATCTCTTAGTTTCAGCTGCCTTTGTAACTTATGTATATCCACCAGCATATCAAAAGAATCAGTTTTGGGGGTCGGTATGAATGATAGCCCCCAATTTAACAGGGATATTTCAGCTTCATTCAAATGTCTGCTACTGAGGTTAAATATAATATCTACTTTTTCCTTGCTAATTGTTTTTTTGTGGCCCCCCCTTCTGATTTTTCTTCCCTCACTTCTCTTTTTGTAGTGGGAATAGTTGGTGGTTTTGCTGCCGAGCGTGTCCCCACTCCTAAAAAAGAATTGGAGTGTTCGCTGTTGTTAGTATTACTCTGGCTAGAGGTGATACCCTCCGGGCCCGAGGAGTCTCCTCCACTGCTATCAACTATACTTAGTGTGTTTCTAGGGCGCAGATTACGTCGCTGTCTATTCTGTGTAGTATCATCTTTGCCATATAGCCACTTATATACACATTTCTCTCTATAATCAGTTTCAACACTGTTAAGTTTCTTATTTTTGAATGCAATAAGATCACTACGGTATTTACTGACTATACCTTCCAGTTTGGTAACCCAATCCTGACTCTTATCCTCCAGCAGGATGTGCATACTGTTTTGTTTAATGATGTCAGTTTCATTTTTAATTTTATTCTCTAACCTAGTAACCTCCTCTATCACCAACAACATAAGGTCATAGGAGCATTTGTTTAACACGGAGCACCACCTCCTACAAAATTCAACATTATTGCGGCCTAGGGTGGGTATATTTTTCACTCTAAATCCCCTTGGGATATATTTCTTCCTATGATACCCTGATAAAAAAACTGCATGTAAATGATAATCTATTTGCTTCCTCCTTAAATTTAACAATTTATGATATACGTTAATGGGGGTGTCACCCCCCAACTCACTCATTTCGTCACTTATTCTGATTCTCTCCACATCATCATCTGTAAACACCAATGGCTCTGTGTTGAAATCTTCATCCTGATACAGATTATCGAATTGTGCTGACTCAGCCATCTTTAACAGGAATTTTAACAGTTAGTGCATAAATAGCAAGTATACAAGACTGTAAGCCGGTAGTTTAGTGTCACATACAAATAAACATCAATCAATGTATATCCGATGCTCTTCTAGTTATATACTTAAAAACAGGTAAAGATTAGATGTGAAGTTTCCAATATCAAGTTAACACCGCCATATAACAATTATAATGCAGCATCCACAGTTCATGTGTGTATAAATGATCGGAGTGCTTGTCCCAAAATGCAAAAGCATAGATACAGTCCAGATAAAGGACAGCACAATCTTAAGCCAATTCAACTGCCAAGGTGCACTGCAAGCCAATTCGTATCCTCTCCAAGAACACAGGCACTCACTGGTCTTTATAAAAGGTAATCCTTTATTCAATCCATTAAAACGATAATAATACCATGACGTTTCGGCACACCATCGTGCCTTTATCAAATGTATCAAAATATTAAAAAGCTTCATATCAAACTTACCCCTAATCACCTCTTAAATACTATTGGAATATAGCACATGCCGCCAGCCCATCGTGTGTAAAATCGGCGTCTGACGTCATCAGGGAGCGCTGATCTGTGCGCCCTGTGAGATCGTAGGGCCGACGTTGCCATGGCAACATGTAAACCATACACAGTTACTCAGCGAATGTGCAATAGACCAATAGATATATTTGCATATCGAGTGTGTCGCCGATTACACATATTGACGGAGTTCCCCATACTTATTATAATGGGGCAAAGTACAGCAAGTCTCCAAAATATTGGACAAAAACGATGTCTATATCAGCGCAACATTCCAAGCAAATAATACTAAAAACAAAGTGCGTAAAAAACATAGTGTATAAAATTCAAAAATTTATCAGAAAGGAGCATCTATATAACATTGTATCCATATCATAATGAGTGAAAAGTGTCAAAAAAGCATTTGATGTCATAGTGACAGTAAACTACTTCAATTTACATATAAGGTGAGATACTAGCTCGCATTCATGCCTACTAGTATTATGGTAGAAACATGGGAACAATATGTGAGAGAAGATTATATGTCCATTTTTAAGACCCATACGCTATAACAAGACAAATCTGTGTACTCTGATTATGTTGCAAAAACAGAATTTATCTAGTAGAAAGGGCTGAAGTCCAGTGAGGTATTGAGGCCACATGGAGAGATGGTATTTAGCCTGTAGATCCACTTGGTTTCGCATTGTAGTAACAGGTTCCCCCTGTCACCTCCCCTTGGGAGTGGGGGTATATGATCTATAAGCATTGTGTGTAAACTTGAAACCGCATGTTTATGTTGGATGCAATGCCTAGCTACTGGTTGTTCTGATTCAGCAGTGCGTAGGGCCTCCCGTATAGCACACCGGTGGTTTGCCATCCGCTCGCGGAAGGTTGTTACAGTTTTACCGATGTATACACTGGAACATGGGCAAATAATCATGTATACTACATATACGCTGGTGCAGGTAAGGCGATGCCTAATGTCGAATCTTTTGTTGCTGTGAGGGTGCTGAAACGAATTGCCCCTAAGCATACCATTGCAGGTTACACATCCAGAACAGGGAAAACAGCCCATCTTCGTGGGTTTAAGCCAAGTATCCTTTTTGTAATTCCTTATTGGATCTGACTTAACCAATATGTCCCTTAGGTTATTTGCTCTTCGGTATGCTATTCTGGGGGCAGCCACCCTCCCAAATGGTAGTGTGGGATCACTGCCTACCACTGGCCAATGCCTCCGGACCGCCTCAGTGAGGTGTCTCGAATCTGATGTATATGTAGTAACCATGTTGATCCGGTCAGGGTCTGACTTAGTTGTCCTTTGCCTTTTTTCCAGATTAGTGGGATCCATAAGATCATCACGTGCCTTCTTAACCATCTCTCTAGTATAGCCTCTCTCCACTAGTTTCGTGTCCATTTCTTCCAGTTGTTGATGTAGCATAGGTATCTCACTATTGTTCCTAATGACACGAGTGAGTTGGGAGGTGACAATCCCTTTCTTTTGGTGCAGAGGGTGAAAACTCCTCGCATCCAACAAGGAATTGCGGTCAGTTGGTTTAGTATAAAGAGAGGTACCAAAACGAGTGATACCCTCTGCATCAACTTTGAAAATATTAAGATCCAAAAAATGTACAGATATTGTACTATATTCCAACTTAAACCTGATTGGACAAGCCATGTTATTCTTAATATTTTCAAAGTTGATGCAGAGGGTATCACTCGTTTTGGTACCTCTCTTTATACTAAACCAACTGACCGCAATTCCTTGTTGGATGCGAGGAGTTTTCACCCTCTGCACCAAAAGAAAGGGATTGTCACCTCCCAACTCACTCATGTCATTAGGAACAATAGTGAGATACCTATGCTACATCAACAACTGGAAGAAATGGACACGAAACTAGTGGAGAGAGGCTATACTAGAGAGATGGTTAAGAAGGCACGTGATGATCTTATGGATCCTACTAATCTGGAAAAAAGGCAAAGGACAACCAAGTCAGACCCTGACCGGATCAACATGGTTACTACATATACATCAGATTCGAGACACCTCACTGAGGTGGTCCGGAGGCATTGGCCAGTGGTAGGCAGTGATCCCACACTACCATTTGGGAGGGTGGCTGCCCCCAGAATAGCATACCGAAGAGCAAATAACCTAAGGGACATATTGGTTAAGTCAGATCCAATAAGGAATTACAAAAAGGATACTTGGCTTAAACCCACGAAGATGGGCTGTTTTCCCTGTTCTGGATGTGTAACCTGCAATGGTATGCTTAGGGGCAATTCGTTTCAGCACCCTCACAGCAACAAAAGATTCGACATTAGGCATCACCTTACCTGCACCAGCGTATATGTAGTATACATGATTATTTGCCCATGTTCCAGTGTATACATCGGTAAAACTGTAACAACCTTCCGCGAGCGGATGGCAAACCACCGGTGTGCTATACGGGAGGCCCTACGCACTGCTGAATCAGAACAACCAGTAGCTAGGCATTGCATCCAACATAAACATGCGGTTTCAAGTTTACGCACAATGCTTATAGATCATATTCCCCCACTCCCAAGGGGAGGTGACAGGGGGAACCTGTTACTACAATGCGAAACCAAGTGGATCTACAGGATAAATACCATCTCTCCATGTGGCCTCAATACCTCACTGGACTTCAGCCCTTTCTACTAGATAAATTCTGTTTTTGCAACATAATCAGAGTACACAGATTTGTCTTGTTATAGCGTATGGGTCTTAAAAATGGACATATAATCTTCTCTCACATATTGTTCCCATGTTTCTACCATAATACTAGTAGGCATGAATGCGAGCTAGTATCTCACCTTATATGTAAATTGAAGTAGTTTACTGTCACTATGACATCAAATGCTTTTTTGACACTTTTCACTCATTATGATATGGATACAATGTTAAATAGATGCTCCTTTCTGATAAATTTTTGAATTTTATCTACTATGTTTTTTACGCACTTTGTTTTTAGTATTATTTGCTGGGAATGTTGCGCTGATATAGACATCGTTTTTGTCCAATATTTTGGAGACTTGCGGTACTTTGCCCCATTATAATAAGTATGGGGAACTCCGTCAATATGTGTAATCGGCGACACACTCGATATGCAAATATATCTATTGGTCTATTGCACATTCGCCGAGTAACTGTGTATGGTTTACATGTTGCCATGGCAACGTCGGCCCTACGATCTCACAGGGCGCACAGATCAGCGCTCCCATGACTGTGACAGTTTCCTCACTTGACTGCAACAGTCATACCGGCTCGGTTTACTACACAGCGAGACTCAGGAGATCCCAGAAGAACGTTTTTACTCATAAATCACCACCCGCACTGCCACTGTCAATCCACCAGGTGAGTGCTCGACTAGTATCACCAGAACCCGGTACCTATAAAGGGTGACTTCCTTAAATAACTTCAGGGCAGACTGAGGCATCCGGCCCTTGACAATGTAATGTGCGATCGCTTCTTGATCCGGGAATTGGAGTGACTCGGCCGGCACCAATAAAGGGGCGTGTTCCGTGTAAGAACTGCAGCTGCAGGCAGACCCTTGGGAGCGGAGCAGCGGGGGAAATGGCAGTTAGCGCTGGGCATCATTAGCAAATATGCAGCTACGATATAGGTCTCAGTAGTCAGTGATTTCTTGCTTAGAGTCAGACAGAGTTGTTAGCGCTGGGCACCATTATATGCAGCTTCCGGATATGTAGGGCTTACCTTCTTAGCGGCTAGCGCGATTTCTTGATGAGACAGAGTGACTGTTCAGCTGCCTACTGAGGCTGCAAAAAGTGCCGCCCCTCATTCTGCCGCCCTAGGCACGGGCCTTGTTGGCCTAGGCAGTAATACGCCCTTGACCTAACTGCACAGCTCTTATTGTGCGAGAGCCAGCTGTCACGTGACACTCGCACACTAAGAGCTGTGTGTGTGGGAGGAGGAGCATCATGGGCTTCCGTTCAGAGACGAGGTGCAGAGGAGAGCAGAGAAGCTGCTGGAAGTTCACAGTTAGCTCCTGTTAGGTCTCAGAGTCAGAGATGGAAGTGAGATGAACACAGGAATTGGAGGTAATGTCATTGCTTGATATAATAGGATGGGATTGCCTCTCTATTAAGAGACTTTACATATTTTACTTGGATATGACCCATGTGCTGGATAGTGTTGTCTGTAGCCATTAGAGGCTGTTTTTCATTTGCCCTTTGTCATTGCCCTGTTAATATATTTAAATATGCGGCAGCATAGGTGTCACCCTGCTTTGGAGGAGAGTGGTTAGTGCTGGGATATATATATATATATATATATATATATATATATATATATATATATATATATATATATATATAGGGAGTGCAGAATTATTAGGCAAGTTGTATTTTTGAGGATTAATTTTATTATTGAACAACAACCATGTTCTCAATGAACCCAAAAAACTAATTAATATCAAAGCTGAATAGTTTTGGAAGTAGTTTTTAGTTTGTTTTTAGTTATAGCTATTTTAGGGGGATATCTGTGTGTGCAGGTGACTATTACTGTGCATAATTATTAGGCAACTTAACAAAAAACAAATATATACCCATTTCAATTATTTATTTTTACCAGTGAAACCAATATAACATCTCAACATTCACAAATATACATTTCTGACATTCAAAAACAAAACAAAAACAAATCAGTGACCAATATAGCCACCTTTCTTTGCAAGGACACTCAAAAGCCTGCCATCCATGGATTCTGTCAGTGTTTTGATTTGTTCACCATCAACATTGCGTGCAGCAGCAACCACAGCCTCCCAGACACTGTTCAGAGAGGTTTACTGTTTTCCCTCCTTGTAAATCTCACATTTGATGATGGACCACAGGTTCTCAATGGGGTTCAGATCAGGTGAACAAGGAGGCCATGTCAATAGATTTTCTTCTTTTATACCCTTTCTTGCCAGCCACTCTGTGGAGTACTTGGACGCGTGTGATGGAGCATTGTCCTGCATGAAAATCATGTTTTTCTTGAAGGATGCAGACTTCTTCCTGTACCACTGCTTGAAGAAGGTGTCTTCCAGAAACTGGCAGTAGGACTGGGAGTTGAGCTTGACTCCATCCTCAACCCGAAAAGGCCCCACAAGCTCATCTTTGATGATACCAGCCCAAACCAGTACTCCACCTCCACCTTGCTGGCGTCTGAGTCGGACTGGAGCTCTCTGCCCTTTACCAATCCAGCCACGGGCCCATCCATCTGGCCCATCAAGACTCACTCTCATTTCATCAGTCCATAAAACCTTAGAAAAATCAGTCTTGAGATATTTCTTAGCCCAGTCTTGACGTTTCAGCTTGTGTGTCTTGTTCAGTGGTGGTCGTCTTTCAGCCTTTCTTACCTTGGCCATGTCTCTGAGTATTGCACACCTTGTGCTTTTGGGCACTCCAGTGATGTTGCAGCTCTGAAATATGGCCAAACTGGTGGCAAGTGGCATCTTGGCAGCTGCACGCTTGACTTTTCTCAGTTCATGGGCAGTTATTTTGCGCCTTGGTTTTTCCACACGCTTCTTGCGACCCTGTTGACTATTTTGAATGAAACACTTGATTGTTCGATGATCACGCTTCAGAAGCTTTGCAATTTTAAGAGTGCTGCATCCCTCTGCAAGATATCTCACTATTTTTGACTTTTCTAAGCCTGTCGAGTCCTTCTTTTGACCCATTTTGCCAAAGGAAAGGAAGTTGCCTAATAATTATGCACACCTGATATAGGGTGTTGATGTCATTAGACCACACCCCTTCTCATTACAGAGATGCACATCACCTAATATGCTTAATTGGTAGTAGGCTTTCGAGCCTATACAGCTTGGAGTAAGACAACATGCATAAAGAGGATGATGTGGTCAAAATACTCATTTGCCTAATAATTCTGCATTCCCTGTATATATATATATATATATATATATATATATATATATATATATATATATATATATATATACACATATATATACATACATATCAGGTGTATTGCAAAAAAAAAAACCGATGAAACACCAGCCATGTGCTCATCATTTGGGTTTTAAAAGAAAAACAGAACAAAAAATGCAGGGATTGAATTTTAAGTCAGGGGAACAATTGTAAAAAAAACACAGCAGGAAAAATGAATTACGTGTTGAAAAATGCCCTTAGGTTCCATATTTTCCCTGCTAAAGTGACATGATCCATCTGTATTAACAGCTCAGTGAGGCATGATCAAATACTGTATTTATGAGTCTGCAACCTCTACACTGCTGCAGACAGTTTACCAGTTATATTATATTTTTTTATTATCCTATAATATAAAAGGCCAAGTGTGTTTGTCCGAAGCTGTCATGCGCAGTAGAGACAGCACGAGGACAAACACACCTGACCTTTGAGTCCCTAGCAGCAGATGATCTGCGGCAGAAGTGAGCAGTGACGGGGGTGAGCGGGGGCGTGGCCGACGTGAAGGGGCGTGGTCAACCAAAATGGGGCGTGGTAATATGCAGTCATATGCGATAGAGAGAGAGAGATAGAGAGGGTATAGAGAGAGATAGGGAGGGAGAGAGAGAGAGAGAGAGAGAGAGAGAGAGAGAGGAGGGGAGAGAGAGAAGGGGGGAGAGAGAGAGGAGGGGAGAGATAGAGAGGAGGGGAAGAAGGAGAGGAGGTCAAGAGAGAGAGGAGGTGAGAGAGAGGAGGGGAGAGAGGGAGGAGGGGAGAGAGGGAGGAGGGGAGAGAGAGAGAGGAGGGGAGAGAGAGAGAGGAGGGGAGAGAGAGAGAGGGGGGAGAGAGAGGGGGAGAGAGAGAGCAAAAGAGAGGGGGGAGAGAGAGCGCAAAAGAGAGAGGGAGAGAGAGAGCGCAAAAGAGAGGGGGAGAGAGCACAAAAGAGAGGGGGGCGAGAGAGCGCACAAAAGAGAGGGGGGAGAGAGCGCAAAAGAGAGGGGAAGAGAGAGCGCAAAAGAGGGGGGAGAGAGAGCACAAAAGAGAGGGGGTGAGAGAGAGCGCAAAAGAGGGGGAGAGAGTGCAAAAGAGAGGGGGAGAGAGAGAGAGAGCAAAAGAGGGGGGAGAGAGAGCAAAAGAGGGGGAGAGAGAGAGAGCAAAAGAGAGGGGAGAGAGAGCGCAAAATAGAGGGGGAGAGAGAGCGCAAAAGAGAGGGCGGAGAGAGAGAGCAAAAGAGAGGGGGAGAGAGCGCAAAAGAGAGGGGGTAGAGAGAGTGCAAAAGAGGGGGGAGAGAGAGCGCAAAAGAGGGAGGCGAGAGAGAGCACAAAAAAGAGGGGGGAGAGAGAGCGCAAAAGAGAGGGGAGAGAGAGAGCGCAAAAGAGAGGGGAGAAAGAGGGTGCAAAAGAGAGGGGGAGGGAGAGCGCAAAAGAGAGG
The DNA here is from genome assembly GCF_027579735.1 of Bombina bombina. Taxonomy (NCBI): domain Eukaryota; kingdom Metazoa; phylum Chordata; class Amphibia; order Anura; family Bombinatoridae; genus Bombina; species Bombina bombina. The sequence goes on along the minus strand of NC_069501.1, from coordinate 675,304,762 downwards.
AGAGAAAGAGAGCGCAAAATAGAGGGGGGAGAGAGAGAGCGCAAAAGAGAGGGGAGAGGGAGAGAGAGAGAGCGCAAAAGAGAGGGGGAGAGAGAGAGCGCAAAAGAGAGGGGAGAGAGAGGGGGGAGATTGAGTGCGCAAAAGAGAGGGGAGAGAGAGGGGGGAGATTGAGAGCGCAAAAGAGAGGAGAGAGAGGGGGGGAGAAAGCACAAAAGAGATGGGAGAGAGAGAGCGCAAAAGAGATGGAGGAGAGAGAGAGTGCAAAAGAGAGGGGGGGAGAGAGAGTGCAAAAGAGAGGGGGGAGAGAGAGTGCAAAAGAGAGGGGGGAGAGAGCGCAAAAGAGAGGGGGAGAGAGTGCAAAAGAGAGGGGGAGAAAGCGCAAAAGAGGGGGGGAGATTGCGCAAAAGAGGGGGGAGAGAGCGCAAAAGAGAGGGGAGAGAGAGAGAGGGGGAGAGAGCACAAAAGAGATGGGGGAGAGAGAGAGCGCAAAAGAGAGGGGGAGAGATAGCGTGCAAAAGAGAGGGGGAGAGAGAGCACAAAAGAGAGGGGGAGAGAGAGAGCAAAAGAGAGGGGGAGAGAGAGCGCAAAAGAAAGGGGAGAGAGAGCGTGCAAAAGAGAGGGGGAGAGAGAGCGCGCAAAAGAGAGGGGGAGAGAGAGAGCGCAAAATAGAGGGGGAGAGAGAGCGTGCAAAAGAGAGGGGGAGAGAGAGCGCGCAAAAGAGAGGGGGAGAGAGAGAGTGCAAAATAGGGGAGAGAGAGAGCGCAAAAGAGAGGGGAGAGAGAGAGCACAAAAGAGAGGGGGAGAGAGAGCGCAAAAGAGAGGGTGGGGGGGAGAGCACAAAAGAGAGGGTGGGGGGAGAGCGCAAAAGAGAGGGTGGGGGGAGAGAGCAAAAGAGAGGGAGGAGAGAGAGCGCAAAAGAGATGGGGGAGAGAGCGCAAAAGAGAGGGGGGAGAGAGAGCGCATAAGAGAGGGGGGGAGAGAGAGCACAAAAGAGAGGGGAGAGAGCGCAAAGAGAGGGAGAGAGGGGAGAGAGAGCGCAAAATAGATGGGGGAGAGAGTGCAAAAAGATGGGGGGAGAGAGCACAAAAGAGAATGGGGAGAGAGAGCACAAAAGAAATGGGGGAGAGAGCACAAAAGAGATGGGGGAGAGAGAGCGCAAAAGAGATGGAGGAGAGATAGAGCGCAAAAGAGAGGGGGGGAGAGAGCGCAAAAGAGAGGGGGGAGAGAGCGCAAAAGAGAGGGGGGTGAGAGCACTAAAGACGGGGGGGAGAGCGCAAAAGAAGGGGTAGAGAGAGAGCGCAAAAGAGAGGGGAGAGAGAGAGAGGGGGAGAGAGCGCAAAAGAGATGGGGGAGAGAGAGAGCGCAAAAGAGAGGGGGAGAGAGAGAGCGCAAAAGAGAGGGGGAGAGAGAGAGCACAAAAGAGAGGGGGATAGAGTGCAAAAGAGGGGGAAGAGAGAGCGCAAAAGAGAGGGGGAGAGAGAGCGCGCAAAAGAGAGGGGAGAGAGAGAGCGCAAAAGAGAGGGGGAGAGAGAGAGCGCAAAAGAGAGGGGGAGAGAGAGAGCGCAAAGGAGAGGGGAGAGAGAGAGCACAAAAGAGAGGGGAGAGAGAGAGCACAAAAGAGAGGGGGAGAGAGCACAAAAGAGAGGGGAGAGAGGGGGGAGAGAGCGCAAAAGAGAGGGGGGAAGAGCGCAAAAGAGAGGGTGGGGGGAGAGCGCAAAAGAGAGGGTGGGGGGAGAGCGCAAAAGAGAGGGGGGGAGAGAGAGCACAAAAGAGATGGGGGAGAGAGTGCAAAAGAGAGGGGGGAGAGAGAGCGCAAAAGAGAGGGGGGAGAGAGTGCAAAAGAGAGGGGGGAGAGAGAGCGCAAAAGAGAGGGGGAGAGAGAGAGCACAAAAGAGAGGGGAGAGAGCACAAAAGAGATGGGGGAGAGAGAGAGCGCAAAAGAGATGGGGGAGAGAGAGCCCAAAAGAGATGGGGGAGAGAGAGCGCAAAAGAGATAGGGGAGAGAGAGCGCAAAAGAGAGGGGGAGAGAGAGAGCGCAAAAGAGAGGGGGGAGAGAGAGAGCGCAAAAGAGCGGGGGAGAGAGAGAGTGCAAAAAAGAGGGGGGGAGAGAGAGCGCAAAAGAGAGGGGGGGAGAGAGAGAGCTCAAAAGAGAGGGGGAGAGAGAGAGCTCAAAAGAGAGGGGGAGAGAGCTCAAAAGAGAGGGGGAGAGAGCAAAAGAGAGGGGGGAGAGAGAGAGAGCAAAAGAGAGGGGGAGGGAGAGAGCAAGGGGTGGGACCGCTGTACTGCAAAAAATGTCCCATGTGAATGGGCTTTAGGACTAGTATTATATAACTGGTAAACTGTCTGCAGCAGTAGTGTATTGAGGTTGCATGACTCAGTCTCAGGCAGAGAGAGAGAATGTGGGGGGAGGGGACTGCAGATCGTGTACAGACAGAGGTTGCATCACTACACTGATTTTGTATTATTTGCATAGGGCTTTTTTTCAGGCAGAATACAAACTTTTCAAATCCTGTCAGAGCAGCCACTGCACGATCTGCAATCCCCTCCCCGCACATTCTCTCTGCCTGAGACTGAGCCATGCTGAAACACAGACTGAAGGGACTGAAAGCCAAAGAAGAGAGGTAAGGGGAGCCAGGGGTTAATTAAATGATGTATGTTATCAGTGCCAGCCTGGGTAAGAGCTGTCAGCCTCCCTCTCTGCAGCTTACAAAGTTGCACAGTTTATTTAGTTTATTTAACCCATTTGCTCCTACATGTTATGAGCAAGCTTAAATGTCAGGTAACATTTGTGTGTAAAAATATGAGTCATACAGCTTCCTAATCACATATATATATATATATATATATATATATATATATATATATATATATATATATATATATATATATCTATATATCTATATATATATATATATATATATATATATATATATATATATATATATATAAATAATCATACTTTTTATTTGTTTATTTATATATACTGGGTACAAGAATCCTGTCACTGGGGCAGTATACAGGGAGTGCAGAATTATTAGGCAAATGAGTATTTTGACCACATCATCCTCTTTATGCATGTTGTCTTACTCCAAGCTGTATAGGCTCGAAAGCCTACTACCAATTAAGCATATTAGGTGATGTGCATCTCTGTAATGAGAAGGGGTGTGGTCTAATGACATCAACACCCTATATCAGGTGTGCATAATTATTAGGCAACTTCCTTTCCTTTGGCAAAATGGGTCAAAAGAAGGACTCGACAGGCTCAGAAAAGTCAAAAATAGTGAGATATCTTGCAGAGGGATGCAGCACTCTTAAAATTGCAAAGCTTCTGAAGCGTGATCATCGAACAATCAAGCGTTTCATTCAAAATAGTCAACAGGGTCGCAAGAAGCGTGTGGAAAACCAAGGCGCAAAATAACTGCCCATGAACTGAGAAAAGTCAAGCGTGCAGCTGCCAAGATGCCACTTGCCACCAGTTTGGCCATATTTCAGAGCTGCAACATCACTGGAGTGCCCAAAAGCACAAGGTGTGCAATACTCAGAGACATGGCCAAGGTAAGAAAGGCTGAAAGACGACCACCATTGAACAAGACACACAAGCTGAAACGTCAAGACTGGGAAAAGAAATATCTCAAGACTGATTTTTCTAAGGTTTTATGGACTGATGAAATGAGAGTGAGTCTTGATGGGCCAGATGGATGGGCCCGTGGCTGGATTGGTAAAGGGCAGAGAGCTCCAGTCCGACTCAGACGCCAGCAAGGTGGAGGTGGAGTACTGGTTTGGGCTGGTATCATAAAAGATGAGCTTGTGGGGCCTTTTCGGGTTGAGGATGGAGTCAAGCTCAACTCCCAGTCCTACTGCCAGTTTCTGGAAGACACCTTCTTCAAGCAGTGGTACAGGAAGAAGTCTGCATCCTTCAAGAAAAACATGATTTTCATGCAGGACAATGCTCCATCACACGCGTCCAAGTACTCCACAGCGTGGCTGGCAAGAAAGGGTATAAAAGAAGAAAATCTAATGACATGGCCTCCTTGTTCACCTGATCTGAACCCCATTGAGAACCTGTGGTCCATCATCAAATGTGAGATTTACAAGGAGGGAAAACAGTATACCTCTCTAAACATTGTCTGGGAGGCTGTGGTTGCTGCTGCATGCAATGTTGATGGTGAACAGATCAAAACACTGACAGAATCCATTGATGGCAGGCTTTTGAGTGTCCTTGCAAAGAAAGGTGGCTATATTGGTCACTGATTTGTTTTTGTTTTGTTTTTGAATGTCAGAAATGTATATTTGTGAATGTTGAGATGTTATATTGGTTTCACTGGTAAAAATAAATAATTGAAATGGGTATATATTTGTTTTTTGTTAAGTTGCCTAATAATTATGCACAGTAATAGTCACCTGCACACACAGATATCCCCCTAAAATAGCTATAACTAAAAACAAACTAAAAACTACTTCCAAAACTATTCAGCTTTGATATTAATGAGTTTTTTGGGTTCATTGAGAACATGGTTGTTGTTCAATAATAAAATTAATCCTCAAAAATACAACTTGCCTAATAATTCTGCACTCCCTGTATATATAAAGTCCTTATACTGCCCCAGTGACAGGACTCTTGTACTCAGTATATATAACCCCGTTTTTTTGTTTAAGTGCAGCTGTGGGCTTTAGTAACTTTGTTCCTGGGACTTTTCATATTTGAATTGATTATTTATCAGTACTTTCATGATGTCACAAACAACAGAAGCAGAACTACCTATTACTAGCATATACAACGTGACTGGCAATTATTTTTCTTTGGCTAAGCTTAATGATTTGGACTTGCAAGGTCTTGAATTGGAAGATTTGTTTGGTCTAGAGGGTCCTAATGCACAACTGAGTGATCTTTTCATGCAAATGGAACATTTATGCTTAAAAGAACAAAGGCTGAAATTGGACTCTTGGACTTTGAACAAATATAGTGTGTTAAAAATGATACCCAGAGGTCTAAGAGTACTAACATTTCCTACATTTGATGTTTCAGATGATATTTTTATTAGAGAATGGAATGAGGTTTTATCTGAATGCTCTCTACGCCTTATGCAACTATTGATTAAGAATAAGACAGCACAACTTATTTTGGTTAGACAACAAATAGAATGCATACAGTTGGAACTTAATAAGTTTAAGGACATAGAGGGATATGGTGTTTTAGATAAAACATTACAAGATATGGTTCAGTCCAATAAGAGTCAGATTATACAAACTAAACATACCAAATATTTGAGAGATAAAAACGATTATCAAAATGATCAAGTGTTCATCTGGCACAGGAGGAACCGTAGGAAACACAATAACAGAAAAAATCAATCCTCTATTAAAAACAGGATCAAACTGTGGGTAGTGGTAAGACCAATAAGGGTAACAAGAGAAGACACAATAAGAAATCTAAGGGTAACAGAAAAGTAACATTCTCAGATACTGAGCCTGAAACTACAGATGATGATGGATCATTATCTGCTTTTTCTAGCTCATATGAGGAAATTGGGGATTCAGACCTAGAGATCAATTTTGAACAGAATGAAAGATCAGAGGTTGTCCCTAATCAACAGGTATTGGCAATAGAAAATCAAACCCATAGTGAACAATTGGGAGCTAGATTAAAAACACCAAGTATTCAAAAGAATAAACAGCAAAGTTCTATAAAACCTATTCTAGTGAACAAACAACAAACAGATACCCAGCATACACATGAAGTAAAGCAGCAGGATTTTCACAGGGATACGAATCAAGGAGAAGGGGGGGGGGTGAAAGCAACCCTACCCCTACCCCTAAGGGGAAAGGGAAAATATATATTGAGGAACATAGTAACACAAAAGTAAATAATCAGGGTGTCATTAATATCTCATCCTATCAGTTAAGTGAAGCTGAGTACAAAGTCTTGAGATTAGGTTTAAATTTTTGTCCGAGCAGGGATTTCAATCTCTTCCAGACCATTCTTGATGTCAATAAGTTTGTAAGGATACTTACTCTCAAAAAATTCTATAAAGATTCATCTGATCAATTGGATAAACAAACACGAGAGGGTGGTCTGGGAGAGATTGATCTGCTTAATTTTGAGGATACCTGCGGTTTGCTCACTTTAAGATCATTGGATAATGAAGGAGCTCCTGATATTCCGTATAATTGCTCAGGAAGTTTAACCATTAAAAGTAAATCTAACTTTTATCCTATTCAGTCTAGGGGTAAACAACTAGAGCTTTTTCATAAGAGGGTGCTTGAGGATTTGAATGCACTCTCACATGAGGAATCAGACGTGAAATCTAATCTTTCACGTAAAGAAAAACAGGCTATTAAATCTCTTCAAACAAATAAACAAATTGTAATACGCAATTCAGATAAAGGTGGAAGTATAGTGGTTATGGATAGGAGCTCCTATATATCTGAAGCATGTCGTCAATTGGATGATCCAAATGTGTATACCTGCCTCAGCAATAATCCAACTGCTAGGTTTCAGAGAGAGTTAATGTCGCTTTTGGACGATGGTGTGGAGATAGGCATCATTAGTAGGAAAACTGCTATGGGCCTGAGTATTAGTGACCCTGTTTTGCCTATCTTCCACCATCTTCCAAAGGTGCACAAAGGTTTGCAGGATGTCAAAGGCCGTCCGATTGTGGCGGGTATTGGCTCATTACTTGAGCCTATCTCTGAATGGCTTGATATGTATTTGCAGCCGCTTGTAAATAAACTTCCCAGTTACATCAGGGAAACCTCACATGTTTTGAGATTAACTGAGGATTTGAAATGGCAGCCTGGCTTTGTATGGCTAACTATAGATGTTGTGTCACTTTACTCAGCAATACCGCATTGTAAGGGTCTTGAAGCGATTTCCTATTTTCTTAACTCCTATACAGATTTGAATGAAAACTTTAAATCATACATTATCCGTGTGGTTGAATTCCTTTTGAGCCATAATTTTTTCATGTTTGAGGGTGATTTCTATCTGCAAAGACGTGGAACAGCTATGGGGGCCAAGTTTGCCCCCTCCTATGCCAACCTGTTCATGGGTTGGTGGGAGCTGTTCCACGTCTTTGCGGATGGAAATCCCTTCATTAAACACATCCAATTTTACAGGAGATTCATCGATGATCTCTTACTTGTCTGGCATGGGGATGAACAGACCATACATGGGTTTATGGACTATTTGAACTCCAATGACAAAGGTTTGGAGTTCACCCATTGCTGGCACAAGTCTGAGATAGTGTTCCTTGATTTAGTGTTGAAAGCAACGCCCTCATCAAAAGAGGTTATCACGACCCTACATCGTAAAGAAATTGCAGGTAACAGTTTGCTTCACGCGCAAAGTGGACATCCTCAACATGTGTATAAAGGAATTGTCAAAGGACAATTTTTGCACGTGAGGCGTAACTGTACCCTGCACTCTGACTGTGTTAAAGAGTCAGTTGACCTGAGACAAAGGTTCATTGAGAGAGGTTACAATGTGGGGATGATTGACTCAGTGTATAGGGAGGTAGAAACTATGGATAGAAAAGTATTACTCAAAAATAGAAAACAGGGATGTGAAAGAAAAAATCTAAGATTTGTTACAAAATTTTCAAATCAATTCTCTGGAGTGTGTAATATTATCAAAAAGTATCTGCCTATTCTGTATGGGGATGATGATTTGAAAAGCATAGTTCAACAGGGATGTGACTTTGTTTACTCTAAAAATTTAACGATGGGCAACATGCTTTCACCAAGCATGTTGCCCATCACAGAAGCACGCAGCTCCTGGTTAGAAGTTGGAGGAACTTACAAATGTGGTGTTCCACGCTGTAAGTCCTGTACATACATAAAACAGGGTAATAATTTCACATCCTTTGTTACAAATGAAACCTTTTCAACTAGAGGCTGTGTTAAGTGTACTTCCACCTATGTGATTTACCTAGTGGAATGCACTCAGCACAAAAAACAATACATTGGTTTAACTACAAGGGATATACGTTCCCGGATAAAAGAGCATCTGGGCTATATATCTAATGAAGTGAAGTGCTCAGCATTGTCAAGCCACTTTATTCAGGTGCATGATAAACAAGTACAGCACTTTAGATGGAATGCTATTGAGAGTATAAGTGTGCTTCGCAGAGGTGGTAGTAAATTAAAGATTTTGGAGAGACAGGAGATCTACTGGATCCACAAGCTGAAAACTTTGGTCCCAGGAGGATTTAACTCACAATTTGATGTGATTAACTACTGGGAGTAAGCTTGTGGATCAGATCTATAGTCCTGTTAATCTTTACAGAATGTAGTTAGAATGAGGTCAAATGATGAGGCAAAATATTAATATATAAAGAAGCATATATAAAAAAATCAAGAGACTAACATTAAGCTTGGTGCATATGTTAGATTAGTTTGATATTGTATTGTTATTTGCTTCTTTTATATTTTATTTTTCATTGATCTTTTCTTGATTTTTCTTCATTTTATCTTCATTTCTTCAATATCTAGAATTTAATGCTATGTGAAGAAATGTAAAGACAAACAAATACATCAAAAATTGACTAGGGGCTGGCAAGGAATGTTTGATATGGTTCTATATCTGATAAAGTACAATGGTACATGCACTCAGTATTGAATTAATTATTTGTTGCCAAAACCACTTTAATGTATTCCTAATATGCATTTAATCTGAAAATTCCTTTTTCTATGGTCCTTATCTGATGAAATGTAACAATGTAAATAAATAAAATAGAATAATATGTTTAGCCAATAGAATTTAACAAATTGTCATAGCTATAAAATTTATCTTTGTTGTATAATTACTAACAGCTGGTAATTAAAGGGTTAAGGAGTGTTGATTTTAATGGGCGGATGAAAGCCCTATAAGAACACCTCCCATATACCAAGGGAGTATGTCTATGATTACGGCTGTGGAGGCTGAAACATGTAAGACTTAGTGTTAATTCCTTTTACCTGATGGAGCTCTGTCTTCAATACCTACTTTTTTAAACTTGTGAATAAACTTCGAAGTTTTAACGGACTTGGAGACGCCTGGATTCATTTCTTTATTTTTGCATATATAGTAACTGCAGGGTGTATGTGGTGTTCTTGTCTTTCAATATACACAGGTTAGTTATGTACACACCTAACACACAGACTTTAACAACACACAGTAATACACATAACACACTGCCCTCACCTTGTACATAAGGATGTGTTAAGGTAACTGGCAGAATGTGTGTGTGTGTATGTATGTATATATACACACACACACACATTAAAATGGGCGGAGCCATCTGAGGGGCAGGGCTAGTGCTCCTCCATCTTCAAAAGTCACCAGCCGACACTGCCTCCATCTCTAACAATGCTATTTGTTTTGGTGACCTTCCTGCCCCATCCCCTGCCTCAATCTGCCTTGGCCTCCTCCTTTGATCCCTAATTTCACTACTACCCCTTGGACTTTCCTGCCTACCAACTTCTCTTTCTTATCATCTGCATAAAAAATGGTGGCTGTGCATAGTGTTTTAAATATTGTGCAAAAATGTTGCATTTTGGTAATTGAGTTCAGGTTTTTTATTAGCTGTAAAATCAATAGGGATGTGATGTTTTTTCTTTTTATATATTTATTTTTCAACAATAATACAAATACACAAAATGACAATATTCATAGTCAAATAATTTATAATAATTTGTTATATGATAATTAAGAAGAAACAGAATAATGATAAATACAAACTCTTATCATGAGAGAAAATCCTTAAATTAGTTTATAATGGCTCATATTATTGTTGAGGTTTTCCAACTATAGCATAGCTAAGACAGACCAACAAGAAGAAAAAAACAAACAAAAAAAACAACAAACCCCCAATAATAATAACAAAAAATAACAAAATAAAAAAAAACCCTCAATAGACAGCTTGTCGCCAAAGTAAAGGATAGGATTCTAAATTAATCAGTTCTAGGAATGTGGGGGAGTGCTGAATTTTAGATAGGAGTTGAATTTGCCTTTCTGGAGGTAGAGACATAATGACTCCTTCCCATTTAGAAAAAAATGCATATATCTTGTTCTCTGAATATATCATAGGATCATGTTGATCTATAATCATTTGGTAATGCATATTTTTAATAAAGGCCCTGAACCCAGGTGATTCTATATTCTTTCAAGTGTTTAATATCATATATCTTGCTACAAAAACTTCGGTATTTATTAGCTGCTTGTTCTGGCAGATCTTGTGATCAACTAGGAAGAAAACATAAGTGGTACGTAATTTAATTTTTGGGGTCTATGAATTTATTTAGCCAAAATTCAATTTTGGGACCAGCAATTTTGAATTTTAGGGCAGAGCCAAAAGGTGTGCAGCAAATTTGAATTGATAGCATGGCACCTAAACATTTGATTAGGGATAAGATAGGCTCTATTTATCAGCTTGACATGCGATTCTCTCGCAGATATAGATTTAGAGTATTTGGCAACCAATGTAAAACTATGATTGAAACATACAAGATCTAAATCTGGTACCTCTTTTGACCAAATAGAGAATAAAGCGGTTAATTTTGATTTGGTATTATGAGCTGCCAATAAGCTATATACCATAGAAATAGAATGAATCTAAATCGCCAAAGTCCCATTTATTAAGTTGTGTAAATTTTTGGGATGTAACAAAATCCCGGATTTCAAGATATGCAAAAAAATGTTTTGAATTTAAACCGAATTCTGAGGTAAGATTAGCATAGGTTTTAAAAATTTTGGTCTGTTGATCAAATAATTGAATCATATTTGTTAGGCTTTTTTGGCCCATAATTTAAATATGTAATAATAGGATCCGGACGCAAAATCTGGATTGCCTCTAATTGGAAGAAGTTTAGAAAAAAGATTATTAATTTGCAAAATCCCACACATTTTATTCAATGCCAAAATTATGTTATATATCGGGAATTTAGAAATTTGTCCTTTATAGAGATGTACATTATTCTTATGTAATAAGGCCTTTAAGGATAAGGGTGAAACTAAAGCCTCTTCCTCAACACCATTAGTATCTAAAGCCATCTTGGCTAAACATGCCAAGTTATAATATCTGATGTTAGGAAATCCAATCCATTATTTTTAGGGTGTGAGAGATTAGCTATTGAGATACAGGCTTTGTGTTTCCCCCAGATAAATTTAGAGCATTGAGAACTGAAAACTTGAATATCTTTACTAAGTACAAAAACGGGGATGTTTTGTAATAGAAATAATATCTTAGGAAATAATACCATTTTTACCAGAGTGATCTTGGCAGAGAGTGTCAAAGGGAGTTTAGCCCAATTTTTAAAGGATTACTTTCTGTTATAATTTTTAAGCTAAACAACTAACATATTAAAGTTAATAAACATTAATTAAAACCTACTGACCTATATTTTCTCCAAAACAAAGTTTCACAACGTTCTAAAAGTTATATCTTTTATTCGTCGATGATGTCATGTTATCCTGCCCACTATTTTCAGCACTGCATGTTCAAAATACTTAAACCAATAACTTTGTGTTTAAAGTGCCATTTTGAAACCTAGGTATTGTAAACGGATTGGTACAGAGCAAAGGATACCCATGGAGTGGGTTTGGAAAACAATTAAATTTGCAGACAAGATTTCTGATATACAGTAGAGATATGTTAATGAAATGCTATTGATAAAAAGCGTATTTGGGGTAGTTAGTTAGTAACAGGCATAGAAAATATTTACTTACAGTGGCCCTTTAAGAGTCATGTTACACTTCTGCCATATAGGAGAAAAGTTACTTTGGTACCATTCATGTGGGGTTTTTGTTAAAATAATCCCTAAATTTCACTCCATAATTAAATGTCGAAGTTAAAGTGTATCTCGTGGAATGTGGGTGGGATTACTAGCCCGATTAAACAAAAAAGAATACTCGCCCATCTTAATAAATGTAAAGCAGATATAGTTAATTGGGTACAGGAAGTTATTTTCACTGCTTGCGCCTCTCGCAAACGGGGGGTGGCTATTTTATTTAGGAAAAGTCTGGAGTACCAAATTATTGCTCAAGAATTAGACCTGAGTCAACGTTATATTATTGTGAAATTAAAACTGGGCTCATCTATCTACACTATCTGCAATGTGTACGGCCCAAATCATATTAATGAGTCATTCTGGGCCAATCTGAAAGTCAAATTATTCAATTATGTGGACACTAACATGATAGTGGCAGGTGACTTTAATTTGGTTTTTAATAATATAGATAGATTGCAGCCTAATAAGTCAACACCCCCTAAAATCTCACACAAAGCACAAAGAATTCTTAAAACTTTCTGTAGTGCACTTAAAATTAAGGATATATGGCGGCATAGGTTCCCTAATACACGCGCATTCACATGCGAATCCAAACAGTACAAATCATACTCCCGCATAGATTTTTTTTTGGGTTCAGATAGAATACTGGGGAATACTGATAAAGTTGAGGTAGGAGATTTTACCATCTCAGACCATGCCCCCATTTCTCTAGAAATTGGATTAGGAAGTCTTACTTTCAACCCGGCCAGAGGGTATGCCTTCCCACGTTACCTATCCAACAATAGCGAATTCAAAAAACATATCCGTAATATCTGGTTCGAATACGCGTTGCAAAACAACTAGTTTATTCATAACTCAGAAATCTCCTGGGAAGCCGCTAAGGCGGTGATCAGAGGAGAAGTTAAAAAATATACCTGTAAGCTCAGAACCAAAACACGTTTAAGGGAAACTGAGTTATCTAACTACCTTAGAAATTCCTATAATATGTATATAACGACTCCTAACCATAATAATTGGAAGAAATATATTAGAGCAAAACAAGAATGGGAAACTATATCTCTGCAGAAATCTGCCACTCAGGAACTTCGATTTAGGACCAGATTTTATAGATTCGGTAACAAGGTGGGCAAATTGTTAGCAAACTGTGTGAATGTGTATCAGGCAAATAAAAGCATTAAAGCTATAAGGTTAGACGGGAAAAGAGTAACGGATCCTGAAGGCATAAAAGTAGGCTTTCATAAATTTTTCAGAGGACTGTATGACACTCCTCAGATTGATGTGCTTAACAAAGAGAGGTTTTGGGGGAAAATTCGGCTCCCTTTATTGTCTGCTCAAGATGCTGAAAATCTTAATCAACCTATTACAAGTGCAGAAGTAAGTCAGGCTATTGACAAACTAAGACTGGGTAAAGTGGCCGGCCCAGATCTACTTCCGGTTGAACTATGTAAAATCCTTAGAGAAGAGCTGAACGCACCCTTGGTAAACCTATTTAATGACTACTTATGTAACGGCACGGTACCTTCTAAATACTTCACAGCATCCAAAATTATTTTGATCCCAAAAAAGGGCAAAGATCCTGAATTAATTGACTCATACCGCCCAATATAATTACTAAATTCAGACTATAAATTATTTACCTCCATCTTGGCACACAGACTCAACTCTATTCTTGGATCTTTGATTCATGGGGACCAGGTCGGCTTTATGGCACATCGGAACTCTGCGGCGAGTATTCGCAAAATCTTTTTGCTTTTAGATTTTTTCCAATCTACTTTGACCAAAGGACAGGCTGATCCCGCTATTTTGTCTCTTGACGCCCAAAAGGCGTTCGACTCTATCACTTGGGATCATCTATTTTATGCCATGAATCACTTTGGATTCAATGGGCATTTTCCCAACTGCATTCAGGCCTTATATGCCAACACGTCATCTGTGTTAATGGTGAATGGCTCACTTACAGACCCTTTTGCTATTAGGACTGGTACTCGTCAAGGTTGCCCTATTTCACCATTGTTGTTTAACTTGGCAATTGAACCCCTTGCGATTATGTTAAAACTCCATCTTAATGGGATCTGTTTAGGTGACAATTACTTTAAATTACTACTTTACGCAGATGATTTGCTCCTCTTTCTTAATAATCCACAATCTGAGATCCCTGGAATCCTAGAGATTATAGATAAATTTGGGTCGTTCTCAGGCTATAAAATTAATATTACCAAGTCCGACTTACTCTGGTTAAATTTATCAGCACATTCGGATTATGTTCCCCTTTAATGTGGCAGATCAGTATATAACCTACTTAGGCATTAAAATCAGTAGAAATCCAGCAGATTGGTACACTCTTAACTATACCCCTCTTTTAAATAAGTTAAACGCAGATTTAAGAAACTGGGCAAATATACCGTTATCACTCACTGCTAAAGTTAATCTGAAAAAGATGACTATCCTACCAAAAGTGTTATATGTTATGCAGAATACTCATGTTATCAAAATCCGATCTTAAACTTTTGGAAAGCTATATTAGGACATTTATCTAGGGTAGCGGTCGGAAACGTATTTCGCTACACTTAAACAATTTGGTGGATTAGCTCTACCTATATTTTCAGCATACAATAAAATCTGCCTGGCTAAGGTAGCTATGGACTGGATTACTGGTGGGTCCTACGTCGCATCCTTTGATCTTGAACAAAAATTAGTCCACCCTTTTTCTCTTATTGCCTTATTACATTGTCCTATTAAAACTATACCAAGCAAGTTTAAGAAGAAATGTATTTTAGTGAATGTTATTATAGCCTGGCAGTTCATTCGGAGTTGTATGGAGGACAATCCCTTGATCTCTGATGTTGTCCCAATTACGAGGAATCCCTGCTTTATTCCGGGTCTAAATAATAAACTGTTTAATAGATAGGCTGCTCAGGGCCTCTCTCGTATAATTCAGCTTCGGGATTCTGACAATATTTCTGTATTCTCCTTTTCAGCTCTTAAAAAACGTTATCAACTTAAAAACGCAGATTTTTACTCGTATCTACAACTCCGACACTGGTATAATGTCACCACCCAAAATTATACCGGAGATTGGATTAACTCCGGTATAAGAATGGGTCTTACTTTCTATAAGCTAGGAAAACATTCTAGTAGCTATTAGTATAGGATGGTGTTAGCAAAAATGGGGGAACGTAACCTTGTGGATATCTGTGCTAGGTGGTCTCATAACAATTTAGCAGTGGATATTAGCAAGGTGAAATCTAGTATAATTGCGGTTGAACGGGCCACTCTTTCTGCGACATGGCGTGAATCGCACTTTAAAATTTTAAATCGTGTATACACCCCGCCAGCCGACCTGGTTCACATGTTTTGGAGTTGCCCTAAAGTACTATAGTTCTGGTGCCATGTGCAATTTTGGTTGAATAGGACACTCACCTCGAAACTAATACTTCGACCACAGGAAATATTTTTCCTGGTTGACTCATCTGACTATACATATAATGTTGCTTTTGTTAACACAGCAATTCTGGGAGCTAGATACATAATCTTGAAAAATTGGAAGGCTAAACGAGCACCGACGATTAATAATTTAGCACATTTATTACATTCACAATATATAATAGAACAATTGGACAATGCTAATAATGGTCCTAATCAACAAGACAGATTTGCTAGTATGTGGCTAGAGTTTATTAAAAAGGTATAAAAGGTATAGAAATACTACCTAAAAAAAAAATAGAGAGGGAAAGACAAGGAGAAAAAGAGGGGAACAGGGGAATACGGGGGGTAATATCTCCCCTTCTTCATTTTTTTTCTTTCCGCTTGGCCACCCCTCCCCCCACACATCTCTGGAGTTTCCGGCCTTTTCTTCCTCTTAGGGCTCCATGTACTAAGCCGTCAATTCATCCGTCATTGTAGACGCGGATAAACTCGCCGTTACTCGCCGCGGGCGAAATGGTGTCCGCTGTCGCTATGTACTAATATTCCCCCAATAAATAGACAAGTCTAGCCCGCCGCGAGCAGTTGCGGATTGTTGATAAATTTGACGCCTCGCTCGCCGCGACTAAGCTGATGTACTTAACTTTCAGTTGAATTGTCCCAATAGATGGAGTCAAAGGTGTTCTTAGCATCTATAGTAATGAGAGCAAGATCTTTAGTTAATTTAGAAGGGTGTTTGGACTGAGCATAAAGGTGTTCAATTAGTAACATAGCTGTTATTTGTAGCCATTCTCCCTTGCATAAAACAAGATTTATCAAGGTGTATAATATTTCCTAGCATAACTTTCAATCTGTTTGCCATGATATTGCAAGAATCCTGTAATCAATATTTAGGAGATATATAGGACAGTAAGAGTTTAATACTTCTGGATGTTTATCTTTTTTTAATATTAGAACCACATTTGAAGCAGAAAAGTAACTGGAGGGCTTTAAATCAGACAAAAAATAGGTATTATAAAGATTCGCCAGAGAAGGGCGGATTTCCTCCTCTAGGATTTTGTAAAATTCTGACAGAATCTGGTCTGGACCAGGAGCTTTTTCAATTAGCTAGGCTGAGTATAGCTTGGGTAATTTCCTCAGGGGCTATTTCTTTGTTAATCAGGGCACATTGTTCTGTGGAGATTTTTGGTAGTGTAATTTTCTCCCAAAATTGTTCTCTAGATTGAGAATCAATTGGATATGCTGAGTATACTTTTTGATAATATTTATGAAATTTACTCATAATATCTGAGGAGGAGGGGGGGCGGAGCTATCCTCCAGAGTGATGACGTGTCTCTGAGTATCTCTCTTAGATAAGGCTGTAAAAAGACAATTTTCTGGAATAACCCATCACTTTTCAAGCAAGGGAATCTCTGTGTGAGACCCACACACCGCGGAGGTATTATCTGCAGCACTTTTAAACAGCTGTTGCACTTGGGGAAACCACAGCACTTTGTGGCCTATATAACGAACTGGTCTGAAGCATAGTCGCAACAAGATCAGAGGACGGCACTGCCAGAGGGTCGGGGCTCCGCTCCGATAGTGCTACAGTCTTACTGGCTAGAAATCCTGATTAAACCACAAATCCACAGCAGCTAGTAACGCCACGCATCGCAGAAACGTTATAACCGGTGAGGTAAGCAGCACCTTCCATATTAAGTAACAGCAGACTTTTGCAGGCAACATATAGAGAAGGATGTGAAGTGGAAGTTAAGCAGTGATATCGCCATCTTGGCTGCTTTCACTATGCAGCTTTTAAAAAAAAAGAGAAAAGACTGCAAAACCTACAAAAGTCTGCTATATAACTCTAACCCTTTCAAAGTTTAAATGGGTTATACAAGACCCATACATCACCTCACACAGTAATGCTAAATCAGGCTTAATCCACCTTCACATTACTTCTGCCTCAATCTCACTGTGCACTGGAGGCATTGACATAGAGATGCACACAGAAAAATACTTAACAGGACACCGCATTTGCTACCAGTAATTGAGGTATATTTCACCGCAGGAAGTTCTTCTTAGAACAAAATAAAATGTTCAATTTCTAATCCCTGAGGATGACGGTGTGGATTTTATAAATTGTAGAGTGGGCAGAGTCACCATACCTGGGTATTAGTGTTACAACCCCCTACAAAACCAATCATACCAGCCGACTAGAACTTTTGCCTCAGATAATACCACCCGCTGCAATGAAAGGCAAAACTCAGCCAGTAGAAGAATGTCTATCAAAGGCCCAAGCCAAAAAAAACCCCACTGTGGTTGAGAATACAGCATCTATGGAGCCCTACGATCTAGAATCAAGTACAGAAACTGTAACCTCTTACCAATTACCACTTGTTCCAAGTGACTTTATCCGGCATATAAAAGAGATATTCCAAACAGAATTAAAGTCAGCAGTTAAAGAATTAAGAAGCGACATCTTGGAAATCGGAAACAGAACCCCAGAACTGGAGGATAAAGTTGATGAAATTGTAGGAGTACTTACTAGCATAGATAACACATTACAGGAACAAAATTTGAAAATCTTACAGCTGGAAAAACAATTAGAGGATCTTGAGAACAGATCACGGAGATCTAATATAAGGTTTTGTAGTCTTCCTGAGTCATATGAAAACCTAAGTAAAGTCCTAAAAAAAATCTTAAACAAACTCATACTGACAGTGGAGGAATCGTTTTACATGGTAGACAGAATCCACAGAGCATTAAACAAATCACTAACCCCTAACACACCCAGGGATGTCATCATCAAGTTCCACTATTACACGACGAAGGAACAACTACTTAAAGAAATGAGGAAAATTCAACATGTTGAATTTGAAATGCACAGGCTTCAGATCTTTGCAGATGTATCTCCCATTACATTAAAGAGGAGAAGAGAGCTTAAATCCATAACAGTCATCTTTATGAAGGCACAAATAAAATACAGATGGGACTTACCCTTCAGACTTGTGTTCATCATCAATAAAAGCACCTACTCATGCACCAACTTGGAAGAAGGTCTTGAACTTGTGTAAAGGCTCAATCTTCAAAGAGCAAAAGAAAGCCAACTAAAGCCCCTTCCTCAGAGATCCCCTCAAAAACCAGTCCAGTGCCTATGGAACAGGGTTACCCGGGGTCTGCTCCTCAGCAAAGCCTACCTGACTAACTGAGAGTTCATTATCCACTTGATTGAGTGTTATGTTGGGGTAAGAGGCCAGTTCCCAAACTGGTTTATGATCCTCTTTTTACCACAGTGGCTTCTACTCTATTACAGTGAAGTCTTTGGGGTAACAGGATAGATCCTTATCACTGTTATACTGCATTGTTGCCTTATAATATTCTTTGACAAAATATATGTTTGTATAGAACTTTATAAAAATAGAACATACAACCTAATAGTCAGCCATGATAGTAAAATATTTCCAAGAGTCAGTCTTCTAAAAAATTTGGAAAAATGTAATTTCTTGGGATAAAACTCATTACTTCCTGACAGAAAATTGGTGGATATCTATTCAAATTGTTTCAACTCCATAGTGTTTATTATGTTTAAATGTTATTGTTATTACTGTATAGCATAAAGTTTACTACGTTTGAATGTTGTTACCATTATTGTAAGTTGATCAAATATCCATTACGAATAGATTCCTATGTCTTTGAGAGGCCTACTTCTCACACTGCCTGTGAACCAATTGGAATTTAGGATCTCATACACAGGTTATACACTGCTTTGCTGTTAATCAGGGTTTCTGTAGAAGTTTGGTACAATGATAACTGTTGATCCCCAGAAAAGAGCTTCAGGGACCCGCACTACTTCTTTAGAATGTACACTGAAATTCTTTATAAAAATGGTTTTATATAGACCCTGTAGTTCTGAAAACGTTCTAAAGTTAATTACCTCTACCCACAGTAGTGGGTAGTGGGTAGAAAAAAACACACAAAAACAAAACAACAAAACAAAAAAAAGAGAAAAAAAACCTTCACTGACTAAACAAGACTTAAAAATAAAAGGTTTTATATGATGACCCTTTTCCATGTTCTTGCCCATAAAATGGCCCAGCCTGCAATAGTTTGAAGCTATGAAATAGTTGTTTAATCCGCACCGTCGATTCAGTTTGGTTTAATTAAAATGTTTGAGTATCACACACAGATACTTATGTTCTTCACTGTTACCCTGTTTTTCTCTAATATATCTTCTTTTCTCTCAGCTCTATTCTCTTTCCTCCTGGTCGCCCATGGATTGTCTAAGCACTTGGTATACAAAAAGATTTGGTTCACACTGTATGCTGGTTGCGTTAAAGGGAAGAGATGAATCCCTCATAGGAATGAGTATATCTTAACCGTAAGTAACTTGCCTGTTGTCTCACTACTACACACAACTACCCAAACACATAATGTTGTGAACTAAAATCTTATCACATAATGTTAGAGGCTTACACACTCAGACAAAGAGGAAAAAACTCGTAAGGCACATATTCTCATTTTACCTCACAACAAACACCAAAATATTGGGATAGAGCCTTCCAAACACAATATCATGCTACAGGGAAACAAAAGAAAGGAGTTGTAGCCATTATCTTTCATTCATCCCTTAATTTCCAGGAAGAGGAGGTATTTAGAGATCCCGAGGGGAGGTTCATCATATTAAGAGGCAAAATACAGGGTAATTCAATAATACTAGCAAACATCTATGCCCCAAACGAAAATCAGGCACATTTTCTAGTTAAAATTAGCAAATTACTAACCACTTGGAAACAATATAAAATAATTTTAGCTGGAGACTTCAATCTTATGCTAAACAATAAAATAGATAGATCATCTACGCCTAGAAGTCCTTCTAAAAAATTCTAGGCAATCTATTGATGGACCATAATCTATTGGATAGCTGAAGAACATTTAATAGGGGGTTAAGGAACTGCACCTATTACTCCGCAGCCCATAACTCGCACTCGCGGATCGATTATATTCTCATTAGCCAGATCCTTCAACCACTAGTGACTGATATGGCCATAATCCATGGTCAGATCTTGCAATGGTTGAGACTTCTCTAAAAGGCTTTTTTGATCCATCAAGAACCAGGTCTTGGTCCCTAGACCCTTCTCTATTGAGAAATGATCAGGTGTGCCAGAGATTATTGACACACATAAAAAATTTCTGGTAAGATAATGTTGATTCTACCAGCAATCTGCTATATGTGTGGGGGGCCTTTAAGGCTTACCTGAGAGGTATACTAATCCAAAAGAAAGCTGCTATCAGTAAAGCTAGAACAGCCTTAATTGAACAAAAAAAAACAAGAGCTAGAAGAACTACATATAAAACACACTCAGACCTGTTCTGCTAAAGTCACAAATAAACTTAAACATAAAAAAGAAGAAATCGACAAATTACTAGAAGAGGAAGCCTTGTCTTCAATACGCATATTAGACGCTCAATATTCCATATACGCTAATAAACCAGATCGTATGTTAGCTAACAAGATAAAAAACATACTGCTAGATTACGAGTTCTGCGTTAGCTTTAAAAAGCAGCGTTGAGAGGTCCCAACGCTGCTTTTTACCTAATGCTGGTATTACGAGTCTGACAGGTAGAGGCTCACTGCTCACTTTTCTTCCGCGACTCGAGGCTACCGCAAATCCCCTTACATCAATTGTAACCGGAATATAAATCTCTTAACTAAAGTGCTAAAACGTACACTAACACCCATAAACTACCTATTAACCCCTAAACCGAGGCCCCCCCACATCGCAATCACTATAATAAAAAATGTTAACCCCTAATCTGCCGACCGGACATCGCCGCCACCTACATTATCCCTATGAACCGCTAATTTGCTGCCCCTAACATCGCCGACACCTATATTATATTTCTTAACCCCAAATCTGCCACCCCGAACATCACCGCCACCTACCTACACTTATTAACCCCTAATCTGCCGACCGGACAATATATATATAATAAATAATATAATAAATGTATTAACCCCTAAACCGCTGCACTCCCGCCTCGCAAACACTATAGTAAATTTTTATTAACCCCTAATCTGCCCCCCCCAACGTCGCTGCCACCTAACTACAATTATTAACCCATAATATCCCACCCCCAACGTTGCCGCTACTATAATAAAGTTATTAACCCCTAAACCTAAGTCTAACCCTAACCCTAACACCCCCCTAATTTAAATATAATTTAAATAAATCTAGATAAAATTACTATAATAAGGGGCTGAGCCATCAACCAAGCATGGAGGACGTGTTTCAAAGAGCTACTGAAGAAATATATTTATTATAACGACTAATTGGAGCTAAACATGTGCAACTTTATCTAAGGATATCTCTGGGAAGATAGGATTACGTCTACAAGGTTAGGGGATCTCCCCACTTCGTTCCCATACTAGATTATACCACTGATTGCCATCGTAGTCTGGGAAACACCCAGGTTTCTGAGACCTACAGCAATTATGGCGTCCGGCATGGAGGAAATCTCATCAACCGTTTACATGGCTCTGCGGGAACTCGCTTTGCAAGTGTCAGCTAACTATGACGACCTCTCAGCTTGTTTAAGGACTGCTATGGCACAACCGTCATTCCCAATACGAGACAGATTAGGCAGAGCAAGCCCCCTGAGCGGTAAAGTACAACTTTCTTTAGGTGGGGTGCAGTTAACAGAGATTAAGGTGGATTTTATTGATGGTACACCCAGTGTCTCTGCGGATCCATCCTCACTTTACAGCACACCTGAACGGGAGGGTAAGGTCGGCACAGGGGATCGAAAGGCTAAACTATCAACTGCGCAGAGGGAGCCCCCTATGACAAGCCGACAGCTGAACATTTCTCCTGTGCCAAGAAACTTGAAGGAGCCTGTCACGCAAGTTCGCAGTGCCGCATTTAGTGACATAGCGAGAGTAATCCCTGAAAAGCCCTCACTGAACACTGAGACCCTGCAGAACTGCAACAACTACATGTGCTTTGACATTTCTACTCCGGGAATCCGGAGTAGGCTTGGATATCAGTCCCAGCATAGTGGTAGTCTAGAGTGGGGCCCCTCCACACCAACATCGAATACTCAGGCAGTGTTGTCGTCAAAGACCTACAGACTGGACTTCTCACGTTCCATCTGCATGATGCGGTGCCCTTTTGATCCGGGAGGCTCCCACTTCTTGTTCGCTATCAGACCTCCTTGGTATGGCCCGCAGTCTCCCTACATTTGGTCTGGCTTCCTACCCTGCCATGTCTCCATCTTTGCTCAATTGCTAAAGAGAGGGGTTGGTTGACTATCCTGCCACTGCTAACTGTTTACTTTGAAGTACTTGTTCATCCTCCTGTTGTGCTCTTCAACACCACTCAGCTCTGGCCTTATTTTGAAATAGAACCATTGACTCTTTGTCTGTTTGTTCTCAGTGACATTGTATTAGTTGCACATATTCTCTTTTTTATGTTGTTACCCATTTCTATATGTATTTATGCTCCACAGTTCCTGTGATTGACTAGAGAGTTATTTATAGATACCCAATAAGGATCATACCCAGATCTTCATACCCTAGACATAACTAATATATGTATTCTTTCTACTAATAGAATCCTGCTTACTACAATCGGATCTATATTAAGGAGGCTTTATACCCAATGCAGCAATCCCTATGTATCCTTGTATGTCCATTACCTCTCATACAACCATATAAACTAGCATCGCTAGCTATTTTACTAGTGCAAAGTATCCTTCTCACTTCTATCAAGCTAACCACCAGTAGTCTCAGACATAATACGCAACAACCATACCATACCTGAGCCCCTAGTTTCCTAAAGCTTATAAATTCTAACCATGGTAAGATAGAAATACTTGTACTTCTATATTTCTCAAGTAAGGGGATATTTCTCTTCACTAATTTTCTAACCTCCTCTACCATAGTATTTATCAATCCTAAACCCAATTAGCTTAAACTAATCTAAATTATCTTATTCACCTTCATGTTGGTTTTGGAGCTGTCACATAGTATACTTATCCACCTATTAATACATCAGCTGGAGTTACTTACTGTTGTGTGGATGTGTGGTTGTTAGTGTATCTACTAATTTGTCTCCCAGATTCACTTCTATGTATACTTTATGGTGCTCATATGTAGGCAGATTTCATGGGACTTAGCAATTCTTAGCGTCCGATCCAGGTATAGTCTATCTCATGTATGTGTATATAATTTATAGTTGCTTATATCAACCATGAGCCGCTTGAAATCCCTACCCTGTGCATTCAGATGTTACCTAGCAGCTTGTATGTAATACCTCAGTAGCGGGGTTTAGCCTACTTATAGTTCTGATCCATAGGTCAAATTCTCTAGGTAAGCATCGTTTATACACAAATCGTAGGTGTACAGTCCCATGCCCTTAAAGGTATAATTAACAATTCCCACTTATGCAACTCTATGTTTATATTTGAGTATGTATCCTGCTATGACACCTATCTAGGTTAGGGGGGTGCTATTCTATTCCCTCAAGTCTATAAAATTAAATGCAATATTGGGTGTTTTGGTATTGAATGGGCCCCTGGGTTGACATGTGCACCAACTGAGTGGCTGCACATGCTGGAGACCTGGGCTTAAATTCCCTCTGCTCTATTATTAGACCATGCCTTTTATAAGCTTATATGTAATGTATAGGGAAATCCTGCACTTCTAAAGTATACACCGGATCTTAATAAATCCCAGGAGAGAGATGTAGCAATATTATTATATCCTACCCTGCACTGGTCCGTGTCCTATGACACTGTCTCTAGGTATTTAGCTCTATTGACACAAGCATGTTATAGCGATATGCCTAGGTTTTACATTATATCCTTTAGACATTTGGCTCCTATGATGCCCATACACCACTCTATACTGATATGACTGTACTGTATATTGCCTGCCCTGGATATTATACATATATAATGTCACTCTAATGTGTCCATCTCTCACATTACCTCCTCTAGAGATCTAACATATAATATATGTATGTCACATTACATTGGGGTGTCAACACTACATTATCTTTTTAGGCTATATAGTTCTTGTTATATGTATATGTAACATCACACTACTTGGTATATATTTTACATATGTGCATATGCTATACAGTAAGGTTTTTTAATCCTCAGTAGACATTATCTACCATAACCCTGAGATTACATTTCCGGCTGCAAACAATCAGCCCAACGATTACAGTAGTTACTTGGTTGCACTGAATATTTAGTAATACTTGTTCTCATATTTTGCCCCAACTCATATACACGAGCTATGGGACTATACATATTTTTGCTCGGCAACCATATGTGACTGATAAGCACTGTCACTATATAGAAGAGGACTGCTAGTCCATTATATTTGCGAAGAGATCTCAATGCTTATACTCTCTTTATACTCAAGAATTCAGTAGACCAAGAGTATCTATCAGCCTGACAACCTAGCTGGCTCCACCCTCCCCCCCCCCTTTTAACTTACTTTGAACGGCTTTTGCCCTCTGTTTTCCCCCTTCCCAAAACCCATGAAGCCAACCCCCGCCTTGCCTTAATATTTTTCACATAAATATTCTAATCTGTGATCTATTAGTGCAACGCGGGGATCATTTCTTAATTCTCATCTTATGCAAAAATACAAAACTGAAGTCCCAGTTTAGAAAATCCAAATTCCTTGTTAACGCATTAAATAAAGGGGTTTGAAGGGCCCCTTCCGTTTACTTTCATTGCCTTGTCAACCTTAGTCCTCTTCCATATCTCTAGCCAATATGAGTCTATCACTCTGATAATAATTGTTATCATGCTCTATTTTTAAACTCAAATATATATTAGGCTGGCATAATTTGTGTTAGTTGACGTGGCAATATTTGTGTAATAGCACTGTATACCTATCATTTGACATTGTTTGTGGATTTATCTCCTTTGTTACAATTGTTTACGACTTCAATAAAAATTATTTAAAAAAAAAAAATTACTATAATTAAATAAATTAATCCTATTTAAAACTAAATACTTACCTATAAAAAAACACCTAATATAGCTACAATATAACTAATAGTTACATTGTACCTATTTTAGGATTTATATTTATTTTACAGGCAACTTTGTATTTATTTTAACTAGGTACAATAGCTATTAAATAGTTAATAACTATTTAATAGCTACCTAGTTAAAATAACTACAAAATTACCTGTAAAATAAATTACAATAAGTTACAAATACACCGAACACTACACTATCAATAAATTAATTAAATAAATTAACTACAATTATCTAAAATGAAATACAATTAAATAAACTAAACTATATTACAAAAAAAAAATACAAAAAATAAAAAAATATTACAAGAAGTTTAATCTAATTACACCTAATCTAAGCCCCCTAATAAAATAAAAAAGCCCCCCAAAATAATAAAATCCCCTATCCTAAACTAAATTACAAAGTAATCAGCTCTTTTACCAGCCCTTAAAAGGGCTTTTTGCGGGGCATTGCCCCAAAGTAATCAGCTCTTTTACCTGTAAAAAAAAGAAATACAATACCCCCCAACATTACAACCCACGACCCACACACCCCTACTCTAAAACCCACCCGATCCCCCCTTAAAAAAACCCTAACACTACCCCATTGAAGATCACCCTACCTTGAGCCGTGTTCACCCAGCCTGGCACTGATGGGCCAGAAGAGGACATCCGGACCAGCAGAAATCTTCATCCTATCCGGGCAGAAGAGGACATCCAGACCGGCAGGCATCTTCATCCAGGCGGCATCTTCTATCTTCATCCTTCTGGAGCGGTGCGGAGCCATCTTCTATCCAGCCAACGCGGAGCCATCCTCTTCAATCGAAGTCCTAACGAAGAATGAAGGTTCCTTTAAATGACGTCATCCAAGATGGCGTCCCTCAAATTCCGATTGGCTGATAGGATTCTATCAGCCAATCGGAATTAAGGTAGGAAAAATCTGATTGGTTGATTTAATCAGCCAATCGGATTGAAGTTCAATCCGAATGGCTGATTGGATCAGCCAATAGAATGTGAGGTTAATTCTATTGGCTGATCAAATCAGCCAATCGGATTAAACTTCAATCTGATTGGCTGATTAAATCAACCTATCATATTTTTCCTACCTTAATTTTTTTTTTTTTTTTATTAGGGGGCTTAGATTAGGTGTAATTAGATTAAACTTCTTGTAATATTTTTTTATTTTTTGTAATTTAGTGTTTGTTTTTGTAATATAGTTTAGTTTATTTAATTGTATTTTATTTTGGATAATTGTAGTTAATTTATTTAATTTATTTATTGATAGTGTAGAGTTAGGTGTATTTGTAACTTAGGTTAGGATTTATTTTTCAGGTAATTTTGTAGTTATTTTAACTAGGTAGCTATTAAATAGTTATTAACTATTTAATAGCTAGTGTACCTAGTTAAAATAAATACAAAGTTGCCAGTAAAATAAATATAAATTCTAAAATAGCTACAATGTAACTATTAGTTATATTGTAGATATATTAGGGTTTATTTTATAGGTAAGTATTTAGTTTTAAATAGGATTAATTTATTTAATTATAGTAATTTTATCTAGATTTATTAAAAATAGATTTAAGTTAGGGGGTGTTAGGGTTAGACTTAGGTTTAGGGGTTAATAACTTTATTATAGTAGCGGCAACGTTGGGGTCGGAAGATTAGGGGTTAATAATTGTAGGTATGTGGCGGCAACGTTGGGGGGGCAGATTAGGGGTTAATAAAATTGACTATAGTGTTTGCGAGGCGGGAGTGCGGCGGTTTAGGGTTAATACATTTATTAAAGTGGCAGCGATGTCCGGTCGGCAGATTAGGGGTTAATAATTGTAGGTAGGTAGCAGCGACATTGGGGGCGGCAGATTAGGGGTTAATAAATATAATATAGGTGTCGGCGATGTTAGGGGCAGGAGATTAGGGGTTCATAGGGATAATTTAGGTGGCGGCGGTGTCCGGAGCGGCAGATTAGGGGTTAATAGTATAATGCAGGTGGCGAAGATGTTGGGGGCGGTAGATTAGAGGTTAATAAGTGTAAGATTAGGGGTATTTAGACTCGGGGTTCATGTTAGGGTGTTAGGTGTAGACTTAGAAAATGTTTTCCCATAGGAAACAATGGGGCTGCGTTAGAAGCTGAACGCTGCTTTTTTAAAGGTGTTAGGTTTTTTTTCAGCCGGCTCAGCCCCATTGTTTCCTATGGGGAAATCATGCACAAGCACGTTTTAACCAGCTTACCGCTACCGTAAGCAACGCTGGTATTACAGGTAGAAGTGGAGCTAAATTTGCTCTACGCTCACTTTTCTGAGGCTAACGCAGCCATTCAGAAAACTTGTAATACCAGCGTTGTCTTAAGTGAGCGCTAGAAAAAAGGCTTGTTAGCAACGCAGGTCTTTACCGGCAAACCTCGTAATCTAGGCGATAGTCAGGACTTCCTCTATGCCTCAGCTTTAAACCCCTGATGGAAAGGTTACTAATAACCCCTTAAATATCGCAAATACTTTTGCAGATTTTTATAAAAAATTGTACCACCTCAAGCTAGACCAGTCGAAGCATCGAACTTCACAAATTGATTCCTTCCTGGAAGAATGTGACTTACCTAAATTAAATCCAGAAAACTTAGAGGACCTCAATTCCATTTCAAGTGGGCAACAGAAGCAATAAAATACTTTATTTTTAGGGAGTTTTTATCCCTAAACAACTTGACAAATTATATCATCCTAATTATGTCCCCATCAGTGTTCCCTCTAAGGACAGTTTTGTGTGCAGCCCAGCAGTTAACAAGAGAACAATACCTTGCCATTTGCATTGTGCAGTGTTTGCTAATTGCAGGGTGTGGTTACCTAATTAACAGTTTCCCTGCTGGGCCACACACAAAACTGGCCTTAAAGGGAACACTGTTCCCCATGTATTCCTTCCTTAAAAAAGAAATGAAAAAATGGTCGTCTTATAAGATTTCATTCTATGGGAAAATAGTAATTAGTAAGATGGCCATTCTACCCAAATTATTGTACCTTTTTAGATCTTTACCCATAAGATCTACAGAAACATCTTTTGGGCTTTATATCGTCCTATAAACTTGCAAGAATAAATAGGAAAACAATGCTAAATAGCAGAAGTCAGGGAGGGTTGGGAATACCAGACCTCATAGCATATTTTCAAGCAGCAAGAATGGCACAAACTGCTTTATTGAATCAAACAGACAAACAATTGGCATGGGTTCAACTAGAAGGCAAAATGATAGTTTTAACACCAATTTACCAGATATTATGGATTTCTAAGAAGGATAGAAAACAAGCTGGCAGCAAACAGGTGTGACAGAATACTCACTGACATAGACCTGTAGATAAAAAAAACATGCACGGCAGAAGCACAAACAGAGAAGTTGACTCAATGGGGCCTATCTATCAAGCTCCAAAAGGAGCTTGACCGCCCGTGTTTCTGGCGAGTCTTTAGACTTGCCAGAAACAGCAGTTATGAAGCAGTGGTCACAAAGACTCTGAGCAGGCGGACAGACATCGCCGGAAATCAACCCGATCGAGTACGATCGGGTTGATTGACACCCCCCTGCTGGCGGCCCATTGCTGAATACGGAGAGCGTATATTTGCACTGTCTGATCAGGTCCGCCAGATTTTCTTAAATAGAGGCCATTGTCATGGCAGGGAGTAATTAGAGAAGCAGGTTTAAATGGTCTGAGAATATTGCAGAATTACGCACTGTTGGCAGGTAGACAAAGTCAGTGAGCCAACAAAAGTAATCAGCAAGTCTCCAGATAAGCCAAAGCCCTTCAGTAGCTCAGACTAAAAGTGATGGGATGGGAACTGAACCAGAGACTATAAAAGGAATAACCAAGTTAAAATCCCAAGAAGGAAGAACTACACTGTAGTTTTGTCAGGTTTGCCGTGTATCCAGGCATGTGCACGACACTCGCAATTGTTCACCTCTTGGTGAATAGAATGAGTTCAACTTTGAAGCCTACTAGTATCACAAAAACAACTTTACATAAAAAACTAATTAAAAAGCATAAGAACATATAAAGAGGATTAATATATGTATTGGGCACTTTTAAATTGTGTTCAAGACACCTGCATGCTTCTGAACATACCTAGATATGATTTCCAACAAAGGATGCTAGAAGAAAGAAAATATGATAAACTAAATTGGAAAGTTTTTATTTTTTTATCTTTATTTTTTTATTTGAATCCTCTATCACAGTCATGTACGGTTAATATCAACTTTTGTGTCCCATTAATTATCAGGTGATTTTCCCAAAGAAGGAAGACGAGTTATCAGACAAAACTAGAAAAAAAGTAATGTACCCCTATAAATTCTAAAAACCATCAGTTCCAAATAAAAGCTGAGATTTTTTCCATTCTACTGCTGAAAATGAGGCTCCAATCAAGGAAAATAACCAGCAAAATATATCATTGTATAGAGATGTGTCATGTAGTAATTGATACTTTGGAAATTGCTTTTTTCAGGTGATAAAAGCTTTTATCCAATTCCAATAAGCAGCGTTTTCATTGTGTCATAGATAGGAAAGCAGTTTAAGAGAGCTTATCATCCCAAAGATAGTAGTAATATGACTGCAATCACATTTATTTGAAACTTCTGAAACTATCTATCTATGACTTAAACATAGTAAAGGTGAAATAATTTGATATTTTTTTTAAAACAAATGTATGTTCTTGTACTAATTTGTTATATAATTTTCAGAATTTTTTAAAATATAATAATCATCATTACAATAATACAGTGTGTGTTAAATGTATATATTTATTGATGATTAATGTTATTAAATTAAGAATATGTAGTCTTATTAAATGTATATGTTATTAAGCCTCCAAACAAATTTACCAAGTGCGGGCTAGATTACAAGTGGAGCACTAATTTATTATATAAATAAATATACCTGAAAATATACCTGTTTATCGGTGCACAATAATTAACCAGCCATTACAAGTGGCTGGTTAATGCTACTGTGAGCTCACGGTAGCAATTAGCGCTCTGAAAATTAACCAGAGATCAGATTATTTTTAAAAATGTTCCCCAATTGCCCCAAAAATAATAAAAGTGTGAGGTTCCTTTTGTCCAAAAAAAAAAAAATGGTAGCATCTTTAATTTTTGTGAGTGTATGGAGGCTGTTAGAAAAAAAAAACAGCACTAAAATGGGCCTTTACTTTGCGGTCTATAGGGACTGTGTTTTCTCTGTAAATATATAAGTATATGCTTAT
Organism: Bombina bombina; assembly: GCF_027579735.1. Classification (NCBI taxonomy): domain Eukaryota; kingdom Metazoa; phylum Chordata; class Amphibia; order Anura; family Bombinatoridae; genus Bombina; species Bombina bombina. The sequence continues at coordinate 675,274,328 of NC_069501.1, read as the reverse complement.
ACAGGGAGTGCAGAATTATTAGGCAAGTTGTATTTTTGAGGATTCATTTTATTATTGAACAACAACCATGTTCTCAATGAACCCAAAAAACTCATTCATATCAAAGCTGAATAGTTTTGGAAGTAGTTTTTAGTTTGTTTTTAGTTATAGCTATTTTAGGGGGATATCTGTGTGTGCAGGTGACTATTACTGTGCATAATTATTAGGCAACTTAACAAAAAACAAATATATACCCATTTCAATTATTTATTTTTACTAGTGAAACCAATATAACATCTCAACATTCACAAATATACATTTCTGACATTCAAAAACAAAACAAAAACAAATCAGTGACCAATATAGCCACCTTTCTTTGCAAGGACACTCAAAAGCCTGCCATCCATGGATTCTGTCAGTGTTTTGATCTGTTCACCATCAACATTGCGTGCAGCAGCAACCACAGCCTCCCAGACACTGTTCAGAGAGGTGTACTGTTTTCCCTCCTTGTAAATCTCACATTTGATGATGGACCACAGGTTCTCAATGGGGTTCAGATCAGGTGAACAAGGAGGCCATGCCATTAGATTTTCTTATTTTATACCCTTTCTTGCCAGCCACGCTGTGGAGTACTTGGACGCGTGTGATGGAGCATTGTCCTGCATGAAAATCATGTTTTTCTTGAAGGATGCAGACTTCTTCCTGTACCACTGCTTGAAGAAGGTGTCTTCCAGAAACTGGCAGTAGGACTGGGAGTTGAGCTTGACTCCATCCTGAACCCGAAAATGCCCCACAAGCTCATCTTTGATGATACCAGCCCAAACCAGTACTCCACCTCCACCTTGCTGGCGTCTGAGTCGGACTGGAGCTCTCTGCCCTTTACCAATCCAGCCACGGGCCCATCCATCTGGCCCATCAAGACTCACTCTCATTTCATCAGTCCATAAAACCTTAGAAAAATCAGTCTTGAGATATTTCTTGACCCAGTCTTGACGTTTCAGCTTGTGTGTCTTGTTCAGTGGTGGTCGTCTTTCAGCCTTTCTTACCTTGGCCATGTCTCTGAGTATTGCACACCTTGTGCTTTTGGGCACTCCAGTGATGTTGCAGCTCTGAAATATGGCCAAACTGGTGGCAAGTGGCATCTTGGCAGCTGCACGCTTGACTTTTCTCAGTTCATGGGCAGTTATTTTGCGCCTTGGTTTTTCCACACGCTTCTTGCGACCCTGTTGACTATTTTGAATGAAACACTTGATTGTTCGATGATCACGCTTCAGAAGCTTTGCAATTTTAAGAGTGCTGCATCCCTCTGCATGATATCTCACTATTTTTGACTTTTCTGAGCCTGTCAAGTCCTTCTTTTGACCCATTTTGCCAAAGGAAAGGAAGTTGCCTAATAATTATGCACACCTGATATAGGGTGTTGATGTCATTAGACCACACCCCTTCTCATTATAGAGATGCACATCACCTAATATGCTTAATTGGTAGTAGGCTTTCGAGCCTATACAGCTTGGAGTAAGACAACATGCATAAAGAGGATGATGTGGTCAAAATACTCATTTGCCTAATAATTCTGCACTCCCTGTATACATATATATTAATGTGTTAATATGGGCACATATAAACACATAAATGTATCTGTATATATTAATATACAAATATATATATATTTTTTTCAGCCCATCGCTGATCAATTTACCCCCCTTCATCAAGATTTTTTGCCGTGTCTCAGAGCATGAGAACGAGGCTCCCATTGGAACCAATGGAAGTGCTCTCTCGCAAGCGCAAAGCTTCCCTGCAAATATAGTGCTCATGAAAGCACAATTTTGCGCTCGACTCGTAATGTGGCCCTACCTGGTTTAATAAATTCTGATACTTTTACTACCATTCTACACACTCTTAAATCTAAAGTAAAATAATATAATTTTATGGGTTAGTTTGAAAACATGTACATTTAATAGCTAGCAATAAGTTCTAACAAAGGATTGGTTCTTTCCTTTACCTTATATGAAAGTTATCAAAACACAGAGCCACAATATAAGAATAATATTAAAAATAAGAGAGAAAAAAGAGAAGATTTATATTTAAGTCATGCTACATCTCTTTCATTTTCCTTCTCTTTTAAATTTTACAGAAACTATTTCAAACCAGGCATTCACTGTATGAAGGGCTAAGGTCAGGAATAACTGTAATGTTTAATTAAGCTATTGTGAATGATTTTCTTTTGAACCACATTAACAAAAAACTCAACACTTGAATCCTAATTTAATTTAAGGATTTAATGTTGCTCCATATTTCTTTTGTTACCCACCTTATTACAAATGTTTCCTCTTTGTTTCTTTGGTTACAGTATAAGTAACAACAGATGGAAATAAACTAATACAGTCAATTATAATTAATTCAGATGTTTAATTTACTATATGCTTTTATTGTAGACCTGTGTTTTTCAACAGCCTGGCCCTCACCTATTACCGGGCTGTGCCAGCCTTGCTGGTGGGCTGTGAGCGTTACCCAACATACCCCTGCTGTTTGCTCTGACAGGCCCTCTGCTCCACACATCTGAAATAATTGACAGGACTGTTAGCTTGCTGTGCACTTGTAGGCAATTCAGTCGGTGGACAATGTGTCTACTCATTCCAGTCTGAGAGTGCAGACAATTCATATGTATGTGCATAGGGAAATTACAAAAGCCTGTGTCACCCTGGTGGTTCAGTTTGTATGTTTGAAAGCATGCATTGTGTGGCTGCTGGTTAGGGAGCCTAGAGGGAAGAGAGCTTGACGTGGTCCTGGGCTTAAACCATTTGGTGCCAAATGCAACTAACTCTCCCATTTTTTATTTTAATTATTACTGTTTGCTTGCTAGAGAGTGCCCAACTTTATGTGTGCTGTGTTGATGATTTTGTTCTATAATTTTCCCTATAGGCTTGTCATCCAGGGTGGTTGGGGGTTAACTGCCTGAATAGCTGGAAATGGTACAGCTGTCTGTAAGTATTCAGGGCTGTGGATTTTACAGTAACTTAGGAATTGCACCCAGTCCAGTCTGAGAGTACAGTTCATTTCTGTGTTTTACACACACACACACATATATATATATATATATATATATATATATATATATATATATATATATATATATATATATATATATATTTATTCCAGTTTAACGACAGCACTCACTGGATTTTGTAAAAAATTACTTTTATTTCAAGATATAAAAAAGTCCCATGACGTTTCGGTGCCCAACAGGCACCTTTATCAAATGGTTTCACCCAGCATGTAGGCAGATGTTAAGTCCTGGCATTCTGGAGGTCAGTTAAAAAGTAGAAAATGCAGCAGCCTTAAATATCTTACATGTCTCCTTAATCAGAGTGAGAGACGCCGTTTCTCGGCTCTGGGCGCACGTGCCTGTGTGGCAACACCCCTTCCGGTCTGTCTGCTCGTAGCCCATTGGATTGCGTTATGCTCATAGCATCATAGCAAGAGACACCCATTGTAGGTGTAAAGAGCACGTACATGGCTAATTTGCATAAGACAAGCTGCGCATGTCATTGCGGTGGGTCGAAAGTGTATCAACTTGTAAGCGTTGCTGCAATTAAAAAACTGCAAATGTTTATAAATGTAAACAAAAGCATGCACTGTACACGGTAATGATTCCAGACATATGCATCGATAGATGTTCTCATCCTTAGACGATTAGGAATGCGGTAACTGTTCAATTGCGATACGAGGTATTAGGAGACCAAATTGTGTAATGTCATCACTGGTAGTATTGGATATTACACAAACCTAGACAACCAAACAGATTATTTGTGGTTTAACACCATGGAGAGAATGTGTACAAACTAGAAACACATCATGGTGATATGGGAACTTAACTAATAAATGCCCTAAAGTCCATCTTGACATTAAGTCCTCTTGGTTCAACTGTATCCATGGTATAAATCCATTTAGATTCAAGTTGTAACAGGCACCTCCGCCGGTCACCCCCTCTTGTCATAGAGGGGATATGATCAATTATCATAGTTTTAAGGCTAGAGATGCTGTGTTTTTGATTGGCAAAATGCCAGGCCACCAGCTGGTCAGATGATCCGTGTTTGATGGCCTACCTGATGGCATGGCGATGATTGGCCTTTCTCGCCCTAAAGGTGGTTATTGTTTTACCCACGTAGAACAGGGAGCATGGACAGATGAGCATATACATCACATAAGTGCTGTTACACGACAATCTATGTCAGATTTTATATCTTCTGCTGGTGTGGGGATGTTGGAACATATTCCCTGTTAGCATCCCATTACAGGTAATGCAATATCCAAATTTAAAGCATCCCAGTCATGTGGATTTAAGACATGTTTCCTTCTGGTAAGATCCAATGGGTCTGTTTTAACCAGGATGTCTCGGATATTTTTAGCTCTCCAGTACCCCATCTGTGGTGGTCTCTTTTTCCACTGTGTCAGATTCTAATACATCTGTAGGATGTCCGATCTGTCATGAACAGCTTCATGTATGTGTTTATGAATTGGCGTATATGTCGTAACAAAATTTAGGTTGGCAGTATTTGTGGTTTATTTATCTTATTCCTTGTCAATAGGGTCATTTGAGTCTCATCGGCTAGTTTTACTTTTGCCGTGTCCACATCAGCAATCAAGTATTCTCTAGCATGTAGTTTATCACACATCATGTTCAATTGTTGTTGGAGGATTTCTGGTTCTGAGTTATTACGTATCACCCTGGTGAGCTGAGAGGAGATAATTCTAATTTTCTGGTGATTGGGGTGACAACTTGTCGATAGCAAGAGATAGTTTCTATCAGTAGATTTAGTAAATATAGAGGTACCAAAGAGGTAACTCCCATTGTCAACAATTTTAAAAATGTTGAGGTCAAGAAAATGTACATTGTGCAGGTCATGTTCCAACTTGAACCTAATAGGTGAGTTGGTACTTTTTAAGTCATATACCCACTGCTCTAGTTGTCTTGCTGTGCCAGTCCAAACTAAAAATAAATCATTGATATACCTGGTGTAAAAAGATATGTGTGGATGAGATAGTGGTTTCATGGTAAATAAATCCTCCAATAACAATTGAACATGATGTGTGATAAACTGCATGCTAGAGGATACTTGATTGCTGATGTGGACATGGCAAAAGCAAAACTAGCAGATCAGACTCAAATGAACCTATTGACAAGGAATAAGACACAACAAACCACAAATACTTCCAACCTAAATTTTGTTACGACATATACGCAATTCATAAACACATACATGATGCTGTTCATGACAGATCAGACATCCTACAGACAGAAAAGAATCTGACACAGTGGAAAAAGAGACCACCACGGATGGTTTTGCCCAGCAAAAACACAGTGTCTCTAGCCTGAAAACTATGATCATTGATCATATCCCCCCTATGACAAGAGGGGGTGACCGGGGGAGGCGCCTGTTACAACTTAAATCCAAATGGATTTATACCATGGATACAGTGGAACCAAGAATACTTAACGTCAAGATGGACTTTGGGGCATTTATTGGTTAAGTCCCCATATCACCATGATGTGTTTCTAGTTTGCACAAATTCTCTCCATGGCGTTATGCCACAAATAATCTGTTTGGTTGTCTAGGTTTGTTTAATATCCAATACTACCAGTGATGACATCACACAATTGAGTATCCTAATACCTCACATTGCAATTGAACAGTTACTGCATACCTAATCATCTAAGGATGAGGACATCTATCGATGCATATATCTGGAATTCTTACCGTGTACAGTGCAGGCTTTTGTTTATATTTATAAATATTTGCAGTTTTTATTCGCAGAAGTGCTTACAAGTTGATACACTTTCGATCCACCGCAATGACATGCGCAGCTTGTCTTATGCAAATTAGCCATGTGCGTGCTCTTTACACCTACAATGGGTGTCTCTTGCTATGAGACTGACGCAATCCAATGGACTACGAGCAGGTGGACCGGAAGGCGCATGGCCACACGGACACACGCGCCCGGAGCCGAGAAACAACGTCTCTCACTCTGATTAAGGAGACATGTAAGGTATTTAAGGCTGCTGCATTTTTTACTTTTTAACTGACCTCCCGGATGCCAGGACTTAACATCTGCCTACATGCTGGGTGAAACCATTTGAAAAAGGTGTCAGTTGGGCACCGAATCGTCATGGGACTTTTTTTTATATCTTTGCAATAAAAGTACATTTTTACAAAATCCAGTGCTGTCGTTAAACTGGACTGTTTGTATTTCTTGATCCAGAACCCTGGTACTTATCTACCCTCAATTTGAGGTCTTGAGTGCAAGCCTTTAAACTGGACTATATATATAAAACAAAATTTGGTATAAACTTAATTATGAGTGCTAAGGAAGCAATTTTTCAACTCTGTATATTACGTGACTTTTAGTGGTACTCTTGCCTATTATAAAATATTTTGGGATAATGTCTATGTTTATGGCACTGTTGAACAAATTGGTCATTTACAAACACATTATAATATTGATGATAATAATCAGCTTTTTTTAACATTAATTTAATGGACCCTTGTGAAATATGTTAGCAGTTAAAACTCAAACCAGAAATCCATGTCTGTATGTCATTTATATTGTTGTCAGTTTGTCCACATGGTCATTGTCAATAATCATTCATAAATGTATGTGCATTTCCATGAAGAGAAAAGACAGAAGCGCCACATGGCCCAATATTGTTTGATCCAGAATAAATAGATCTTAAGGTGATGAGTAAACTCACGTTTAGTAGAGCACCTCAGTTAGTGCTAGATATACGGTCTGGGATCTATTTGGTCACCCAGAAGACCAACTTCCTGCACAGGAGCTGATGTAAAGTGTAAAGCACCTCTCGTGGTGCTATAGAGGCATGAAGGGGTCAATTCAGTCACCCAACAGACTTGTAGCCAGACATCCAAATGGATCCAGAGGTGCAAAAGGATCCCACAATTGATCCAGAAAAGGAATTATTCCTCAGGAAAAGGATAAAAGATATATATCCCAAAGAAAGATGCAGCAAGTGTTCAAAATATTAAAAAGTGACTTTAATAAAATTGTAAAAATAACAGGCAACGCGTTTCTCAGCCAATGGCTGTTTCATCAGGCTTCATCCTCACATTGCAATTGAACAATGAAGCCTGATGAAACAGCCATTGGCTGAGAAACGCGTTGCCTGTTATTTTTACAATTTTATTAAAGTCACTTTTTAATATTTTGAACACTTGCTGCATCTTTCTTTGGGATATATATCTTTTATCCTTTTCCTGAGGAATAATTCCTTTTCTGGATCAATTGTGGGATCCTTTTGCACCTCTGGATCCATTTGGATGTCTGGCTACAAGTCTGTTGGGTGACTGAATTGACCCCTTCATGCCTCTATAGCACCATGAGAGGTGCTTTACACTTTACATCAGCTCCTGTGCAGGAAGTTGGTCTTCTGGGTGACCAAATAGATCCCAGACCGTATATCTAGCACTAACTGAGGTGCTCTACTAAACGTGAGTTTACTCATCACCTTAAGATCTATTTATTCTGGATCAAACAATATTGGGCCATGTGGCGCTTCTGTCTTTTCTCTTCATAGATTGCCGCTCCTGGATCCTGGCCTGGATCATCACAGATAGCTGCCTCCCATCCCAATAGAGAGTTTCACTTTATTATCACTGTGTTTGTTTTGATTGTTTATTATTTTTACTCTGTATCACATGTTATTGATTAACACTGTATAACATTGCACATTGTATGATTTATCACTTTTAAACCACATTGACACTGGTTTATACAGCACATCACCTTGATTTATCACTTTAGTATTTTTTAATATTAATCTATAACATTTAGATACATAAGTATAGAATTATTTGGTCACATCTTCTCTCTTACACTCAGGGCGCCCCCTCTCTTTCTTTTTATGTGCATTTCCAGTATACTGGAGAAAATCTAAAAATTAAGGGACAGATTACAAGTGGAGTGTTATTTAAAGCTGCTGTTCGAGCGTTAACTGCACTAGAAGCAAGCTTTTTGCATGCGTCTGGTTGCGTCCATATTATGAGTTGAGAGTAAATGTTTTTGCTTGTGCGTTAACCTGACAAGCGCAAAAAAACGAACATAGAATATTGCGCGTGCAATAACCTACTCCCCTGTAGATGTGATATAGCAAAAAAAGTTGGAAAAAACACCCAAATTGCACACAAACCCGATCTTATACTCTCAAGTGTGCTAATCCGACATGAAAAAATGAATATTTCACATTTCAATGTTCTTCACCTAGAAGAATATGTTCTATTTATCCATATCCTATATAATAAAAGGCCAAGTGTGTTTGTACGAAGCTGTCATGCGCAGTAGTGACTGCGCACAAGGACAAACACACCTGGCCTTCCAACTGACCTGCTGGCTTTGTGTGGTGGAGGAGTGGGCATGACTGGGCGGGTGCGACATGGACATGGCCGACGGGTGTGCAATGTGGGCTGGGCCGGGCGTGACGCGGGCGGGGCCGGGTGGGGCCAGATGCCGGGAGACAAAGAGCTCTAAAGAGGGGGGATAGAGAGAGCAGAAAAGGCAGGGTGGATAGAGAGAGCAGAAGAGGGGGGATAGAGAGAGGGAGAGAGAGAGACAGAAAAAGAGAGAGGGGGAGGGAGACAGCAAAAGAGAGGGGGAGAGAGACAGCAAAGAGAGGGGGGAGAGACAGCAAAAGAGAGGGGGGAGAGAGCACAAAAGAGAGGGGGGAGAGAGACAGCAAAAGAGAGGGGGAGAGAGACAGCAAAAGAGAGGGGGAGAGAGACAGCAAAAGAGAGGGGGAGAGAGAAAGTAAAAGAGAGGGGGGAGAGAGACAGCAAAAGAGAGGAGGGAGAGAGACAGCAAAAGAGAGGGGGAGAGAGACAGCAAAAGAGAGGGGGAGAGAGAGCAAAAGAAAGGGGGAGAGAGAAAGCAAAAGAGAGGGGGGAGAGAGAAAGCAAAAGAGAGGGGGGAGAGAGCACAAAAGAGAGGGGGGAGAGAGCACAAAAGAGAGGGGGAGAGAGAGACAGCAAAAGAGAGGGGGAAAGAGACAGCAAAAGAGAGGGGGAGAGAGCACAAAATAGAGGGGGGAGAGAGCACAAAAGAGAGGGGGGAGAGTGCACAAAAGAGAGGGGGAGAGTGCACATAAGAGAGGGGGAGAGAGACAGCAAAAGAGAGGGGGAGAGAGCACAAAAGAGAGGGGGGATAGAGCACAAAAGAGAGGGGGAAAGTGCACAAAAGAGAGGTGGGAGAGTGCACAAAAGAGAGGGGGAAGAGTGCACAAAAGAGAGGGGGAGAGAGACAGCAAAAGAGAGGGGAGAGAGAGACAGCAAAAGAGAGGGGAGAGAGAGACAGCAAAAGAGAGGGGGAGAGAGAGACAGCAAAAGAGAAGGGGAAAGAGACAGCAAAAGAGAGGGGGGAGAGAGCACAAAAGAGAGGGGGGAGAGTGCACAAAAGAGAGGGGGGAGAGTGCACAAAAGAAAGGGGGAGAGAGACAGCAAAAGAGAGGTGAGAAAGAGACAGCAAAAGAGAGGGGGAGAGAGCACAAAAGAGAGGGGGAGAGAGCACAAAAGAGAGAGGGAGAGTGCACAAAAGAGAGGGGGGAGAGTGCACAAAAGAGAGGGGGAGAGTGCGCAAAAGAGAGGGGTGTGAGTGCGCAAAAGAGAGGGGGGAGAGTGTGCAAAAGAGAGGGGGGAGAGAGCCCAAAAGAGAGGGGGGAGAGAGACAGCAAAAGAGAGGAGGGAGAGAGACAGCAAAAGAGAGGGGGGAGAGAGACAGCAAAAGAGAGGGGGAGAGAGAGACAGCAAAAGAGAGGGGGGGAGAGACAGCAAAAGAGAGGGGGGAGAGAGCACAAAAGAGAGGGGTAGAGAGCACAAAAGAGAGGGGGAGAGTGCACAAAAGAGGGGGAAGAGTGCACAAAAGAGAGGGGGGAGAGAGACAGCAAAAGAGAGGGGAGAGAGAGACAGCAAAAGAGAGGGGGAGAGAGAGACAGCAAAAGAGAGGGGGAAAGAGACAGCAAAAGAGAGGGGGGAGAGAGCACAAAGAGAGGGGGGAGAGAGCACAAAAGAGAGGGGGGAGAGTGCACAAAAGAGAGGGGGGAGAATGCACAAAAGAGAGGGGGAGAGAGACAGGAAAAGAGAGGGGAGAAAGAGACAGCAAAAGAGAGGGGGGAGAGAGCACAAAAGAGAGGGGAGAGAGCCCAAAAGAGAGGGGGGAGAGAGCACAAAAGAGAGGGGGGAGAATGCACAAAAGAGAGGGGGGATAGAGTGCAAAAGAGAGGGGGGAGAGAGCGCAAAAGAGAGGGGCGAGAGAGAGCAAAAGAGAGGGGGAGAGAGAGCAAAAGAGAGGGGGAGAGAGCACAAAAGAGAGGGGGGAGAGAGCGCAAAAGAGTGGGAGGGATAGAGAGAGAGTAAGGGGTGGGACCGCTGTACTGCAAAAAACGGCCTGTGTACACGGGCTTTAGGACTAGTATATATACATATATATATATATATATATATATATATATATATATATATATGAATTAGGTTTTTTTGTACAATATTTATATTTATGTCTATGTATATATACACATAATTATATATAGATATAGATACACAGATATATATATATAGGAATATCTATTTAGAAATACATAGAACATATTCTGCTATGTACAGAACATAGGAATGTGAAATCTTTACAGTAAATACATAGTTAATACCTTTATTAAAAATGAATATTGCATAAATATGTTTATGCAATAGGGGCTCCAATGCACTTATATATATGTCTATATATGTATACATATGTATTTATGTGTTTGTGTATATGTCTGTAAATACATATATACACATACAAATACATAAATACATATGTAAACATATAACACATATATATATATATATATATATTTATATATACATCTTTAGACATGTATATGTATGTATCTCTGTGTTAAAGCCCTTTGCCTTTGCCTGAGACCTCATATCTTTGAGCCCTTATAACGTTTTGTACAATATTTTTTTTTGCATAATTTCTATTAGATGGTGTTATTATGAGTGTAACTGTATTCTGTAATGTATTTATGATGTGTTTTGTGACACTTTTTTGTTTTGCGAAATAGTTAACCAGATCTCTGAAGATACCATAATCATTTTATCATAAATCACGATTGTGCTCAAGCGATCACATTTACTTTCAACTTTTAAACTGAGCAATAAATACCCCTTTTATAGCTAGAGCGTAACTTTTAGTGCTCCACTTGTAATCTTGCCCTAATTTTAAGCACCAAGCTTTCCTCATAACATTGCTTGATGACACCATGTGGTACATCATACAAATGATTATACCATATTCATGCATGTAGATGTAATTAATATGCTTTGCAGGTAGCGCAGTAAGACTGTTCCTTACTATTCATTTATGGGAAATATTATTTTTTTTGGATCGCAAGTTATTTTTACCTCAAAGAACTCCTGCCATATCTTAGCAAGCTGTGCATGATGGTCAATGCAGTTGTTTTTCCCTATGGATAAATTAAATGTAACACATTCTTGTCATCTCTCTGTACCCTTAAGGACTATGTTGATCTGTACTTATGACACTTCAATCTTTTCTCATATACCCATTGGGATAGCAGTACTGATTTAACACACTATGAGGCCCAATTATCAATGTGTCTACTTACCTGCCTTCGACGGCCCAATACGCCCGCCTAAGCTCGCCTACCATCGCCGCCGCGGACCTTAATAATCTCGCCAAAGTTATCAATAAATCTGTCAAACAGCCGCGCACCAAGTATGGGGCGATGAGCAGCGGACTGTGATAGTTATCACTCATCCGATCTCGTTGCTCTTCGGCTTTTTCCCAGCTTTATTGCTAGCCTGTCACTAAGCACCCACACTAAACTACACTGTTCTACCCCCTATACCGGCGCCCCCAGAGCCCCTCGCAACTAAATAAAGTTATTAACCCCTAAACCGCTGCTCCTAGACCCCGCGGCAATTATAATAAATGTATTAACCCCTAAACCACCGCTCCCGGAGCCCACCGCCACCTACATTATACCTAGTAACCCCTATCCTGCCCCCCCTATACCGCCGCCACCTATAATAAATTTATTAACCCCTATCCTGCCGATCCTGGACCCCGCTGCAACTAAATAAATTGTTTTACCCGATCCCAGACCCCTCCGCCACCTATATTAAACTTATTAACCCCTAATCTGCCCCCCTACACCGTCGCCACCTATAATACATTTATTAACCCCTATCCTGCCCCCCCTACACCGCCGCCACTATAATAAAATTATTAACCCCTAAACCTAAGTCTAACCCTAACACCCCCCTAACTTAAATATTAATTAAATACATCCAAATATTATAACTCTTATTAACTAAATTAATCCTATTTAAAACTAAATACTTACCTTTAAAATAAACCCTAATATAGCTACAATATAAATAATAATTATATTGTAGCTATATTAGGATTTATTTTTATTTTACAGGCAAATTTCAATTTATTTTAAATAGTTACAATAGCTATTAAATAGTTATTAACTATTTAATAGCTACCTAGTTAAAATAAAGACAAATTTACCTGTTAAATAAAAACTAACCTAAGTTACAATTACACCTAACACTACACTATCATTAAATAAATTATTCCTATTTAAAACTAAATACTTAGCTGTAAAATAAACCCAAGCGGCTAGATTTAGAGTTTGGCGTTAGCCATCAAAACCAGCGTTAGAGGATCCTAACGCTGGTTTTGGGCTACTGCTGGTATTTAGAGTCAGTCAGGAAAGGGTCTAACGCTCACTTTTCAGCCACGACTTTTCCATACCGCAGATCCCATTACGTCAATTGCGTATCCTATCTTTTCAATGGGATCTTTCTAACGCTGGTATTTAGAGTCGTGGCTGAAGTGAGCGTTAGAAATCTAACGACAAAACTCCAGCCGCAGAAAAAAGTCAGTAGTTAAGAGCTTTCTGGGCTAACGCCGGTTTATAAAGCTCTTAACTACTGTGCTCTAAAGTACACTAACACCCATAAACTACCTATGTACCCCTATACCTAGGCCCCCCCACATCGCCGCCACTCTATTAAATTTTTTTAACCCCTAATCTGCCGACCGCACACCGCCGCCACCTACGTTATCCCTATGTACCCCTAATCTGCTGTTCCTAATACCGCCGACACCTACATAATATTTATTAACCCCTAATCTGCCGCCCCCGCTATCACTGACACCTGCATATATTTTTTAACCCCTAATCTGCCGCTCCGTACAACGCCGCAACCTACATTATACCTATGTACCCCTAATCTGCTGCCCCTAACACCTATGTACCCCTAATCTGCTGCCCCTATATTTATTAACCCCTAATCTGCCGCCCCCAACGTCGCCTCCACCTACCTACAATTATTAACCCCTAATCTGCCGACCGGACCATACCGCTACTATAATAAATGTATTAACCCCTAAAGCTAAGTCTAACCCTAACACTAACACCACCCTAACTTAAATATAATTTAAATCTAACGAAATAAATTAACTCTTATTAAATAAATTATTCCTATTTAAAGCTAAATACTTACCTGTAAAATAAACCCTAATATAGCTATAATATAAATTATAATTATATTGTAGCTATTTTAGGATTAATATTTATTTTACAGGCAACTTTGTAATTATTTTAACCAGGTACAATAGCTATTAAATAGTTAATAACTATTTAATAGTTACCTAGTTAAAATAATTACAAAATTACCTGTAAAATAAATCCTAACCTAAGTTACCATTAAACCTAACACTACACTATCAATAAATAAATTAAATAAACTACCTACAATTATCTACAATTAAACCTAACACTACACTATCAATAAATTAATTAAATAAAATACCTACAAATAAATACAATTAAATAAACTAACTAAAGTACAAAAAATAAAAAAGAACTAAGTTACAAAAAATAAAAAAATATTTACAAACATTAGAAAAATATTACAACAATTTTAAACTAATTACACCTACTCTAAGCCCCCTAATAAAATAACAAAGACCCCCAAAATAAAAAAATGCCCTACCCTATTCTAAAATTAAAATAGAAAAGCTCTTTTACCTTACCAGCCCTGAAAAGGGCCCTTTGCGGGGCATGCCCCAAAGAATTCAGCTCTTTTGCCTGTAAAAAAAACATACAATACCCCCCCACACATTACAACCCACCACCCACATACCCCTAATCTAACCCAAACCCCCCTTAAATAAACCTAACACTAAGCCCCGATCGATCCAGAAGAGCCTCCGATGTCTTGATCCAAGCCCAAGCGGGGGGCTGAAGATGTCCATGATCCGGCTGAAGTCTTCATCCAAGCGGGAGCTGAAGAGGTCCATGATCCGACTGAAGTCTTCTATCAAGCGGCATCTTCAATCTTCTTTCTTCCGGATCCATGTAGTTCATCCCGCCGCCGCGGAACATCCATCTTCACCGACGACTTCCCTAATCTAACCCAAACCCCCCTTAAATAAACTTAACACTAAGCCCCTGAAGATCTCCCTACCTTGTCTTCACCATGCCGGTTCACCGATCGATCCAGAAGAGCCTCCGATGTCTTGATCCAAGCCCAAGCGGGGGGGCTGAAGATGTCCATGATCCGGCTGAAGTCTTCATCCAAGCGGGAGCTGAAGAGGTCCATGATCCGACTGAAGTCTTCTATCAAGCGGCATCTTCAATCTTCTTTCTTCCGGATCCATGTAGTTCATCCCGCCGACGCGGAACATCCATCTTCACCGACAACTTCCCAACGAATGACGGTTCCTTTAAGGGACGTCATCCAAGATGGCATAACTCGAATTCCGATTGGCTGATAGGATTCTATCAGCCAATCGGAATTAAGGTAGGAAAATTCTGATTGGCTGATGGAATCAGCCAATCAGATTCAAGTTCAATCCGATTGGCTGATCCGATCAGCCAATCAGATTGAGCTTGCATACTAATGACTATTCCGATCAGCCAATAGAATGCGAGCTCAATCTGATTGGCTGATCGGATCAGCCAATCGGATTGAACTTGAATCTGATTGGCTGATTCCATCAGCCAATCAGAATTTTCTTACCTTAATTCCGATTGGCTGATTGGCGGAGGTGTGCGGTCGGCAGAATAGGGGTTAACATTTTTTAATAGAGTGGCGGCGATGTGGGGGGGGGCCTCGATTTAGGGGTACATAGGTAGTTTATGGGTGTTAGTGTACTTTAGAGCACAGTAGTTAAGAGCTTTATGAAACGGCGTTAGCCCAGAAACCTCTTAACTCCTGGCTTTTCTCTGCGGCTGGAGTCTTGTAATTAGATTTCTATCGCTCACTTCAGCCACGACTCTAAATACCGGCGTTAGAAAGATCCCATTGAAAAGATAGGATACGCAAATGGCGTAGGGGGATCTGCGGTATGGAAAAGTCGCGGCTGCAAAGTGAGCGTTAGACCCTTTCCTGACTTACTCTAAATACCAGCGGTAGCCCAAAACCAGCGTTAGGAGCCTCTAACGCTGGTTTTGACTTTAAATCTAGCCATAAATAAATTCCCTACAAATAACTACAATTAAATACAATTAAATAAACTAACTAAAGTACCAAAAATAAAAAAACTAAGTTACAAAAAATTAAAAAAAAATAAGTTACAAACATTTCAAAAATATTACAACAATTTTAAACTACTTACACCTAATCTAAGCCACCTAATAAAATAATAAATCCCCCCAAAATAAAAAAATGCCCTACCCTATTCTACATTAAAAAGTTAACAGCTCTATTACCTTACCAGCCCTTAAAAGGGCCTTTTGCGGAGCATACCCCAAAGAAATCAGCTCTTTTGCCTGTAAAAAAAAAATACAACCCCCCCATCATTAAAACCCACCATCCACATACCCCTACTCTAACCCAAACCCCCCTTAAATAAACCTAACACTACCCCCCTGAAGATCATCCTACCTTTAGCCGTCTTCAGCCAGCCGACCACCGATGGAACAGAAGAGGACATCCGCAGTGGCCGAAGTCATCATCCAAGGGGCACTGAAGAAGTCTTCCATCCGAATGAAGTCATCATCTAAGGGGCGCTGAAGAAGTCTTCCATCCGATTGAAGTCATCATCCAGGCAGCATCTTCAATCTTCATCCATCCGGAGCCATCTTCAGACGAGCCGACGTGGAGCCATCCTCTTCTACCGATGGACTAACAACGAATGACGGTTCCTTTAAGTGATGTCATCCAAGATGGCGTCCCTCGAATTCCGATGGGCTGATAGGATTCTATCAGCCAATCGGAATTAAAGTAGGAAAAATCTGATTGGCTGATTTAATCAGCCAATCAGATTGAGCTCACATTCTATTGGCTGTTCCGATCAGCTAATAGAATGCGAGCTAAATTGCCTGTAAAATAAAAATAAATCCTGGGGGCGGAGCTTGGCCGTGCTAGAACATGGCCGCAGTGTGAGTGAGCTCCGGAGCAACTCTTCCTCATTAACCGGTCTCTGAGCCCTTTTTAACCTGGCAAGGTGACAAAATATGCCCTGAGAAACATAGCACCCCAAAATGCATCTAGAATAGGCCAGCTCTAGAGGAAGCACTGACGCTGCAAACCGGAGAGAAAAACCGCATGCATCCTATACACGGAGTAACTACAGCATGTAGAGCCGAAAACCTTTTCAAAGAGCTCCGGTGGCGACCAACATCTCTCTCCCCCTCTATAGAGACACCGATCACAAACATGTAAAAAGAAGGAGGATATCCCATGTGACAAAGTCCCGGTCGCAATTTTAACCGCACATAATCCACTAACGACCCCACTTACAGAAAGCTGACGCAGCACAGAACAGATGAAAAGCCGGGTGGTAAGAATTAATAGCATGTACACTATTACACCTCCTGTCAATGCCTAATAAATAACAAGAGCGGTTTAACACATATTATCATATATCAATCTACATAAGACTACACAAAATATCACTGGGAAGATAAGAAGAATAGGTTTGCCTCAACAATAGCATAGCTATGCCTACATCTAACTCTAATTCAATCTGATTGAACTAAGGCTTCCCAGAGAACAGCCTCATACCGGGAAAAAATAGAAAATCACTGCAGATAAACTATATCTCTTTGTGCATGGTGAAGATAGCAAAGTAATAACAAGTTAACATCAGCTCCATTAATCTCAGCACTCCCAACAGGGAGAAAATTTCAGAGCTCTACACACTATACACAAAGTAGAACCCAGAGTCTCCTGTGATACTATTTATTTGCTTGAGAGATAACTGTACTTTATAACAAGAAAATGTCATCTAGAAGACCAGCAAAACCTGACAAAAATGGGAAAGCAGCAACCCAGACATCAACTATGTCTGCATTCTTCTCTCCCTCAGAGCATATTCAGGCAGACATATCCCCATTGAAAAAGGACACAACTCTGCCTGTTTCTCCCCCAAAATCAGAACATATAACTAACTACTCTATCACGCAGCAACAACTCTCAAAGCTACAAGCTACTATAGATAAACTACCCTCCAAATCTGATATAGCAGATCTCAAATCATTCATACAATCTGAAATATCCACTGTCAAGAAAGAAATTGGCACGTTAGGATCCAGACTTGATGATCTGGAGGAGAGTCAGGAAGTTATCAACTCCATGCTAAACACTACAGAATCTGGTCTATCGCAGCAAGCCACTCTGATCCATTCTCTACAAGATAAAGTGGAGGACTTAGAAAATAGGAGTAGGAGAAATAATTTAAGGATTCGCGGAATCCCAGAAGACATACCTACTGAAGAACTCCAACCCTATTTAATAAGTATGTTCAATCATCTCACCAAATCCACCACCTTTACAGAGTCATCTATAGAGAGGGCCCACAGAGCTTTAAGGCCATCTGCCCCGCCGAGAGATGTTATAATCAGACTTCTCCATTTTAAAGACAGAGAAGCCATCTGGGCGGCAGCTAGGAACACTCATCCCTTGTAATTTCAAAACAAGGATCTGCAAATCTTCCAAGACCTGTGCCCATCCACCATTGAAAAAAGGAAATCACTGAAATTCCTCACCTCAACTCTTCAAGAACACCACATAAAGTAGAGATGGGGATTCCCTTTCAGCTTACTAATACCACATGCAGGCAAAATGCTAATATATAGAGAGTCTTTGGACTTGGACACTCTCTCGAAGGCTTTAGGCATTCATTTTAATACCCCATCCCCACCCTCGGAAGCAGAAGATACCCCATCAACTCTTCAAGAATAAATCATCCACAGAGCCACGATATAATTGGAACACAGTGACAAAAAAATCTAAGAAACAGGCTTTAACTCCTCACCAAAACCTTCCTCCATGAAACTTCACACATACCATATGTGCAACATCGGCTGACTTACAGATAAGTACTCTTTTATATAATTGTTTAGACTACCTGCTCTCATGACAAAGGGAGAGCTATAGATGTCAACTTTTTCGAGACCTCTTTCGCAGAAGAAAGACTGATAATATATAACTGTTTTATAGGTATTACACCTGTAAATTATATCCCATTCTCCAACAGCAAATACAGAATGTCAAAATATAACTGACCGAGACTGCATAATGTAGTATATGGTTCAAGCCTCATCTAGGGGGCAGTAATAATTGTTTATAGAAATAGTTGTAGAGTTGCTAGTGTTTCTGGCTATTTGCTTTTTATCTTTAGTCAGGTACTGAGTTTAAGCCAATGCCCATTTAAAAGGGGTCATTGGTATGGATTCTACTTAACTCCGGTTGATGGGGAAGAGTAGCCATTCCTCACCTTTTTCTTCCCCAAAAAGGAAGACAGTATTTGTTCTATTTTATTATTCTCTTTTTATTGTCATTCAAATAGAAATGTATTACAATGTTTCACGTTATTTCCTGTTTTGTTTCAATTGTTATTTTATGTTATGTTTCAAAATTGTTATGGGCTGGACAACCACACGTCACAACCTCTATAACCACATCCTAAATAAATACCTCTCTATGGCTATCAGATTAATAACCGCCACAACATCCCAGCCATGTCATGACCACACAAACTCCTAGAAAAGATGACGATAGGTCCATCAATTTCATATCTATAAATTCAAAAGGTCTTAATTCCCCCAGGAAAAGAACAACGGCACTTATTGACTTTAAACGCAAGAAGGGTGACATAATCCTGCTCCAAGAAACCCACTTTTTAAAAGGGAAAGAACCCAAAACGTTTCATTATAAATTTGGTAAAAGCTATTACACATCACATCCCCAAAAAAAGATCCAAGGGGTGGGCATTTTAATTAAAGCTGGGATACCATTCCATGAGATAGCAGTGCACAGGGACAGAGAGGGGAGATATATCCTACTAACAGGGCTTCTATATGGCCTACCTATCACAATAGTCTCCCTTTATGCCCTACACACTAAGCACCACTCTTTTCTTAAAAAGATATCAAATATAATCACAGACTATCAAAAAGGCATGCTACTAATAGGAAGGGACTTTAATATGACCTTCAACCCACTCATGGATAGCTCCTCAAATACATCCTCTAACACTACAACAAATATCAAGAAATCAAGCAAAATATTAAAACAACTTAATTGTCTAGATGTGTGGAGAACCTTACACCCAACCACTGTAGACTATACGTTTTATTCGTTCCCTCATAAAATATATAAGAGAATAGACTATATATTTACTGACATTACCAGTATGAGTCTAGCTAGATCAGAAAATATTTCCCCAATAACATGGTCAGATCACGCGGGAGTGCAATGGGCTTTCAGCTGGCCTTCCAAACCTCTGAAACAATATATTTGGAAACTAGATGATAGCCTTTTATCGGACCCTACTATCACCCTAAAACTCCAAACTCGCATAGAAGAATTTTTTCTCCACAATAATTATGCGGACACTTCTCTACAAAACAATTGGAAGGCACACAAATCTACCATAAGAGGCGAGTTGATAGCGTACAAGGCTCATATTAATAAACTAAAGAGGGAAGCAACTACTAGCCTCATTAAAGAAATATCACAATTAGAAGAGATACATAAAAAAAACACAAAAGATGATTCCACCCTACAAACCTTGCAAGCCAAACGTTTTAAATTGGCCTCTATCCTCAACAAAGAACAAAGTAGGAGTGCCTTTATACATAGACAACACTCATACATGGACTTAAACAAACCAGGACGCTCAATGGCTAGATATATAAAGAAAAAATCTAGGTCCATTTATATTCTTCATATAAGAGATAATAAGCATAAATCACATAAATCGACACAAGCCATAGCCGAAGCGTTTAGAGACTATTACCATAAACTATATAATCTGCCAAGACCAAACACCGGCCTATCCCCCGACACTGAATCCCGCCAACAAATTATTACAGAATACCTCTCTAGCCTGCGCCTACCAAAGTTGACTCAATTACAAAAAAAAGCACTGGAGGAACCCTTCTCCCTAGAAGAATTGCAGTTAGTGATTAAAAATCTCCCGAACAATAAATCACCAGGGCCCGATGGGTTCACATACAAATATTACTCAACATTCGCAGAACAATTATCCCTACATCTCCTACAATACTTCAATTCAATTGACTTTGCCCACCCCTTCCCAGACTCAGCGCTAGAATCCCATATTACTACACTTTTGAAGCCAAATAAGCCCCCAGAACTAACTACAAGCTATCGCCCAATCTCACTTCTAAATTCAGATACAAAAATATATTCCAAACTATTAGTAAATAGAATTAACGTTCTACTCCCAGACCTCATTCACCCTGATCAGGTGGGATTTGTATTGGGTAGGGAAGCTAAAGACAACACGGTCAGGGCTCTGAACACTATTTTTTATGCGCAAAGTCAGAAACTCCCATTGATTTTTCTGTCAATAGATGCCGAGAAAGCTTTTGACCGTGTTGCATGGGACTATCTACAACTAACACTACAGACTTTTGGATTCGGAGAAGGTATAATTAAAAAAATCTTCTCCCTATATACCCATCCAAGTGCCAGAATATTAATAAATGGAACTCTATCTGACCCAATCCAAATATCAAACGGGACGTTGTTAGGGGCAGCAGATTGGGGCAGCAGATTGGGGTACTTAGCTATAATGTAGGTGGCGGCTCTTTGCGGTCGGCAGATTAGGGGTTAATTATTGTAGGTAGCTGGCGGCGACGTTGTGGGGGGCAGGTTAGGGGTTAATAAATATAATATAGGGGTCGTCGGTGTTAGGGGCAGCAGATTAGGGGTACATAAGTATAACGTAGGTGGCGGTCGGCAGATTAGGGGTTAAAAAAATTTAATCGAGTGGCAGCGATGTGGGGGGACCTCGGTTTAGGGGTACATAGGTAGTTTATGGGTGTTAGTGTACTTTAGAGCACAGTAGTTAAGAGCTTTATGAACCGGCGTTAGCCCAGAAAGCTCTTAACTACTGACTTTTTTCTGCGACTGGAGTTTTGTCGTTAGAATTCTAACGCTCACTTCAGACACGACTCTAAATACCGGAGTTAGGAAGATCCCATTGAAAAGATAGGATACGCAATTGACGTAAGGGGATCTGCGGTATGGAAAAGTCGCGGCTGAAAAGTGAGCGTTAGACCCTTTCCTGACTGACTCCAAATACCGGCGGTAGCCTAAAACCAGCGTTAGGAGCCTCTAACGCTGGTTTTCATGGCTACCGCCAAACTCCAAATCTAGGCCTATATTTGCTGAGGCTGAGTGCTTGGAGATTGAACGCTTAGTCTTGACCATACAAGGTTTTTATGAGAGGGTGATTGATACCAGGAAGCCTGTCACTCGTTGCATCTATCATAAGGTGTGGAGGACTTACTTGTTCTGGTGTGAGTCGCATGGATATCCTTGGCATAAGGTTAAGGTATCCAGGATTCTTTCCTTTCTCCAGGATGGTCGGAAGAAGGGGCTTGCCGCCAGTTCCTTAATGGACAGATTTCGGCATTATCAGTCTTGTTGCACAAGAGGTTCCTCTTGTGAGCTTCCTGATGTTTAGTCTTTTGTTCAGGCTCTGTCTAGAATCAGGCCTGTCTTCAGACGGTCTACTCCTCCCTGGAGCTTAAACTTAGTTCTTAAGGTATTGCAGAGGGTTCCATTTGAACCTATGCACTCTATTGACATTAAGACTTTTTCCTGGAGGTCCTCTTCCTGTTGGCTATTGCATCGGCACGCAGAGTTTCTGAGCTGGGAGCCTCCTTATTTGGTTTTTCACGCCGATAAGGCTGTTCTTCACACTGGCTTGGGGTTTCTTCCCAAGGTTGTGTCTGATCGTAACATCAATCAGGAAATAGTTGTTCCTTCTTTGTGTCCTAATGCTTCTTCTCCAAAGTTCTGAAGTTTTACCTCCAGGCTACTAAGGATTTCAGACAGTCTACATCTCTGTTTGTGGTGTATTCAGGGAAGCGTAAGGGCTAGAAGGCCTCTGCTACTTCTTTGTCTTTTTGGTTGAGGAGCATGATTCACTTAGCCTACGATACACCGGGACATAAGCCTCCTCAGAGGATCACGGCTCATCCACTAGAGCTGTGACTTCTTCTTGGGCCTTACAGAATGAGGTCTCTATGGAGCAGATTTGTAAGGTGGCTACCTGGTCTTCCTTACATACTTTTACAAAGTTTTACAAATTTTAACGTTATTGCTTCTGCGGAAGAGTTTTTTGGGAGACAGGTTTTGCAGGCTGTGGTGCCCTCAGATTAGGGTCCGCCTTTTTGCCCTCCCATTTTTCATTCAGTGTCCTCTAGAGCTTGGGTATTTGTTTCCCACAAGTAATGAATGAAGCTGTGGACTCTCCTCTCCTTTAGATGGAAAACATAAATTATGCTTACCTGATAATTTTGTTTCCATCGTGGGGAGGAGAGTCCACGGCTCCCGCCCGTTGCTCCATTGGGAAGACCTAAATGAGGGAGAGGGGGAGGTATTTGAGCCTTTGGCTGGGGTGTCTTTGCCTCCTCCTGGTGGTCAGGTTTAGTGATGTCGCGAACCTAAAATTTTCGGTTCACGAACCGCGGACTCGAACTTCCGGTATTGTTTGCGAACGCGCGAACCGCGTGAACCGCACGAACCACCATTGAATTCAATAAGCAGGCGAACTTTAAAACCTACAAGGACTCTTTCTGGCCACAATAGTGATGGAAAAGTTGTTTCAAGGGTACTAACACCTGGACTGTTGCATGCTGGAGGGCGATCCCTGGCAAAACTCCCATGGAAAATTACATAGTTGATGCAGAGTCTGCTTTTAAGCCATAATGGGTCTAAATCAACTAACATTCCCAAAGTGGCTGTCTCAAAACATCCCGGACAGAAGATAGATTGATAGTGATAGATAGGATAGATAGATATACATAGATTGATAGTTAGATAGAATCGATAGAAGAGAAATAGATAGATTTGTTAGATATATAATTACCCTAATAATTTCTAATAATCAAACATGCGTTCTTGGACCCAACTAGCTTGTGTCAATTAGTACTTTTCTTAGCACTTTAATCCCTGTTTCCCCCCCCCCCTATCGGGGGAGTTCTATATGGCCTGCCAGATTACCCTGAAAAATTATAATAATAAGACATGTGGTCTGCTACCTATTTTAACGAGGTTGTGTTTTAAGTACTACCATTCTTAGCACTTTAATCTCTGTAACTCCCCCTATTTGGTGAGGTCTATACGGCCTGGATGATTACCCATACAAAATATAATAATAAGACATCTGCTCTTGGTCTGCGACCCATGGTAACTATGTTGTGTTAATTAGTAATGTCCTTCGCATTTTAATAGCTGTTACTCATACTCACCCTATCGGTGGAGGTCTATATGGCCTGCATGATTACCCTTACAAAATATAACAACCAAACATATGCTCTGGGACCCATGGTAAGTAGGTTGTGTTAAGTAGTACTGTTCTTTGCATTTTCATACCTGTTACAACACCAAATGGTGGCAGGTCTATCTGGCCTTCATGATTAGCTGCACCCAAACCCAAAAAAAAGCCGAGTGGTCTTAGACTAACACCCATGGCTAACTCTGTTGTTTCAATTAGTACTATTCTTAGCACTTTCATCTCTGTTACGGGCGGTCTACATGGCCATCATGATTAGCCAAACAAAATACTACAATCCAACCTTTGCTCAGTCTTCATAGGCCCTTCATTGTCTGTATTTTGATAGTACAGTTCTTATTATTTTTATAGCTGATACAACACCTAATGTTGTCAGCTCTATATGGCCTGCATTATTAGCTGCACCCAATACAAAAATAAATCCAAGCGGTCTTTGATTAACACCCATGGCTAACTCTGTTGTTTCAAGTAGTACTATTCTTAGCACTTTCTTCTCATCATCCCTGTTACTTCCAGGACTCTCGGTGGTGGTGGTCTACATGGCCATCATGATTAGCCTAACCAAATACTACAATCCAACCTTGGCTCAGTCTTCCTAAGGCCCTTCATTGGCTGTATTTTGGTAGTACTGTTCTTATTACTACATGGTGGTCTACATGGCCATCATGATTAGCCTAACTAATACTACAATCCAACCTTAGCTCAGTCTTCCTAAGGCCCTTCATTGGCTGTATTTTGGTAGTAATGTTCTTATTAGTTTAATAGCTGATACAACACCGAATGTTTTCAGCTCTATATGGCCTGCATGAATAGCCGCACCCAAAGCCAAAAAAAAGCCAAGCAGTTTTGCACTAACACCCATGGCTAACTCTGTTGTTTCAAGTTCTACTATTCTTAGCTCTTTCATCTCATCATCCCTGTTACTTCCAGGACTCTCTGTGGTGGTGGTCTACATGGCCATCATGATTAGCCTAACCAAATACTACAATCCAAACTTGGCTCAGTATTCCTAAGGCCCTTCATTGGCTGTATTTTGGTAGTACTGTTCTTATTAGTTTAATAGCTGATACGACACCGAATGTTGT
This sequence comes from Bombina bombina, assembly GCF_027579735.1. Classification (NCBI taxonomy): domain Eukaryota; kingdom Metazoa; phylum Chordata; class Amphibia; order Anura; family Bombinatoridae; genus Bombina; species Bombina bombina. Next base: position 675,249,393 of record NC_069501.1, on the reverse strand, counting down.
CAGCTCTATATGGCCGGCATGAATAGCCGCACCCAAAGCCAAAAAAAAGCCAAGCGGTTTTGCACTAACACCCATGGCTAACTCTGTTGTTTCAAGTTCTACTATTCTTAGCTCTTTCATCTCATCATCCCTGTTACTTCCAGGACTCTCGGTGGTGGTGGTCTACATGGCCATCATGATTAGCCTAACCAAATACTACAATCCAACCTTGGCTCAGTCTTCCTAAGGCCCTTCATAGGCTGTATTTTGGTAGTACTGTCATCCTTTTGAATAATAGATTACAGGAAAGGCATTGATTTTAGAATCCCAGAGATCATTTATATGACCCGTGAAAAAAAAATTCATTAGATACCCGTTACACAATTATTTATCCTCAGGCCTTTTTAATACAAGGGTCCCGGAGCCTCAACCGAAACAACAGCATGAAAGAGGAGATATGACATCCTTTTGAATAAAAGATTACAGTAAAGGCATTGATTTTAGAAACCCACAGATCATTATTTGCAACCGTGAAATTAGAAAAAAACATTGATTACACAGCCGTGACACTTATTTATGCTCAGGCCTTTTTAATACGAGGGTCCCGGAGCCTCAACCGAAACAACAGCATGAAAGAGGAGATATGTCATACTTTTGAATAAAAGATTACAGTAAAGTCATTGATTTTAGAAACCCACAGATCATTATTTGCAACCGTGAAATTAGAAAAAAACATTGATTACACAGCCGTGACACTTATTTATGCTCAGGCCTTTTTAATACGAGGGTCCCGGAGCCTCAACCGAAACAACAGCATGAAAGAGGAGATATGTCATCCTTTTGAATAAAAGATTACAGTAAAGGCATTGATTTTAGAAACCCACAGATCATTATTTGCAACCGTGACTTTAGAAAAAAAAATTGATTACACACCCGTGACACTTATTTATGCTCAGGACTTTTTAATACGAGGGTCCCGGAGCCTCAACCGAAACAACAGCATGAAAGAGGAGATATGTCATCCTTTTGAATAAAAGATTACAGTAAAGGCATTGATGTTAGAAACCCACAGATCATTATTTGCAACCGTGAAATTAGAAAAAAAACATTCATTAGACACCGGTTACACTTATTTATCCTCAGGCCTTGTTAATACGAGGGTCCCGGAGCCGCAACTGAAACAACAGCATGAAAGAGGACATATGTCATCCTTTTGAATTATAGATTACAGGAAAGGCATTGATTTTAGAAACACTGAGATAATTACTTGCAACCGGGAAATTAAAAAAAAATTTAACAGACACCCAGTACACTTTATTATCCATAGGCCTTTTCAGCAGAGGCTCCAGGACCCTCAACAAAAACAAGAGCAGGGAGCTGGGCATAGGAGTACAATGGAGTGTGACAATAATAATCTGAAGGTGAAGATTGCATAGTTGTGGCATTTTAATTTTGTTATCGTTTGAACTTAGTACTTGCAATGACCTTGCTCTGGTGAATCCATATCGCAAATGTGTTATTTAAGGCACTGTTTGTCTATTTTTTTTAATATCAGCATTTGGTAAATGAAGCTCAACTTAAGGCTGGTGAGAAACGACCTTTCTTCTGGCTGTTTGCAAATGTTGTGGCTCTGGACAAACATGTGAATAAGGGGCCATCAGCCATATTCTGCACGCAACCCCTTTGATGATTGACAATAAACATGTGTCACCTGCAAGCAGAGCTCGTTACTTCTGTCTAAATCATCTTCCTGGTATGGACAGGCCACTGTTTCCCACAGCAAGTACGAATATTGAAATACAAGATTGTCTTGAGTATGGTAGGAAACCAAAGTTTATTTAATTCTGTACTATCTATCACCACAAAAAATGAACTTCTTGAAGCAACGAAAATGCCAGCAATTTCATGTGCTTATGGATGACAAGGACGTCCTGTCCTGTGGTGCACAGAGATGGAGACAATTTTTGCCCTCCCTGTACACTACCCAGATGTCTCAAACATCACCAGAAACACAATACAGCCACTCTTGTGAAGTTCCTGGAGTGTTCCGGTAGCCATCTCTTTGCGCTCCTAAAGGAATACTTTATCAGTGTTTTTGTATACATCTGACAACAGCTTCGGAGACTGTGGTGATGCACATGTTATTTACTGTTGTTCCAGCTGTGGCAATATCAATTGGCATGAAAAAGTTAAGATTTGTGGGTGGCGGAGCCTATAGCTGTTGCGTTAGGACGTGTGTTTGAGGAGCTCCAGGTCTTACAAGTTACTTTGGAGTTAGTTTTCAACCTTAATTTAATTTTCTTTTTGGGATTCATAGTCACACTTTCTGGGGCTATCCAAGAAGAGCCTGGTAAAAGCAGTAGTAGTCACCCCTTATATCAACGGGTACGGAGACCTGTTTTTTGCATTTCCAATATTGCGCCGGTCCACAAACTAATCCTGAATGAAAAAAAAAACCTTAAAATTTGGACTAGTGACGCACATTTTATGCACGCTGTGGCAATTGCAATTTGCAATAAAAATAATCTGCTAACAACAACCACTACCTACGACCACACCTGACTCCTGGAGTCATGCTTCAGTTATTCAGTCAAGTTAAATTATTTTTTTTTTTCTTTATTATGCACAGCAGAGGCTCCAGGACCGTCGACAAAACCAGCAGCAGCAAAGAGGACATATGGCACCCTTTTGAAACAATGATTATAGGAAAGGCATTGATTTCAGAAACACAGAGATCATTAGTTGCAACCGGTAAATCGAAAAAAACATTGATTAGACACCCAGTACACTTATTTTTCATTAGGCCTTTTTAATAAGATTAAGAGGCTCCCGGAGCCTCAACCGAAACAACAGCATCAAAAAGTACATATGGCGGGGCGGAGCCAACTGCCGAACAGGAGAGACGTCTTGAGAAAGAGCTCTCCTTCAGTTAGCTAATTTAGGCATATACTAGATAACGTTAGATCCTAAAAACTAACATAATATTTATACTTCAGCACCTCCAGCTATTCTAGATAGTTCCTAGACAGGATTTATGTGCTACACTGACTGGGGGAAAATCACAACGGGAGCCCGCTCCGCAGCAGCCACACCACCTTCGGCAAGCTGATCCTACATAAGAGGCTTCAGAAATTGGGAACATCTGCAATCAGCGGTACACCTTTTTTGCTTGCCCAGTTTACCTGCAATTACTGCCCGGAGGGTCGGGGCTCCGCTCCGGAGCAGCAGACTAACACAGCAGCCAAGTCTACAGCACGGAGAAGCCGGATTGTCATCTAACCACTGGATTTCCTCTCCGCAACGGCCACAGCGACTACGCCTGTAAGATTTCCGAATCTGGAGCTAGATTGGCTCACAACCGGACCACTGCGGAGTATCAAGGGACTCTGAAGCAATTCTTGTGGGCCGCATCTTCCTCACACTACTTTGGCACGAACAGCCGCCATTACAATCCGGGTGGGCCATAAGCGCATTATAAGGAAGCACTAACTGCACCAACACAACGGACAAGGAGAAAGGTAAGGGCACTCATATCTATTCAGCCCTATTATCTACTTATGCACGCCTGGTAGATCTCCCCTTCATCGAGATATAATTAGCTCTATTTGAAAGACACTACACGCTATTAGCAATTAGCGTACAGGCCTTATAAACTTTCTAATTGCCTGACAGAGTAGCAGAGATGCAATCATAGGCGCTGACCCTACTTACTAATTTGCACCTCTTTCTACTATTAAATTTACCTAACAAGTACAAATTACAATACGGCTGCAGCAAAAGGCAGGAGCCTTATATGTATTGGAAAAGTTTACTAGCCAGCTACCAGGATTAGCTAAAGGAGTTTGTTAAATGCTCTTGGTCACTTATACCTAGAGGTACCCATCTACACCACTTTAAGTGAATATATTTATATGTGCCAACCTCTCTCATTGCAAATCTTCATACAGTGTTAAAGATTGAAGGAATTACAGACTGCTACAAAAATTTTTTGCTTATGTCCTTTCTCATTTGAGCATAACACCTGATAACTCATTCCTGGGAACCTAGTACCCTTTTACTGCTTCTACTATTTGTTTTGTGTGTGTCATTTTTCCTGCTTCGTATAATAAGCATAATATAGCTCAGACTCTTACAACTAAACTTTAAAGAGTGAACTTAGGTGCTACCTCAACGCCAGTAAAAAAAAAAAAAAGCCCCGCTGAGGAGCACCTCATACAAAACTTCTTGACTTATTGTCGCCTATGGTATGCTCTCCTCCTCCCTTTCCTGCTGTCTGTCGTGGCAGTAGGTCATACCCCAAGTTCCCTTTCCCGTGATGGTCCTGTGAGGGCAACTACCCTGAGGAGTTGCGTACCTGGGTAGAAAGGGGGAAAAGAGAAAAGGAAAGAAGAACAGGAGGAAGAGGTCAGAGAAGAGAAGGGGGAGTTAATTACCAACACCTTCTACACCTAGAGAAGTGCTGAAGCAGATAGTTGTTTATACCTGACACATAAAATACTAAAAATGTCTCATTCTAACAGAAAGAAAAACATTGGTAAACATAATATAGGTCCAAAAAGAACTGTAGCAGACCACTTTCATAGTAAATTTCTATTAGAAGGGGATCTATCAGATGATGATTCCAGAGATTCCCCGTCTGGCCCAGGAGATGAAGAAATACCCCCTACTGGAAAAAAAAATCTATCTATAATTCTGAAGAAACTTCTCTTAAAGATCTTATGAATTCACTTTCTGCTAAAATGGACTCCCACCATTCTTCATTGAAGCAAGAAATAAGAACCTCGGTTGCAGACCTCAAAAGAGAAATCTCATCATTGGGGGATAGAACCGACACCCTGGAACATAAACATGAAGATTTGGCAACGGACCACTCTAATCTCCTTGCTTATTCTCAATCCTTAGCTGAAATGATATCTGACCTTGAAGTAAAGTTAGCGGACCTTGAAGACAGGTCTAGACGTAATAATATACGTCTCAGAGGTATCCCTGAAAGTGTTTTAACCGCAGACCTGAATAAATACCTTGAAGAGCTGTTTGCAGCATTAGTCAACTCTCCTCTAGACCAAGACGCAAAAATTGACAGAGCCCATAGAGCAATCAGACCAAGGAACTCTAATCAGGCACAACCGAGGGATATAATTGTCAGATTTCATCACTATACCTTTAAAGAAAAGATTCTTAGAGCAGCCTTCATGAATAAGGACTTACCAGATCCCTATAAAGAAATACAGTTTTTTCCTGACTTATCTACTCATACTCTGTCAAAAAGAAGATCATTTCAGCCTATCACACAATGCCTTCGCAAGCACTCCATTAAATATAGATGGGGCTTCCCAGTCAGGATTATATTCCAGCATGATGGACTTACTTATAACATATCCAATCTATCTCAGGGGATGGAGATTCTCACCAAACTAAACCTTTTACAAAATTCCCAAGCTTCAGGACCTGCACGTCAGGACCCCAAAACTCTTCAAAAAGACCCTCCCGCTAACAGCCCCACAATCTTGGAACCTACTTCTCTACGGATTGATGCCTCAGAGTGGAGCCCTAAACCCAGAAGATCTTCACCTGCCTCAAAGAGGCGAAACACCACCCAGCAGGACATTAACTCACACTGTCAAGCAGAATAATAATTTGACGGTGCTGGACATAAATAAGTACCATACTTCTACTTCTTATTTTAAATGCCATAGCAAAAGTTAAAAAAAAATATATATATATATATAAAGATGTTATATTAATTACTAAAGGTCGTATGTTTGGATCCTAATATAAAGGCTATCTTACTCACGCTGGATTACTCTTAGACACCATAATGCCTTTGTACACTCTGTAATAGCTAAAAGACATATTGTTATTGCGGCTCTGGAGTCTGAGCCGCCCATGTTCAGAATTCATACACTTTTATAATGGAGGATAACCCTTAATTCATATGACCCTGAACTGTATCCAGACATCCTAAATGCAACACTATGAAGTTCTGCTATTTACTAACATTTTTCTTTCCTTGCAGGTCTATTAATGAGTGTAAACTGATACTATATGTTTTCTTCATTGATAATGAAAGTTTGTTTATATAGCACAAATTTATACACTTGCTCCATCTAATATAGAGTTAACTTGAGTTTAAGTGGGAGATATACCTTTGCCCTTACAGCTTTTGGTCCTGAACCACCATTACCCTTAAGTCATCCCTAGCAATAATGGTGTATAGCCCTAGCTAAGAAAGAACTCAAGTCATCTCTAAGCCTATAACATATAAAATTGTAAGGTCATATTGTGTCCTAATGTCCTTCTTCCCTTTCAGGTCTACTTTTAATATATAGTAGAGACTAGGCAATTTATGCTTTAATACTGATAGATAGCCTGTATTCCTCTAGCTCATGTATCTACTAGATCTAATTTGTGTAAAAGCCACATCTCGAGTGCTGCTGTACACGAGTTTAAGGGCTACTCGGTCTCTAGGACTACAAAGTTCTAGTGTCTTCTAATATCTTCTTTTCTTTGTAAGTTTAACCCGAAAACTAAAAAGAGAGGATATATCTTAAACTACATAAACGAAAACTTGAACTTATATCACTAATACGGGCACTAATAATATTTAATTTGGAAATAAGTTCTATCTCTAATATTACCCACTTACTGCAGGACCATGCTCAACTAGGCATATGAATTATATTTCACTGAGCAATCTATCTGACCCTCACTGATTTCATAAAAGTAGAAGGGCGAGGGGAAAAAAAAAAAAAAAAACCCCGTAAGCATAGTATTCTGTCAGCAAAACATCTCACCATATATCAGACACAAACCCTGGACCTATATGCAACTTTGCCCTGTAATTAAGTAGTAGCGCACCATATTTTTACACACTGGGCTGGCATATAGTTGTTAATATTATCTTATCCTCCTTACAACTGACTAAGTGTTATTGCAGTGTATTCCAGCATGCTTTTCTGCCTTTTTAAAATATATACTTGTAACATATTTTTTATTATATTTTAGATCTTCATGTGACAAGGTATGAGCTATCGTTACTAAGGTTTTACTTTATCTGGTTGAGTTTGACCCGGATTCAAACCGGTCCCAAGTTTATTGTTGTTCAAATGAAATGTACAGTCTAAATGCCTAGTTATTATATAAGTTGGTTATTCCGCCCCCCCCCCCTTATTGTAGTTGGTAACCTTTGTTTCTATTCTAACATATAGAACGTGAACATAACTATACCTAAATCCCTAATTCATAGCGGTGCTTACCCGCTGAATATCCCCCTATTCCCCCCAAACTATTATTTGTTATCTTCAGATCTCCAGCGCACCCTGAACTTATAAGAATTCATTCCCAGTCCCTGTTCGGCCTTATTTGGCTTGTTTATTAAAATTTCATCTCCTCCCTCTCATATAATGTGAATTAAGTGACAGATTCACTCGCACAAATAGTATATAGCTTTGTCAACCTCCCCCATATCCCTATTTCCCTCTTCCCTACCACTTCCCCCCCCTTCCTTTTTTTTTCTTTTTTCTTTTTTTTTTTCTTCCTTTCTCTCTTTTTCCTCTTTCTCTCGCATCATGGAAATTAAAGTTCTCACCCACAATATCCAAGGCCTCAACTCCTCGACCAAGAGAAGTCTATTACTTTCCAACATTAGGAGACTCAAAGCTAATGTCATTATGCTCCAGGAGACCCACTGGACCAGAACCCCAAGCATCCCCTTCTCTTTTAAAAACTTTTCTACCAAATTAGAGGCCTCTCACTCCACTAAATCTAGGGGAGTGGCTATCCTCCTCAAAGATAACCTTCAGACTGAGAAAATATATACCGAGATAGATCCTGAAGCTAGATACATTATTTTTATATGTAAAATAAATGAAAGAAAATATACTCTAGCTAATCTTTACGCCCCGAACTCTAGACAAATTCCTTTTTTAAAACATGTTCTTAAGCTTATTGCCACACTTAAACAGGGAACGTTAATTATTGGAGGAGATTTCAATCTTGTTATGGATCCCCTTAAAGACAAAAAAGGGACTTCCAGACTAGTTCCAGCCCGCTCCACCAATTCTCTATCTACCGCATTTAGAAATCTTATGGCTCAATATAGCCTATATGATGTATGGAGAGTTATGCATTCCTCGGACAATGATTTCACTTTCTACTCAAGTGCCCATAAGATGTTTTCAAGAATTGATTTTATCTTTGTCGAGGCGCTCACTCTGAATGAAATTTATTCCTCCAGAATAGAAGTCATTTCATGGTCAGATCACGACCCTGTGATAGTCACTTTCTCCACTTCACAGGTTCCAATTTACAAAAAATGGAGATGCGAGGAATGGTTGATATCGCATCCCCTCACTTTACAGGAAGTTAAAAACAGTTTGCAGGAGTTTATTCTACTCAATGATAATTCACAGACTGATGTACAGTATGTGTGGGCCTCTCTTAAGGCTTACCTTAGAGGGGCTCTAATTAACAGAGCCGCTATCATAAGGAAAAAACAGGGTAGATCACTTGCTGAATTAACATGTGAGTTCAGACACCAAACCTCTATATTAAAAACAAACCCATCAGTACAAGGCGCGAAGACACTTGAGCTTCTGAAAGAAGAACTCAACAGATGCGAACTCGCTAAAGTACAAAAATCTCTTTTCAGGCTTAAACAAACCTACTATTATCATAATAATAAAGCTAACACTTTATTAGCTTCTAAACTTAGACTGAGACAAGCGCAGAGAACTATAACTTCCATAGCATGGAAGGATAAACTGGTAACATCTCCTATAGATATTGGAGAGGCATTCCGAGCCTTTTACACTAATCTGTATAGCCTGGCAGACGAGACCTCTGGTAAAGTCTACTCCATAGACGAAATTAGAGTTATACTGAATTCTTTGCACTTACCTGGTATAGATCAGGAAGCGACTGACATGCTAAGCTCACAGATATCCCTGACAGAATTAAGATCTGCGATCGCTCAGCTTAAGAGAAACAAAGCCCCGGGTCCCGATGGGTTCACAGGTCACTTGTACAAAACTTTTAGTGAAACCATTGAACCAATTCTATTGCGAACTTACAACTCTTTTCTCGACACTGGAATCTGCCTAAATGAATTTTTGGAAGCAGACATCATCACTATTTTGAAACCGGGAAAGGACCCTAGTCTATGTCAGAGTTACAGACCAATTTCTCTGATAAACTCTGATACAAAATTATATTCCAAAATTCTTGCTAATAGATTAGCTAGAGTCTTGTGTAAATTAGTCCACCCGGACCAAGTGGGCTTCATCCCAGGTCGGGAAGGCCCAGACAATACCCAAAGATTATTTGATATCCTATACGAAGCTGAGAAGAGAGGGATCCCCCTCCTGGCCCTGTCGCTTGATGCTGAAAAGGCTTCGACAGGGTCAGGTGGGATTATCTTTGGTGCACCTTGGAGGCTTTTGGAATTCCCCCACAATTTATTAAAGCGGTTAAAGTTTTATACTTAGCCCCTACTGCAAGGATCAGTGGTGTTGGTTTTCAGTCTGCCCAGTTTGATATCCTCAATGGAACCAGACAGGGGTGCCCTCTTTCCCCGATGCTATTTGCGTTGGCTATTGAACCCCTAGCCCAGTTGATAAGAGCAAACCCTGATATAGTAGGCATGGACTTTGGAAGATCAGCACACAAGATTGCGTTGTTTGCTGACGACATCACCCTATTGCTCGCGTCTCCATCTACTTCCTTACCAGCTGTTTTCCGCAGCTTGGACACATTTTCTAAATGTAGTTTTTATAAATTGAATTATTCTAAAACCGAAGTGTTACACATTAATGTCCCCGAATCTGAGTTAAAACTCCTGAAAAGAAAATATGATTTCCAATGGTCGGCTACTTCTGTGAAACATTTGGGCATTCACCTGAGCCCAGATCCGGAAATTATGATCCAGAAAAATTTCACAGACCGTATTCCGGAATTTAAGAAACTTCTTGAAAGCTGGGAATTCAGAGAATTCTCATGGACAGGGCGCATAGCGGCGGTCAAAATGTCGCTCATCCCTAAAATCACTTACCTTTTTAGGTGCATAACCCTTTCGGTCCCGAGACCCATACTGAATAAGTTGCAAAGCCTAATCTCAAATTATATTTGGAAAGGAGGAAGACCCAGAATCGCTACTACAACGATTCAGCAACCTTTAGACAGAGGGGGATTAGCCTATCCTAGCATTCTAATATACCACGATGCGGCACGTCTGGCTCATATGGTTGGGTGGAGCCTCAAGGGCGACAAGCCCAGGTGGTATGAGGTAGAGCAATCTTTACTCCCTGGGGCTCTTATACTTCAGGATCTCCCTTGGATTCCGGTACATGTACGTAAATCTCTTCAAATTGTACACCCTCTCATTGTGAATACTCTTTTGCACTGGGATTCCAGAAAAAATATGGAATCAGTTGCTCCACATCCCTCCCCACTTTATAGAATAAGACAAATCTTGGTCTCTATGTCTGAAACACACATAGGCCAATGGAAGGAGGCTGCTAATGAATCAGTTACATCTCTCTATAATGAAGATCTCCTCTTGTCATTTGAAGAGGCTAAGGCTAAGTTCTCTATACCCCCATCCCTGCACTTTGAATTTATCAGACTGGCGAGTATTCTCAAAGCGTGGGGACTCTCAGGTCAAACAACCAGACCTCTTACTAGATGGGAACAAAGATGGAACTTAGGCAAAATACTCAAAGGATCTCTCTCCTTTCACTATAATCTACTGATTACTCCTTCAGATAAAACCAAACATAGTCAATACAAAGCCTGGGAGAAGGAGCTTAGCGTTAACATGGAGATCACAGTATGGCTTAGAGAGCTAATTAATGCGAGGAAAATTCTACATAGTGCAACACTATGGGAACTTTACTATAAGATTACCACTAGGTGGCACTTTGTGCCGGTTACACTGAATAAATACTATCAGCAGGCCTCTCCCTTATGTTGGCGTAATTGTGGTCACTTGGGAACACAGGTCCATATTTGGTGGGACTGCCCTATAATTCGGAAAACCTGGGGATTTGCATTTGATGTTCTCAAATCACTAGACATAATTCTCTGCCCAACCCCTACAGTGGGTCTCCTGCATCATGAATTCCCGGCGATGTTGGAGTCTGACAAACATATTGCCTTGAACATTCTTATGGCTACTAAGCTGGCTATAGCCAGAGATTGGAAGCAAACCTCCTCTCCATCACCCAAAAAAATAATGGCTATAATAAACCATATCAGACAGATGGAGGAATTTGCATTCAGATATCTAAACAAGCTAGAACTCTTTCATGAAATTTGGAGCAAATGGAATGCACTACAACACTCATAGATGATAGGGAACTATTAAGTACATTACACTTTAAGGGACCCCTAAAAGCACTGAGGAAGAGGAATGAGAAACATTTTTTTTTTCTTTTCCTCTCTCTCTCTCCCCCTCATCTCTTCTTTCTTTCCTCTCCCCCCTCTTCCTTTGTTTCCTTGCTCCTTTCCCCCCTGTTGTAAAGCTACAGTACATGCCCATAGCCTAGAATACTTAATGCGACTACATATCTATACCAACTATGTAATTGTATCCCCTCATTTAAGATTATTATTGACTGGGGTACGCTGGAGGTCTAGAAATTAAGATACAAGTTTACTAGTTGATCCTATTTCTCTTTTAGCTATTGAGCTAGATTGTATCTTACCAAAAACATAAAATGAAAAAATGAGGAAAGAACATGTACAGATATATATCTTCACTACTTGATAAAGATATCTTGGCTTTTTCTTTTTATTATACAATGTACCAAGTATATTAATATAATAGTTCAAAGGTATTGAATATGCTATCACTGATCTCTGTTAGATGACAGCACAAGATATGTACCTTCTACATTTATGTTTTGCATTGTCAATTTGTTCTTGTTAAACCTATATTGTTCCTCAATAAAAATTTATTTAAAAAAAAAAAAAAAAGTACATATGGCATCCTTGTGAATAATAGATTACTGGAAAGGTATTGATTTTAGAAACCCGTGGATAATTTTTTGCAAACGTGAAATCTAAAAAAACATAGATTATACACCCAGTACACTTCTTTATCCTTAGGCCTTTTTAGAAGAGTCTCCCGTAGCCTCAACAGAAACAACAGCATGAAAGAGGACATATGGCATCCTTGTGACTAATAGATTACAGGAAAGGCATTGATTTTAGAAACCCGGAGATAATTTGTTGCAACCGGGAAATCTAAAAAAAAATGGATTAGACAACCAGGACACTTATTTATCCTTAGGCCTTAGTAGCAGAGGCTCCAGGACCCTCAACAAAACCAGCAGCAGTAAAGAGGACATATGGCATCCTTTAGAAAAATAGATTTCTGGAAAGGCATTGATTTTAGAAACCCAGAGATCATTAGTTGCAACCGTGCAATCTCTAAAAAATTGGATTATACACCAAGTACACTTATTTATCCTTAGGCCTTTTTCGCAGAGGCTCCAGGACCCTCCACAAAACCAGCAGCATGAAAGAGGACATATGGATCTGGCAGAGGAAATGTAGTGGGGGGAGGGGTTCCAAAGACGAAGGAAAACGAGGAACTGGAATGTGAGGGTATGTGCCGGGTCTGGAAGTTTAGCAGGGGAGCTTGAGGCGGGAGTTGCTGTTAGTGCTGCCGACAAAACCTATGATGGATAAGGCAGGCAGAAAAAAGGGAGGAGGTTAGGACACTAAAAAAAAAAAAATATCATTGAGACAGAGTACTGCATCAAATCGCAAGGACTGGAGGGACTGTGTAGTAAACTGAATGTTAAGTCTATGCAGCACTCTTCAGGTTGGAGTAGCCTGACATTGGAACCACTTTCTGTGGATTGAAACACAGAAATCTTGCTTGGATGGTGGACTAAAAGGACACAGTTTCTTTGTATAGAGTGGAACAAAAAAGGGTAATTGTAGGAATAGGATTTTTACCCTAGTTTGGCAGCTTTGCTGCCCTTTTATACACAGATGAATGAAGACCCCATTCGGAAAGGCAGCAGGTCAGAGAGCCAGAGGTGATGCAGCACATGCAGGTGTGTCTGCCAGTATGATGAAAAAAGGACTTCTCACAAGAAGCATCAAAATAATGTTGGTCCAAGCAAACCAATTTCCCAGCCCCAGAGGAATATTGTAGGTTGCATTATACAGCATGGTTGAAAAGAAGGTAGTGGCCCAATAACACAATGGAAAGGAACTGTATTGGATCAAGTGCCAGTCAACCCATCCCTTTATCTTATTAAATATGATGGATTTGATTGTGTCTATGGACTAGAACTCCACAAGGACGAGCGAGTGTCTGCTCTTGAAGTTCTTCCAGATAGAGTTGTTTCATCTCGAATTAGTGATGCTCACTTGGCAGACACAATGATTGTTAAAGCTGTTGAACACATGTTTGAAACAGAAGATGGTTCTAAGGATGAGTGGAGAGGAATGGTCTTAGCAAGAGCTCTCATAATGAACACATAGTTTTATATAACCTACGAGAAGGACCCAGTTTTATTTATGTATCAGCTATTAGATGACTTCAAAGAAGGAGATCTCCGCATCATGCCAGACTCTAATGATTCCCCTCCAGCAGAAAGAGAACCAGGAGAAGTTGTGGACAGCCTTGTAGGAAAGCAAGTGGAGTATGCCAAAGAAGATGGCTCAAAAAGGACTGGCATGGTAATACACCAAGTGGAAGCCAAACCCTCTGTTTATTTCATAAAATTTGATGACGATTTCCATATTTATGTCTACGATTTGGTGAAGACATCGTAGATGTAATATTTGACTTATTGCCAAACAGGTGGATTTATTAAATGTAAAATATGTTGACAAACCTGTCCACTTCTGTCCAATTATGTGACGCTTCAGATTCCAGGCAAGCCCGCAACCCCTTAAATGAAGTAACGCAGTTTTGTTGCTAAGAACAAAAAAAAAATTTCCTCATCAAAAGGAAACAAACCACGTTCTGTGAATTACAACTCATTTTGCATAATGGAATTTATCCTTTAGAAGGAAACTGATCTAGTAGTGGTGAATTCAAACAAAAGAAGCATGGATGCAAGAGACAAACTGGGCAAATTCTGTAAATTTTCAAAGTGGGGGAAAAAAGGTTATAAAAATGTAATTGTTGTATTTCTTAAGCACTCATTCCTCATCAATACAAATCCAGTTTGGTATATCTAACTACTTTAACATAGTTATCAGTATGTATTTCAATTAAAAGTATTTTTCCCAGTGTTACTTATGTCTTATAATGTGGGGAGTGTGGTGCTGCAGTTCAGTTATCCAGCTGCCCAGTGATGTAGGGTTTTTTTTTTCTTTGGTCCCTCTTGTTACAACTTTCTGATTCATAATATTTTGCTACTTTTTGTACCTGTTTTGTCAGAAATCTTGTTATAGTACAACAATTGACAACTTATTTCCATTTTTTTTCATCCCATCCCAATAAAAACGATTATTCTGCAAAAAAAAAAAAGAGGACATATGGCATCCTTTTGAAAATTAGATTACAGGAAAGGCATTGGTTTTAGAAACACAGAGATCATTAATTGCAACCGTGAAATCTCAAAAAATATAGATTATACACCCAGTACACTTCTTTATCCTTAGGCCTTTTTAGAAGAGGCTCCCGGAGCCTCAACAGAAACAACAGCATGAAAGAGTACATATGGCATCCTTGTGAATAATAGATTACAGGAAAGGCATTGATTTTAGAAACCCCTGGATAATTTTTTGCAAACGTGAAATCTAAAAAAACATAGATTAGACACCCAGTACACTTCTTTATCCTTAGGCCTTTTTATAAGAGGGTCCCGGAGCCTCAACAGAAACAACAGCATGAAAGAGGACATATGGCATCCTTTTGAAAAATAGATTACAGGAAAGGCATTGATTTTAGAAACACAGACATAATTTGTTACAACCGGGAAATCTAAAAAAACATTGAGGGTCCCGGAGCCTCAACAGAAACAACAGCATGAAAGAGGACATATGGCATCCTTTTGAAAAAAAGATTATAGGAAAGGCATTGATTTTAGAAACCCGGAGATAATTTGTTGCAACCGGGAATTTGAATCAAAAAAATGATTCGATGGACACCCAGTACAATTCTTTCTCCTTAGGCCTTTTTATAAGAGGGTTCAGGACACTCAAACAAAACACCAGCAGGAAAGAGGACATATGGCATCCTTTTGAAAAATAGATTATAGGAAAGGCATTGATTTTAGAAACCCAGAGAAAATTTGTTGAAAATGGAAATTTGAATCCAAAAAATGATTCGATGGACACCCAGTACACTTCTTTCTCCTTAGGCCTTTTTATAAGAGGGTCCAGGACCCTCAAACAAAACACCAGCAGGAAAGAGGACATATGGCATCCTTTTGAACAATAGAGTACAGGAAAGGCATTGATTTTACAAACCCAGAGATAATTTTGGTCAAATTTGAAATAGAAAAAAAAAATGAGTGGACACCCAGTACACCTCTTTCTCCTTAGGCATTTTTATAAGAGGGTCAGGACCCTCAAACAAAATACCAGCAGGAAAGAGAACATATGGCATACTTTTGAACAATAGAGTACTGGTACGGCATTGATTTTAGAAACCCACAGATAATTGTTTTGAAAAGTGAAATAGCCCCAAAAACCATGCTTGGACTCCCACTCCAGGTCGTTCTCCTTCAGCTTTTTTATAAGAGGGTCCAGCACCCTCAACATAAATAACTGCAGGAAACACCACCACATATGCCATCCTTTTGCACAAGCGAGTACAGGTATGGCATCCATTTTAGAAACCCAGAGATAATTGAGAGGAACCAGGAACATTTTTTAAAAAAATTTGCTGGGGCACCCATTACAGGTCGTTCTCCATCAGCCTTTTTATACCATGGGCCACGACCCGCAACAGCCACAACAGCATGAAACACCACATATGCCACCCTTTTGCACAATAGAGTACGGCATAGATGGAACACGGAGATAATTTAGAGCAACCAAGAGACGGATAAAGATGCTTGGTCGGTCCTACTCTTTCAAATTTGTGGCATTTTGCGTTCAATTTAATGGTCCACCAGATATAAGTGGTGTGCTAAGTTGTACAATTCGTAACAGTTTAATCACTAGTGTTATGTTCCTTATTTTTTTTATTTGAGTTTTGTACCCACAGAGCTGCAGCAGAGGCCAGAAACATTCGGAATGTACAAATGACTGAAAAATTGGGGTATTGTTGTAGCAACTGCTGTAGCAGCGGCCAGAAAAATCGATGTTTGTAAAACATTTATAAAGTGCCCTAAAAGCTTGTGGCTTGAACACTAGTTGTTGGCGGATAAGTCAAGCAAGTCCTCCGGCTTTATAAAAAAAAAAAAAGGCCAGCCTGTGTACCAGTTGTAGCCCAAGCCAGCTCATCTCATCATCAGGCCTTTTTTATTCAAATGTATCGCCCAATGTCAGTCCCTTCGGGATCCAGCCCTCATTCATTTTTATAAAAGGGAGATAGTCAAGGCTTTTTTGACCTAGGCGACTTCTCTTCTCAGTGACAAAACCTCCTGCTGCACTGAAAGTCCTTTCGGACAGGACACTTGAAGCGGGGCAGGCCAGAAGTTCCATTGCAAATTGGAATAGCTCAGGCCACAAGTCCAGCCTGCACACCCAGTAGTCAAGGGGTCCATCGCTCCTGAGAGTGTCGAGATCCGCAGTTAAAGCTAGGTAGTCTGCTACCTGTCGGTTGAGTCTTTCTCTAAGGCTGGATCCCGAAAGGCTCTGATGGTGCATGGGAGTTAAAAAGGTACGCATGTCCTCCATCAACA
Organism: Bombina bombina; assembly: GCF_027579735.1. Classification (NCBI taxonomy): domain Eukaryota; kingdom Metazoa; phylum Chordata; class Amphibia; order Anura; family Bombinatoridae; genus Bombina; species Bombina bombina. The sequence goes on along the minus strand of NC_069501.1, from coordinate 675,232,594 downwards.
AGACGTCAGGAAAGCGTCCGGTCCTTGCCGCCGTGGTCGTGGGAGGAGGAGGATTAATTTAATCTCTTCCCCTGTTACATTCCCGTGGTGCTGTGACATCACCCTTATACGCTGTGTAAAGCATAGTTTTTAATTTATTATGAAGATGCTCCATCCTTTCCGACTTGCGGGAATTTGGTAACATTTCAGGCACTTTATGGAGCGTGGACACCCAGTACAGGTCGTTCTCCTTCAGCTTTTTTATACGAGGGTCCCTCAACGGGCACGACAGCATGAAAGAACCCATTTGAACAAGGTTGGATGCTGAGCTAATCATGTCGCGTTCCTCCTCCTCACTGATCTCACTGATGGTATCTTCTTCCCCCCAGCCATGTACAACACCACGGGTACCAGACAGGGGACAACAACGAGCACCTTGGGATGACTGTTGTGCTCGGTCTTCCTCCTCCTCCTCAAAGCCACATTCCTTCTCTGACTCCTCTTCCTCACAATCCTCTTCCTGCGTTGCCGCAGGTCCAGCAAGCGATGCTGATTCGGCTGTTTGCGGGGGTGATGGACACCACAACTCTCCCGCTTCCTCTTCACGCTCATCTACTGCCTGATCCAGCACTCTTCGCAGGGCACGCTCCAGGAAGAAAACAAATGGTATTATGTCGCTGATGGTGCCTTCATTGTGACTAACAAGGTTTGTCACCTCCTCAAAAGGACGCATGAGCCTACAGACATTGCACATGGGCGTCCAGTAATTTGGCAAAAATATCCCCAGCTCCCCAGAGGCTGTCCTAGCACCCCGGTCATACTTTTTCTTGTTGGAGCAGGCGGTCAAACATTAGGAGTGTTGAATTCCACCGTGTCGGGCTGTCGCAAATCAAGCACCTCACTGGCAGGTTGTTTCGACGCTGGATATCAGACAAGTGCGCCATGGCCGTGTAGGAACGCCTGAAATGGCCACACAACTTCCTTGCCTGCTTCAGGACGTCCTGTAAGCCTGGGTACTTATGGACAAATCGTTCTACAATCAGATTACACACATGTGCCATGCACGGCACATGTGTCAACTTACCCAATTTCAATGCCGCCACCAAATTACTTCCATTGTCAGAAACAACCTTGCCAATCTCCAGTTGGTGCGGAGTCAGCCACTGATCCACCTGTGCGTTCAGGGCGGTCAGGAGTGCTGGTGCGGTGTGACTCTCCGCTTTCAGGCAAGTCAACCCCAAGACGGCGTGACACTGCCGTACCCGGGATGTAGCATAGTACCTGGGGAGCTGGGGGGGTGCCATAGATGTGGAGTAAGACGCAGAAGTTGAAGAGGACTCAGCCGAGGAAGAGGTTAGGGAAGAGGATGGAGTAGGAGGAGTAGAGGAGGTAGCAGCAGGCCTGCCTGCAAGTCGTGGCGGTGTCACCAACTCTTCTGCAGAGCCACACATTCCATGCTTGTCAGAAGTCAGCAGGTTAACCCAATGCGCAGTGTAGGTGATATACCTGCCCTGACCATGCTTTGCAGACCAGCTATCCGTGGTCATATGGACCCTTGCCCCAACGCTGTGTGCCAGACATGCCATAACTTCCTTTCTCACAACAGAGTACAGGTTTGGGATTGCCTTTTGTGAAAAGAAATTTCTGCCAGGTACCTTCCACTGCGGTGTCCCAATAGATACAAATTTTTTGAAAGCATCAGACTCCACCAGCTTGTATGGTAAAAGCTGGCGGGCTAAGAGTTCAGACAAGCCAGCTGTCAGACGCCGGGCAAGGGGGTGACTTTGAGAAATTGGCTTCTTACGCTCAAACATGTCCTTGACAGACACCTGACTGTGGGCAGATGACCAGGAACTGCTACGTAAGAGAGACTGAGTGGAGGATGGTTGAGAGGGAGCAAGGAGGACAGCACTGGTTGACGTGGCTGATGATGCTGGAGCAGGAGGAGGAGGGCGGCTTTCACTTTGTGTGCTGCTTCTACTCATGTGTTCTTCCCATCGGCCTTTGTGATGGGAGACCATGTGCCTTCGCAAAGCAGTTGTACCTAGGTGGCTGTTGGACTTCCCACGACTCAGTTTCTTTTGGCAAAGGTTGCAAATGGCATCGCTGTTGTCAGAGGCAGACACACAAAAAAAATGCCACATTGCTGACCTCTGCGATGACGGCATTCTGGTGGTGGCAACAGCATGCGTTGATGGGCGTTGGCAGGCTGTCTGGCTGACCCCTGGTGACGATGCATGCTGTCTGACTGTGCCACTAGCTCCTTGAGACGACCTCCTCGTGCTTCCAAATCGTCTCCTCCTCCTCCTCCTCTTTGTCTCCCCATCTGAACTTTCCCCCTCTTCTTCTTCTCTTCTAGCAGGCACCCACGTGACATCCACCGACACATCATCATCAACCGCTTCACTTGTATCTGAAACATCAAGAAAGGAAGCAGCAGCGGGTACAACATCATCATCATAATCACACCGTACCTCCATGTCGGTAATGCTGCCTGACTGAGACTGATCACTATTATCTACATCCTCTGTCAATGATGGTTGCGCATCACTCATTTCTTCAAAATGATGTGTCAATAACTCCTGTGACAGATCAAGTGAAGCGGCTGTGGTGCTAGTGTTGGTGGTGGCGACAGGCGGCGGAGTGGCACTGGTCACTTGAGACCTGCCCAAAGCACAGCTGGACTTAGATGGTGCGTCAAGGTTAGAAGGACTAGCATCGGAAGCTGAATAAGATTGGGTTTCCTGTGTTAGCCATTCAACTAGGTCCTCCTCAGAAGTTTTTGCATCCCCCCTGGTACCCGGCGTCTGAACAATGTGCATATTTGTAGGGTCTAAAGGAATCACAGCACCACGACCACGACCACAGAACCTGTGGGGTGGCCTGCCTCTGCCTGTCATTTTTTTTTAAATGGACACTAACAATACTATTACACCAATTGACTGGTGGCACTGTGAAAATGGGCACAGTATACGCTGTGAGACTGACAACAACAAAAAAGACAGATGTTTTAAAAATCAAAAATTGTTAATTTTTTGAAATATTACTAGTACTGTGGCAACAAATATGATTGTTTGGCACTATTTGGCAAATGAGCCTGTCTGGCACACTCGCTGGGAGAAAGGAAACTGCAATTCAATGGCACTAGGAGACTGAAGAATCACAGTCAAAACATTTATGATTAACAAAAATTCCAATCCTGTTACAATAAATATGAGTGGTGGCACTAATTGGCTAGTTGGGACTGGCACACAGGCATTCAGGCAGGAGGAAAATGCAATTCAAGGGCACTAGTAGACTGCAGATTGACAGTCAAAACAGTGTTGATTGACAAATTTTGCAATACTGTTAAAAGAAATATGATTGCTAGCACTAATTGGATAGTTGGGCCTGGCACACAGGCTGGCAGGCAGTAGAAAAGTGCAATTCAATGGCACAAGCAAAATGAGGATTCAGATCAACAATCAAGATTTTTTTTATTTTAATTAGTAACTATACTGTGACAACAATTAGGATTGGTGTAAATAGTTGGCAAGACGGCCTGGCACAAAAGGATGGCAGGCAGGAGGTAGATGCAATTCAAGGACACTAGGAGACTGATTAATGACAGTCAAAACAGTGATGATTGACAATTTTTGCAATACTGTTAAAAGAAATATGATTGCTGACAACAATTGGCTAGGTGGGCCTGGCTCACAGCAGGCTGCAAGGCAGGAGGAAAGTGCTATTCAATGGCACCAGCAAACTGAGGTTTCAAATCACAGCAACTATTACCAAAAATTTTAATTTTTAATTATTAGAATACTGTCACAACAAATATGATTGGTGTAAATATTTTTTAAGTAGGCCTGGCACACAGGCTTGGAAGGCTGTAGAAAAGTGCTATTCTAGGGCACGAGCAAACTGAGGATTAAGATCATCAACAATAAAGATTTTTTTAATTGTAATTAGTAACTATACTGTGACAAAAAATTAGGATTGGTGTAAATAGTTGGCAAGACGGCCTGGCACAAAAGGATGGCAGGCAGGAGGGAGATGCAATTCAAGGACACTAGGAGACTGATTACTGACAGTCTAAACAGTGATGATTGACAATTTTTGCAATACTGTTAACAGAAATATGATTGCTGACAACAATTGGCTAGGTGGGCCTGGCTCACAGCAGGCTGCAAGGCAGGAGGAAAGTGCTATTCAATGGCACCAGCAAACTGACGATTCAAATCACAGAAACTATTACCAAAAATTTTAATTTTTAATTATTAGAATACTGTCACAACAAATATGATTGGTGTAAATATTTTTTAAGTAGGCCTGGCACACAGGCTTGGAAGGCTGTAGAAAAGTGCAATTCAAAGGCACGAGCAAACTGAGGGTTAAGATCATCAACAATAAAGATTTTTTTAATTGTAATTAGTAACTATACTGTGACAAAAAATTAGGATTGGTGTAAATAGTTGGCAAGACGGCCTGGCACAAAAGGATGGCAGGCAGGAGAAAGATGCAATTCAAGGACACTAGGAGACTGATTACTGACAGTCTAAACAGTGATGATTGACAATTTTTGCAATACTGTTAACAGAAATATGATTGCTGACAACAATTGGCTAGGTGGGCCTGGCTCACAGCAGGCTGCAAGGCAGGAGGAAAGTGCTATTCAATGGCACCAGCAAACTGACGATTCAAATCACAGCAACTATTACCAAAAAATTTAATTTTTAATTATTAGAATACTGTCACAACAAATATGATTGGTGTAAATATTTTGAAAGTAGGCCTGGCACACAGGCTTGGAAGGCTGTAGAAAAGTGCAATTCAAAGGCACGAGCAAACTGAGGGTTAAGATCATCAACAATAAAGATTTTTTTAATTGTAATTAGTAACTATACTGTGACAAAAAATTAGGATTGGTGTAAATAGTTGGCAAGACGGCCTGGCACAAAAGGATGGCAGGCAGGAGAAAGATGCAATTCAAGGACACTAGGAGACTGATTACTGACAGTCTAAACAGTGATGATTGACAATTTTTGCAATACTGTTAACAGAAATATGATTGCTGACAACAATTGGCTAGGTGGGCCTGGCTCACAGCAGGCTGCAAGGCAGGAGGAAAGTGCTATTCAATGGCACCAGCAAACTGACGATTCAAATCACAGCAACTATTACCAAAAAATTTAATTTTTAATTATTAGAATACTGTCACAACAAATATGATTGGTGTAAATATTTTTTAAGTAGGCCTGGCACACAGGCTTGGAAGGCTGTAGAAAAGTGCAATTCAAAGGCACGAGCAAACTGAGGGTTAAGATCATCAACAATAAAGATTTTTTTAATTTTAATTAGTAACTATACTGTGACAAAAAATTTGGATTGGTGTAAATAAATGGCAAGACGGCCTGGCACAAAAGGATGGCAGGCAGGAGGGAGATGCAATTCAAGGAAACTAGGAGACTGATTACTGACAGTCTAAACAGTGATGATTGACAATTTTTGCAATACTGTTAACAGAAATATGATTGCTGACAACAATTGGCTAGGTGGGCCTAGCTCACAGCAGGCTGCAAGGCAGGAGGAAAGTGCTATTCAATGGCACCAGCAAACTGACGATTCAAATCACAGCAACTATTACCAAAAATTGTAATTTTTAATTATTAGAATACTGTCACAACATATATGATTGGTGTAAATATTTTTTAAGTAGGCCTGGCACACAGGCTTGGAAGGCTGTAGAAAAGTGCAATTCAAAGGCACGAGCAAACTGAGGGTTAAGATCATCAACAATAAAGATTTTTTTAATTTTAATTAGTAACTATACTGTGACAAAAAATTTGGATTGTTGTAAATAGTTGGCAAGACAGCCTGGCACAAAAGGATGGCAGGCAGGAGGGAGATGCAATTCAAGGAAACTAGGAGACTGATTACTGACAGTCTAAACAGTGATGATTGACAATTTTTGCAATACTGTTAACAGAAATATGATTGCTGACAACAATTGGCTAGGTGGGGGCCTGGCTCACAGCAGGCTGCAAGGCAGGAGGAAAGTGCTATTCAATGGCACCAGCAAACTGACGATTCAAATCACAGCAACTATTACCAAAAATTTTAATTTTTAATTATTAGAATACTGTCACAACAAATATGATTGGTGTAAATATTTTTTAAGTAGGCCTGGCACACAGGCTTGGAAGGCTGTAGAAAAGTGCAATTCAAAGGCACGAGCAAACTGAGGATTAAGATCAACACTAAAAAATTTTTTTATTTAAATTAGTAACTATACTGTCTGACTGTGACAACAATTATGATTGGTGTAAATAGTTGGCTAGACGGCCTGGCACAAAAGGCTGGCAGTGGCAGGCAAGAGGTAAATGAAATTCAATGGCACTAGGAGACTGAATATTTGCAGTCCAAAAAATTATGTTTTTTTTTATTTTTATTACTGTTACAAGAATTGTGATTGGTGCCACTAATTGGCTACTTGGGCCTGGCAGACAGGCTGGCAGATATGAGTCGTGGATGGTAGGTAGGGCAGCAATTTAACACAGTATGCTGTGTAAGTGACAAAAACACAGGACTGATAGAAAATTAAGTTACATTACACTAGCAAAATATTTTAAAATTTTAGATTTTAATATTAAAATTATGTTAAGAAGTGCAATGCACATATGACTCTATGAGTGGTCGCACTGGCTGGCTGCTACATAGGGCAGCAATTATAACAACAGTATGCTGTGTAAGTCAGATAGACAGTTAGACACAGGCCTGATAGAAAATAAAATTAGATTACACTAGCATAATGATTTAAAGACTTTTTTTTGGAAATTTTAAGAAAAAGGTTAAGCACATACATATGAGTGGTGGCTGATAGCCTTGGAAGGGCAGCTATTAAAAACAGTAGGCTCTGTATGTCGGATACACACATGCCTGATAGAAAATACTATTAGATTACACTAGAAAAATGATTGAAATTTTTTTTTTTTGGGGGGGGGAATTAAAAAAAGGTTAAACACATATGAGTTGTGGCTCATAGACTAGGGAGGGCAGCAAGTAAACACAGTAGGCTCTCTATGTCAGCAAAACACACAGGCCGGATAGAAAATTATATTACATTACACTAGCAAACAAATTTAAACTTTTTTTTTTTATATATATTAAAATTAAGGTGAAAGAAAAATAGATATGCGTGCTGGGTGGCTGCCTGGCACAGACCAATTAACCAAAAGACTGAAAAAAAAAAGAGGTATATTAATGCTGAGTGAGCCTGACAGACACAGGCATGATAGTAAATGTATTTAGATTACACTAGAAAAATATTTTTTTGTGTTTTTTTTTAAATTAAAAATAATGTTATAAACGGATATTAACACTGGTGGCTGCTGGCTGGCACAGAGCAATGAACCAGAGTATATGCTGTGTGACACTGGCCTGATAGAAAATGAAAAAAAATTACACTAGAAAAATAATTATATTTTTGGGTTAGTTAAATTTAAACTAATGTTGTTAGGGAGATATCAGTTGTGGCAGTAGTCACAGCATATGCTGTGAGCCTTAAACACACAGCTGAAAGCCAGGCAAATGCTAATAAAAAAAAAAACGGAAAAAAAAAAAAAAAACGGCACGAAATATAGCCCTAAAAAGGGCTTTTTGGGGTGCTGTGCTTGCAGCAGAGATGAGTGGAGTCCTTCTGGACTGTAAATACACTAGCCTAGCTATGTTTTTCCTATTAATGTCAGGAGCAAAAACACAACACATCCTCTCATTAAAAAAGCAAGGTCGTTATGAGTCTAAAATGGCGGATTCCGAGTAGCTGGGAGTGTCTGTGAGGGAGTGTCTGATGTTGATTGGCTCTAATGTGTCAGGCGGCTGTGACATAAAGGGTCAAAGTTTCCACAATGATGACACATAGGGGCGGATCGAACATCGCCATGTGTTCGCCCACAAACGCGAACGCGAACAACCTATGTTCGCTGTGAACCGTTTGCGGGCGAACAGTTCGGGACATCACTAGTCAGGTTCTTATTTCCCACAAGTAATGAATTAAGCCGTGGACTCTCCTCCCCACGATGGTTTTTTATTTTTGAAATGTTAGGTTTTAGTGTAAGCTTAGGTTTTATTTTTATTTCACAGGTTAGTTTGTAATTATTTTTAAATAGGTAGTTAGTTAATAATTGTAGCTTTAATTTAGGTCTATTTTAATTATGTTAAAGTTAGGGGGTGTTATGTTTAGGGGTAAATATAGTCTAATTTAGGTTGTTGCGATGTGGGGGCCTGCGGTTTAGGGGTTAATAGGTTTAGTTAGTGTTGGCGATGTGGGTGTATGGCTGTTCAGGGGTTAATAGGTTCAGTTAGTGTCAACGATGATTGGGAACTGCGGTTTAGCGGTTAATAGGTTAAGTTAGTGTCGGCGATGTCGGGGAACTGCAGTATAGGAGTTAATAGGTTTAGTTAGTGTCGGCTATATTTGAGAACTGCGGTTTAGGGGTTAATAGGTTTAGTTTCTGCCAGCGATGTTGAGGAACTACGGTTTAGGGTTAATAGGTTTAGTTAGTTTTGGCCATGTTTGGGAACGGCAGTTTAGGGGTTAATAGGTTTAGTTAGTGTCGGTGATGTCAGGGAACAACGGTTTAGGGGTTAATAGGATTATTTAGTGATTTAGTTAGTGTCAGCGATGTCGGGAATCTGCAGTTTAGATTAGAACAATGACAAATTCCAAATATGAATAAATAATGGATCAGAAAATTCGGAAACTGATTTATTCATTTTCAGAATTTTTCAGGATTTTAGTTATGGTGCTGATTCGGAAATTCTGATGCATTCAAATCTCCGAATCAGCCAAAATTCGTCAAAAAAAAAATTTGTTCGAAACGAAATGCACATGTCTACATTATAGAGATCATCCAATCATTATTGTTTCACCTCCCATTCTCCAAGATGGCAACAGGCAAACATTAGCAGGACGTCCTTTTTTTTTTTGCATGTACTTTACTCTGCTCATTACAAGAAGAATGGAAAATGTTGGGAAAAAATAGAATAAAATATGAAAGGCAAGAACAGGTAGTAAAAAATGATGAACAGCCTCAATTTTTTATAAATAACTTTGTTAAAGCTGTTGTGAGTAACTTGATTTTTAAAGATCCACTCCTGGATTTAAAGCTTTGAAAGGTTAGAGAAATGCACAAGGTAACAGAATAAATTAGTGAACAAGAAAAAAGTGTCACAGTGAGGGACAATGCAGGAAAATTAACATGAATTTAAGACAATGCTGGAAAATTAACATGAATTTAAAAGAAGGGAATTGAGATAGAGTGCATAGAAATATATAAACTAAACAGCAACTAGAAACAAGGAGCAAAAAAGACAAAAGTGCAATGTACAAAGGAGTAAATGGGGTAAATGACAGGCCAGCAGTTCTTGGTGCAGAATGATGAAACAGTAAAATTTGTATGACCCTCAAGAAAAATATGATATTTTTTTTAGATAAGATATATAAGGTACACTGAAGAACACTATGAATAAAGGGACATAAAACCCATTTATCCTTGCATGATTCAGACAGAACAATTTTAAACAACTTTCCAATTTACTTCTATTATCAGATTTGCTTCATTCTCTTGTTATCCTTTTGTGAAGGTGCAGCAATGCACTACTGGTAGGGGTATTTAGCTGAGCACATCTGGTGAGCCAATGGCAAGAGGGATATAAGTGTAGCCACTAATCACTAGGTGGCTCCTAGTAGTGATATGCTGCTCCTGAGCCTACCTAGATACAGTATGCTTTTAAACTAAGGATAACCAAAAGAAAAAAACTAATTAGATAAGAGAAGTAAATTGGAACATTGTTTAAATTTGCATGCTCTATCTGAATCATTAAATACATTTCTTCTTTATATATTTCTTTAAGTGATAAACATAAATGTCATAAGTGGTCTGCTAGCTTTTTTATATTGTTTAAAAAACATAATTTATGCAAGAACACCTGATAAGTTCATTTCTTTCATATTGGCAATAGTCCATGAGCAAGTGACATATGGGATATACAATCCTACCAGGATGGGCAAAGTTTTCCAAACCTCAAAATGCCTATAAATACACCCCTCACCCCAACCACAATTCAGTTTAATGAAAAGCCAAGTAGTGAGTGATGAAATAAGGAGTAAAAAAGCATACAAATAGAGGAACTGGAAATATAATTGTGCTTATATACAAAAATCATACCCACCTTAAAAAGAGTGGGCCTCATGGACTCTTGCCAATATGAAAGAAATTAATTTATCAGGTAAGTTCTTACATAAATTATGTTTAATTTCATGTAATTGGCAAGAGTCCATGAGCTACTGACGTATGGGATAGAAATACCCAAGATGTGGAAGACCACAGAAGAGTCACTAGAGAGGGAGGGATACAATTAAAATAACTTTCCATTTTAAAAAAAAAATACACACAAAAAATAAGTATTTTTCTTAAATGTCACATAAATTACAAGAAAAAAACTTCATAAGCAGAAGAATCAAACCGAGACAGCTGCCTGAAGAACTTTTCTACCAAAGACTGCTTCAGAAGAGGCAAATACATCAAATGGTAAAATGTACTAAATGTATGCAAAGAAGACCAAGTTGCTGCTTTGCAAATCTGATCAACCGAAGCTTCATTCTTCAAAGCCCAAGAAGTTGCAACTGATCTAGTAGAATGAGCTGTAATTCTCTGAGGCGGAGATTTCCCCGCCTCTAAATAAGCCTTGTGAATCAAAAGCTTTAACCATGATGCCAAAGAAATGGCAGAGGCTTTCTGACCTTTCCTAGGACCAGAAAAAACAATAAATAGACTAGAAGTCTTCCTGAAATCTTTAGTAGCTTCGGCATAATATTTCAAAGCTCTTACAACATCCAAAAAATTTAGAGATCTTTCAAGAGTATTCTTAGGATTAGGACACAAGGAAGGAACAACAATTTCCCTACTAATGTTAGAATTCACAACCTTAGGAAGAAATTTAAACGAAGTCCGCAAAACAGACTTATCCTGATGGAAAATTGAAAAAGGAGACTCACAAGAGAGAGCAGACAATTCAGAAACTCTTCTAGCTGAAGAGATAGCCAAAAGAAACAACACTTTCTAAGAAAGTAGTTTAATATCCAAAGAATGCATAGGCTCAAAAGGAGGAGCCTGCAAAGCCTTCAAAACCAAATAAAGATTTTAAGGAGGAGAGATTGATTTAATAACAGGCTTGATATGAACCAAAGCCTAAACAAAACAGTGAATCTCAGGAAGCTTAGCAATCTTTCTATGAAAAAAATCAGAAAGAGCAGAGATTTGTCCCTTTAAGGTACTTGCAGACAAACCTTTATCCAAACCATCCTGAAGGAACTGTAAAATTCTAGGAATTCAAAAAGAATGCCAAGAGAATTTATGAGAAGAACACCATGAAATATAGGTTTTCCAAACCTGATAATAAATCTGTCTTGAAACAGACTTACGAGCCTGTAGCATAGTATTAATCACCGAGTCAGAGAAACCTCTATGACTAAGTACTAAGTGTTCAATTTCCATACCTTCAAATTTAGCGATTTGAGATCCTGATGGAAAAACGGCCCTTGATACAAAAGGTCTGGTCTTACAGTGGCCAAGGTTGGCAACTTGATGTCCGGATAAGATCCGCAAACCAAAATCTGTGAGGACATGCTGGTGCTATCAGAAACTAGAAGAAATAAAGGTGGAAAGATGTAAGCAGGATGGTATGGCCAAGGAACTGCTAACGCATCTACCATCTCCGAATGAGGATCCCTGGACCTGGAAAGATACCTGGGAAGTTTCTTGTTTAGATGGGATGCCATGAAATCTATTTCAGGAAGACCCCACATCTGTACAATCTGACAAAAATACATCTGGATGGAGAGACCACTCCCCTGGGTGTAAAGTCTGACAGCTGAGATAATCCGCTTCCCAATTGTCTACACCCTGGATATGTATTGCAGAAATTAGACAGGAGTTGAATTCTGCCCAAGAAAGTATTCAAGATTCTTCTTTCACCGCTAAAGGACTGCGAGTCCCACCCTGATGATTGACATATGCCACAGTTGTGATATTGTCTGTCTGAAAATGAATAAATGATTCTCTCTTTAGTAGAGGCCAAGCCTGAAGAGCCCTGAAAATAGCACAGAGTTCTAAAATATTGATTGATAACCTCGCCTTTTGAGGATTCCAAACCCCTTGTGCTGTCAGAGACCCCCAGACACCTTCCCAACCTGTGAGACTTGCATCTGTCGAAATCACAGTCCAGGAAGGACAAACAAAGGAGGCCCCTTGAACAATAAGGTGATGGTTTAACCACCAAGTCAGAGAGAGTTGAGTGTTGGGATTTAAGAATATCAATTGTGATATCCGAGTATAATCCAAAGCTGCAGAGGTCTCATATGAAAATGAGCAAAGGGGATCACATCTGATGCTGCAGTCATGAGACCTAAAACTTCCATGCACATAGCCACTGGAGGGAATGGTCGAGACTGAAGGTTTTCATTTGTCTCTTGTGTGTTAAAGATAAAGTCATGGACACTGAATCTATCTGGAAAACTAAAAAGCTGACCCTTGTCTGAGGAATCAAGAAACTCTTTGTTAAATTTATCCTCCAACCATGTTTTTAAAGAAACAACACAAGTTGATTTGTGTGAGATTCTGCTAAATGAAAAGATTGAGCCAGTACCAAGATATCGTCCAAAAAAGGAAACAGCACAATACCCTGCTCTCTGATTACAGATAGAAGGGCACCTAGAACCTTGGAAAATATTCTTGGAGCTCTCGCTAGGCCAAATGGAAGAGCAACAAATTGGTAATGCTTGTCTAGAAAAGAGAATCTCAAAAACGGATAGTGGTCTGGATGAATCGGAATGTGAAGATATGCATTGTCTATTGTGGACATATAATGACCTTGCTGAACAAAAGGCAGAATAGTCCTTATAGTCACCATCTTGAAAGTTGGGACCCTTACAAAGCGGTTAAAAAAATTTAGATCCAGAACTGGTCTGAATAAATTTTCCTTCTTCGGGACAATTAATAGATTTGAATAAAAACCCAAACCCTGTTCCAGAAATGGAACTGGTACAATTACCCCTGAAAGCTCCAGATCTGAAACACACTTCGGAAAGGCCTGAGCTTTCACAGGATTTGTTGGAATTTGAGAGAGAAAAAACCTTCTCACAGAAGGTCTTATTCTGAAACTTATTCAATACCCTTGAGAGACAATGATTCTGAATGGAACCTGACCAAACGTCTTGAAATAATTTCAATCTGTCCCCCACAGGTAGTGATGTCGCGCGAACCGCCATTGAATTCAATAGGCAGGCGAACTTTAAAACCTACAAGGACTCTTTCTGGCCACAATAGTGATGGAAAAGTTGTTTCAAGGGTACTAACACCTGGACTGTCGCATGCTGGAGGGGGATCCCTGGCAAAACTCCCATGGAAAATTACATAGTTTATGCAGAGTCTGCTTTTAGGCCATAATGGGCCTAAATCAACTAACATTCCCAAAGTGGGTGTCTCAAAACATCCCGGACAGAAGATAGATTGATAGATAGGATAGATAGATATACATAGATTGATAGTTAGATAGAATCGATAGAAGAGAAATAGATTTGTTAGATATATAATTACCCTGATAAAGTCTAATAATTAAACATGCGTTCTTGGTCCCAACTAGGTTGTGTTAAGTAGTACTGTTCTTCGCACTTTCAGCCCTGTAACTCCCCCTATTGGTGGAGGTCTATATGGCGGTTATGATTACCCAGACAAAGTATAACAACAAGACACGCGGTCTGGGACCCATGGTAATTTTGTTGTGTTAAGTAAAACTTTTCTTATCACTTGAATCCCTCTTATCCCCCCTTTTGTTGGAGCTCTATATGGATGGCCTGCATGATTAGCCTGACAAAGTATAATAATAAAACATCTGGTCTTGGACCCATGGTAATTAGGTTGTGTTTAAGTAGTACTATTCTTATAACTGTAATCCCTGTTACTCCCCCTATCAAGGGAGGTCTATATGGCCTGCATGATTACCCTGACAAAGTATAACATCAAGACACATGGTGTTGGACCCATGATAACTAGCTTGTGTTAATTACTACTTTTCTTAGCACTTTAATCCCTGTTCCCCCCCCCCCTATCGGGGGTGTTCTATATGGCCTGCCTGATTACCCTGAAAAAATATAATAATAAGACATGCGGTCTGGTACCCATTTTACCTAGGTTGTGTTTTAAGTACTACCATTCTTAGCACTTTAATCTCTGTAACTCCCTGTATTTGGTGAGGTCTATACAGCTTGGATGATTACCCATACAAAAAATAATAATAAAACATCTGCTCTTGGTCTGCGACCCATGGTAACTATGTTGTGTTAATTAGTAATGTCCTTCGCATTTTAATAGCTGTTACTCATACTCACCCTATCGGTGGAGGTCTATATGGCCTGCATGATTACCCTTACAAAATATAATAACCAAACATATGCTCTGGGATCCATGGTAAGTAGGTTGTGTAAAGTAGTACTGTTCTTTGCAGTTTAATACCTGTTACAACACCAAATGGTGGCAGGTCTATCTGGCCGTCATGATTAGTTGCACCCAAACCCAAAAAAAAGCCGAGTGGTCTTAGACTAACATCCATGGCTAACTCGGTTGTTTCAATTTGTACAATTCTTAGCACTTTCATCCCTGTTACAGGTGGTCTACATGGCCATCATGATTAGCCGAACAAAATACTACAATCCAACCTTTGCTCAGTCTTCATAGGCCCTTCATTGGCTGTATTTTGATAGTACAGTTCTTATTATTTTTATAGCTGATACAACACCGAATGGTGGCAGCTCTATATGGCCTGTATAATTAGCCGCACCCAATACAAAAATAAATCCAAGTGGTCTTGGATTAACACCCATGGCTAACTCTGTTGTTTCAAGTAGTACTATTCTTAGCACTTTCATCTCATCATCCCTGTTACTTCCAGGACTCTCGGTGGTGGTCTACATGGCCATCATGATTAGCCTTACCAAATACTACAATCCAACCTAGGCTCAGTCTTCATAGGCCCTTCATTGGCTGTATTTTGGTAGTACTATTCTTATTAGTTTAATACCTGATACAACACCGAATGGTGGCAGCTCTATATGGCCTGCATGAATAGCCGCACCGAAAGCCAAAAAAAAGCCAAGCAGTCTTGCACTAAAACCAATGGTTAACTCTGTTGTTTCAAGTTCTACTATTCTTAGCTCTTTCATCTCATTCCTGTTACTTCCAGGACTCTCAGTGGTGGTGGTCTACATGGCCATCATGATTAACCTCACCAAAATATAACAACAATACGTGCGTGCAGGGAACCATGGTAAGGTTACTTCTTTTCGCAAAATCGAGTATAACAGTTGCAGGCAGAGGTTCTGACCCTGCATTATGGCTGGACCTCTCCCTAAAAGAGGCATGCGTTACAGAGTCTGTGGGCATGTATGCAAAGAGCTGGCCTGCCTAAAAAGAGGATCAAGTCTGTACAGGTTGTTCTCCTTCAGCCGTTTTATATGCTGCCCCACGGCCACGACCCTCAACAACCACAACAGAATGAAACACCACATATGCCATCCTTTTGAACAACAGAGTACAGGTATGGCATTGATTTTAGTTACACAGCGATATTTATTATGAACCGTGAAATTGAAAACAAAAACATGATTGGACACCCAGTACAGTACAGGTCGTTCTCCTTCGGCCTTTTTAGAATAGTGTTCCGGACCCCCAACAAAAACAAAAGCAGGAAAGAGAACATATGGCATCCTTTTGAACAATAGATGACACGTAAGGCATAGATTTTACAAAGCCATAGATATTTTTTTTGCAACTGTGAAATAAAAAAAAACATTGATTGGACACCCAGCACACTTCTTTATCCGTAGGCCTTTTTATAAGAGGTTCCCGGAGCCTCAACAGAAACAACAGCATGAAAGAGGACATATGGCATCCTTGTGAACAATTGATTACAGTTAAGGCATTGATTTTGGAATCCCAGAGATCATTTATATGACCCGGGAAATAGAAAAAAACATTGATTGGACACCCAGTACACTTCTTTATCCTTAGGCCTTTTTAATAAGAGGGTCCCGGAGCTTCAACCGAAAACAACAGCATGAAAGAGGACATATGTCATCCTTTTGAATAATCGATTACAGGAAAGGCATTGATTTTAGAAACCCAGAGATCATTAGTTGCAACCGGGAAATAGAAAAAAACATTGATTAGACACCCAGTACACTTATTTATCCTCAGGCCTTTTTAATAAGAGGGTCCCGGAGCCTCAACCGAAACAACAGCATGAAAGAGGACATATGTCATCCTTTTGAATAATAGATTACAGGAAAGGCATTGATTTTAGAAACCCACAGATCATTATTTGCAACCGGGAAATAGAAAAAAAACATTGATTAGACACCCAGTACACTTATTTATCCTTAGGCCTTTTTAATAAGAGGGTCCCGGAGCCTCAACTGAAACAACAGCATGAAAGAGGACATATGTCATCCTTTTGAATAATAGATTACAGGAAAGGCATTGATTTTAGAAACCCAGAGATCATTAGTTGCAACCGGGAAATAGAAAAAAACATTGATTAGACACCCAGTACACTTATTTATCCTCAGGCCTTTTTAATAAGAGGGTCCCGGAGCCTCAACCGAAACAACAGCATGAAAGCAGACATATGTCAAACTTTTGAATAATAGATTACAGGAAAGGCATTGATTTTAGAAACCCACAGATCATTATTTGCAACCGTGAAATCTACAAAAACATTGATTAGACACCCAGTACACTTATTTATCCTTAGGCCTTTTTAATAAGAGGGTCCCGGAGCCTCAACCAAAACAACAGCATGAAAGAGGACATATGTCATCCTTTTGAATAATAGATTACAGGAAAGGCATTGATTTTAGAAACCCAGAGATCATTAGTTGCAACCGGGAAATAGAAAAAAACATTGATTAGACACCCAGTACACTTATTTATCCTCAGGCCTTTTTAATAAGAGGGTCCCGGAGCCTGAACCGAAACAACAGCATGAAAGAGGACATATGTCATCCTTTTGAATAATAGATTACAGGAAAGGCATTGATTTTAGAAACCCACAGATCATTATTTGCAACCGGGAAATATAAAAAAAAATTGATTAGACACCCAGTACACTTATTTATCCTTAGGCCTTTTTAATAAGAGGGTCCCGGAGCCTCAACCAAAACAACATCATGAAAGAAGACATATGTCATCCTTTTGAATAATAGATTACAGGAAAGGCATTGATTTTAGAAACCCACAGATCATTAGTTGCAACCGTGAAATAGAAAAAAACATTGATTAGACACCCAGTACACTTATTTATCCTCAGGCCTTTTAATAAGAGGGTCCCGGAGCCTCAACCGAAACAACAGCATGAAAGAGGACATATGTCATCCTTTTGAATAATAGATTACAGGAAAGGCATTGTTTTTAGAAACCCACAGATCCTTATTTGCAACCGTGAAATAGAAAAAAACATTGATTAGACACCCAGTACACTTATTTATCCTTAGGCCTTTTTAATAAGAGGGTCCCGGAGCCTCAACCGAAACAACAGCATGAAAGAGGACATATGTCATCCTTTTGAATAATAGATTACAGGAAAGGCATTGATTTTACAAACCCAGAGATCATTAGTTGCAACCGGGAAATAGAAAAAAAAACATTGATTAGACACCCAGTACACTTCTTTATCCTTAGGAATTTTTAGCAGAGGCTCCAGGACCCTCAACAAAACCAGCAGCAGGAAAGAGGACATATGGCATCCTTTTGAAAATTAGATTACAGGAAAACCATTGATTTTAGAAACCCGGGGGATAATTTGTTGCAACCGGGAATTTGAATCAAACAAATGATTCGATCGACACCCAGTACACTTCTTTCTTCTTCGGCCTTTTTATAAGAGGGTCCAGGACCCTAAAAAAAAAACACCAGCAGGAAAGAGGACGTATGGCATCCTTTTGAACAATAGAGTACAGGTACAGCATTGATTTTACCAACCCAGAGATAATTTTGGTCAAATGTGAAATAGAAAAAAAATTGAGTGGACACCCAGTACACCTCTTTCTCCTTAGGCCTTTTTATAAGAGGGTCCAGGACCCTCAAACAAAATACCAGCAGGAAAGAGAACATATGGCATCCTTTTGAACAATAGAGTACTGGTACGACATTGATTTTAGAAACCCACAGATAATTGTTTGGAAAAGTGAAATAGCCCCAAAAACCATGCTTGGACTCCCACTCCAGGTCGTTCTCCTTCAGCCTTTTTATAAGAGGGTCCAGCACCCTCAACAGAAACAACTGCAGGAAACACCACCACATATGCCATCCTTTTGCACAAGCGAGTACAGGTATGGCATCCATTTTAGAAACCCAGAGATAATTGAGAGGTACCAGGAACATTTTTCTAAAAAATTGATGGGGCACCCATTACAGGTCGTTCTCCTTCAGCCTTTTTATACCATGGGCCACGACCCGCAATAGGCACAACAGCATGAAACACCACATATGCCACCCTTTTGCACAATAGAGTACAGGTATGGCATAGATGGAACACAGAGATAATTTAGAGCAACCAAGAGACTGATAAAGATGCTTGGTCGGTCCTCCTCCTTCAAATTTGTGGCATTTTGCGTTCAATTTAATGGTCCACCAGATATGAGTGGTGTGCTAAGTTGTGCAATTCGTAACAGTTTAATCACTAATGTTATGTGCCTTATTTTTTTTATTTGAGTTTTGTACCCACAGAGCTGCAGTAGAGGCCAGAAAAATTAGGAATGTACAAATGACTGAAAAATGTGGGTATTGTTTGAGCAACTGCTGTAGCAGCGGCCAGAAAAATTGATGTTTCTAAAACATTTATAAAGTGCCCTAAAAGCTTGTGGCTTGAACACTAGTTGTTGATAAGTCAAGCAAGTCCTCCGGCTTTATAACAAAAAAAAAGGCCAGCCTGTGTACCAGTTGTAGCCCAAGCCAGCTCATCTCATCATCAGGCCTTTTTTATTCAAATGTATCGCCCAATGTCAGTCCCTTCGGGATCCAGTCCTCATTCATTTTTATAAAAGTGAGATAGTCAAGGCTTTTTTGACCTAGGCGACTTCTCTTCTCAGTGACAAAACCTCCTGCTGCACTGAAAGTCCTTTCGGACAGGACACTTGAAGCGGGGCAGGCCAGAAGTTCCATTGCAAATTGGGATAGCTCAGGCCACAAGTCCAGCCTACACACCCAGTAGTCAAGGGGTCCATCACTCCTGAGAGTGTCGAGATCTGCAGTTAAAGCTAGGTAGTCTGCTACCTGTCGGTTGAGTCTTTCTCTAAGGCTGGATCCCAAAAGGCTCTGATGGTGCATGGGAGTTAAAAAGGTACGCATGTCCTCCATCAACAAGATGTCAGGAAAGCGTCCTGTCCTTGCCGCCGTGGTCATAGGAGGAGGAGGAGGAGGATTAATTTAATCTCTTCCCCTGTTACATTCTCGTGGTGCTGTGACATCACCCGTATACGCTGTGTAAAGCATAGTTTTTAATTTATTCTTAAAATGCTACATCCTTTCCGACTTGCCGGAATTTGGTAACATTTCAGGCACTTTATGCTTATACCGGGGGTCGAGGAGCGTGGACACCCAGTACAGGTCGTTCTCCTTCAGCTTTTTTATACGAGGGTCCCTCAACAGGCACGACAGCATGAAAGAACCCATTTGAACAAGGTTGGATGCCGAGCTAATCATGTCCCGTTCCTCCTCCTCACTGATTTCACTGATGGTATCTTCTTCCCCCCAGCCACGTACAACACCATGGGTACCAGAGAGATGACAACAATGAGCACCCTGGGATGCCTGTTGTGCTCGGTCTTCCTCCTCCTCTTCAAAGCCACATTCCTCCTCTGACTCCTCTTCCTCACAATCCTCTTCCTGCGTTGCCGCAGGTCCAGCAAGCGATGCTGATTCGGCTGCTTGTGGGGGTGATGGACACCACAACTCTTCCGCTTACTCTTCACGTTCATCTATGGCCTGATCCAGCACTCTTCGCAGGGCACGCTCCAGGAAGAAAACAAATGGTATGATGTCACTGATGGTGCCTTTGGTGCGACTGACAAGGTTTGTCACCTCCTCAAAAGGACGCATGAGCCTACAGGCATTGCGCATGAGCGTCCAGTAATTTGGAAAAAATATCCCTAGCTCCCCAGAGGCTGTCCTAGCACCCCGGTCATGCAAATACTCATTAACAGCTTTTTCTTGTTGGAGCAGGCGGTCAAACATTAGGAATGTTGAATTCCACCATGTCGGGCTGTCGCAAATCAAGCGCCTCACTGGCAGGTTGTTTCGACGCTGGATATCGGACAAGTACGCCATGGCTGTGTAGGAACACCTGAAATGGCCACACACCTTCCTGGCCTGCTTCAGGACGTCCTGTAAGCCTGGGTACTTATGGACAAATTGTTGTACAATTAGATTACACACATGTGTCATGCACGGCACATGTGTCAACTTGCCCAATTTTAATGCCGCCACCAAATTACTTCCATTTTCAGAAACAACCTTGCCAATCTCCAGTTGGTGCGGAGTCAGCCACTGATCCACCTGTGCGTTCAGGGCGGTCAGGAGTGCTGGTGCGGTGTGACTCTCCGCTTTCAGGCAAGTCAACCCCAAGACGGCGTGACACTGCCGTACCCGGGATGTAGCATAGTACCTGGGGAGCTGGGGGGGTGCCATAGATGTGGAGCAAGACGCAGAAGTTGAAGAGGACTCAGCCGAGAAAGAGGTTATGGAAGAGGATGGAGTAGTAGGAGTAGAGGAGGTAGCAGCAGGCCTGCCTGCAAGTCGTGGCAGTGTCACCAACTCTTCTGCAGAGCCATGCATTCCATGCTTGTCAGAAGTCAGCAGGTTTACCCAATGTGCAGTGTAGGTGATATACCTGCCCTGACCATGCTTTGCAGACCAGCTATCCATGGTCATATGGACCCTTGCCCCAACGCTGTGTGCCAGACATGCCATAACTTCCTTTCTCACAACAGAGTACAGGTTTGGGATTGCCTTTTGTGAAAAGAAATTTCTGCCAGGTACCTTCCACTGCGGTGTCCCAATAGATACACATTTTTTGAAAGCATCAGACTGCACCAGCTTGTATGGTAAAAGCTGGCAGGCTAAGAGTTCAGACAAGCCAGCTGTCAGACGCCGGGCAAGGGGGTGACTTTGAGAAATTGGCTTCTTACGCTCAAACATGTCCTTGACAGACACCTGACTGTGGGCAGATGACCAGGAACTGCTACGTAAGAGAGACTGAGTGGAGGATGGTTGAGAGGGGGCAAGGAGGACAGCACTGGTTGACGTGGCTGAAGATGCTGGAGCAGGAGGAGGAGGGCGGCTTTCACTTTGTGTGCTGCTTCTACTCATGTGTTCTTGCCATCGGCGTTTGTGATGGGAGACCATGTGCCTTCGCAAAGCAGTTGTACCTAGGTGGGTGTTGGACTTCCCATGACTCAGTTTCTTTTGGCACAGGTTGCAAATGTCATCGCTGTTGTCAGAGGCAGACACACAAAAAAATGCCACACTGCTGAGCTCTGCGATGGTGGTGGCAACAGCGTGCGTTGATGGGCGTCGGCGTGCTGTCTGGCTGACCCCTGGTGACAATGCATGCTGTCTGACTGTGCCACTAGCTCCTTGAGACGACCTCCCCATGCTTCCAAATCGTCTCCTCCTCCTCTCTGTCTCCCCATCTGAACTTCCCCCTCTTCTTCTCTTCTAGCAGGCACCCACGTGACATCCACCGACACATCATCATCAACCGCTTCACTTGTATCTGAAACATCAAGAAAGGAAGCAGCAGTGGGTACAACATCATCATCATCATCACACCGTACCTCCATGTCGGTAATGCTGCCTGGCTGAGACTGATCACTATTATCTACATCCTCTGTCAATGATGGTTGTGCATCACTCATTTCTTCCAAATGATGTGTCAATAACTCCTGTGACAGATCAAGTGAAGCGCCTGTGGTGCTAGTGTTGGTGGTGGCGACAGGCGGGGGAGTGGCACTAGTCACTTGAGACCTGCCCAAAGCACAGCTGGACTTAGATGGTGCGTCAAGGTTAGGAGGACTAGCAGTGGAAGCTGAAGAAAATTGGGTGTCCTGTGTTAGCCATTCAACTAGGTCCTCCTCAGAAGTTTTTGCGTCCCCCCTGGCACCCGGCGTCTGAACAATGTGCATATTTGTAGGGTCTAAAGGAATCACAGCACCACGACCATGACCACGGAACCTGTGGGGTGGCTTGCCTCTGCCTGTCATTTTTTTTTAAATGGACACTAACAATACTATTACACCAATTGAGTGGTGGCACTGTGAAAGTGGGCACAGTATACGCTGTGAGACTGAAGACAACAAAAAAGACAGATGTTTTAAAAATCACAAATTGTTAATTTTTTTAAATATTACAAGTACTGTGACAACAAATATGATTGTTTGGCACTAGTTGGCAAATGGGCCTGTCTGGTACACATGCTGGGAGAAAGGAAACTGCAATTCAATTGCACTAGGAGACTGAAGAATCACAGTCAAAACAGTTATGATTAACAAAAATTCCAATCCTGTTACAATAAATATGAGTGGTGGCACTAATTGGCTAGTTGGGACTGGCACACAGGCAGGCAGGCAGGAGGAAAATGCAATTCAAGGGCACTAGTAGACTGCAGATTGACAGTCAAAACAGTGATGATTGACACATTTTGCAATACTGTTAAAAGAAATATGATTGCTGGAACTAATTGGATAGTTGGGCCTGGCACACAGGCTGGCAGGCAGTAGAAAAGTGCAATTCAATGGCACCAGCAAACTGAGGATTCAGATCAACAATCAAGAATTTTTTAATTTTAATTAGTAACTATACTGTGACAACAATTATGATTGGTGTAAATAGTTGGCAAGACGGCCTGGCACAAAAGGCTGGCAGGCAGGAGGTAGATGCAATTCAAGGAGACTAGAAGACTGATTACTGACATTCAAAACAATGATGATTGACACATTTTGCAATACTGTTAAAAGAAATATGATTGCTGGAACTGATTGGATAGTTGGGCCTGGCACACAGGCTGACAGGCAGTAGAAAAGTGCAATTCAATGGAACGAGCAAACTGAGGATTAAGATCAACAATCAATAATTTTTTAATTTTAATAAGTAACTATACTGTGACAACAATTATGATTGGTGTAAATAGTTGGCAAGACGGCCTGTCACAAAAGGCTGGCAGGCAGGAGGTAGATGCAATTCAAGGACACTAGGAGACTGATTACTGACAGTCAAAACAGTGATGATTGACAATTTTTGCAATACTGTTAAAAGAAATATGATTGCTGGCAATAATTGGCTAGGTGGGCCTGGCACACAGCAGGCTGCAAGGCAGGAGGAAAGTGCATTTCACTGGCACCAGCAAACTGAGGATTCACAACAACTATTACCAAAAATTTTAATTTTTAATTACTAAGAATACTGTGACAACAAATATGATTGGTGTAAATATTTTTCAAGTAGGCCTGGCACACAGGCTTGGAAGGCAGTAGAAAAGTGCAATTCTAGGGCACGAGCAAACTGAGGATTAAGATCAACAATCAAGAATTTTTTAATTTTAATAAGTAACTATACTGTGACAACAATTATGATTGGTGTAAATAGTTGGCAAGACGGCCTGGTACAAAAGGCTGGCAGGCAGGAGGTAGATGCAATTCAAGGACACTAGGAGACTGATTACTGACAGTCAAAACAGTGATGATTGACAATTTTTGCAATACTGTTAAAAGAAATATGATTGCTGGCAATAATTGGCTAGGTGGGCCTGGCACACAGCAGGCTGCAAGGCAGGAGGAAAGTGCAATTCACTGGCACCAGCAAACTGAGGATTCACTATTACCAAAAATTGTAATTTTTAATTACTAAGGCCTAGATTTGGAGTTCGGCGGTAGCCGTCAAAACCAGCGTTAGAGGCTCCTAACGCTGGTTTTGGGCGCCCGCTGGTATTTGGAGTCAGTGATTAAAGGGTCTAACGCTCACTTTTCAGCCGCGACTTTTCCATACCGCAGATCCCCCTACGCCATTTGCGTATCCTATCTTTTCAATGGGATCTTTCTAACGCTGGTATTTAGAGTCGTTTCTGAAGTGAGCGTTAGAGCTCTAACGACAAAATTCCAGCCGCCTGAAAATAGCAGGAGTTAAGAGCTTTCTGGCTAACGCCGGTTCATAAAGCTCTTAACTACTGTACCCTAAAGTACACTAACACCCATAAACTACTTATGTACCCCTAAACCGAGCTCCCCCCACATCGCCGCCACTCGATTTAAATTTTTAACCCCTAATCTGCCGACCGCCACCTACGTTATACTTATGTACCCCTAATCTGCTGCCCCTAACCCCGCCGACCCCTGTATTACATTTATTAACCCCTAACCTGCCCCCCACAACGTCGCCGCCAGCTACTTAAAATAATTAACCCCTAATCTTCCGACCGCAAAGCGCCGCCACCTACGTTATCCCTATGTACCCCTAATCTGCTACCCCTAACACCGCCGACCCCTATATTATATTTATTAACCCCTAATCTGCCCCCCTCAACGTCGCCTCCACCTGCCTACACTTATTAACCCCTAATCTGCCGAGCGGACCTGAGCGCTACTATAATAAAGTTATTAACCCCTAACCCGTCTCACTAACCCTATAATAAATAGTATTAACCCCTAATCTGCCCTCCCTAACATCGCCGACACCTAACTTCAATTATTAACCCCTAATCTGACGACCGGAGCTCACCGCTATTCTAATAAATGGATTAACCCCTAAAGCTAAGTCTAACCCTAACACTAACACCCCCCTAACTTAAATATAATTTTAATCTAACGAAATAAATTAACTCTTATTAAATAAATGATTCCTATTTAAAGCTAAATACTTACCTGTAAAATAAATCCTAATATAGCTACAATATAAATTATAATTATATTATAGCTATTTTAGGATTAATATTTATTTTACAGGCAACTTTTTAATTATTTTAACCAGGTACAATAGCTATTAAATAGTTAAGAACTATTTAATAGTTACCTAGTTAAAATAATAACAAATTTACCTGTAAAATAAATCCTAACCTAAGATATAATTAAACCTAACACTACCCTATCAATAAATTAATTAAATAAACTACCTACAATTACCTACAATTAACCTAACACTACACTATCAATAAATTAATTAAACACAATTGCTACAAATAAATACAATTAAATAAACTAGCTAAAGTACAAAAAATAAAAAAGAACTAAGTTACAAAAAATAATAAAATATTTACAAACATAAGAAAAATATTACAACAATTTTAAACTAATTACACCTACTCTAAGCCCCCTAATAAAATAACAAAGCCCCCCAAAATAAAAAATTCCCTACCCTATTCTAAATTAAAAAAGTTACAAGCTCTTTTACCTTACCAGCCCTGAACAGGGCCCTTTGCGGGGCATGCCCCAAGGATTTCAGCTCTTTTGCCTGTAAAAAAAAACATACAATACCCCCCCCAACATTACAACCCACCACCCACATACCCCTAATCTAACCCAAACCCCCCTTAAATAAACCTAACACTAAGCCCCTGAAGATCTTCCTACCTTGTCTTCACCATACCAGGTTCACCGATCCGTCCTGGCTCCAACATCTTCATCCAACCCAAGCGGGGGTTGGCGATCCATCATCCGGTGCTGAAGAGGTCCAGAAGAGGCTCCTCTTCAGCCAATCAGAATCAAGTTCAATCAGCCAATCAGCCAATCAGATTGAGCTCGCATTCTATTGGCTGTTCCGATCAGCCAATAGAATGCGAGCTCAATCTGATTGGCTGATTGGATCAGCCAATCGGATTGAACTTGATTCTGATTGGCTGATTCCATCAGCCAATCAGAAAATTCCTACCTTAATTCCGATTGGCTGATAGAATCCTATCAGCCAATCGGAATTCGAGGGACGCCATCTTGGATGACATCCCTTAAAGGAACCGTCATTCGTCGGGAGACAACGGAAGAAGAGGATGGATCCGCGTCGCCTGCTTCAAGATGGACCCGCTCCGCACCGGATGGAAGAAGATTGAAGATGCCGCTTGGAGAAGATGTTTGCCGGTCCGGATGTCCTCTTCTTGCCGGATAGGAGGAAGACTTTGGAGCCTCTTCTGGACCTCTTCAGCACCGGATGATGGATCGCCAACCCCCGCTTGGGTTGGATGAAGATGTTGGAGCCAGGACGGATCGGTGAACCTGGTATGGTGAAGACAAGGTAGGAAGATCTTCAGGGGCTTAGTGTTAGGTTTATTTAAGGGGGGTTTGGGTTAGATTAGGGGTATGTGGGTGGTGGGTTGTAATGTTGGGGGGGTATTGTATGTTTTTTTTTACAGGCAAAAGAGCTGAAATCCTTGGGGCATGCCCCGCAAAGGGCCCTGTTCAGGGCTGGTAAGGTAAAAGAGCTTGTAACTTTTTTAATTTAGAATAGGGTAGGGAATTTTTTATTTTGGGGGGCTTTGTTATTTTATTAGGGGGCTTAGAGTAGGTGTAATTAGTTTAAAATTGTTGTAATATTTTTCTTATGTTTGTAAATATTTTATTATTTTTTGTAACTTAGTTCTTTTTTATTTTTTGTACTTTAGCTAGTTTATTTAATTGTATTTATTTGTAGCAAATGTGTTTAATTAATTTATTGATAGTGTAGTGTTAGGTTAATTGTAGGTAATTGTAGGTAGTTTATTTAATTAATTTATTGATAGGGTAGTGTTAGGTTTAATTATATCTTAGGTTAGGATTTATTTTACAGGTAAATTTGTTATTATTTTAACTAGGTAACTATTGAATAGTTCTTAACTATTTAATAGCTATTGTACCTGGTTAAAATAATTAAAAAGTTGCCTGTAAAATAAATATTAATCCTAAAATAGCTATAATATAATTATAATTTATATTGTAGCTATATTAGGATTTATTTTACAGGTAAGTATTTAGCTTTAAATAGGAATAAGTTATTTAATAAGAGTTAATTTATTTCGTTAGATTAAAATTATATTTAATTTAGGGGGGGTGTTAGTGTTAGGGTTAGACTTAGCTTTAGGGGTTAATCCATTTAGTATAGTAGCGGTTAGGTCCGCTCGGCAGATTAGGGGTTAATAATTGAAGGTAGGTGTCGGCGATGTTAGGGAGGGCAGATTAGGGGTTAATACTATTTATGATAGGGTTAGTGAGGCGGATTAGGGGTTAATAACTTTATTATAGTAGCGGTGAGGTCCGCTCGGCAGATTAGGAGTTAATAAGTGTAGGCAGGTGTCGGCGACGTTGAGGGGGGCAGATTAGGGGTTAATAAATATAATATAGGGGTCGGCGGTGTTAGGGGCAGCAGATTAGGGGTACATAGGGATAACGTAGGTTGCGGCGGTTTACGGAGCGGCAGATTAGGGGTTTAAAAAAATATGCAGGTGTCAGCGATAGCGGGGGCGGCAGATTAGGGGTTAATAAGTGTAAGGGTAGGGGTGTTTAGACTCGGGGTACATGTTAGAGTGTTAGGTGCAGACGTAGGAAGTGTTTCCCCATAGGAAACAATGGGGCTGCGTTAGGAGCTGAACGCTGCTTTTTTGCAGGTGTTAGGTTTTTTTTCAGCTCAAACAGCCCCATTGTTTCCTATGGGAGAATCGTGCACGAGCACGTTTTTGAAGCTGGCCGCGTCCGTAAGCAACTCTGGTATTGAGAGTTGCATTTGCGGTAAAAATGCTCTACGCTCCTTTTTTGGAGCCTAACGCAGCATTTGTTTAAACTCTCGATACCAGAGTTAAATTTATGGTGCGGCCAGAAAAAAGCCCGCGGAGCGTTAACAGCCCTTTTACCGCCGAACTCCAAATCTAGGCCTAAGAATGCTGTGACAACAAATATAATTGGTGTAAATATTTTTCAAGTAGGCCTGGCACACAGGCTTGGAAGGCAGTAGAAAAGTGCAATTCTAGGGCACGAGCAAACTGAGGATTAAGATCAACAATCAAGAATTTTTTTAATTTTAATTAGTAACTACAGGGAGTGCAGAATTATTAGGCAAGTTGTATTTTTGAGGTTTAATTTTATTATTGAACAACAACCATGTTCTCAATGAACCCAAAAAACTCATTAATATCAAAGCTGAATAGTTTTGGAAGTAGTTTTTAGTTATAGCTATTTTAGGGGGATATCTGTGTGTGCAGGTGACTATTACTGTGCATAATTATTAGGCAACTTAACAAAAAACAAATATATACCCATTTCAATTATTTATTTTTACCAGTGAAACCAATATAACATCTCAACATTCACAAATATACATTTCTGACATTCAAAAACAAAACAAAAACAAATCAGTGACCAATATAGCCACCTTTCTTTGCAAGGACACTCAAAAGCCTGCCATCCATGGATTCTATCAGTGTTTTGATCTGTTCACCATCAACATTGCGTGCAGCAGCAACCACAGCCTCCCAGACACTGTTCAGAGAGGTGTACTGTTTTCCCTCCTTGTAAATCTCACATTTGATGATGGACCACAGGTTCTCAATGGGGTTCAGATCAGGTGAACAAGGAGGCCATGTCATTAGATTTTCTTCTTTTATACCCTTTCTTGCCAGCCACACTGTGGAGTACTTGGACGCGTGTGATGGAGCATTGTCCTGCATGAAAATCATGTTTTTCTTGAAGGATGCAGACTTCTTCCTGTACCACTGCTTGAAGAAGGTGTCTTCCAGAAACTGGCAGTAGGACTGGGAGTTGAGCTTGACTCCATCATCAACTGAAAGGCCCCAAAAGCTCATCTTTGATGATACCAGCCCAAACCAGTACTCCACCTCCACCTTGCTGGCGTCTGAGTCAGACTGGAGCTCTCTGCCCTTTACCAATCCAGCCACGGGCCCATCCATCTGGCCCATCAAGACTCACTCTCATTTCATCAGTCCATAAAACCTTAGAAAAATCAGTCTTGAGATATTTCTTGGCCCAGTCTTGACATTTCAGCTTGTGTGTCTTGTTCAGTGGTGGTCTTCTTTCAGCCTTTCTTACCTTGGCCATGTCTCTGAGTATTGCACACCTTGTGCTTTTGGGCACTCCAGTGATGTTGCAGCTCTGAAATATGGCCAAACTGGTGGCAAGTGGCATCTTGGCAGCTGCACGCTTGACTTTTCTCAGTTCATGGGCAGTTATTTTGCGCCTTGGTTTTTCCACACGCTTCTTGCGACCCTGTTGACTATTTTGAATGAAACGCTTGATTGTTCGATGATCACGCTTCAGAAGCTTTGCAATTTTAAGAGTGCTGCATCCCTCTGCAAGATATCTCACTATTTTTTACTTTTCTGAGCCTGTCAAGTCCTTCTTTTGACCCATTTTGCCAAAGGAAAGGAAGTTGCCTAATAATTATGCACACCTGATATAGGGTGTTGATGTCATTAGACCACACCCCTTCTCATTACAGAGATGCACATCACCTAATATGCTAAATTGGTAGTAGGCTTTCGAGCCTATACAGCTTGGAGTAAGACAACATGCATAAAGAGGATGATGTGGTCAAAATACTCATTTGCCTAATAATTCTGCACTCCCTGTATACTGTGACAACAATTATGATTGGTGTAAATAGTTGGCAAGACGGCCTGGCACAAAAGGCTGGCAGGCAGGCAGGAGGTGGATGCAATTCAAGGACACCAGGAGACTGATTACCGACAGTCAACAAAACAGTGATGATTGACAATTTTTGCAATACTGTTAAAAGAAATATGATTGCTGGCAATAATTGGCTAGGTGGGCCTTGCACACAGCAGGCTGCAAGGCAGGAGGAAAGTGCAATTCACTGGCACCAGCAAACTGAGGATTCACAACAACTATTACCAAAAATTAAAATTTTTAATTATTAAAAATACTGTGACAACAAATATGATTGGTGTAAATATTTTTCAAGTAGGCCTGGCACACAGGCTTGGAAGGCAGTAGAAAAGTGCAATTCTAGGGCACAAGCAAACTGAGCATTAAGATCATCAACAATCAAGAATTTTTTTAATTTTAATTAGTAACTATAATGTGACAACAATTATGATTGGTGTAAATAGTTGGCAAGACGGCCTGGCACAAAAGACTGGCAGGCAGGAGGTAAATGCAATTCAAGGACACTAAGAGACTGAATACTGACAGTCAAAACAGTGATGATTGACAATTTTTGCAATACTGTTAAAAGAAATATGATTGCTGGCAATAATTGGCTAGGTGGGCCTGGCACACAGCAGGCTGCAAGGCAGGAGGAAAGTGCAATTCAATGGCACCAGCAAACTGAGGATTCACAACAACTATTACCAAAAATTAAAATTTTTAATTATTAAGAATACTGTGACAACAAATATGATTGGTGTAAATATTTTGAAAGTAGGCCTGGCACACAGGCTTGGAAGGCAGTAGAAAAGTGCAATTCTAGGGCACGAGCAAACTGAGGATTAAGATCATTAACAATCAAGAATTTTTTAATTTTAATTAGTAACTATACTGTGACAACAATTATGATTGGTGTAAATAGTTGGCAAGACGGCCTGGCACAAAAGGCTGGCAGGCAGGAGGTAAATGCAATTCAAGGACACTAGGAGACTGAATACTGACAGTCAAAACAGTGATGATTGACAATTTTTGCAATACTTTTAAAAGAAATATGATTGCTGGCAATAATTGGCTGGGTGGGCCTGGCACACAGCAGGCTGCAAGTCAGGAGGAAAGTGCAATTCAATGGCACCAGCAAACTGAGGATTCACAACAACTATTACCAAAAATTTAAATTTTTAATTATTAAGAATACTGTGACAACAAATATGATTGGTGTAAATATTTTGAAAGTAGGCCTGGCACACAGGTTTGGAAGGCAGTAGAAAAGTGCAATTCTAGGGCACGAGCAAACTGAGGATTAAGATCATCAACAATCAAGAATTTTTTAATTTTAATTAGTAACTATACTGTGACAAAAAATGATGATTGGTGTAAATAGTTGGCAAGACGGCCTGGCACAAAAGGCTGGCAGGCAGGAGGTAGATGCAATTCAAGGACACTAGGAGATTGATTACTGACAGTCAAAACAGTGATGATTGACAATTTTTGCAATACTGTTAAAAGAAATATGATTGCTGACAATAATTGGCTAGGTGGGCCTAGCACACAGCAGGCTGCAAGGCAGGAGGAAAGTGAAATTGAATGGCACCAGCAAACTAAGGCCTAGATTTGGAGTTTGGCGGTAGCCGTCAAAACCAGCGTTAGAGGCTCCTAACGCTGGTTTTGGCCGCCCGCTGGTATTTGGAGTCAGTGATTAAAGGGTCTAACGCTCACTTTTCAGCCGCGACTTTTCCATACCGCAGATCCCCCTACGCCATTTGCGTATCCTATATTTTCAATGGGATCTTTCTAACGCTGGTATTTAGAGTCGTTTCTGAAGTGAGCGTTAGAGCTCTAACGACAAAACTCCAGCCGCCTGAAAATAGCAGGAGTTAAGAGCTTTCTGGCTAACGCCGGTTCATAAAGCTCTTAACTACTGTACCCTAAAGTACACTAACACCCATAAACTACCTATGTACCCCTAAAACGAGCTCCCCCCACATCGCCGCCACTCGATTAAAATTTTTAACCCCTAATCTGCCGACCGCCACCTACGTTATACTTATGTACCCCTAATCTGCTGCCCCTAACACCGCCGACCCCTGTATTACATTTATTAACCCCTAACCTGCCCCCCACAACATCGCCGCCAGCTTCTTAAAATAATTAACCCCTAATCTTCCGACCGCAAAGCGCCGCCACCTACGTTATCCCTATGTACCCCTAATCTGCTACCCCTAACACCGCCGACCCCTATATTATATTTATTAACCCCTAATCTGCCCCCCTCAACGTCGCCGACACCTGCCTACACTTATTAACCCCTAATCTGCCGAGCGGACCGCACCGCTACTATAATAAAGTTATTAACCCCTAACCCGCCTCACTAACCCTATCATAAATAGTATTAACCCCCTAATCTGCCCTCCCTAACATCGCCGACACCTAACTTCAATTATTAACCCCTAATCTGCTGACCGGAGCTCACCGCTATTCTAATAAATGTATTAACCCCTAAAGCTAAGTCTAACCCTAACACTAACACCCCCCTAAGTTAAATATAATTTACATCTAACGAAATTAATTAACTCTTATTAAATAAATTATTCCTATTTAAAGCTAAATACTTACCTGTAAAATAAATCCTAATATAGCTACAATATAAATTATAATTATATTATAGCTATTTTAGGATTAATATTTATTTTACAGGCAACTTGGTATTTATTTTAACCAGGTAAAATAGCTATTAAATAGTTAAGAACTATTTAATAGCTACCTAGTTAAAATAATAACAAATTTACCTGTAAAATAAATCCTAACCTAAGATATAATTAAACCTAACACTACCCTATCAATAAAATAATTAAATAAACTACCTACAATTACCTACAATTAACCTAACACTACACTATCAATAAATTAATTAAACACAATTGCTACAAATAAATACAATTAAATAAACTAGCTAAAGTACAAAAAATAAAAAAGATCTAAGTTACAAAAAATAAAAAAATATTTACAAACATAAGAAAAATATTACAACAATTTTAAACTAATTACACCTACTCTAAGCCCCCTAATAAAATAACAAAGCCCCCCAAAATAAAAAATTCCCTACCCTATTCTAAATTAAAAAAGTTACAAGCTCTTTTACCTTACCAGCCCTGAACAGGGCCCTTTGCGGGGCATGCCCCAAGAATTTCAGCTCTTTTGCCTGTAAAAGAATAAATACAATACCCCCCCCCAACATTACAACCCACCACCCACATACCCCTAATCTAACCCAAACCCCCCTTAAATAAACCTAACACTAAGCCCCTGAAGATCTTCCTACCTTATCTTCACCATACCAGGTTCACCGATCCGTCCTGAAGAGCTCCTCCGATGTCCTGATCCAAGCCCAAGCGGGGGGCTGAAGAGGTTCATGATCCGGTCAAAGTCTTCATCCAAGCGGGGCA
Organism: Bombina bombina; assembly: GCF_027579735.1. NCBI lineage: Eukaryota > Metazoa > Chordata > Amphibia > Anura > Bombinatoridae > Bombina > Bombina bombina. The sequence continues at coordinate 675,199,450 of NC_069501.1, read as the reverse complement.
GAAGAGGATCTTCCATCCGATTGAAGTCATCATCCAGGCGGCATCTTCTATGGTCTTCCATCCGGAGCGAAGCGGCAGGATCCTGAAGACCTCCAGCGCGGAACATCCATCCGGCCCGACGACTGAACGACGAATAACTGTTCCTTTAAGGGACGTCATCCAAGATGGCGTCCCTCGAATTCCGATTGGCTGATAGGATTCTATCAGCCAATCGGAATTAAGGTAGGAATTTTCTGATTGGCTGATGGAATCAGCCAATCAGAATCAAGTTCAATCCGATTGGCTGAAATTCTTGGGGCATGCCCCGCAAAGGGCCCTGTTCAGGGCTGGTAAGGTAAAAGAGCTTGTAACTTTTTTTAATTTAGAATAGGGTAGGGAATTTTTTATTTTGGGGGGCTTTGTTATTTTATTAGGGGGCTTAGAGTAGGTGTAATTAGTTTAAAATTGTTGTAATATTTTTCTTATGTTTGTAAATATTTTTTTATTTTTTGTAACTTAGTTCTTTTTTATTTTTTGTACTTTAGCTAGTTTATTTAATTGTATTTATTTGTAGCAATTGTGTTTAATTAATTTATTGATAGTGTAGTGTTAGGTTAATTGTAGGTAATTGTAGGTAGTTTATTTAATTATTTTATTGATAGGGTAGTGTTAGGTTTAATTATATCTTAGGTTAGGATTTATTTTACAGGTAAATTTGTTATTATTTTAACTAGGTAGCTATTAAATAGTTCTTAACTATTTAATAGCTATTGTACCTAGTTAAAATAAATACCAAGTTGCCTGTAAAATAAATATTAATCCTAAAATAGCTATAATATAATTATAATTTATATTGTAGCTATATTAGGATTTATTTTACAGGTAAGTATTTAGCTTTAAATAGGAATAAGTTATTTAATAAGAGTTAATTTATTTCGTTAGATGTAAATTATATTTAAGTTAGGGGGGTGTTAGTGTTAGGGTTAGACTTAGCTTTAGGGGTTAATACATTTATTAGAATAGCGGTGAGCTCCGGTCGGCAGATTAGGGGTTAATAATTGAAGTTAGGTGTCGGCGATGTTAGGGAGGGCAGATTAGGGGGTTAATACTATTTATGATAGGGTTAGTGAGGCGGGTTAGGGGTTAATAACTTTATTATAGTAGCGCTCAGGTCCGCTCGGCAGATTAGGGGTTAATAAGTGTAGGCAGGTGTCGGCGACGTTGAGGGGGGCAGATTAGGGGTTAATAAATATAATATAGGGGTCGGCGATGTTAGGGCAGCAGATTAGGGGTACATAGGGATAACGTAGGTTGCGGCGGTTTACGGAGCGGCAGATTAGGGGTTAAAAAAAATATGCAGGGGTCAGCGATAGCGGGGGCGGCAGATTAGGGGTTAATAAGTGTAAGGTTAGGGGTGTTTAGACTCGGGGTACATGTTAGAGTGTTAGGTGCAGACGTAGGAAGTGTTTCCCCATAGGAAACAATGGGGCTGCGTTAGGAGCTGAACGCTGCTTTTTTGCAGGTGTTAGGTTTTTTTTCAGCTCAAACAGCCCCATTGTTTCCTATGGGGGAATCGTGCATGAGCACGTTTTTGAGGCCGGCCGCGTCCGTAAGCAACTCTGGTATCGAGAGTTGCATTTGCGGTAAAAATGCTCTACGCTCCTTTTTTGGAGCCTAACGCAGCATTTGTTTAAACTCTCGATACCAGAGTTAAATTTATGGTGCGGCCAGAAAAAAGCCCGCGGAGCGTTAACAGCCCTTTTACCTCCAAACTCCAAATCTAGGCCTAAGGATTCACAACAACTATTACCAAAAATTTAAATTTTTAATTATTAAGAATACTGTGACAACAAATATGATTGATGTAAATATTTTTCAAGTAGGCCTGGCACACAGGCTTGGAAGGCAGTAGAAAAGTGCAATTCTAGGGCACGAGGAAACTGAGGATTAAGATCAACAATCAAGAATTTTTTAATTTTAATTAGTTACTACACTGTGACAATAATTATGATTGGTGTAAATAGTTGGCAAGATGGCCTGGCACAAAAGGCTGTCAGGCAGGAGGTAAATGCAATTCAAGGACACTAGGAGACTGAATACTGACAGTCAAAACAGTGATGATTGACAATTTTTGCAATACTGTTAAAAGAAATATGATTGCTGGCAATAATTGGCTAGGTGGGCCTGGCACACAGCAGGCTGCAAGGCAGGAGGAAAGTGCAATTCAATGGCACCAGCAAACTGAGGATTCACAACAACTATTACCAAAAATTTAAATTTTTAATTATTAAGAATACTGTGACAACAAATATGATTGGTGTAAATATTTTGAAAGTAGGCCTGGCACACAGGCTTGGAAGGCAGTAGAAAAGTGCAATTCTAGGGCACGAGCAAACTGAGGATTAAGATCAACAATCAAATTTTTTTTCATTTTAATTAGTAACTATACTGTCTGTGACAACAATTATGATTGGTGTAAATAGTTGGCTAGATGGCCTGGCACAAAAGGCTGGCAGTGGCAGGCAGGATGTAAATGCAATTCAATGGCACTAGGAGACTGAATATTTGCAGTCCAAAAAATAATGCTTTTTATTTTTTAATATACTGTTAGAAGAATTATGATTGGTGCTACTAATTGGCTAGTTGGGCCTGGCACACAGGCTAGCAGATATGAGTCGTGGATGGTAGGTAGGGCAGCAATTTAACACAGTATGCTGTGTAAGTGACAAAAACACAGGCCTGATAGAAAATTAAGTTAGATTACACTAGCAAGATATTTTAAAATTTTTGATTTTAAAATTAAAATTATGTTAAGAAGTGCAATGCACATATGACTCTATGAGTGGTCGCACTGGCTGGCTGCTACGTAGGGCAGCAATTAACAACAGTATGCTGTGTAAGTCAGATAGACAGACACAGGCCTGATAGAAAATAAAATTAGATTACACTAGCATAATGATTTAAAGACTTTTTTTTGTGAATTTAAAGAAAAAGGTTAAGCACATACATATGAGTTGTGGCTGATAGCCTTGGAAGGGCAGCTATTAAAAACAGTAGGCTCTGTAAGTCAGATACACACACGCCTGATAGAAAATACTATTAGATTACACTAGAAAAATGATTTAAATTATTTTTTGGGGGTGGAAATTAAAAAAAGGTTAAACACATATGAGTCGTGGCTCATAGACTAGGGAGGGCAGCAAGTAAACACAGTAGGCTCTGTATGTCAGCAAAACACACAGGCCGGATAGAAAATTATATTAGATTACACTATCAAACAAATTTAAACTTTTTTTTTTTTATATTTAAATTAAGGTGAAGAAAATATGAGTGCTGGGTGGCTGCCTGGCACAGACCAATTAACCAAAAGACTGAAAAAAATGGAGGTATATTAATGCTGAGTAAGCCTGACAGACACAGGTCTGATAGTAAATGTAATTAGATTACACTAGCAAAATATTTTTATCTATTTTTTTAAATTTAAAATAATGTTATAAACGGATATTAACACTGGTGGCTGGCACAGAACAATGAACCAGAGTATATGCTGTGTGACACAGGCCTGATAGAAAATGAAAAAAAATTACACTAGCAAAATAATTAAATTTTTTGATTAGTTAAATTTAAACTAATGTTGTTAGGGAGATATCAGTGGTGGCAGTAATCACAGCATATGCTGTGAGCCTTAAACACACAGCCTGAAAGCCAGGCAAATGCTAATAAAAAAAAAATGAAAAAAAAAAAACGGCACGAAATATAGCCCTAAAAAGGGCTTTTTGGGGTGCTGTGCTTGCAGCAGAGATGAGTGGAGTCCTTCTGGATTGTAAATACACTAGCCTAGCTATGTTTTTCCTATTAATGTCAGGAGCAAAAACACAACACGTCCTCTCATTAAGAAAGCAAGGTCGTTATGAGTCTAAAATGGCGGATTCCGAGTAGCTGGGAGGGTCTGTGAGGGAGTGTCTGATGTTGATTGGCTCTAATGTGTCAGGCGGCTGTGACATAAAGGGTCAAAGTTTCCTCAATGATGACACATAGGGGCGGATCGAACATCGCCATGTGTTCACCCACAAACGCGAACACGAACAAGCTATGTTCGCTATGAACCGTTCGCGGGTGAACAGTTCGGGACATCACTACCCACAGGTAGAACTGGATTGAGGGCCCCACCTTCATGCAGTTTTGGGGGCTGGCTTTGGTTTCTTAAAAGGCTTGGATTTATTCCAACTCGAAGATGGCTTCCAATTGGAGCCAGAGTCTGCAGGGGAAGGAGTGGTTTTCTGTTCTCTATTCTGATGAAAGGAATGAAACCTATTAGAAGCTCTAGCTTTACCCTTAGATTTTTTATCCTGGGGCAAAAAAACTCCCTCTTCCCCCAGTAATAGTGTAAATAATAGAATCCAACTGAGAACCAAACAAATCATTACCTTGGAATGATAGAGAAAGTAGCCTAGATTTAGATACCATGTCAGCATTCCATGACTTGAGCCATAAAGCACTTCTAGCTAAAATAGCCAAAGACATATTTTTAACATCAATCTTAATGATATCAAAAATAGCAACACAGAGGAAATGATTAGCATATTGAAGCAAACGAACAATACTAAACAAATCAGAATCTTTTTCCCATTGTGCTAAGCTATCCAACCAAAAAGTTGATGCAACTGCAACATCAGCCATAGAAATGGCAGGCCTGAGAATATAGCCAGAATGTAAATATGCTTTCCTAAGATAAGATTCAATTTTCCTATCTAAAGGATCCTTAAAGGAAGTACTATCTTCCATAGGAAAAGTAGCACGCTTGGCAAGAGTAGAAATAGCCCCATCAACCTTAGGGACCTTTTCCCAAAACTCTAATTTAGCCACTGGCAAAGGATACAACTTTTTAAACCTCGAAGAAGGAACAAAAGAAGTACCAAGCTTAGACCATTCCTTAGCAATCACATCAGAAATAGCATCAGGAACAGGGAAAACCTCAGGAGTAGTCACAGTAGGTTTATAGACAGAATTTAAATGTTTACTGTATTTATTATCAAGAGGACCAGACTCCTCAATATCCAAAGTTATCAACACTTCTTTTAACAAGGAACGAATATACTCAATCTTAAAAAGATAACATGAATTGTCAATGTCTGAAGTAGGATCTTCAGAGAGATCCTCATCAGAGGTGGATATATCAGAATGTTGTCGGTCATTACAAATTTCATCAGTAGTATTAGAAGTTTTAAAAGACCTTTTTCATTTATTTGAAGGCGGAATAGCAGACATAGCCTTCTGTATTGCATCAGCAATATAATTTTTCATATCAACAGGGATATCATGTACTTTAGATGTTGAGGGAACAACAGATACAGTACTAGCACTAATAGAAACCTTTTCTGCATGCAAAAGCTTATCATGACAACTGTTACATACTACCGCTGGAGATATAATCTCCACTAGCTTATAACAGATACACTTAGCTTTGGTAGAACTGTGTTCAGGCAGTATGGTTCTTACAGCAGCTTCTGAGACAGGATCAGATTGAGACATCTTGTAAAATGTAAAAGAAAAAAATAACATTTAAACAACAATATCTTATTTCCACATAAAGCAGTTTCAGGAATGGGAAAAAATGCAAATGCTAAAATTGGCAAAAAAGCAAATAGCATAGCCCTCTGAGCATAAAGAAGGCAAGGAGCATATAGGAAGTGAGGTAAAATAACAAACACAATTTTGCGCCAAACAACCTGGAGTCAACTAAGACGCAGGAAATGACGAACTTGCATCAATATAGACGCACATTCACACCAACAAATTCTCGTGCCAAGAATGACCCAATAAATAACAGCATTTTGCCCCCTCACAAGCCTAATTTGCCCGCAAGATTTTAAAGAGAAAACAAGTCAAATTGGAAAAAAGACTATACCCCAGGTAAGACAAACTTCCTAAAACATGATTTTTTTTGCAAAGGGAAATACACATAGACCTGACTCATGGCAAATATAAGTAAATAAAGCACCAACCATAGCTGAGAGTGTCTTAAATAATGATACATACTTAAAGACACCCATTCCCATATAGCAGATAGCCAAACCAGTACTGAAAACTATCAGCAGAGGTAATAGTATAAGAGCATATTGTTGATCTGAAAAGGGAGGTAGGAGATGAATCCCTACGAACGATAACAGAGAACCCTTGAAAAGATTTCCCACGAGAGAAACCATAAAAATCAATAGGCGATACTCTCTTCACATCCCTCTGACAAACACTGTACTCTGAGAAGAACTGGGCTTCAGAATGCTTAGAAGCGCTTATCAAGAAAAAAAAAAGAAATCAAGCACAAACTTACTTCACCACCTCCATAGGAGGCAAAGTTTGTAAAACTGAATTGTGGGTGTGGTGAGGGGTGTATTTATAGGCATTTTGAGGTTTGGGAAACTTTGCCCCTTCTGGTAGGATTGTATATCCCATACGTCACTAGCCTATGGACTCTTGCCAATTACATGAAAGAAATGTATCTATTTACTTTATTTTTTGGAAAATTTATGTCATTGTGATGATCCGGGCAAGACATATCTTGTCTTTGCTATGCAACATGCATCATACATTAGGGGCCAGATTACAAAGGCAGTGCTATTAAGTGCTTTTGCTCAACTGCTAACACTGCTCGAAGTAAATTTTTAACACGTGCAGTAAGACATCATATTACATTATTAATTAAAAATAAATGGTTTGTGCACTAGCGAAACCTGATGCGCGCTAATTTCAGGATTTTGGATATTTTGACAGCGTTAACTTCTTCTATCCATCCACTTAAATATAATGCGCTGTTGAAAGGCTTAATTAGGTAGCTTGTAAGGTTAATTTTAGCTTAAGTGTAGAGATCAGCCTCCCACATGATACATCCCACCCCCTGATCCCTCCCTGCCCCCTCTCAAACAGCTCTCTTCCCTCCCCCACCCCCCAAAGGTCACCCCATCTTAAGTACTGGCAGGAAGTCTGCCAGTATAGAAATAAAAGTTGTTGTTTTTTCATTTTTTTAAATATATTTTCTGCAGGGTAGTATCCCCCCTTACCTCCCAACCTCCCTGATCCCCCCAAACAGCTCTCTAACCCTCCCCCTCTACCTATTAGCCGCCATGTTAGGTACTGCCAGTGCCCATTTTGCTAAAAAAAATTGCTTTATTTTTTTTATATATATATAAAAACATTTTTTTTCCATAGTGTAGCTGCTCCCCCCCTCATTCCCCTTCCACCCTACCCCCTTCCAGATCTATGTCCAACTAATATTCCACTCTCCCTCCTTCCACTTTGCTACATATTTTCTGTAGTGTAAGTGGTCCCACCCGCCCCCTCCCACCCCTCTAATGCCCCTTCCTGCCCCTCTCACACACCCTCCTGCCCTCCTCTCCCCTCCTGCAGCAATGAGCCGCCCACATGCCTCACTGCTATCCCTCCCACATCACCAACGATTGGGACCATCGCTGGCCTCTTGTGGTTCTCCTCTTACCTGTCTAACTGAACCTTTAGTGTAACCTTATCTGGCCCATCCTCTGACCCTTTACCACTTTCTGTTGGAGTACGGCAATGCTCTGTCCTTGGTCCCCTTCTATTCTCAATTTATACATAATTTTTCGGTTTCTTAATACAGTCCCATGGATGTTTAATACCTTTCGTATGCTAATGATACACAAATCTACATCTCTGCACCAGACCTATCCCCTTCCTTACTAACTGGTGTTACCAACTGTCTTTTTAATATTTCATCCTGGATGTCCTCTCACTACCTTAAGCTAAATCTCTCAAAAACTGAGCTCCTTATTTCCCTCTTTTTCCAAAATCTCTACCCCCAACTTTCTCTAACTGTTAATTATAACATCATTACCCCAACCCTGCATGTCTGATGTCTTGGGGTTACACTTGACTCAGATCTCTCTTTCACTCCCCACATCCAGTCTTTGGCCAATTCCTGCTGCATTCACCTTAAAAACATCTCCAAAATTCACCATTTCCTCACACAAGACACAACCAAGTCTTTAATCTACTCTTTCATCATTCCCCGTCTTGACTATTGCAACTCCATCCTATCTGGCCTCCCTAGCTGCCATCTATCTCCCTTAAATCCAAAATAAATGCCTCTGTCAGGCTGATCTTCCTTACACGTCGCTCCTCATCTGCTGCACCTCTATGCCAGTCTCTTCACTGACTTCCTCTAAGCTCCAGAATAAAACACCAAATCCTGACTCTAAGTTTTAAAGCTCTCAATAACACTGCTCCACCCTATATCACCGACCTCGTCTCCAGATACTCTCCCTCCTGTCCTCTTCGCTCTGCTCATGACCTCCTTCTCTCGTCCTCTCTTGTTACCTCCTCACAGTCTCGTTTACAAGACCTCTCCAGACTGGCCCCTATTCTCTGGAGCTCTCTGCCTTGCTCCACAAGACCCTCCCCTAGTTTTTAAACATTCAAGCGCTCCTTAAAGACTTTACTGTTCAGGGATTTATATAATTTACACTAACATTTTCTTATTTTAGTTCTTCTCCTCCTTTAGTTATCCCCTTGAACCACCTTCACATGTAAGCTTACAAGCCTAGCTGCTTTGTAGATCACCTTTATAATCTGATTTACAACAATGAAACTCTTGGCAGGGCTCTCTATCCCTTTGTCTCCCATAATTGTTACCTTGCATATTAGACCCATGTTTTTAGCGAGGCGGAACCTGTTGGTACTCTACAAATAACTGATAATAACTGATAATAATAATAATAATAATAATAATAATCATCATAATAATAATTATAATAATAATAATTATGTGCCCTGTTCTTTAAAGGGACACAAACCCCAAAATGTTTCTATCATGATTCAGACAGATTATATATTTTTAAACAACTTTCCAATTTTCTTTTGTTATCAAATTTGCTTCATTCTCTTGGTACAGTATATTTTATTGAAGAAGCAGCAATGCACTACTGGGAGCTCGCTGAACACATTTGTAAGCCAATGAAAATGGGTATACAAGTCCAGCCACCAATCAGCAGCTAGATCCAAACTATTGAGCCTATCTAGGTATGCTTTTCAGCAAAGGTTACCAAGAGAATGAAGCAAATTTGATAACAAAAGAAAATTGGAAAGTTGTTTAAAAATGTATAATCTATCTGAATCATGATAGAAAAATGTTGGGTTTCATGTCCATTTAATTAATTTTTACTAAGGCAACTACCTCACCTTTTTTTCTCTCCCCCAATTACCACATAGATAATAAGCTTAAATATTATACAGGTAAAAGTTTATATTTATTTGTTTGAAACTTCACAATAAATCATTTATAATGGATAGCATAAGAATGGAAGAGATTTAAAATGAGATGATAATGCATAATAACACATAAAGTGCACTTTTGACTATGCTTTAAATGAAAAGACAAGTGAAAATGAATATTCTTGTATAAATAATCTGACCCTTGCTCATGTTTGGTTATATATAATCTGTGTTCTAGTAGAGTGACACAATGTGAATGATTTCACTTCATAACTCCTATATATATGCAAAATGTCTGGTTTCTATAAATGGAAAAATGCTATACATTTTAATGGAAATGATCTACTTTTCTAAAGATGAAACAGTTGCTTTGTTCCTGCTTAGCAAACAAGAGGAAAATAAATATACACCATTTCTCTGCAAGGAGTAAAAAAAACTACTTTGTGATAAACAGTTTAAAGATCAGTTGATGTAGCTACTCCAAAAATATCTTCTATCATAATCCCACATAACAAGGAATGCAAATAGTACAGTTATTTCCTCCAGATTCCCTCACACAAAATGTTTCTACAGCTAATGAATTCATCACATTCACATATCTTTTTGAAATAGAGAAAACAAAAATGAAAAAGAAACACATTAGACCATGTCATTTTAACACAAGTGACCTTAAAGTACTATATGTTTAATCCTCCAAAGGGTTTAAACACATAGTTAAAGTACCATTCAGTGGATGCAGAGCACTGTTGGTCCAGAGCAGAAACTGTCAGTCACACAATCAGCAGCAGTAGTTGCTCAGCTGTGTTGTGCGACTACTGCTGCTGATTGGGTCAGTGGCTGTGTCTATTAGGGGCCAGCAGCTCTGTGGCTCTCAAGTGGCACTTTAACTATGTTATGTTAAGTAGTTATGTAGTATAGGGGTAGTTTGCGTTTTGGGGTTGTAGCAGTATAAGGGTTAATAGTTTAGGGGTATTGGTGGTATAGGAGTAAAGTAGTGTATGGGGTGTTTGCAGTGGGCTATTGGTAGAATAGGGGACAATAGGTTAGGAAGTTTATTGCAGTGGGCTATTGGCGGTATAGGGGTTAATAAGTTAGGAAGTTTATTGTGGTGGGCTAATGACGGTATATGGGTTAATAGGTTAGAAAGTTTATTGCGGTGGCCTATTGGCAGTATAGGGGTTAATAGGTTAGGAAGTTTATTGTGGTGGGTTATTGGCAGTATAGGAGTTAATAGGTTAGGAAGTTTATTGCGGTGGGCTATTGGTGGTTTAGGGATTAATAGGTTAGGAAGGTTATTGCGGTGCGCTATTGGTAGTTTAGGGGTTAGTTATTTAGTGTAGGGTTAGTATGTATATTTATTAGGCTTGGTGCTATATATTTAAAAGGGATCCTTTACTTTATGTTGCCAATGTCGGTGCTAATGCTGCTTGGAATATTTCACCAGCATCACTACCCATTGCGATGTATAGTAAAATGCCCCTCTGCAATGCTGCCTTTCAAGATTAATGTCGGCACTCTCGACATTGCGTCGGATCACTTTTAAATACCTCTGCAACCATCAGTTTTCTGTACAGTATCAGCAGTACTTTGCAGCTCCTAAACAGTTATTTAACCACTAGAGCATGTAATTTAATTTAATAAAGCATGTCATTTTAACACTAGTGACCTTGCTATGCTATGTTTTTAACTCCCTCAAAGGGGCCAGGACCATCTTTCCTCACACAAGACACAACCAAGTCTTTAATCTACTCTTTCATCATTCCCCGTCTTTACTATTGCAACTCCATCCTATCTGGCCTCCCTAGCTGCCATCTATCTCCCTTAAATCCATAATAAATGCCTCTGTCAGGCTGATCTTCCTTACAGGTCGCTCCTCATCTGCTGCACCTCTATGCCAGTCTCTTCACTGACTTCCTCTAAGCTCCAGAATAAAACACCAAATCCTGACTCTAAGTTTTAAAGCTCTCAATAACACTGCTCCAACCTATATCACCAACCTCGTCTCCAGATACTCTCCCTCCTGTCCTCTTCGCTCTGCTCATGACCTCCTTCTCTCGTCCTCTCTTGTTACCTCCTCACAGTCTCGTTTACAAGACCTCTCCAGACTGGCCCCTATTCTCTGGAGCTCTCTGCCTTGCTCCACAAGACCCTCCCCTAGTTTTTAAACATTCAAGCGCTCCTTAAAGACTTTACTGTTCAGGGATTTATATAATTTACACTAACATTTTCTTATTTTAGTTCTTCTCCTCCTTTAGTTATCCCCTTGAACCACCTTCACATGTAAGCTTACAAGCCTAGCTGCTTTGTAGATCACCTTTATAATCTGATTTACAACAATGAAACTCTTGGCAGGGCTCTCTATCCCTTTGTCTCCCATAATTGTTACCTTGCATATTAGACCCATGTTTTTAGCGAGGCGGAACCTGTTGGTACTCTACAAATAACTGATAATAACTGATAATAATAATAATCATCATAATAATAATTATGTGCCCTGTTCTTTAAAGGGACACAAACCCCAAAATGTTTCTATCATGATTCAGACAGATTATATATTTTTAAACAACTTTCCAATTTTCTTTTGTTATCAAATTTGCTTCATTCTCTTGGTACAGTATATTTTATTGAAGAAGCAGCAATGCACTACTGGGAGCTCGCTGAACACATTTGTAAGCCAATGAAAATGGGTATACAAGTCCAGCCACCAATCAGCAGCTAGATCCAAACTATTGAGCCTATCTAGGTATGCTTTTCAGCAAAGGTTACCAAGAGAATGAAGCAAATTTGATAACAAAAGAAAATTGGAAAGTTGTTTAAAAATGTATAATCTATCTGAATCATGATAGAAAAATGTTGGGTTTCATGTCCCTTTAATTAATTTTTACTAAGGCAACTACCTCACCTTTTTTTCTCTCCCCCAATTACCACATAGATAATAAGCTTAAATATTATACAGGTAAAAGTTTATATTTATTTGTTTGAAACTTCACAATAAATCATTTATAATGAATAGCATAAGAATGGAAGAGATTTAAAATGAGATGATAATGCATAATAACACATAAAGTGCACTTTTGACTATGCTTTAAATGAAAAGACAAGTGAAAATGAATATTCTTGTATAAATAATCTGACCCTTGCTCATGTTTGGTTATATATAATCTGTGTTCTAGTAGAGTGACACAATGTGAATGATTTCACTTCATAACTCCTATATATATGCAAAATGTCTGGTTTCTATAAATGGAAAAATGCTATACATTTTAATGGAAATGATCTACTTTTCTAAAGATGAAACAGTTGCTTTGTTCCTGCTTTGCAAACAAGAGGAAAATAAATATACACCATTTCTCTGCAAGAAGTAAAAAAAACTACTTTGTGATAAACAGTTTAAAGATCAGTTGATGTAGCTACTCCAAAAATATCTTCTGTCATAATCCCACATAACAAGGAATGCAAATAGTACAGTTATTTCCTCCAGATTCCCTCACACAAAATGTTTCTACAGCTAATGAATTCATCACATTCACATATCTTTTTGAAATAGAGAAAACAAAAATGAAAAAGAAACACATTAGACCATGTCATTTTAACACAAGCGACCTTAAAGTACTATGGCCTAGATTTGGAGTTCGGCGGTAGCCGTCAAAACCAGCGTTAGAGGCTCCTAACGCTGGTTTTGGCCGCCCGCTGGTATTTGGAGTCAGTGATTAAAGGGTCTAACGCTCACTTTTCAGCCGCGACTTTTCCATACCGCAGATCCCCCTACGCCATTTGCGTAGCCTATATTTTCAATGGGATCTTTCTAACGCTGGTATTTAGAGTCGTTTCTGAAGTGAGCGTTAGAGCTCTAACGACAAGATTCCAGCCGCCTGAAAATAGCAGGAGTTAAGAGCTTTCTGGCTAACGCCGGTTCATAAAGCTCTTAACTACTGTACCCTAAAGTACACTAACACCCATAAACTACCTATGTACCCCTAAACCGAGGTCCCCCCACAACGCCGCCACTCGATTAACATTTTTAACCCCTAATCTGCCGACCGCCACCTACGTTATATTTATGTACCCCTAATCTGCTGCCCCTAACCCCGCCGACCCCTGTATTACATTTATTAACCCCTAACTTGCCCCCCACAACGTCGCCGCCAGCTACTTAAAATAATTAACCCCTAATCTTCCGACCGCAAATCGCCGCCACCTACGTTATCCCTATGTACCCCTAATCTGCTGCCCCTAACATCGCCGACCCCTATATTATATTTATTAACCCCTAATCTGCCCCCCTCAACGTCGCCGACACCTGCCTACACTTATTAACCCCTAATCTGCCGAGCGGACCTGAGCGCTACTATAATAAATGTATTAACCCCTAATCCGCCTCACTAACCCTATCATAAATAGTATTAACCCCTAATCTGCCCTCCCTAACATCGCCGACACCTAACTTCAATTATTAACCCCTAATCTGCCGACCGGAGCTCACCGCTATTCTAATAAATGTATTAACCCCTAAAGCTAAGTCTAACCCTAACACTAACACCCCCCTAAGTTAAATATAATTTTTATCTAACGAAATAAATTAACTCTTATTAAATAACTTATTCCTATTTAAAGCTAAATACTTACCTGTAAAATAAATCCTAATATAGCTACAATATAAATTATAATTATATTATAGCTATTTTAGGATTAATATTTATTTTACAGGCAACTTTGTAATTATTTTAACCAGGTACAATAGCTATTAAATAGTTAAGAACTATTTAATAGTTACCTAGTTAAAATAATAACAAATTTACCTGTAAAATAAATCCTAACCTAAGTTCTAATTAAACCTAACACTACCCTATCAATAAAATAATTAAATAAACTACCTACAATTACCTACAATTAACCTAACACTACACTATCAATAAATTAATTAAACACAATTCCTACAAATAAATACAATTAAATAAACTAGCTAAAGTACAAAAAATAAAAAAGAACTAAGTTACAGAAAATAAAAAAATATTTACAAACATAAGAAAAATATTACAACAATTTTAAACTAATTACACCTACTCTAAGCCCCCTAATAAAATAACAAAGCCCCCCAAAATAAAAAATTCCCTACCCTATTCTAAATTAAAAAAGTTACAAGCTCTTTTACCTTACCAGCCCTGAACAGGGCCCTTTGCGGGGCATGCCCCAAGAATTTCAGCTCTTTTGCCTGTAAAAAAAAACATACAATACCCCCCCCCAACATTACAACCCACCACCCACATACCCCTAATCTAACCCAAACCCCCCTTAAATAAACCTAACACTAAGCCCCTGAAGATCTTCCTACCTTGTCTTCACCATCCAGGTATCACCGATCCGTCCTGGCTCCAAGATCTTCATCCAACCCAAGCGGGGGTTGGCGATCCATAATCCGGTCCAGAAGAGGCTCCAAAGTCTTCCTCCTATCCGGCAAGAAGAGGACATCCGGACCGGCAAACATCTTCTCCAAGCGGCATCTTCGATCTTCTTCCATCCGGAGCGAAGCGGCAGGATCCTGAAGACATCCAGCGCGGAACATCCATCCGGACCGACGACTGAACGACGAATGACTGTTCCTTTAAGGGACGTCATCCAAGATGGCGTCCCTCGAATTCCGATTGGCTGATAGGATTCTATCAGCCAATCGGAATTAAGGTAGGAATTTTCTGATTGGCTGATGGAATCAGCCAATCAGAATCAAGTTCAATCCGATTGGCTGATCCAATCAGTCAATCAGATTGAGCTCGCATTCTATTGGCTGTTCCGATCAGCCAATAGAATGCGAGCTCAATCTGATTGGCTGATTGGATCGGCCAATCGGATTGAACTAGATTCTGATTGGCTGATTCCATCAGCCAATCAGAAAATTCCTACCTTAATTCCGATTGGCTGATAGAATCCTATCAGCCAATCGGAATTCGAGGGACGCCATCTTGGATGACGTCCCTTAAAGGAACAGTCATTCGTCGTTCAGTCGTCGGTCCGGATGGATGTTCCGCGCTGGATGTCTTCAGGATCCTGCCGCTTCGCTCCGGATGGAAGAAGATCGAAGATGCCGCTTGGAGAAGATGTTTGCCGGTCCGGATGTCCTCTTCTTGCCGGATAGGAGGAAGACTTTGGAGCCTCTTCTGGACCGGATTATGGATCGCCAACCCCCGCTTGGGTTGGATGAAGATCTTGGAGCCAGGACGGATCGGTGATACCTGGATGGTGAAGACAAGGTAGGAAGATCTTCAGGGGCTTAGTGTTAGGTTTATTTAAGGGGGGTTTGGGTTAGATTAGGGGTATGTGGGTGGTGGGTTGTAATGTTGGGGGGGGGGTATTGTATGTTTTTTTTTACAGGCAAAAGAGCTGAAATTCTTGGGGCATGCCCCGCAAAGGGCCCTGTTCAGGGCTGGTAAGGTAAAAGAGCTTGTAACTTTTTTAATTTAGAATAGGGTAGGGAATTTTTTATTTTGGGGGGCTTTGTTATTTTATTAGGGGGCTTAGAGTAGGTGTAATTAGTTTAAAATTGTTGTAATATTTTTCTTATGTTTGTAAATATTTTTTTATTTTCTGTAACTTAGTTCTTTTTTATTTTTTTGTACTTTAGCTAGTTTATTTAATTGTATTTATTTGTAGGAATTGTGTTTAATTAATTTATTGATAGTGTAGTGTTAGGTTAATTGTAGGTAATTGTAGGTAGTTTATTTAATTATTTTATTGATAGGGTAGTGTTAGGTTTAATTATAACTTAGGTTAGGATTTATTTTACAGGTAAATTTGTTATTATTTTAACTAGGTAACTATTAAATAGTTCTTAACTATTTAATAGCTATTGTACCTGGTTAAAATAATTACAAAGTTGCCTGTAAAATAAATATTAATCCTAAAATAGCTATAATATAATTATAATTTATATTGTAGCTATATTAGGATTTATTTTACAGGTAAGTATTTAGCTTTAAATAGAAATAAGTTATTTAATAAGAGTTAATTTATTTCGTTAGATAAATATTATATTTAACTTAGGGGGGTGTTAGTGTTAGGGTTAGACTTAGCTTTAGGGGTTAATCCATTTATTAGAATAGCGGTGAGCTCCGATCGGAAGATTAGGGGTTAATAATTGAAGTTAGGTGTCGGCGATGTTAGGGAGGGCAGATTAGGGGTTAATACTATTTATGATAGGGTTAGTGAGGCGGATTAGGGGTTAATAACTTTATTATAGTAGCGCTCAGGTCCGCTCGGCAGATTAGGGGTTAATAAGTGTAGGCAGGTGTCGGCGACGTTGTGGGGGGCAGGTTAGGGGTTAATAAATATAATATAGGGGTCGGCGGTGTTAGGGGCAGCAGATTAGGGGTACATAGGGATAACGTAGGTGGCGGCGGTTTACGGAGCGGCAGATTAGGGGTTTAAAATAATATGCAGGGGTCAGCGATAGCGGGGGCGGCAGAATAGGGGTTAATAAGTGTAAGGTTAGGGGTGTTTAGACTCGGGGTACATGTTAGAGTGTTAGGTGCAGACGTAGGAAGTGTTTCCCCATAGGAAACAATGGGGCTGCGTTAGGAGCTGAACGCTGCTTTTTTGCAGGTGTTAGGTTTTTTTTCAGCTCAAACAGCCCCATTGTTTCCTATGGGGGAATCGTGCACGAGCACGTTTTTGAGGCCGGCCGCGTCCGTAAGCAACTCTGGTATCGAGAGTCGCATTTGCGATAAAAATGCTCTACGCTCCTTTTTTGGAGCCTAACGCAGCATTTGTTTGAACTCTCGATACCAGAGTTAATTTTATGGTGCGGCCAGAAAAAAGCCCGCGGAGCGTTAACAGCCCTTTTACCGCCGAACTCCAAATCTAGGCCTATATGTTTAATCCTCCAAATTGTTTAAACACATAGTTAAAGTACCATTCAGTGGATGCAGAGCACTGTTGGTCCAGAGCAGAAACTGTCAGTCACACAATCAGCAGCAGTAGTTGCTCAGCTGTGTTGTGCGACTACTGCTGCTGATTGGGTCAGTGGCTGTGTCTATTAGGGGCCAGCAGCTCTGTGGCTCTCAAGTGGCACTTTAACTATGTGTTTAGCCCCTTTGAGGGAGTTAAACACATAGCATAGCAAGGTCACTAGTGTTAAAATGACATGCTTTATTAAATTAAATTACATGCTCTAGTGGTTAAATAACTGTTTAGGAGCTGCAAAGTACTGCTGATACTGTACAGAAAACTGATGGTTGCAGAGGTATCTAAAAGTGATCCGACGCAATGTCGAGAGTGCCGACATTAATCTTGAAAGGCAGCATTGCAGAGGGGCATTTTACTATACATCGCAATGGGTAGTGATGCTGGTGAAATATTCCAAGCAGCATTGGCACCGACATTGGCAACATAAAGTAAAGGATCCCTTTTAAATATATAGCACCAAGCCTAATAAATATACATACTAACCCTACACTAAATAACTAACCCCTAAACTACCAATAGCGCACCGCAATAACCTTCCTAACCTATTAATCCCTATACTGCCAATAGGCCACCGCAATAAACTTCCTAACCTATTAACCCATATACCGTCATTAGCCCACCGCAATAAACTTCCTAACCTATTAACCCATATACCGTCATTAGCCCACCACAATAAACTTCCTAACTTATTAACCCCTATACCGCCAATAGCCCACTGCAATAAACTTCCTAACCTATTGTCCCCTATTCTACCAATAGCCCTCTGCAAACACCCCATACACTACTTTACTCCTATACCACCAATACCCCTAAACTATTAACCCTTATACTGCTACAACCCCCAAACGCAAACTACCCCTATACTACATAACTACTTAACATCTAATCCCCCCTCCTCTAAGCTAACACCCCTAAGTTACAAAAAATAACACACACTAAATTTACAAAAAAAATAACAAAATCTAACTTTACAGAAACAAAACAACATTACAAAAAAACAACAAACAGTTATGTTGACACAGAAATTGTGTTTCAGTGAGTGCACTGTCTGCCCAACCAGCTGAAAGTGCCGACAAGTGGCGATGTGAGCGATGTTGGCGATGTTTTGCTGACATAGCACTCTCCATTATATACTATAGGAGACATATTGCCACTAGTGATGTCGCGAATAGTTCGCCGGCGAACAGTTCTTGGAAAACATAGCTTGTTTGCATTCGCCGCGGCGGGCAAACATATGCAATGTTCAATCCGCCCCCTATTCGTCATCATTGAGTAAACTTTGACCCTGTATCTCACAGTCTGCAGACACATTTCAGCCAATCAGCAGCAGACACTCCCTCCCAGACCCTCCCAGCTCCTGGACAGCAGCCATTTTAGATTCATTCTGATCCTGCATTCTTAGTGAGAGGAGGGATAGTGTAGCTGCTGCTGATTTTATAGGGAAATTGATAGCTAGGCTAGTGTATTCAGTGTCCACTACAGTCCTGAAGGACTCATCTGATCTCTGCTGTAAGGACAGCACCCCAAAAAGCCCTTTTTAGGGCTAGAACATCTTTTTTTTTTTTTTGCCTGTGTAATTTTGACTGAGAAACATCAGTCTGCTAGTGTAATCTAATTGCATTTGCCTGCCTGCAGTGCCACCACTCATATCTGTTGTAACAGTAGTGTAAATTTTGTAAAAAAAAAAACTTTTTTGACTGTGAAACATCAGTCTGCTAGTGTAATCTATAAGCAGTTGCCTGCCTGCCAGCGTGTGTGCCAGGCCCACTTGCCAACTAGTGCCACCACTCATATCTGTTGTAACAGTAGTGTAAATTTAAAAAAAAACTTTTTTGACTGTGAAACATCAGTCTGCTAGTGTAATCTATAATCAGTTGCCTGCCTGCCTGCCTGCCAGCGTGTGTGCCAGGCCTACTTGCCAACTAGTGCCACCACTCATATCTGTTGTAACAGTAGTGTAAATTTAAAAAAAAAAAATTTTTTGACTGTGAAACATCAGTCTGCTAGTGTAATCAAATTGCAGTTGCCTGCCTGCTAGCGTGTGTGCCAGGCTCACTTGCCAACTAGTGCCACCACTCATACCTGTTGTAACAGTAGTGTAAATTTAAAAAAACAAAAACTTTTTTGACTGTGAAACATCAGTCTGCTAGTGTAATCTAATAGCAGTTGCCTGCCTGCCAGAGTGTGTGCCAGGCCCACTTGCCAGCTAGTGCCACCACTCATATCTGTTGTAACAGTAGTGTAAATATTTAAAAAAAAATAATCTTTTTTGACTGTGAAACATCAGTCTGCTAGTGTAATCTAATAGCAGTTGCCTACCTGCCAGCGTGTGTGCCAGGCCCACTTGCCAACTAGTGCCACCACTCATATCTGTTGTAATAGTAGTGTAAAATTTTTTTAAAAAAGCTTTTTTGACTGTGAAACATCAGTCTGCTAGTGTAATCTTATTGCAGTTGCCTGCCTGCCAGCGTGTGTGCCAGGCCCCAAATTGGAAGTAGGAGGACCGACCAAGCATCTCATCTCTGTGTGATTCCTGTTCTTGTAGGACAGTTAATGGGTCAGTCATGTTGCACAGCTCCTCAATGTGACAAATCTTCCTGGTTAGTTCGTTGTTCTCTTTTTCCCAGCTGCTGGATCAGATCAGAGATTGTGAGTAAAACCTGCTCCTGCTGTCGGGTGATCTCACTCAGGACTCGCTTCTCTAGGTCTTCCAGCTGTTTCCTGATCCTGATGTCCCTAATCAGGACAGTCAGACTCTCTGTTACACCAGCTGCTTTCTCTTGCACCCCTCTCCTGTGCTTCTGCAGACTCTGGACTCTTTTCTCAGTCTCCTCTCTCTTTCTGGTCAGTTTCTGCAGAACATTTCTCAGTTTCTTTTTCTTCTTCTCAGAAGCCTCATTCAGCAGCTCGACCTGGTGTCCCCTGTGCTCTCCGGCCAGGGAGCAGGACACACAGATACAGGCAGCATCCTCAGTGCAGTAATATAATAGGAGCATCTTGTGGGTGGAGCATTTTCTGTTACCCCAGGAAGTGATTGCACGCGCAGTGACATCAGTGAGGGACAACCTTGTGCAAATGGGGAGTTTGCGGTTGTGCAAATGGACTGTTTGCGGTGCATTAAACGGGGAGTTTGGTCTGTCACTGTGAAGCGGGCGTAACCCTTACACTACCTGAACGATACAACATCATACCTGATGCTTTAAAGCACGTTATTCCAAACAATTTAGGAATTTTAGGTGATTTATGCCCTTTATGGATTAAAAACAGACTCTGCATTAACTATGTAATTTTCTATGGGAATTTTGCCATGGATCCCCCTCCGGCATGCCACAGTCCAGGTGTTAGTCCCCTTGAAACAACTTTTCCATCACTTTTGTGGCCAGAAAGAGTCCCTGTGGGTTTTAAAATTCACCTGCCTATTGAAGTCAAAGGCGGTTCGCCCGGTTCGCCCATTCACAAACTTTTGTGGAAGGTCGCGTTCGCTGTTCGCGAACGCAAAATTTTAGGTTTGCAACATCACTAATTGCCACTCGCTGGCACTTTCTGAGTCCATCCCTTTTTTTAGAATATACTCACAGACGGATGGACTGCAAGGCTAATAAGGCCAGAAAGGTAGTTTCTCGACAGTGTGTCGATGCTTTGAATATCGGGGCCCCGGTCAGCAGGTGCAGTTGCACAGTTGTGTTTTGAGACTACCTCTGCTGATTGGATCACTGATCATGTCTACTAGGGACCAGCTGTTCTATGACTGTGGTACTTTAGCTATGTATTTAATCCATTTGCAGGGGTAAAACACACAGCATTGCAAGGTCACTATTGTTAAAATGATATGCTCTTAGAAATTAGAGCATGCCATTTTCCCATTATTATGTCCCTTTAAATCTAGCTATGTTCACATATACAGTATATTTGTTGGAACACAGTACACAAGATAAAATATTATGCAATTAAAAGATGTACCATAAATACAATATGCTACATGGCATGCTGCAGGTGCAGAGTTCTGCAATTTCCCTTTACTATAACTGCTGAAATTCCTGTATAGTTATCAGATATGCAGAGAAACATTTATGGACCCTCATCTTCATTCCCCAAGACAATTTTGCTTGCAAGAAGTAAAACAGTTTACATTGCTTCCCTCAGGGAATCTTTGCTGCATCATGTTTAGACAAAACCGACTAATAATGCTTCTTTCTGTATGTCAAATAAATGCATTTGTGTGAATTTGTTAATCCATTGTCTTTTCATACAACCACCCTCATAATGGAGCTGCATCCTGCAGAGTTTCTTTGTTTCACCAAAGAAGTTAATGGAACACATCAGAAAAGCTCTCATTGTAAAGTGTTGATGAATTCTTGTAGCATGTGGAGCACTTGAGGCTTCCAAGCAGATTAGGATCATTTTATTTTCAAGCAACATGGGAGATAAACTATTCATAGATGTTCTGATGCATGCAAACTTGATGGTGGAAAAGCTGCCTTCAGTAGAAGCATAAATAAAGCACACATCTTTAGACATGGACAAAGGAAATAGCAAGGGTTAACCCTTGGAATGTTCAAAAGACTTAAAATCAAACAATGCTTTAGTTGTCTGATATGTTTTTAAAAAACTGAAACAAATTTCCACACGGCCTACAAATTCTGCCTTTTAATGTAGTATGTGAGAGATGTGCTATTAGCAATGATTGTTAAATAATCTATTCAACACTCCAGAGCTGCTAAAATGCTTTGTGTGAAAATGTGTTGGGAGTCTTAGGGATATCGCGCTAGTACAATATGAAGAATATATTTTTATTGCTTGCTAACAGAGATCCCAAATTACACATCACAAACCAATCAATCTATTTCATTAGTAATCTTTTGTCTTTGATTTGAAAAGAAGATAAGGTGGAAGATATTTTGAAAGTCCATTTACTGACTTAAATAATCTATCTCAAATTAAATCATATGATCAATTTCCCGAGTGTGTTGATCTTAGAGAACTTTGCTCTGTAATGCACTATGTAATTGTAGTAACTATCCCCAGTGACAGTAGATGTAGGAAATATGCTCAATACAATTACTTTATGACTTACATAGTTACAAAACCAATTTTTGTTTTCAAGGAAATTTAATTTGTTTTAAAGAACTAGCCATTAGTGTTAATGCATCTTTTTTATTATATTGGTTTTCAATAAGACATAATGGGATTTTAGCATTTTAATATTTAATGCAATGTGTCATGTGATATAACTTAACTTTTCATACATTTCAAGCCTAGTGTTAGTGTAAAACAATATTGACAGAACTCCAAAGGGCAAAAAGCATGTATTGCATGTGCGCATATGTTAGAGATCTGCCAGGTATACATGAATACAGTTTACTTAATGAAAAACAAATGTGCCATACTGTGAGGTCTTTTCACATGCTAGTTCCTATACAACTGACTAATTGTTTCCAATAATTGCCCAAATTAAGCAATTGCCCCCGGGCTCAAATGTGAAAGGACATCAAATGATGGCAATAGATAGGCAGCTCTGAGTCTTGGCTTAACCTAAAAATATGAATAAAGAGATGCACATTGGCAAATACAAGTTAAAGGGACATTAAACACTTTGAGATGGTAATATAAAATGATAAATTATATATATAAAACAGCTCTGCAATATACTTTCATTATTTATTTTGTTCTCTTTGCCTGTAATTCCATTCTGAAATTGTGAGCTTTTCAGTTCCTGTTAGAAATGGAAGTGCAGAACTGTGTTAAATCCAGCACAACCATTGGCTGCACACTCTAGTGACTTATTTATAACTGTCTCTAATTGGCCACAGCAGAGAAGGTAACACAAGTTACAACATGGCAGCTCCCAGTGTTTTATAGACACTAAAACTTTACACTTATTTTGTCACTTTTTAAACAACTAATGAAAATTTAAAAATACATCTACATGTTAGTCATGGACTAATCTTTTCTTTGAATGTATCATTCTATCTAGCATGTATTTAGTGTTTAATGTCCCTTTAATAGTTAGTTTTTTTATTGGTCAGTTAAAAAGCGTTGATAAAAAAAGAAATACTAGATTTGTCAAGGAGCTTCATTGGACAGATTCACTAGTTGTAAAATTGGTTCTAAAGGTTTATCTGAATTTAATAAATGAAAAGAGGTGTTATATATTAGTAAACTATGCTGTCATCCTCTGTGTGCATTATCAGAAGGAACAGCTCAAGGCTCTGTTTTCCTTTTGGAACTCCCTTGACTGATAGACACAGATACTGTACGCTACTATGCAAAGATTGCAGTGCTCTCTAGCAGACATGTAATGGTGGATTAAATCACTAGTAGATGGTTGAAAACAAGCTCTGATTCACTATTGGCATCAGAGCTGCACATACTTCTTAAATCTGGTCCCAAAACCAGTAAAAGCAAAATATATTAGCAGATCAACTTAATAAACTGTCAGTAACTTGACACAATTAAATTGATTGGATCTGTGCCAACAAATTAAACTGTTCAACAAGAAAAGCTGCATTTAATTTGAGTCTGCATTAACATTCAATTACAAGGCATTCCTGCTGTCTTGTTACGTGATAACATATAAGCTAAGTCTAAACATTTTATGTTGAAATTGCTTTTATTTTCATATCATAACATACACATAGCTGTTTACATTTTTCTCTCAATACAGTGTATTTTTCCAGAATTTAAAGTCAAACCATGTCTAACATCTTACATTTGAAAACTTGTCATTACATTCAGAACAAAAAACTGGAGATCCAATAGCAAATGTAAATAACTTTTCTCGCAGTAGTCACATGTCATTAAATATAATACACAGACAGATTTTTGTATTTGTTACCCAACTACAAGAAATCTCTTGTTTATTAATCTAGGTGTGATTACCTCTGACTTCGCTGTGTATAATCCAGGGTTCCCAAATGGCAAGGAATTGGTCTTTGGAAGCTGTTAGGTCTGCTACTAAGTTGGACATTTTATAGATTTGATCAATTTTCCGCTCTATGAAGAAAAAACCTGTAGGTTCTGTATTCCAGTGTTTGGCAAGACATAGTCTAGTAGCTG
The DNA here is from genome assembly GCF_027579735.1 of Bombina bombina. Lineage (NCBI taxonomy): Eukaryota > Metazoa > Chordata > Amphibia > Anura > Bombinatoridae > Bombina > Bombina bombina. The sequence goes on along the minus strand of NC_069501.1, from coordinate 675,175,216 downwards.
TGCACAGTAGTGCTAATAGTTTGTTTTGGTTAGTAGTGTGTCCCTTAAGTGGGAGGTGTAGTAGTGCATGTTCTGGGAGAAGTTGTATCTCCTTTTTGAAAACCTCACTTAATAACTTAGCTATGTCTTTCCAGAAGGGTTGTATTTTACTGCAATTCCACCATGTGTGCAAATACGTTCCATCTTCCCCACATCCCCTTAAGCATAGTGCATTGTCCTTTCCTCTCATCTTGACTAATCTGGTGGGGTATAGATACCATCAGAATGCAGAGTTTATATAATTTTCTTGTAGTTGGGAGTTAATGGTAAATGAGGTCCTTTTACGAGTGTCCGCCCATGTCTGAGCTGGCCAGTTCCTACCTAATTCATCTTCCCATTTATGCATAAAGGCTGTTTTATTGATGAGATCTAATTTGTTGAATATAGGGTATAGTTTAGCTATTGATCTCTTCGGTCTGTGTTTGGTTAAGCAAAGAACCTTGAAGTGTGTGCGACTATGAGTAGGAGTCGTTCCTAGGACGCCTGCCACTCTAGATCTCAATTGGAAATAATGAAACCAGGTGTTGGTATCAGATGGGTCTAGGTCCTTGTATTGTTGTATTGTGAGGAGCTTTCCATTGACGAGAGCATCCGCTATTCTGTACAGGCTTATATTGCTCCATTTACTTTGTACTATTTGGTCTAGTAAGGAATTTAGGTCTATCAATGGAGCTGCAAGTGACTTAGTGTTTAGTAGTGGAAAGAGTTTGGTGGCCCTGTCCCATATAAACAAAGTATGTGCTATGGCTATATAGCTTTTCCCTCTTTGTGGTCTGTTTGTCTTAGCTGTTCATAGTAGTTTGGCTATGTCATCTATTCCCATCATGTCAGCCTCTAGTTGTTTCCATTGGATGTCGTCTGACATGTTATGCCACAGGGCAGTCTGTGCCATTCTGGCAGCATAGTAATAAGAAATAAGGTGGGAAAGGCCTAGCCCTCCCCCTGCTCTATGTCTAGTTAATGTTTGTCTATTGATCCTTGCTCTCTTGCTATTCCAGATGAAGGTCTGAATGTCCCTCTGAATGGCTTGCAGGTCAGTGTGTGGTATTGAAATGGCTAATGATCTAAACAGATATAACAGTCTTGGTAGAATCGTCATTTTGATGGCCACAATGCGTCCTATAAGTGAGATTTTCTGTTTGGACCATTTAGTCATGAGTTGTCTAATATGGGTCAGTAGGGGCTTGTAATTATATCAATATAAGTTTTGGATATCAGCAGAGATATTTATTCCTAGGTATTTGACGTGTTTGTTTGCCCATTTAAAGGAGAAATGAATCTCAAGTATTTTCTTGGTGATATTTGATATATGAATGCCTATTGCCTCACACTTGTCATCATTTATCTTATAGCCTGATAGGGTGCTAAATTGCTGCAATAAAGAGTACAATGGGGGCAATGACAGAAGGGGCTTCGTCAATGTCAATATGACGTCATCCACAAATAAGGCCATTTTGTATTGTCTAGAGTCTGTGTGTATTCCCGTAATGTCTATACAATCTCTTATTTTGATCGTGAGGGGTTCAATACATAACGCAAAAAGTAACGGTGAAAGTGGACACCCTTGTCTGGTTCCATTGTGGATTGCAAAAGTTCTAGACTGATAACCTGCAAGTCTTATGAAGGCAGCAGGGGTGGGGTACAGAGACGAGACCGCAGAGTGAAACTCGCCCCTAACTCCAATCTTTGTAAGTAGAGCATGCATGTAGTTACAATTTACTCTGTCAAATGCCTTCTCTGCATCCAATGACAGGAGCAGAGAAGGCATTTTGTTGACTGAGGCATAGTTCACCAAGTCTATGACCTTACGGATATTATCTGGGGCTTCTCGAGCTTTGATGAATCCGACCTGGTCAGTATGTATCAGTCTTGTCAGTGGGTCATTCAGTCTGTTAGCAAGATTTTTTTGTGAAAAGTTTAATGTTGTGGTTTATTAAGGAGATCAGTCTATAGTTCTTACAGTATTGTTGGGTCCTCCCCGGTTTGGGGATTACCGAGATTCTGGCCAGAAGCATTTCATTAGGGATTTCACTTCCTTACATTATGGCATTAAATATAGAAACTAGTTGTGAGCTAAGAAGTTTTTAAGCATTTTGTAGAATATGCCTGTGTATCCGTTGGGGCCTGATTTCTGTCTTAAGAGTTTCTATTCTATCCCTGCAGATTCTGGTTTGTTTCGCTGATTCGCTTATCAGGTTACCTCTGACAAATGCCTTCAGAGCGCCCCAAATGTGCAAAGGGTTATCAGCAGTGTTCTGGTTTGTCGCTATAAAATGTGCAATATCATTTTGAAGTTTTTTTAGAACAATTGGGTCTCCCAGTAGTCTAGGATTAAGCACCCACGATGGGGTTCTGTTATGTTTTATGATGCCGTGCAGTTGGGCCTCAACTATTGCATGGTCGGACCAGGGGCATGGGTGTATATATGCTTGTGTTAGTGATGGGATCAGTGTTTGGCTTAGAAAAATATAGTCAATTCTCAAGTGTGAATTGTGCACTGCTGAATAATACGTATAGTCTCTGTTTTTTTTGCTCTTGGTCCTCCAGGCGTCTATTAGGTTGTGGTCGAGTGCAAAGTCGCCTAGCAATCTGTGGTTACGCTCTGGTCTCTGAGTACTAGCTGTGGTTTGTTTAGATCTATCAAGTTGGTTATTAAGAGTCAAATTGAAGTCACCTCCAACTATCAGTCAATGTCTCTTCCATAAAGTAAGCTGTTTACTAATTTTAGAGATAAAAGTTGCTTGATCCTCATTTGGTGCATAAATAATGCAGATTATAATGGGGGTATTGTGAATTAAGCCCTTAACTATGAGGTACCGTCCCTCTTTATCTGTAATTATTTCCTCTTCCCTGAAATTAAGGGATGTGTGAAAGAGTATAGAAACTCCTCTGTGTTTTGTAGTGCTTACAGCATGATATTGTTGGGGGAATGCTTTATCCCAGTACCTGGGTGTATTTGTTTTTGTGAAGTGCATTTCCTGTAATAGTACAATATGCGCTTTGAGGGATTTATACTCAGTGATCGCCTTCTTTCTCTTAACATTGCAATGTAAGCCCCTCACATTATGCGATATTATTTTAATAGGTTCCATGTATGATGGGTGTAGTATTGCCTATGAGATCTAAAGTTTCAATGGTGGGTTGTTTGAGAGTCTGTAGCTGACTAGCTTTATGGGGAAGATGTATTTTTCTAAAGATTCGTGTTAGAGATAGGGTATCTTTCGATGTTACACTAAGAGACTTACTGAGAGTCATTTGGTGAGATAAGTAAACATAAATGATAATAAGAATGGTTATACATAAAACCTTTTTTTTTTGGTAAATTAAACATAAATAACAGTGTATCAACTATAGCAACTGGACCATAGCTGGTCCTAACATACTCTTTCATGAGGAAACCTGATCATGGTACTTAAAAAGGCAATAACAGATAACTGTACAATAAGGTAGGCATTTTTGGATGGATATTAGGAAGACATATATTTAGGGTAGGGAAGGGGAATGGGGGGAGGAGGAGAGAGGGTAGGGGTAAGGTTGGGAGGAGGGTGGGAAATAAATGGTTTCCACCTGTGCGGAAGGGTAGATGCCATATTAGGCCCCTTTTTATTACTTATTAAGCAATAAATAATGACATGTTGAAGTGTCTCTATCATACCTAGAACACATAACCAGTAGTTATTCAAGAAACAGAAGACATATGTGATATATTTTCCCTCAAATCCTCTACTGAGAGAAAAGGGACAGACATTGATCTGGACAAAGTGTTCACCACTGATAAATCTCAATTAACCCTTAGCTCTCTTTTTGATGACATGGAGCTGTTACTTAAAAGAGAAATGAAAACAAAATGTGACATACAAATCCTCATGAGATATCATGAGATGGGGATTATACCCAGAGGGCTACGAATGAATAAGTTCCCAACTTTCATCACTGAGGACAAAGAGTTTATCTCACGCTGGAATGAGACTTTATCAGAATGCTCTCTCAAGCTAATTTTATTAATTGTTGAATTTAAGTATATTTTGTTAAAAGAAATACTTGTACAGATAGGTCTGACCCAAATGGAATTGAATAAGCGGAAGGATTTAGAGGATTTTTTTAAATTTGATACGATTTCGGCAGATAGTATAATTGAAGCCAAGAGGTTGCTACTAGAGATCAAGCATAAAAAGTATGTTAGAGATCAAACAGACTATGACCAAAACAGAGTTTATGACTGGAATAGGATAGATAGATCACTAGCGAAAAACTATCAACACTACAATAGAGGCTATAGAGGAAGGAGGGGTAGAGGCAGAGGTAGAAGGGGTAGAGGTCAATATCATCAGCAGGACAATAGAAGGGTCAGATTTAGTGAAAACGAAGCAGAATCAAATGAAGATTTCTCTAGTTCAGGGGGCGAGGAACAAAATAATACTGAGGTGGTTCACCCATCATCCCTAACCCCTCCTAATCTAGCTCAGGCCCAACAGGAGGATCCTGTTGTCAGACCCAAAAATAAAATCTATATTAGTTCAACCCCCACCTCCCCTTCCCCCTTCCCTCCCAAAAGATACTAGTAATGTAGATGGACCCTATGGTACTAGCAAATATGTACCCACATCTAAAAGTGGGGAAAATAAGTTTAAAGCAAATAATGATTTTGATAAGGTTTTTTGTTTGGGCCCAGTTGGAATAGAAAGGGGGGGCAACACAATGAGCAGTCAGAACCCCCACATACCAACACTGAACCAAGAAACATCAGAACAAACCAGGTCAAATTGTTATCCACAGAGAAGCCAGAGAAGAGGTTACTACACAAAGTACCAATAGAGAATAACATCATTAATATCTCTGACTATACATTGACTGAGGCAGAAACAAAGGTTCTCAACAAGGGACTTAATTTTGTTCCAACATCTAATTTCAATTTATTTTCAACACTATTAGATGTCAATAAACTAATAAGATCTTTGACTCTCAATAATTTTTACAAACAAGCTGAAATCACTGACAATGACTATGACAGAGCTGAACCCCCGACTAGGCCCAACCTCACCTTTGGTGAGGATTGCGATTTGTTAGCCCTAGAAGATTTATATTCTTCGGGGACAGTGGGGACAACTGATATTACAAACTTGCCCAAATTTAAAGGGAACTCAACCTTCTATCCCATACAGAATAGGGGCACATCCTAGAGATCTTTCAAAGAAGGGTAGAGGATGACCTCACTGCACTTGATGCGAATAATAGATCACGTATGGGTAGACCTAATCTAACAATAAAGGAGAGGGAAGCCCTTTCTAGATTACAGAACAACACGGACCTTGTAATTAGGGCCGCAGATAAGGGCGGCTCAATTGTAGTCATGAATAGGAGACAATTTTTAGCGGAGGCTAGGAGACAATTGACAGACATGGAACAATATACTCCACTAAAAAGGGACCCAACAAACGACTTTAGCTATGAACTCAGAGACCTCTTAGATGAGGGCAGAGAGATAGGGATGTTTGATGATGAGACATACAAATATCTGCAAGTAGAGTTCCCTATTAGACCTACATTCAACCACTTACCAAAAGTCCATAAACCAGGCACAGAGATACATGGGAGACCGATTATAAGTTGAATCGGTTCGCTTATGTAGAGGCTCTCGCAATGGTTGGATGCGATTTGGCAGCCCTTCGTGGAAAGTCTGCCAAGCCACTTAAAAGATACCAAACATCTACTAGGCTTACTAAAAGAACAAGGTTGGGGTGAGGATAATGTTTGTATAACTATAGATGTCAAATCCCTATATTCCTCCATACCACACAAAGAAGGCCTAAAAGCAATTAGGTATTTCCTTACTTATTCAGGTCAGTATGAGGAGGAACATTGCAGCTTCATACTACGGGTGACTAATTTTTTACTCACCCATAATTATTTTTGTTTTGATGGCTGTTTCTATCTCCAGAGGTGTGGGACCGCTATGGGGGCAAAGTTTGCCCCCTCCTACGCTAACCTCTACATGGGGTGGTGGGAGCAGTCCCACATCTATGGAGATGGAAACATGCACAAGCCCAATATTATTTTTTTACAAAAGATTCATAGATGATCTTTTGGTGATCTGGAGGGGCAACACAGAACAGGTGAAACATTTTGTTGATTACCTGAATAACAACAACATGAACTTAGGCTTCACCTTTGAGACTAGTCCAAAGGAAATTAACTACTTGGATGTAACTTTGGTAGGAGAGATAGGAGGGAAAAATGGCCACATAACCACAAGTATATATCGCAAGCCAACAGCTAAAAATACGATCCTGCATGCCAGAAGCAACCACCCAAACAAAGTTTTTAAAGCAATTGCCAAGGGACAGTATGTTAGAACCCTAATAAACTGCTCCAATCAAACCACATTTGAAACACAGGCTAGTGAGCTTACAGAGAGGCTGATATCTAGAGTGTGTCCAAAAAAGATGGTACTTGGCATTAATAAGGATGTAGGCAAAAGAGACAGAGACTCCCTTCTAATGGATAGAACTGAGCGCAAAAAACAAACGCCTAGATTTAGAGTTCTGCGTTAGCCGTCAAAACCAGCGTTAGGGGCTCCTAACGCTGGTTTTGGGCTACCGCTGGAATTTAGAGTCGTGTAGGTAAGGGTTTAACGCTCACTTTCCAGCCGCAACTTTTCCATACCGCAGATCCCCCTACGCCAATTGCGTATCCTATCTTTTCAATGGGATCTTTCTAACGCCGGTATTTAGAGTCTTGGCTGAAGTGAGCTAGTTAGAGCTCTAAAGACAAAACTCCAGCCGCAGAGAAAAGCCAAGAGTTAAGAGCTTTCTGGGCTAACGCCGGTTCATAAAGCTCTCTAACTACTGTGCTCTAAAGGACACTAACACCCATAAACTACCTATGTACCCCTAAACTGAGGCCCCCCCACATCGCCGCCACTCTAATAAATTTTTTTAACCCCCGCACACCGCCGCAACATACATTATCCCTATGTACCCCTAATCTGCTGCCCCTAACACCGCCGACCCCTATAATATATTTATTACCCCCTAATCTGCCCCCCCCACGTCACCACCCCCTACCTACAATTATTAACCCCTAATCTGCCGACCGGACCTCACCGCTACTATAATAAATGTATTAACCCCTAATCCGCCACACTCCCGCCTCAAAAACACTATAATAAATAGTATTAACCCCTAATCTGCCCTCCCTAACATCGCCAACACCTAACTTCAAGTATTAACCCCTAATCTGCCATCCGGACCTCGCCGCTACTCTAATAACTGTATTAACTCCTAAAGCTAAGTCTAACCGTAACACTAACACCCCCCTAAGTTAAATATAATTTTTATCTAACTAAATAAATTATTTATTATTAAATAAATTATTCCTATTTAAAGCTAAATACTTACCTGTAAAATAAACCCTAATATAGCTACAATATAACGAATAATTATATTGTAGCTATTTTAGGATTAATATTTATTTTACAGGCAACTTTGTATTTATTTTAACCATGTACAATAGCTATTAAATAGTTAATAACTATTTAATAGCTACCTAGTTAAAATAATTACAAAATTACCTGTAAAATAAATCCTAACCTAAGTTACAATTAAACCTAACACTACACTATCAATAAATTAATTAAATAAAATACCTACAAATAAATACAATTAAATAAACTAACTAAAGTACAAAAAATAAAAAAAGAACTGTTACAAAAAATAAAAAAATAATTTACAAACATTATAAAAATATTACAACAATTTTAAGCTAATTACACCTCCTCTAAGGCCCCTAATAAAATAACAAAGCCCCCCAAAATAAAAAAATGCCCTACCCTATTCTAAAATAAAAATTGAAAAGCTCTTTTACCTTACCAGCCCTTAAAAGGGCCTTTTGCAGGGCATGCCCCAAAGAATTCTGCTCTTTTGCCTGTAAAAAAAAACATACAATACCCCCCCCAACATTACAACCCACCACCCACATACCCCTAATCTAACCCAAACCCCCCTTAAATAAACCTAACACTAAGCCCCTGAAGATCTCCCTACCTTGTCTTCATCACGCCGGGTTCACCGATCGATCCAGAAGAGCCTCCGATGTCTTGATCCAAGCCCAAGCGGGGGGCTGAAGATGTCCATGATCTGGCTGAAGTCTTCATCCAAGCGGGAGCTGAAGAGGTCCATGATCCGACTGAAGTCTTCTATCAAGCGGCATCTTCAATCTTCTTTCTTCCGGATCCATGTAGTTCATCCCTCCGACGCGGAACATCCATCTTCACCGACGACTTCCCGACGAATGACGGTTCCTTTAAGGGACGTCATCCAAGATGGCATCCCTCGAATTCCGATTGGCTGATAGGATTCTATCAGCCAATCGGAATTAAGGTAGGAAAATTCTGATTGGCTGATGGAATCAGCCAATCAGATTCAAGTTCAATCCGATTGGCTGATCCGATCAGCCAATCAGATTGAGCTTGCATTCTATTGGCTGATCGGAACAATCGGATTGAACTTGAATCTGATTGGTTGATTCCATCAGCCAATCAGAATTTTCCTACCTTAATTCCGATTGGCTGATAGAATCCTATCAGCCAATCGGAATTTGAGGGACGCCATCTTGGATGACGTCCCTTAAAGGAACCGTCATTCGTCGGGAGGTCGTCGGTGAAGATGAATGGATCCGCGCTGGAGGTCTTGAAGATCAGCCGGTTGTCATCGGATGGAAGAACATAGAAGATGCGGCTTGGATGAAGATGTTTGCCGGTCCGAATGTCCTCTTCTGCCCGCTTGGATCAAGACTTCAGCCAGAGGATGGATGTCTTCAGCCCCCCGCTTGGGCTTGGATCAAGACATCGGAGCCAGGACGGATCGGTGTGATACCCGGTGTGGTGAAGACAAGGTAGGAAGATCTTCAGGGGCTTAGTGTTAGGTTTATTTAAGGGGGGTTTGGGTTAGATTAGGGGTATGTGGGTTGTAATGTTGGGGGGGGGGTATTGTATGTTTTTTTCCAGGCAAAAGAGCTGAATTCTTTGGGGCATGCCCCGCAAAGGGCCCTTTTAAAGGGCTGGTAAGGTAAAAGAGCTTTTCTATTTTAATTTTAGAATAGGGTAGGGCATTTTTTTATTTTGGGGGTCTTTGTTATTTTATTAGGGGGCTTAGAGTAGGTGTAATTAGTTTAAAATTGTTGTAATATTTTTCTAATGTTTGTAAATATTTTTTTTTTCTTGTAACTTAGTTCTTTTTTATTTTTTGTACTTTAGTTAGTTTATTTAATTGTATTTAATTGTAGGTAGTTTATTTAATTTATTTATTGATAGTGTAGTGTTAAGTTTAATTGTAACTTAGGTTAGGATTTATTTTACAGGTAATTTTGTAATTATTTTAACTAGGTAACTATTAAATAGTTATTAACTATTTAATAGCTATTTTACCTGGTTAAAATAAATACAAAGTTGCCTGTAAAATAAATATTAATCCTAAAATAGCTACAATATAATTATAATTTATATTGTAGCTATATTAGGATTTATTTTACAGGTAAGTATTTAGCTTTAAATAGGAATAATTTATTTAATAAGAGTTAATTTATTTAGTTAGATTTAAAGTATATTTAACTTAGGGGGGTGTTAGTGTTAGGGTTAGACTTAGCTTTAGGGGTTAATACATTTATTATAGTAGCGGCGAGATCCGGTCGGCAGATTAGGGGTTAATACTTGAAGTTAGGTGACGGTGAGGTTAGGGGTTAAAAAATTTAATTATAGTGGCGGCGATGTGGGGGGGCCTCGGTTTAGGGGTACATAGGTAGTTTATGGGTGTTAGTGTACTTTAGAGCACAGTAGTTAAGAGCTTTATAAACCGGCGTTAGCCCAGAAAGCTCTTAACTACTGACTTTTTTCTGCGGCTGGAGTTTTGTCGTTAGATTTCTAACGCTCACTTCAGCCAAGACTCTAAATACCGGCGTTAGAAAGATCCCATTGAAATGATAGGATACGCAAATGGCGTAGGGGGATCTGCGGTATGGAAAAGTCGCGGCTGCAAAGTGAACGTTAGACCCTTTCCTGACTGACTCCAAATACCAGCGGTAGCCCAAAACCAGCGTTAGGAGCCTTTAACGCTGGTTTTGACGGCTACTGCCAAACTCTAAATCTAGCCGATAGCTAGCTATAATATAACTAATAGTTACATTGTAGCTAGCTTAGGTTTTATTTTTATTTTACAGGCAAGTTTATATTTATTTTAACTAGGTAGAATAGTTACTAAATAGTTATTAACTATTTACTAACGGCCTAGCTAAAATAAATACAAATTGACCTGTAAAATAAAACTTAACCTGTCTTATACTAACACCTGACACTACACTACAATTAAATAAATTACCTAAATTAAATACAATTAAATACATTAAATACAATACCTAAATTACAAAAAAACAAACACTAAATTACAGAAAATAAAAAACAAATTACAAGATCTTTAAACTAATTACACCTAATCTAATAGCCCTATCAAAATAAAAAAAGCCCACCCCAAAAAAAAAAAAAACCTAGCCTAAACTAAACTACCAATAGCCCTTAAAGGGGCCTTTTATGGGGCATTGCCCCAAAGAAATCAGCTATTTTACCTGTAAAAAAAAATACAACCACCCACCAGTAAAACCCACCACCCACTCACAGCCAACCCCCCAAATAAAAGCCTAACTAAAAAAACCTAAGCTCCCCATTGCCCTGAAAAGGGCATTTGGATGGGCATTGCCCTTAAAAGGGCATTTAGCTCTATTGCAGCCCAAACCCCTAATCTAAAAATAAAACCCACCCAATACACCCTTAAAAAATCCTAACACTAACCCCCAAAGATCCAATTACAGTTTTAAAGAGCCGACATCCATCCTCAATGAAGCCGGGAGTAGTCTTCATCCAAACAGCAAGATGTCCTCAATGAAGCCGGCAGAAGTGGTCCTCCAGACGGGCAGAAATCTTCACCCAGACGGCATCTTCTATCTTCATTTCTCCGACGTGGAGTGGCTTCATCTTCAAGACATCCGGCGCAGAGCATACTCTTCAATCCATAGCTTCTTCTACAATGAAGGTTCCTTTAAATGACGTCATCCAAGATGGTGTCCCTTAGATTCCGATTGGCTGATTGAATTCTATCAGCCAATCGGAATTAAGGTTGAAAAAATCCTATTGGCTGATGCAATCAGCCAATAGGATTGAAGTTCATTCCTATTGGCTGATCCAATCAGCCAATAGGATTGAGCTCGCATTCTATTGGCTGATTGGAACAGCCAATAGAATGCAAGCTCAATCCTATTGGTTGATTGGATCAGCCAATAGGATTGAAGTTCAATAGGATTTTTTCAACCTTAATTCTGATTGGCTGAATTTTATCAGCCAATCGGAATCTAAGGGATGCCATCTTGGATGACGTCACTTAAAGGAACCTTCATTCGTCGGGAGTCGACGTAAGAAGAGGATGCGCCACGCCGGATGTCTTGAAGATGGAGCCGCTCCACGTAGGAAGGATGAAGATAGAAGATGCCGTCTGGGTGAAGACTTCTGCCCGTCTGGAGGACCACTTCTGCCGGCTTTATTGAGGATATCTTGCTGCTTGGATGAAGACTTCTCCCGGCTTCGTTGAGGATGGATGTTGGCTCTTCAAAACTGTAAGGGATCTTTGGGGGTTAGTGTTAGGATTTTTTAAGGGTGTATTGGGTGGGTTTTATTTTTAGATTAGGGGTTTGGGCTGCAATAGCGCTAAATGCCCTTTTAAGGGCAATGCCCAACCAAATGCCCTTTTCAGGGCAATGGGTAGCTTAGGTTATTTTAGTTAGGCTTTTATTTAGGGGTTGGTTGTGTGGGTGGTGGGTTTTACTGTTGGGGTGGTTGTTTGTATTTTTTTTTACAGGTAAAAGAGCTGATTTCTTTGGGGCAATGCCCCACAAAAAGGCCCTTTTAAGGTAATTTAGTTTAGGCTAGGGTTTTTTTTATTTTGGGTCGGCTTTTTTCATTTTGATAGGGCTATTAGATTAGGTGTAATTAGTTTAAAGATCTTGTAATTTGTTTTTTATTTTATGTAATTTAGTGGGGTTTTTTTTTGTAATTTAGCTAATTGTATTAATTGTAGGATTAGGTTAGGTGTTAGTGTAAGACAGGTTAGGTTTTATTTTACAGGTCAATTTGTATTTATTTTAGCTAGGTAGTTAGTAAATAGTTAATAACTATTTAGTAACTATTATACCTAGTTAAAATAAATACAAATTTGCCTGTAAAATAAAAATAAAACCTAAGCTAGATACAATGTAACTATTAGTTATATTGTAGCTAGTTTAGGGTTTATTTTACAGGTAAGTATTTCATTTTAAATAGGAATAGGAATTATTTAGGTAATGATAGTAGGTTTTATTTAGATTTATTTTAATTATATTTAAGTTAGGGTGTGTTAGGGTTAGGGTTAGATTTAGGTTTAAGGGTTAATAAATTTAATATAGTGGTGGCGACGTTAGGGACGGCAGATTAGGGGTTAATAATTGTAGGTAGGTGGCGATGTTAGGGGCAGCAGATTAGGGGTTAATAATATTTGACTAGTGTTTGCGATGTGGGAGTGTGGCGGTTTAGGGGTTAATATGTTTATTATAGTGTCGGTGACGTTGGGGCAGCATATTAGGTGTTAATAAGTGTAGGTAGGTTGCTGCGACATTGGGGGCAGGAGATTAGGGGTTAATAAATATAATGTAGGTGTCGGCGATGTTGGGGCAGCAGATTAGGGGTTAATAAGTATAATGTAGTGTCGGCGATGTCCGGAGCGGCAGATTAGGGGTTAATAAATATAATGTAGGTGTTGGCGATGTTGGGGGCAGCAGATTAGGGGTTAATAAGTGTATGATTAGGGGTGTTTAGACTCGGGGTTCATGTTAGGGTGTTAGGTGTAAACAAACTTTTGTTTCTCCATAGGAATCAATGGGGCTGCGTTACGGAGCTTTACGCTGCTTTTTGGCAGGTGTTAGACATTTTTTAAGCCGGCTCTCCCCATTGATGTCTATGGGGAAATCGTGCATGAGCACGTACAACCAGCTCACCGCTGACTTAAGCAGCATTGGTATTGGAATGCGGTATGGAGCACAATTTTGCTCTACGCTCACTTATTGCCTTTTAACGCCGGGTTTAGAAAAACCTGTAGTACCAGCGCTGTAGGTAAGTGAGCAGTGACAATAACGTGCAAGTTAGCACTGCACCCCTCATAACGCAAAACTCGTAATATAGCCAAGTGATATTACTACTGACATTCTTATATCCACTTGTTGCAATGCCTGTAAATATTTCCAGATACTTTTATGTCTATGTAACATTAAACCGGTAGTTTATTTGAACTTAAATTAAATCATATCAAATACATTATAATCATATATAATTCATTTTAATGTATTGTATTTCAACAGAGTATTGAAAAGAAGAAATCAAATTTGACCTTTTAGTGGAAATTATACAAATAAGAGCATACAGAGAAATGCCCCAGCTCATCACCATAAAAATTAAAAATCCATCATTTGTATTGCTGTATGAATTTAAAGGGATATTAAAGTAAAGGTAAAGTTTTGTGCCTATGAAAAGCCCTATTGATTGTTCAATATCATTACAATGCAGTCGCTAACTTTTTTTCCATGTGTTCTTTTGAAGCTATATAACTTTTATTTTCTCTACCGTCTCCTCCCAGCTGCTACTTCCAAATTTGTGTGTTTCATTGTAGAGAGCTGTCCCACCCGCTCTCTACATCGGCTGATTGCGCGTGCATGGTAAAATTTTCATCTAAGCATGCGCAACTTTCTAAGATTTCGTTTAACAATATACTGTTTAAACAAAATATTGCCAATATTAAACCTGAAAATAAAAGATACAAACAGTATTGGAGTGCTTCTACTCACTTGGACCGCAATCAATCTGTAAGCTGCTGTTTCCTGCAGAATTAGAGGATAAGTCGCACGGAGCATGCGCGTCTCACGAACGAGCACGGTGGGCAGGGGAGAAGATTATAGTCGGACACATGCGCTCAGTGCTCGTGTGAAGTAGTAGTGGATGGGCTGACCACCCCAGGGGGAAAACAATGATTGGAGGACACTGTATTAGTCGAGTGTCAATCAATTATTGCAAAATGTCGGGCGGAAGAGAAATTGTTGTCAGCTGCTACTTATAAGGTAGTAAAATCGGTTATATAAAAAGATATATGAAAAACGATGAATGAAACTTGGGTTAATTTTAGATATACTTTAAAAAGGTCGTTAACGAGTGTGGTTAACTTAACCTTGCCTTTAAACAGTAAATACATCATATACATAATTTTGTATTTAAAGCAAAGATTATAAAAATTGAAATATATAGATATATTGTTTACAGTTATGATATGAATGTCATATTGGTTGTTTAAATATTGAAGAAAAATATTGAAAATATAAAGTATAGTTAGTTTCTATAAAGTACTTTAGTTTCTATTAAGTGATTAGTTTTATATTTATCTCTGTCTTTTGCTAAGGACAAATACCAAATTAATTAGGAAACCCACTTTAGTCTTTTAAGCAATAAGTCTGGGTCATTAACTTTTTTTTAAATTAGATAAAAAGCATGATTGTGTATACATAGGGGCCAATTTATCAAGGGCCCAATGGCCCCTGATGCCCCTGTTTTGCCGGAAACAGCAGTTAAGACTGCTGCTCCGTAACTGGTCCACAGCCTGAGGCTGCTGACATCAATCCGCCCGATCTTATATGATCGGGTTGATTGACACCCACTGCTAGCGGCCAATTCTGCAGGGGGCGGCTTTGCACAAGCAGTTCACTAGAACTGCTTGTGCATAGTTAAATGCAGACAGCGTATGTTGTCGGCATTCAGCGATGTCTGGCGGACATGAGACTTTGATAAATCGGCCCCTTAGGGTGATATTTCAGGGTTTACATTTTCCTTTATGCTTTTTTACAGAATTTTGTAAAAGTTATAACCAGCCAATTGGAAACCACTGTTTCCATAAAAATGAGACACTATTGTTCCATCTCTCATTACATAATGCAAGAATTGTGTCTGTGTCATGGTAAAATGACAACACTTTAGCACACTCCCCTTATTTATAATCGGCTCAGATGACAAGTTAAGCCCAAAATATTATTCCATGAAAATGATATTTGCACTCAATTTAGTAATATCAGCTCACACAAATATGCACTGGTATTACGAGTTAGGTGCAATGCTTATATGCATATATATTTATGTGTTAATATGTGTTTATACACATATTAACATATATATATATATATATATATATATATCAGTGACGTGCAGTCACAGGAGGCAGGTGAGGCAGCGCCTCCCCTGGCCAATCTATGTAATTACAGGCAGCATTTATTTAAAATTAAAAAATAAAAAAATTATTTATTTTTTTTTCATATTTTTTTTTTTATAAAATAAGGTGACCCCCCTACCCCCCCACCCCTCCACCAAAATCATGATTCTGTGTGTAAATTTTATTAAAACTGACTCACTGTTTGTTTATACATCAATACATTCATATTGCGCAAGACAAGGACAGCTGGCAGTCCTTGCATTGCGCAATATGAATGCATTGACTACTGTGGAAGTGTATGGGATGCTGAGAGACTGCCACCAG